>NC_140579.1:801180258-801780258 GCF_964204655.1 Triturus cristatus | reverse complement strand
AAGTTTTTGAGGCTATTCACCATTACATCCTTGGAGTCGTTCCAATGGAGATTGAAGTCGCCTAAGAATATTTGTGTATCTTGGCGCCCTGTGTTTGTTGATATTATGTCCATGACGTGTTCAATGAAGGCAAGGTTACCCCCTGGTGGATGATATATCGTGTGTAAGGAGCAGAGTGGTTTGTCATTACTAGTGATGTTGAGGCATATGTATTCGCAGGAAGGGAATACCGGGGTAAGTGATCTGTTTACTGATATACTACTCCTGTGTATACAAGCGATGCCCCCGCCTGTTTTGTCAGTTCTATCCAATCTGATGTCATAGTTGGGAGGTACTAGTATGTCAATGATAGGAGAGGAGGATTCATTTAGCCAAGTTTCAGTAAGCAGTATCAAGTCGAGATCTTGTGCGAGAATGAGGTCGGCTATATCTGCTGCGTGTCTAGCAGCCGATCTACAGTTTAAGAGGATGCATTTGATGCAGGGCGTGATGAGGGATGAAGTGGGTTCTTGGGTGAGGGGGACTCTTTTTAGGTTGTTGCCCATGACGCCTCTAATGTTATGTTTGATGGGCCTATGTGGGTTGAGGGGGATCGTTGGAATGGTCATTGTCAAGGGCGTGATAGGGTTCGTGAGGGCAGGGGCATATGAGTGCAATGGAGATAGTAGATCCAACTCTGAGAGCGAAGTGGTGCTTCGGCGTGGGCGGGTAGGATTATTAATGGCGGGAACTGATTTCCAGCGGGTACGAACGGGATAGGGGTGTTAGTTGGGTGCCTCAAGGGCCCACTAGCATTGGGCTGTCTTGTAGTTCTAGAGAGCCATGGTTGTTTAGAAAGCAACTTCTTAAATGCTTGGAGTTCTTCTTTGATTTGATGTAGTGCACTCATGATCTCATCGAGTCTAGGGTCTGGGGTGTTGAAGAATGGTGTTGTGGTCTGCAGTGTGGATGTGACTAGGTGCGTTGGGGTTTGGTCAGGTTTGTGGGCTAGTGCAGGTATGGGTGGTGTGGGAGGATGTGTAGCAAGCGCGAGAGGATGATGAGGGGATGTGGAAGGTTGAGCTGTAGATGTGGAAGGCTGGGAAGAGGGTGTAGGAGGTGTACTTGGGGACATAAGGAGCTCAGGTGGGGGTATATCCTCAACGTGGGGATAGAAAGTATTATTAAGTTCTGACCCTTGAACCGGGTGAGTTGGGCTGGACTGAGGGCTATCTGTGCCAGGAGTCCCAGAGGGTAAAGGAGATGGGGTAGCTGGAGTGTTGGTTATGGGGGTGAGTATGTTGACAAGTGGGACACCTATGCTCGAGCATAAGGGGGATTGGTTGCCTGTGATTTGTGCGTGTGCTTCCGCGGTAGTGCTAGGTTGGCATACCGGATCAAGGTTGGGAGGAGTGTTTGATAGGATAATGTGCTGCGTGTTGTAGTCCTGGGTAGTCTGGGTGGCAGTAGCGTCTGAATCGTGTAGAGGTGGGGCTGGTGCTGTGACCTGGCTGTCAATCGAGGGTGACGCTGGGGTGCTTTGTGTGGTTATGGTGCAGATGGCCTGGGTAACAGTTTGGGGTTTCGACACTTGCTCTTTAATAATGGGGAAGATGCTATCCAGGAGGTTTAAATTGTGGTCCGTGGATTGCATGAGGATTGTGCCGTTATTGTAGATGGTGATGGTTGCCGTTGCGTGAAAGAGCTGGGAATGTGAGAGGTAAATAACTAGACCATGAGCGGATTTCCTAGTGGAGGAGATCGTAAATAAGGTAAGGAAGGCTTTCCTCCATTGCGCTCTTCGTTTCGTATGAAAAATGATATCAGTAGTAGTGTGCCCATTGTGCGTTGAGAAGTAGGGATCAGCGATGGGTGTTTCAAAGTTAAACACACATACTCTTCCTGTGTGACTTGATTGTGCCAACTGCATCCCATCAGGGCTTCCTCTCCCCTCCACAATTTAACACTCAAATTCAGCAATAAGCAACTTATAGATGGCCAGTCAACCTTTGTGAATGGCGCTCGGGTGTCGCCATATTCGCCATATTTTTCATACCTTTTGATCCATTTGAGCTAGAATGTTTTTTTTAATCTACAGATTATGCATGCAGCATTATGTGGGACAAAATCAGATAAACAAGTTCAGACTACCAGTTCTACAAAAAAAAGCACTTTAAATAAGTACTTCTCAATGCAGTGCTATAATGTGCCTATTAGTGTCAAAGCTTCTGTGTTAAAGAAATGCACTTTTTTGAATTTTGTAAGACACTTTATCATATTTTCATTAAACAGCACTGAAGCCCATCCTTGGGTGTGTGTGGCTGTTTGCCAGTGGCAGGAGAAGCAACAGTAGATGTTGCAGCACCCAGGATAACGTGCTGCATGTCTAAATACTTATAAGGTCCCAAAAGCTAGACCTATTGGCTATGCCAATGCTGGTTTAATCTGGGTTCTGTTTCTGTGGGTCATTTATCACTATAGACCTGAAGAGGTACCCACCAACAGAACTTCAGGAATTTAACATTTGAGGTAGAAAAATAAGTTTATCTTCCAATTGTGTGGTGTACACATCCTGAATGTACAGCTCTACCTGTACATTCTAGATGTACAGTTTACAGATCTCTTTTACAGGAAAATGTGTATAACCGTGTCATCTGTATGGAGGGGGAGGTTTGGCCACCTGTGCAGGAGCCTTAAATAGCCATTGAACATATTTTAATAGTTAGTGGATAAGTGATATTAACCTAAGTGTGTTATATGACAAACTTTCACCAGGAATGACTAATAACTCCAGGGAGGAGCCAGATATTCTAATCCAAGCATGCCATCAATAAAAAAGGATTCGCTGTTGCAAGATGCAGAGAGGTTTTTTAAAATGAGGTTAGTTTGTTGCTCTCTCACAGGTTTCAAGGTTGATCCTCTTGTATGTCTGCCACCTTAGATTTTGGCAGGCAGACAGGCAGTCTGTAGATGTACTTTTCCACCTAGTCCTGCATCCAGTGGCAGCTGCCCCCGAAAAGTACGGGTGGGCAGAAAAAAAAAATAATAAATAAATACATTGCTTCACTGGCTACCGACTGCCGGCTGCCACCTCTGTCGAGCTCCGTCCTCCTCGGTTTCTGCTGGTAGTAGGAAGCACACACAGGCTCCCCTAAGCCAATCATGACGCTGCTGTCACCAAGACAGCAGAGTCGTGATTGGGCTGAGTGCCATGGTACGGTGCTCAGACGGGGAATATGAGCCTGTTAATGTTTTCCACCCAGGCCGTACATTACAGTCGGTGGAGAACATGCAAAGTGTGCATGACTGTTTGGCCAACCCAAGACGGTCGGCCAAGCCGTCATGAGCACTTAAGTGCCCCATCCACTCCTCCCCTGCTGGCTGTGACTACAGCCCAGCCCCGCCCCGCCCCATAAACCTCCCTCAGTACAGAAAAATAAAATGATAATAACGTTGCGTTATTATCCTTTTTTATTTTTCTATTTCCCACTGCTCAAAAAGCGTTCCTCCTGCATATGTTGAAGGGATGCATTGAATAAGTCTGGGGTGTCTGAAACAAGTATAACAAAGAATTCGTTTAAATCAGCTGTTCTTAACCTGTGGTCCGTTAACCTTTGGGGGACCGCAGCTGTTCAGAAAATTAAATAATATTTGCAGATTAATAAAGTATATAACTAAAAAAAAGCAAAATAAAAACTGTAAAAAGTTTACAACTCTTTGTAAATGTGAAGAAATTTGAAGATTGAGGCTAAAAAATAAGCTGGTAACCTTAGCTTAATTCATGAGAGCAACACAAATACAAAAATCTGCAGTATGGGCAGTTGGTGGAACACAGTATGTGGCAACAAAAAGGATCCATTTGGAACAACAAAAAAAGCTGAAGTGATATGACAAAGTCTAGCATATCGCTTTGTCTTTCACAAATAAAACCACATTTTTAAAAGCTCCAACCCACATTTAAATTCTTTATTCTGGTCTTTTTTTCTTCATGAAACAAAGAACTTAATAATTTGGGTATTTATTTAATGTATACTTTTTTCTATATTTTTGGGCGGGTCAAATCATTGAAATAGTATAGCGGCGATCTCAGGTTTTCCGTAATGATTCAGCAGGGGGTGCACAGATGTCAAAAGGTTAAGAAATACTGAATTAAACACTCCACTGAGCATGGCTTAACAAGAATATTAAAGGCTTTGATTCGGGTGGCAGCCTTCATAGCATAAGCCATTTTCACACGCTGTAGGGCCAAACAGAAGAGAAAGGAGAATGTGGATGCAGGGAGATTTGTTATTTTTGCATATTGGGTTGCATGAAAAAAGTGCAATCTTTTTTCAATTATGCCCTCATTTTTTATGGCTAGCTGTTGCTGGCATTTTTATTACCATCTGCACTGGGAGACTGACATTCCGCCTCTCATTGGTGCATTTGCCCAGTCCCCTAAAACTCAATGAAAGTTTGGCTATACCAAAATGTCTTAATTCACTTTTGAATAAGCCCACATTTATTTGACAGAAGTGGCATAAAATATAAATGTTGCAAGTGGGTGCATTGTTCACTTAAGGCCTGATTTAGATTTCGGGCAGGTTACCCCATCATAACGGAGACAGATATGCCGTCTGCATATATATAAATCCCATAATATCCTATGGGATTTATATTTCGGCGGATGGGATATCTGTCACCGTTGTGACGGAGTAACCCATCTGTCAAAATCTAAATTAGGCCCTTAAACCAACCATATGTGTGACTGTAAAACACTGGCATAAAATACACAATTTGCACAACTGAAGAAACCGTTTTATGACAATTTGATAAAGATACTTTTCAACATTAAATAAGTCGCCACTATAGGCATTGCAGCTCACAAAGACTGGGAATTTAAAGTATAAAAGTGGGGTATGCTTAATAATAAGAATAGTATACTGCTAGAGTAACTAGCAAAAAAGTGGTATTTTCACCATAAAGGCTATTATGACTTTTCCTATTGAAAAGCCCTACTAGCGATTAAGGCTCTCAGTTTTCCATTTTTGACTATTTTTTATAGATAAATACAGACAGAAAACAATGTGTTTACTGTCTGTATTTATTTTCAAAAATGGGAAAAAACTGAAAATTGTGCTTCTTGTGAGCGACTTGCTATGCTTTCTTTCATGACATCCTGGCCAACAGCTGAGCAGATAGAATTCATGGGGAGTTACAAAACAGGATGAGATTTCCTTTAATACAGCCATATGTGAACATATATATGAAGTATAATGGTAATATTTACCTGTGCATGTAATGTTTTGTTGTATTTGGCTGCTTAATTTGCTAAAACGTGACAGGAATCAAAGTATGAGTGCAAGTTCATTAGTTAAATAAATATGGAAATGTACCAATTTTATGACTCAGTTTATTCTCACAATTCACAATAAATATGGATCAATACCAATAAGATGACCAAAAAACAAATATGGATAAATACATAAGGAAATGTTAGAAAACGAAATACCATAAAATCGGGAGCCAGCCCTACTTATGAATAACCACTTGTCTGCTAAGCCTTTCCTCCTAGAATGTTTTTTTTTTTTTACATTTGCAGTAGGTCTTGCTTAAGCCTCCATACATTTTTTTCCACAAGAAGGTATCCATGCCAAATTTTCATTCTTTTTCCCCACAGGTGTATATTTTAAATGTACCAAGGGTTTGTGTATTTCCCTGGGTACTTCTAAAATATAGAAGTGTATATATATATATATATTATATTCACTGAAAAAACCATAGGTTTCAGGGGCGTTATAGTTAGCTGGACTTTTCACTCGTACAAAACCATTGAAATTCCCCCGTTATAGTTAGTTCAGCTAACTATAAATCGCGCGCCCGCAATGCACTGCTAATGACGTACCACAAGGTTCATCACTCAGCTCCACCCTCTTCAACGTGTACATGAGCCCCCTCGCAGCCATCGCACGCCAACACAGCCTCAACATCATCTCCTATGCCGACGACACCCAGCTGATCCTCTCCCTCACCAACGACCCCGCCACCGCCAGAACTAACCTTCATGAAGGGATGAAAGAAGTAGCCGATTGGATGAAGAACAGCCGCCTGAAACTGAACTCAGACAAGACGGAAGTCCTCATCCTTGGATCAACACCATCAGCCTGGGACGACTCCTGGTGGCCCCCGGCCCTAGGCAGCACACCCAAACCAACGGACCACGCGCGCAACCTGGGCTTCATCCTGGACTCCTCCCTGTCGATGACCAGACAAGTCAACGCTGTCTCGTCTTCATGCTTCAACATCCTACGCATGCTCCGAAAGATCTTCAGATGGATCTCCACCGAAACCAGGAAGACGGTCACCCAGGCACTTGTCACCAGCCGACTAGACTACGGAAACACCCTCTACACCGGAACCACAGCCAAACTGCAGTAAAGACTCCAACGCATCCAGAACGCCTCCGCACGACTCATCCTGGACACCCCCCGCCACAGCCACATCTCCGGACACCTGAGAGACCTGCACTGGCTCCCCGTCAGCAAAAGAATCACGCTCCGCCTCCTCACCCACGCACACAAAGCCCTCCATGACCTAGGCCCCAGGTACCTCAACAACCGCCTGACCTTCTACACTCCCACCCGCCAACTACGATCGACCAACCACGCCCTCGCCGCCGTTCCACACATCCGAAGAGCCACCATGGGAGGAAGATCCTTCTCCTACCTGGCAGCCAAGACCTGGAATTCCCTCCCCATCCACCTCCGACTCACCCAAGACCACCTCTCCTTCAGGAAGCAACTCAAGACCTGGCTGTACGAGCAGTAGCGGCCCGCCCCACCCCCCCCCCCCCCCCCCCAGCGCCTTGAGACCCTCCGGGTGAGTAGCGCGCTATACAAATTTCTTGATTGATTGATTGATTGACGTCACATATTACATCACTCATGACATGGTCAGTGACATCACTCATGACATCACTGATGACATCTCAAATGACATCACTGTTGACATCATCCAGTGAATGTGTGTTTTTCTGAAAATTACATATGTTTTATATATGTATATCTCAAGGTCGATGGAAGAATAAATGGGTACATAAGTGTCTAAATGGATGATTTGTTTTTGAAAAATTGATTGTATAACTGACTGATTAAGTGTATCTTAGTGAATACACGGCTTAGTGAGTAATGTTTAAATGTGTAAATATCTGTATCAGTCTCTCACTTTGTGTATAAGTGGCTGCATGGGTTGGTGAGTAGCTACATAAGTGTCTATATAGGTTATTAGTTGGTTTTTTGAGTATCAGTATGAGTGTCTTGAGTGTCTGTATGGTTCGGTGGGGGGTATTACGTAGTGCATAGGTGCATGAATGAGTGACTCACTGTTTGTATGTGTTGAAGACAGCATCTGTGCAGGACTGTATGGGTGGATGAGTGTGTGCATGGGTGTGTTAGTGAGTGATAGACTGTCTCAATAGTGTCTTTATGAGTAACTACATATGTTTTAAACTAGTATATGTGACTATTGGTGTATATAAGTAAGTATATGTGAGAGTGAGAGATTGAAAGAGTTCCTGTATGAATAAGTATGTGTTTCTATAAGTGATTGTTTAAAAGACTAAGTATGTGTATGTTTCTGTAGAAGTAAGTGTGGTGGTGTGTGTATAACTGTATATGCAAGTAAATGGATGTTTGATTCTTTATTAGCATGAGTGACTATGTGTGTGAGTAACTCTATGGATGAGTGGCGTTGTGTAACAGGATGTATAGGTGTGTGAGTACATATGATTAGTGAGTACATGTATGAGTGACTGTATAGGACTGTTGGTGAATGAGTGGATGTGTATGTGGATCTTAGAATTACTGAATAGGTTGTTGTAACTGGTATTGGTATGTCCATTGTTTTGAACATTGTAGTTTCTATTTTTGAACGTGTGTATCAAAGGTTATATTAGGGCAAGAGGAGGTCTGCCACTCTATCACAAGGATGATGTCATCAGTGATGTCATTAGTGATGTCATTTGAGATGTCATCAGTGATGTCATGAGTGATGTCACTGACCATGTCATGAGTGATGTAATATGTGACGTCATCAGCAGTGCATTGCGGACACGCGAGTTATAGTTAGCTGAACTAACTATAACGGGGGAATTTCAATGGTTTTGTACGAGTGAAAAGTCCAGCTAACTATAACGCCCCTGAAACCTATGGATTTTTCAGTGAATTTCTAAGGTTTTTTAAATGCTAATTTCTAACTATAACGTGTCTGAAACCTATGGTTTTTTCAGTGAATTTCAAAGGTTTTTTAAATGCTAATTTCTAACTATGCCTACAGAGATAGGACATGTGAAGAAAGAAGAAAAAACGCACAGAAAGAAAAAAAAGAAAAGCAGAAAGAAGAAACAGAAGTCCTCAAAGACGAAGACAAGTGCAGGAAGAAGGATAACGTGCAGAAAGAACAAACAGAAGAGCAGAAAGAAGCCTTGTTGCAAAACCATCCTGTACCCTCAACTTTTTCAGACGGATACTGGTGGTAACTGAGTCTGACTAACCAGTCCTAGAGCCAGTGCTATGTTAAAAGACACTCAGAATACAGTGAAAACACCTACATACACTAGGGAACACTATGCGTTGGGGTCCCCCTGTGATCAGCATGACCTCCTCTGTAAGCCCCTAGTATATAATAGGGCAGGGGATTAAAACTACCTCTTAAAACGCGCCACAGGGCGTGTTTGCACATGTCACCTCAGGCCCCGTCCCCTCACTTCCCCACTGTGTAAACACGCCCTGTGGCTGTTTTAAGTTGGGAGATTAAGTCCCCTTGAATCCTGAGGGTCCCTAGGGTCCAACTAGACCACTAGGTACCTCCAGTAAGCGCCACAGAGCTGCGTTGCAGAGAGATGTAAAAAGGGGCACGGCCTAGACCACCTCTCTGCAACGCAGCGGAGTGGTGCTTACTGGAAGCACCTGGTGGGCTAGTTGGCCCCCAGGGTCCCTCAGGATTGAAGGGGAATTATTTCCCCAACTTAAAACGCGCCACAGGGCTTGTTTGCACACGTTAACTCAGGCCCCATCCCCTCCCTTCACCACTGTGTAAACACGCCCTGTGGCCGTTTTTAGTTGGGAGATTAAGTTCATTTGAATCCTGAGGGTCCCTAAGGTCCAACTAGCCCACTAGGTACCTCCAGTATGCACCACAGAGCTGTGTTGCAGAGAGGTGTAAAAAGTGGCACGGCCTGGTCCACCTCTCTGCAACGCAGCTCAGTGGCGCTTACTGGAAGCACCTGGTGGGCTAGTTAGCCCCCAGGATTGAAGGGGAATTATTTCCCCAACTTAAAACGCGCCATAGGGCGTGTTTGCACACGTCACCTCAGGCCCCGTCCCCTTCCTTCCCCACTGTGTAAACATACCCTGTGGCCGTTTTTTAAGTTGGGAGATTAAGTCCCCTTGAATCCTGAGGATCCCTAGGGGCAAAATAGCCCACTAGGTACGTCCAGTAAGCGCCATTGCAGAGAGGTGTAAAAAGGGGCACGGCCTGCACCACCTCTCTGCAACGCAGAGCAGTGGCACTTACTGGAAGCACCTGGTGGGCTAGTTGGCCCCCAGGGTCCCTCAGGATTGAAAGGGAATTATTTTCCCAACTTAAAACGCGCCACAGGGCGTGTTTGCACACGTCACCTCAGGCCCCGTCCCCTCCCTTCACCACTGTGTAAACGCGCCCTGTGGCCGTTCTAAGTTGAGAGATTTAGTCCCCTTGAATCCTAAGGGTCCCTAGGGTCAAACTAGCCCACTAGGTACCTCCAGTAAGCGCCACAGAGCTGCGTTGCATAGAGGTGTAAAAAGGGGCGTTGCCTCAGAACACCTGTCTGCAACGCAGCTCCCTGGCGCACACTGGAGATACCTGTTGGGCTAGTTGGCCCTCAGGGAGCCTCAGTATTGAAGGGGAATTAATTCCCCAACTTACAACTAGCCAGGGGGCGCGTTTGCAGAGTGCTGCAAGGAGGGGGCGTGGCCTCCAGCACGATGCCGTTCTTTTATTTATTTTATTTTTTTAAGAAGGAGGGCTGTGTGGCCCCCCTTCTTTTTCTAATTTACTGGCCCTGGGGACCCCATCCCCCAGGGACTGCACCCTAATTTTTTTTGTTGAAAAAAATTTATTTGGCTCTCCCAAGTCCTTAATCGGCCCCGGGGACCCCAACCCCCGGGTCATGGCCTTTTTTTAATTTAAATTCTTTAGGAGGGGGCTGCGTTGCCCCCCCTCCTCAGGCCACTTATGCTCCGGGGACCCCATCCCCCGGAGCCGGCCTTTGTTTTTTAATATTTTAAAAATATATATATTTATAGAAACACCTAGGACATGCTGGACAAACCGTATGTACCTATCACCATGACGATTTGCGTGATATTCATTAAAAGGCGACTATGCATAGAATGAATCCACATGGAATGTATTTACACCGCTAGTGACGCTCTGACGTGTCTGACGCCCTACTGTGCCTAACCCCGGTGCCCCCGCCGGTGGGTACTCTCCAAGTAGACACCCTTGTCGTTTATTTATACAAACATGGGTAGCTATTGACGGGCACATTTAATATACACGCACACCATGCCATTCAAAGGGGATTCGAAAAAATTCGACCAAACTATGCAAGAAACCCCCCTCACGGTTAATAAAAAACACATCCACCGCCGGGCATTACATTTTGCGATGGGGGTGGAGGGTCAGGGGGTGTTTCTGCCAAGTGAGCCTGGAGTCACAGTCACAAACGTCCTCTTCTTCCTGAATAAAAGTGAGATTATGCTGCATACTTGTTCATATTTTAAGTAGTTCGCACAGACACACATTTTAAAAACAATAAAGTTCCTAATACCCACCTTCTCTGAACAGTTAGCTTGCTGCCCCATCCACCTCCTCCCTATCCTCTGTTGCCTGAATCCATGGACTAGCCTCCTCCCTCCTGCCATGCATGGTCTGATGTGCTGCCACTGCCCTCCATTTAGCATGATGTACCAGTCCACTCCTCCTGCCCTCCATTGCCCAATTCTATGGCCCATCATTGACCACCTGCTTAGCCTCTGTGCTTAGCTTGCTGCCCCTATTCTCCTTCCCCCTGCCCTCCGATGTCTGTGTGCATGCCCCTGCTCCATCCTTTTTGCCCACTATGTTCCATGGACCTGCCACTCCTATCTACTCTGAGTGTTCTGTTGAGCTGCCACTCCCCTCCCACCTGCCTAGCATTGTCAGATGACTGTAACCTGTCCCTGCCACCTCCACCCTGCCTGTCCACATGCCATGCCCCTATCCCCTTCCTCCTGTCCTCCATGGTCCATTTTACTGCCACACCCTTCTGCCCTTCCTGATCTGTTGTGCTGCAACTGCTCCTCCTGCCTGCCCCGCGCGGTCTGTTGTGAGGCACCTTCCCCTGAACTCTCTTATCTGTGCCCAGGTCCTGACCCTCCCTTCTATCCTCCATGGTCCTTTGTGCATGCCCCTGCACCCTCCTTCTTGCCCATCATAGCCATTGTGCTGCCACTAACCCTCCCGCTTGCCATGCATGGTCTTCTGTGCTGCCATGGCCCCTCCCACCTTCCCTGTGTGGTCAGCTAGCTGCCCCTGACCCCCTCCCACCTTCCCTCCATGGTCTGTGTGTATGCCACCATAGTCGCATTGTTGCTCTCCATGGTGTGTCTTGTTTCTAGTGCCCATCCTGCCTGACCTCCATGGCCATCTTGCTGCTCCTGCTCTGCCACCTTGCCCCCAGCCCTCTGTTTCTATGTGCAGACCCCCTATTCCCTCCCTCCCTCCTGGCTTGTCTGTTCCATTGTAATGCCCCTGATCCGTCCCTCCTGCCCTTTATGGCCTGTTATGCTGCAGCTTTCTCTCCTTTCTGTCCATTATGGTCAGCTAGCTATCATTGCCTCTTTCCCATCTGTGTTCTCTGTTGTCCATATGCATGGTCCTGTCCCCTCCCTATTGCTTTCTATGGATTGTTGTGCTACACTCCCGTCCCGCATGCGCTGTGTGGTGTATTGTGCTGCTGCAAACCCTGATGCCTGCCCTGTAGGGTCAGTTTGGTGCACCTTTCCATGTCCCTCCTGTCCTCTGTTATCCTAGTCCATGTCCCTACGCCAATTCCTCCTGCCTACCATGATTCAATGTACCCTACTTGCGAACATTTTGAACTTGGTAAGAGGGAGATTTTGAAAAAAAACTGGGGTATTGATTTTCCCCTTTGAGTTACATTGAAAAAGAGGAGATTGTAGACAGGAGACAGATCAAATAAAGCCCATTTGAGCTTAAAAACATTGGACGTTTCCTGGCTGAAACGGGTCCGTTGGCATGTATGATTGTACTACCACTGCCTCTTCCTTCTGCCCACAATGGTCTATTATATTGCCACAGCCTCTCTTGCCAGTCCTGTATTGTTGGTTTGTTGCCCCTGCCCCCCTTTCCACTGCCCTCCATAGTCTGTTGTGCTGCCACTGCCCTTCCTGCCTGCCCAGTGTGGTCAAATTGTTGCCTCTGCACTCTCCTACCTGCCTTCAATTTTCAGAGTCCGTGCCCCTGGCCTCTGCCTCTCAACAGTATCCCAATGAACAACTAGATTGCTAACATTCTATATTTATTACAAAAGTGTGGAACGCCTGACGTCATCTTGATGTAATCAAAACTGTAATACCTAGAGTATTTCCTTTAGAAATTACATATATGAGAGGGTCTTATTTGCATCAAAATTATGGTTAGTGCTCTAAAAAACTAAAATGAGGACGGACATATTTTCTGAGTTTTCAAATAGCGACAAAGAACTTTTAAATTATTTGTAATCTTTATGTTTTTTTATCCAGTTGACCACTTGATTAAATGTTGCACCTTGGCGAGAGGATGTGGTGTTACTTCCAGAGCTGCAGACTTTGCAACTGGGGAACCAGGTTGGAGTTTCTGCTTCAGCTCAACATTCTGTGATTGTGGTCAAATCACTTAATCTCCCCATGTCTACAACCAAAATGAATTTGATCCTGTGTGATGTAACCAATGCTCATGTAAAGCATTCCAATACCTGACAAGTCTGCACTATATAAAACTGCAAATACACAAAAAATAAGTGTTTTGCACACTTCTGTCATTGGGCTACATGTGGGCTACATCTGGGTGATATTTGTGCTGCATTTAGGCTCTTTTGTGTCTGGTGGCCATCTTGGGAGATTTCTTTGTTATGAAGTTTCCTAATTTCCTCATTTACTGCAGTCTCCTCAGTAGGAAATGCTTTCAGTTTTTTACTTTGATTCCATCAAGAAGGTATTCAGATATGTCACACATTTGCCATAAATTCTGAATGTTGGCACTCTAGTTGCTCATTAGATCACTGTAGTGAAGCTACTGCTCACCACGGAAGTCTGCTGCTGGTATTAAAAGTGCATGTTTCAGTCTGCATATCAGAATTTTTTAATGAAATAGAAGAGGATTTGAGAAGTCACTCAAAATGTGCTCTAATTTTTCTTTCTTCAGCACTAATCATAATTTCAATGGCAAAATGAACCCCCTCGTTGTGTTCCTTTTTAAATTAAATGTTTTAAGTGTTACCAGTTTGTTCCAATCAAGATGGCTTCAGGTGTGCCATACTTTTGTCATAAGTAAGACAGTAAGCACTCTAGTTGTTCTTAAGAACACTCTGGGACATTCTGTCATTAGGCTATACTTGGGCTACATCTGGGTGATATTAGGGCTACATTTGGGCTCTTTTGTCTCTGGTGGCCATCTTGGGAAATTTATTTGTTATGAAGTTTCCTAATTTCCTCATTTACTGCAGTCTCCTCAGTGGGAATACTTTCAGTTTTTTTTTTGGTTCCATCAAGAAGGCATTCAGATGTGTCACACATTTGCCATAAATTCTGAATGTTAGCACTCTAGTTGCTCATTAGATCACTGTAGTAAAACTACTGCTCACCAGGGAAGTCTGCTGCTGGTATTCAAAGTGCATGTTTCAGTCTGCATGTCAGAATTTGTTTATGAAATAGAAGAGGATTTGAGAAGTCAAAATGTGCCCTAATTTTTCTTTCTGCAGAACTAATCATAATTTCTATGGCAAAATGAACCCCCTCATTTTGTTCCTTTGTAAATTAAGGTGCCGATCACGATCCGGTAAAAACCGGGTACGAACCGTCGGTCGGAGCATTTTCTCCGTCCGACTCGTACCCGGTTGTAAAACTTTACAAACATGGAATTACGATTCGCACGGAAACACCATTTCCGTACGAATCGTACAAAACACCCACCGACGAAAATAAACGTACAAATGCCATCCGGGAAAGCGCCGACGTGACGTCGGGACGCACGCAGCCTGCCATTCACGAACCAGGAATCACGATTCGCACCGACGTCATCCCGCACGGTGAATATTTTCCGGCTGCCAAAAACTGCCGGGAAATCAGGACGACGCGAACAAGGAGGACCTGTACGCGACGGACAGACATGGACCCGAACCTACGTGTCATCCCGGCCCTCATAGCAGTCGACCTCCTCTACAGGTTCTGACGCAGACGCCGCAGAAGGTTAGAACAACAAAGGGAGGGGGGAAAGGGGGGGGTGGCAGGACCTGGGGCAGGCCACAAAACCCCCACCAAAGTCACACAGCACACATGCCCTGGACATACCTGACCCTCAGGCCCTGGTCACTACGAGGGGGTGGGGGCATGTCCAGCTAAGCCAGCGACCGCCACAACGGAAGTTCTTGACGACGCGAACCGGCAACACAACAATACAGGTACGTCCCGTACCCACGCCTTAAGAGCGTGGGTACGAGTCGTACCACGCCCACACCTACGTCACCCCAACAATGGCGGGATGGCTCGTACCCACGTGGCAAAGGCCTGGGTACGGCCCGCACAAGCATCCCACAGCGTGGGTACGGATATGTACGGACCGTACCCCCACCTGCGTATGCATGGAGCGTACTCCCCATGCCAACAGTGTACGTACGGACCGTAACCCCACACGTGTATGCATGGAGCGTACCCCCACCCCAACAGTGTAAGTACGACCCGTACCCCCACCCGCGTACGTATGGAGCGTACCCCCCACCCCAACAGTGTAAGTACGACCCGTACCCTCACCCGCATGGAGCGTACCCCCCACCCCAACAGTGCAAGTACGACCCGTACCCCCCCCCGCGTACGTATGGAGCGTACCCCCCACCCCAACAGTGTAAGTACGACCCGTACCCTCACCCGCATATGTATGGAGCGTACCCCCCACCCCAACAGTGTAAGTACGACCCGTACCCCCCCCGCGTATGTATGGAGCGTACCCCCACCCCAACAGTGTATGTACGACACGTACCCCCACCTCGTATGCATGGAGCGAACCCACACACGTGTATGTTCTAAGCGTACATATTGTGAAATAGGAGGGGTGTGTGCAGAGTCCTCCCAGCAGTGCACAGAGACAGGAGGGGTGGGTGCAGAGTCCTCCCAGCAGTGCCCAGAGACAGGAGGGGTGTGTGCAGAGTGCTCCCAGCAGTGCCCAGAGACAGGAGGGGCGTGTGCCTAACACTCCCAGCAGTGCCCAGAGACAGGAGGGGTGTGTGCCTAACACTCCCAGCAGTGCCCAGAGACAGGAGGGGTGTGTGCAGAGTCCTCCCAGCAGTGCCCAGAGACAGGAGGGGTGGGTGCAGAGTGCTCCCAGCAGTGCCCAGAGACAGGAGGGGTGTGTGCAGAGTCCTCCCAGCAGTGCCCAGACACAGGAGAGGGGGTGCCTAACACTCCCAGCAGTGCCCAGACACAGGAGGGGTGGTTGCAGAGTCCTCCCAGCAGTGCCCAGACACAGGAGGGGTGGGTGCCTAACACTCCCAGCAGTGCCCAGACACAGGAGGGGTGGGTGCAGAGTCCTCCCAGCAGTGCCCAGAGACAGGAGAGGTGTGTGCAGAGTCCTCCCAGCAGTGCCCAGACACAGGAGGGGTGTGTGCAGAGTCCTCCCAGCAGTGCCCAGAGACAGGAGGGGTGGGTGCAGAGTCCTCCCAGCAGTGCCCAGAGACAGGAGGGGTGTGTGCAGAGTGCTCCCAGCAGTGCCCAGAGACAGGAGGGGTGTGTGCCTAACACTCCCAGCAGTGCCCAGAGACAGGAGGGGTGTGTGCCTAACACTCCCAGCAGTGCCCAGAGACAGGAGGGGTGTGTGCAGAGTCCTCCCAGCAGTGCCCAGAGACAGGAGGGGTGGGTGCAGAGTCCTCCCAGCAGTGCCCAGACACAGGAGGGGTGGGTGCAGAGTGCTCCCAGCAGTGCCCAGAGACATGAGGGGTGTGTGCAGAGTCCTCCCAGCAGTGCCCAGACACAGGAGGGGGGGTGCCTAACACTCCCAGCAGTGCCCAGACACAGGAGTGGTGGGTGCAGAGTCCTCCCAGCAGTGCCCAGACACAGGAGGGGTGGGTGCCTAACACTCCCAGCAGTACCCAGACACAGGAGGGGTGGGTGCAGAGTCCTCCCAGCAGTGCCCAGAGACAGGAGGGGTGTGTGCAGAGTCCTCCCAGCAGTGCCCAGACACAGGAGGGGTGGGTGCAGAGTCCTCCCAGCAGTGCCCAGAGACAGGAGGGGTGTGTGCAGAGTCCTCCCAGCAGTGCCCAGAGACAGGAGGGGTGGGTGCAGAGTCCTCCCAGCAGTGCCCAGAGACAGGAGGGGTGTGTGCAGAGTTCTCCCAGCAGTGCCCAGACACAGGAGGGGTGTGTGCAGAGTGCTCCCAGCAGTGCCCAGAGACAGGAGGGGTGGGTGCAGAGTCCTCCCAGCAGTGCCCAGAGACAGGAGGGGTGTGTGCAGAGTCCTCCCAGCAGTGCCCAGACGCAGGAGGGGTGTGTGCAGAGTCCTCCCAGCAGTGCCCAGACACAGGAGGGGTGGGTGCCTAACACTCACAGCAGTGCCCAGACACAGGAGGGGTGGGTGCAGAGTCCTCCCAGCAGTGCCCAGACACAGGAGGGGTGGGTGCCTAACACTCCCAGCAGTGCCCATGGAACGCAAAGCGTGGAGTAGCCACAGATACCATGCCCACAAATGTCAGTCAGGTGCACAAAGACCCTGCAGTACATGTACCACATGTGTGCGAGGCTGGGAGTATACGCATGCATAGCGCCAAAAAGAAAACATGTCCACATGAAGTCATGTCAATCGTCCACATACACAAGTACAATGACTACCAAGGATGCCACGAATGATGCAGGTGGAGACATCGCTCAGCATGCATGTGCAAAGTTGAAGGAGTCCGTCACACACCCAGCTAATGTACACACAGCTCAGCGCTAAATATTGGGAACACCCTGCAGGGAAGATGTCAGGGTACACAGAGGAAGGAATACACCTTTGGACAATTTCACCATGCAGCAACTGCTTACATGAACAGAGAAACATAGCTAACACCGTGTGATGGCACACAGATCCCAGGGTCCCCCCTATGACCAGCACACTACTACATTTCCCACACACCCAACACATGAACACCACCCAAAACCATGTAGCAGCCCCACCAACAGCAATACCAGCAAAGCAGTAGTGTTCCAAGGGAAAAAAAATAAATTGCTTTATTCAGCATTATCCAATAAATCTTGTTTGTAGGAAGTTCAATATTTACAAAGCCCATAGGGCAGTCCAGAAGTCACAGCTGGATGGGGGACACAGTGGGAAGCGTGTCCCCTAGCTTGCCTGCACAGTTAGATTCCGTCGTCTTCCACAGGGGTGAGGGCATCATGTGGGGGGGAAAAACCAGGCACCGCAGGGACAGGAGGGCGAAGGGTAGGCGTCGTGGGTGCAGGGACGGAGGACTCCACCACAGGGGGTGGGGCAGGGCCAAAGGCGGAGGCCAGGATCTCGCTGCACACCTTAGCAAGGTCCTCCAGGGAATCCCCTGCACCCGAAGGAACCACAGGCCCCAAGGAGGGGGGGGGGGGGGGGGTCAGAGGGATTGGTCGCAGCGCCACTGGGGGAGGGCATAGACAGGGGGGGGGGACTCAACCACCCTGACCGGGGACTCCCTTGACCGCTTGCGGGGTGGTGTCACTGTGGGGCTCAGGGACAGAGCGGCCATGAAGAAGTCTTTGTGTGATATGTGGCCAGGAGAGCTGAGGGGAGGGGATTTGGAGGGAGTGGATTTGGTGGAATGCGGACTCCCACTCTGGCTGCGTGTCTTACGTTTGCCCCCCGACCCAGTGGGTGTGCCTACTTCACCCTGTGTGTGCGTGCCAGGAGGTGTGCGGGTGACCTTCCCTGCTGGTGTGGTGCCTGTGTCCGTCGTGGTGGGTGCATGCTGACGTCTGGGTGTACGTGGGACAGGCATGGGAGTGGGAAGTGTGGATGGGGAAGGGGTAGGGGGTTGGATGAAGCACTGCAGGAGACCCACTGCTGCAGTCAGTGTCGAGTCTATAGACCTCAGCAAGCTGCGTTGGTCAGCCTGCGATGAGTGAATGCCCTTCAAGTAAGCCTCCATGTTGTTGAGGACCTGGCTGTGGCCATGGAGGACATTAAGGATCGCAGCCTGACCAATCTGCAACTGCCGCTGGATGTCCACAGACTCGGCATTGGCGGCAGCAGTGGAGACAGGGGCAGGGGGTGCGGTGCCTGGCAGGAAGGAGACATGTGGTGACCGGGCACGTTGGGAAGGGACACGAGCAAGTGGGAGGCGGCTGATAGCAATGGAGGGGGCGGGGTGCGATGTTGTGCCGCTGTCAGCTGGTGGTGCAGCCTCCGCCCACTCGGAGAGATCATCCTCGGACCCGTCCGCTTCATATTCGGTGGTGCCAGTGGACAGGTCCTCTGCCTCACTCTCCTCCGCCTCTGTACCACTCAATGTGCCAGCCACAATGTCAACGCTGGCACAGGTGCTCGGTCCCTCCGCACCGTCTGTGCTCATGTCTCCCTCCGTGTCCCCCGACGATGCTGTGGGCAAGGTGAAGAGACAGCAATTAATCACACACCTGTATACATATGTCACATGAGTCCAATCTACATAGGTTACAGTGCATAGCCTGCAAAGAAAGATCAGTAACATCTACAAAACAAGGTACAGATGTAGGGCATGCAACACACAGTTGGTTCAGCCACCATTCCAATGAAAACCCATGGAGAGCATGACACAATAGCAACTGACATGAAATGGAGTTTGACATAGGAGCCAGGCCCTGGGGACAATCCAGCACTGCATCTGCACCACACAGCGTTGCCGACAATAGGGATGAGGAGGGACCATATCCATGAACTTGAGGCACATGCTGCATAGGTAATACTGAAAACATGCCCACCATGACTGGCTCACTGCACCTTCAGTGTATGTCCAGACAAACATCACACACTGGCCAGACCTAGCAAGGAGAATTCTGGTTTTGACATGTAGGCTTGGCCCGCACCAACCACCCCCTACATGAGACAAATTGTTGAGACACAGGTGGCACTTACACCTCTTAGTCTGGGTGAAATACACAGGGGCTGCAGAAATGCAAGATTGGACGCCAAATACCCAAGGTGCGCCTGTCCAAATAATCATGTACAAATGTGCATCATCAGAGGATTGTAACTAGACACACAGGCACTGGCCACTGTGACTATGAACAAGGAAAATCAGGTCAGGCTGTACAGTGGACACTTGTACTACATTTCACGTCAATACACATGGCGCCAGGGGACAATGGCACAGAGCACAACCTATGCTGTAGACACTGAGAGTGTCCACGTTTTGTGATGACACACATGACACCTAGGAAAATATGCCCCAGGGGACAGTAGTGGCAACACAACTCCATGGTCCTGAATGGGAATGACTGCAACACACCCCAACATCCCTGCACTATGCGTATCGCACACTCATGCACATCATGTCACCGGCCACAACAGAGGACATGCGCGCTGTAAGGCATGACACTTGTGAGACTAACTCCCATGTCTGGACTCTGCATCAGTGCCAACTGACATGGAACCCACATGTACTGAACTGGACAGGGCACAGCCAAGGTCCCCAAACCTGTTACACACCACCCCCACACATGATGCTACAGGCATAGTTCACGTGGAGAAAGCGCCAGCCTACATTACCATGTGAAGGAGTGACTACACACAGACCAGGGAACACATTGCAAGGAGGGGAAGGGAGGCAGGAGAGCACAGCTATACTGTGGCTAACAGGATCTGCACAGCACCTTTAAACCCTGGCAGTGTATCCATGCAACTGTGCACTTACAAATGCTGGTGAAACACAACAAACACACATGTACCTACCCCCTTCCTGCTGCTGCTTCTCCTGTAAGCGCCTCTCCAAGTCTGGAAATACCACCGGCAGCACACGCTTGTGAATGTGGGTCAGTCGGCGGCGCCCGCGGTTCTTATGGCTCTCAGGTGAGTCCCCCAGCAGGACCCGTGCGATCCTCCGCGTCCAGCACCGGATATCCTGCCAGCGTTTCCTCACCTGGGACAGGCGCCGCTTCCGACCATCCGCACTCCTCACGGCGCTGACGGCGGTCAGCCATGTCTGCTCCTTGGCAGAGGCGCCTACCTGTGAGGATGAACAAGTGACACTACATCAATACACCTGGCACATGTCACAGAGACACATATTAGAACACATTTGCTGTTTACAACAAGGCATAGTATGCATCCAACGCATTGCACCTTTGGCATAGGGACATGATCCTCTGGGGAAGGGCAAAAGCAGTATGTGCCATTGAAAGTACACAGGTGGAATGAGGGCAACTACACAATCAATGATCCTTGCTCACACTGTGCATCACAAGCTACACCAGGATAATGTGCAGCACCTCTAAGCAGGCACATGACGCCACCGCAGCAGAGTACACAGACACACACAGGCACAGGACATTCACCTGCCATTGCCAAATGCAGCGACATACCTCACTCTGCACATGTGCCACTAGACGGGGGGGCCCACAGGTGTGGGGCTGGCTCTGCACGTCAGACACACAGCACTGCTCCCTGCTCACATCACATGGCCAGGGTATATCCATCCCTCATGCAGCTGGGGTGCTACACTCCACATATGCACCCACCCACATGACAGGGGACTTACACACACACCGATGTCCAGGGTACGAACACATCATGTGGACACTCTCAGCACAGGTACACAGAACTAACACACATCTGTGGGTACAGTCACCTGTCACACTGGGCTGACCACAGAATCACATGAGGACTGTAGAGGCTACATTCCCAGGAGGACAATACAGGCAGAATGTGGCATGCACCATGCAGTGATTGTCACAGTAAACACCATGCTAGTGAGGAAGGCAGACATGCACCACAGCATGCTCTGGCTGTGAGACATCAGGCATTCCACCCCCTGGAACCCCCCCTACAGAACATGGCATGTGTGTCACACCTGGACACAAAGGCAGAAGTCACAGTCTTAAAAAAGGGACACAGTCTGTGCTAGTGGACTCTGCACTCACCTGATAACCTGGTCGCCCATACAGCAGGGGGTACTGTGGGAGGATCACATCCAGCAAAGCCAGGTTCTCCTCCAGGGTGAATGGCTGTGACCTCTCCACAGCCCTTGACATGGTTCCAGGGAATCAGTAGCAGCAGCTGGGTCGTGGAATACAGAGATGTGCAGGCAAGTGCTCCCTCGTGGGACCTGGCTGCCTTATATCTGCCTTGCTGGCCTGTTTCATGCACAGGAGTACAGAGTGATTGGTCACTCACATTTGCAACCTATGTTTCCTCCAATCCCTTCAAACCTAGCAGTCAGTGGGTTCTTATTGTGTTTTTTTCTTGAGCATGATGTCAACTCCACAAACACATTGCAACAAAGTAGATTCATTCCAACTGATTTCTGCTGTGCACCTTCCGGAAAAAATTCAAACTTTAAACTTGGTCTCCATGACAACCAGCATGCATGTAGGCCTTTATACTTGTCCCTCATGTGTCCCCTATGTAATTTGGAGCTTCACACACAGGTACGGTGCGTTCCGGGGCCCTAGGGCACCCCAAATGCATAGCAACGGCCCGTACAGGCGTGTACACGCTCCGTCTCACTATGGGTGTTCTCGCGTATGTGTACTCATGGTGGTACGGACCGTACCCACGCCTGTACGCTCACTATCACTATGAGTACGCATACGCGAGAACACCCATAGTGGTACGGAGCGTACACACGCGTGTACGGGCCGTCTCACTATGGGTGTTCTCGCGTATGCGTACTCATGGTGGTACGGACCGTACCCACGCCTGTACGCTCACTATCACTATGAGTACGCATACGCGAGAACACCCATAGTGGTACGGAGCGTACACACGCGTGTACGGGCCGTCTCACTATGGGTGTTCTCGCGTATGCGTACTCATGGTGGTACGGACCGTACCCACGCCTGTACGCTCACTATCACTATGAGTACGCATACGCGAGAACACCCATAGTGGTACGGAGCGTACACACGCGTGTACGGGCCGTCTCACTATGGGTGTTCTCGCGTATGCGTACTCATGGTGGTACGGACCGTACCCACGCCTGTACGCTCACTATCACTATGAGTACGCATACGCGAGAACACCCATAGTGGTACGGAGCGTACACACGCGTGTACGGCCCGTCTCACTATGGGTGTTCTCGCGTATGCCTACCCATGGTGGTACGGAGCGTACACGCGTGCGTACGCTCACTATCCCTAGGGGTACACATACGGCAGCACTCCCATAGTGATACGGGAACGTACACAGGCCCTTTTTGCGAAAGTACGGTGCTTTTCACACATCACAGTGGTGACAGGCAGCACACAGGAAGGAATAGGGCTGACATACTTGTCCATGGATGGACATCAAGGCATTGTCTGGGCAGTACTACATGTGTGGGGCACAGGTGTGAAAGGCTGTGATGTGGCACATTACTCCTGAGTGGAGAAGGCACCAGATGTATGATGAGATGTGTACACATGTAATGTGTGACGGTGCAATGTGTGCCAGGCATGCCCTTGACTCCTTTGACATGTGTGCATGTCGTACTGCACACTTGGGATGAGCGTCACTGGCACGGCACGGACAACACACGCAAGTGTCCCCTGAGGCCCGGTACAGGGGTTACCACACCTGACATGTCACTACCCACGGTGCACGATGTGACTATGTCATGTATGTGTGGGGGGTTCCCATTAGGTTTATGTTGGAGCTCCCTCAAAAGCAGCAGCTGTTGCAGCAACCCCCATGTGTCTGTGTGTAGATTGACATGGCACACTGTTCCGCACAGCATGGCACATGTGGTATTGGATGTGAGGTGCGTATGTATGCATGGGACACGGAGTAGCGTAACAAGGACATGTCTGCATCCTCTCTATGAATGTGTGGTGAGTCATCACATGCACACCTTCATGGCAAGGTGTGTGGGCTGTCCTAGTGTAATGTCATGTGACCTGTGGCTCTAGTGTTCCGCTGCCAGTCTCTGCAATCGACATCCTACTTCTGCTGATGTGTGGATGTATGTCAATCCTGTCTTGCGTCTGGCTGTTCACTTACACTGGGACACAGCTAATCCCATACCATGGCATGTGGAGGTTCACAATCTCCGTGTGTAGCTTGGTCTTGGTAGGGGTGTCACCTGGCAGCCATACGTGTCCAGGGCATGTGGCACATACCTGACTCCGTATGTAGCATATGTGTATTGACAGATTAACATGTGCTCAGTACAAATAAATTGTTGTTGTGGTGCACTCACTCTTCCTTGTCACTTCCAAATTACTGCAGAGCGCCGCCTCTTCACCGACCAATTCCGGACTTGGCTGACATGTGGGAGAATGACTGTATCCGGTGCTACCGCTTCCCCCAACGGTTGATTCTGGAGTTGACGGCGAGACTGGCACCACACCTGCAACCGCTGCACAGGTATCCTACGGCACTGACACCCAAGCTGAAGGTAATGGCAGCCCTACATTTTCTTGCCACGGGTACCTTTCAAAATACCATAGCTCATGTTGGTGGCATGTCCCAGAGCATGTTCTGCCGTGTGCTGCATGATTTCTTAGATGCCATGTTGATTCACCTGGATGACTTCATCCATTTCCCAACCCCTGCAATGTTGACTGGGGTCAAGCGTGGATTCTATGCCCTGGGAGGGATGCCCCATGTCATTGGGTCCATAGATGGGACACATGTGGCTTTGGTACCACCACAGGCACAGGAGGTAGCGTACAGGAATCGCAAGCACTACCACTCCATCAATGCCCTTGTGGTGTGTCTGTCCAACATGGTGATTTCACATGTCTGTGCTCGTTTTCCAGGATCAGCACACGATGCCTACATCATGAGGCGTAGCAGGATGCCTGAAATGATGACGCAGCTGCGCAACGAACGAGCATGTGTTGTTGGTGGGTACAGTCTGTCTGTCCTGTATCTTGTGTAGACTTCCAGCACGACCGCTTCTCCTATCCTACTTATGTCCATGTGGTTTCCATGTAGGGGACGCTGGCTATCCCAACATGCCATGGCTGATCACACCTCTCCGCAACCCCATCACGCCGGCCCAGCTCCGCTACAACACCGCCCATGGCCGGACAAGGCGAGTGATAGAGAGGACGTTTGGCCTCCTGAAGAGCCGATTCCGATGCCTCCACAAGACCGGCGGCGCCCTCCCATATGCCCCGGCGAAGGTCTGCAAAATCTTCATGGTCTGCTGCATGCTGCACAACATGGCAGTTGAGAAAGCTGTGCCACTCATCCTGGATCAAGATGATCAGGACCATCCACCCGTGGAGGACGAAGGACTTGGCAATGGGGCTAGTGATGTGGAGGACGTGGTTCCGCAAGAGGACATCCGGACTCTGCTCATACGCGACTTCTTTGCTTAGTGGTGAGTGCCAGTGTCTGTGTGTGCACGCATTGGTCCCCGTGTGGCATGTGTTGCGATGTGTGTGTTCATCTGCATGTATGGCACGTGAGTCAGAGGTGTGTGTGGATGTGTCACTGGAGTGATGGTGGCAGTGATGTGTATTTCCCCAGTCATAATTGTGACCTGGCATGTTGTCATCCTTACATGTGTCGAGTACATGCACATGCAAGTGGCTGTGCTTTTTGTGGCTGACTTCTTGTGTCTCTCATATCCCCAGGTACTTGCGCATGCCGTCTGCTGGTTGCATTGTTGTGGCACTGCTATTCCTCATGGACACGTCATCGTGTGCTGACTCAGCGTTACACGCACGGACAAGTTTGGAAGTCTCCTTAGGGTAAGGGATGCATCAGGGGTGTATTGGATGTGGCAGTTTTTCACGATGTATGCACACTGCCCCTGTCGATGTTTGGTTCCTCTGCAGACATGTCGCATCACCATGGTACACATTACATGCAGCTGGGTACACCTGAATAGATGGTCAGACTTGTTGACAGTCATCAGTGATGGGATTGTGGAATGTGATGATGGCATCAATGTGTGTTACACTGCCCTCGGACACATACGGTTTGCCTTGGCTTGACATGCTGTGGGACTTCCACATCAGCGGATCAATGGTGTATGGCAGTCTCTCCGTGAGCAGCAGGGGGTGTTTAGCTGTTAGCCGACACTTGTGTGCCAGTTCCATGGCTATCACGCATTTGGGCTGCAGAAGGGGGGTTCCAGTGCTGGACCCACATGTTACTCCACATTACCCGTTCATGTGTACTCCGAGTTGCCTCTGCAATCCCGAATACATGAGAAATAAAGGTGTCCCTATGCCTCCAAGGTGCCTCTTCTCAGTCAATGCTGGTGTGTTGCCACGGTGCATCCGGCATGTCTGGCATGGTTTTCCGTGATAGTGGCTATGTGTCTATGTGTCGAGTAGCAAGATGCAAGCTGTTTGTGTGGGATTAGACTGTGTATTGTGCATGTAGTCAATGACTGTGTGGGTATTGTGACATGTGCCATCCCCATGCATCCCACGTTGGCCAGGCCACCATTCACTGCATCCACCTGACTCAAGCTTGCAGGACATGGTTCTGCCACCTGTCCACACATACCTGGGTGCCCCCCAGGACACTCCACATGATCCCTGACCTCTGCGCATGGCTGTCGCTGTACTCAATATGTCTGTCGGCACGGTTGTGCGGCCACCCCCTCAGCTGGTTGGGCCCATCACGGGTGTGTATGGTGCTCCATGTCTGTCTTGCCTACTACAATGTGACCCATGTGTGTCCTGTGCCAGACTCAGGCCCCAGGGTGTGGATGGTTGAAGTCAAATGAGATGACTTTACAAGACACATGTAAGGTAATAATGCAATCAGTAGGCATCTTCTCTTTATGGTGTGACTTTTTATTTTGGTTGGGGTAGGGGGGGGGGGGTTGACATGAGGGGCTTTCCGGGTGTGTGGAATCCAAAGTTCACTAGGGGAGTTGGTGTCCTTGCCATTTGAAATCCTCAGAGTCCATGCCACAGTCTTTGTCAACATTGGTCAGACAGTGACCAGCAAGTCCATGTGGCAGAGAATGTCTTTTGATGCTGTGCTGCTGTTGCTCCAGTGGGCCAGGTGCCAGGCCAGGTGTCCTGGGAGATGGTGCTGTTGCGCCGACCCTCACGGTCTTTTCCGTGGACGACCCGCCCTCCTGCGGGGACCCTCAGAAGCAGGCCGTGACGATGTTTGGGATGCTCCGTCGGATGTCTCCTCATCCCTCCCTGTGGGTGGTGATGTTCTACGCCTGCTGGCACAGGGAGGGTTGCCCATGTTGTCGGCCATCCGACGGAGTGTACTGTGAATTCCCGTGAACACCGTCACGAGTTCAGCCTGTCTGTCCTCCATCCGCCGTTGGTGTCGCAGTAGACAGGTATGTTGCTCCGCATGTTGCTGGGCCTGCTGGGTCTTGATCTCATCGAGGGTCCCCTTCAACTCATTGAGGGTGGACACAACCTGGCCCATGCCCGTGATGTCCTGCCGGTATGTGTCCAGGATGTTATGGACATGGGAATATACCGGTTCCCCAGCCAACAGGTCAGGCTCGCGCCTCCGCCGTCCTCCACTCCCACCACCCCTGCCCACTTGCACCTGGCATGCCCTTGTGGGCACATCGGGTCTACGGGACCCCTGAGGGGTGGCATTGGCGTTGTCGCCTGCCTCCTCCTGGGTGCCCGGGACACCGTGTCCCTCCTGGCCAGCCTGGCTGCATTGTGGTGTTGGGGCAGGGATCCTGGGTGTCTCCTGGGATGTGGCAGGAGTGGGAGTGGGGGTGGTGGTTGGCCCAGTTGTACCTGACGCTGGTGCTGCAGGTGGTTGGACACCAGAGGGGCCAGGTTGGTCGGGTCGGGTTCGTCCACAGAGTGGTGAGAGTCGTCGCTGCCGGTGGCTCCGTCATCCCGCAGAGCCGGGTCCTGTGAGTCTTCCCCCCCAGGGGGATCTACGACCTCCCAGGGATGGTAGTGTACGGGTCTGCGGGCCGGCCCTCCTCCAGTGACGTTGGCCTGGTTGTGTTCGTCCGTCATTTTGGCTCTGACCCTCCTCCGCAGATCGTACCACCTGGCTTGGCATTCATGCCTGGTCCTTCTGGTGTCCGCAACAGCATTCACAGCATCGACGATGGTCTGCCACATGGATGTTTTTTCAGAAATGCTGGTCTGTCTGACCAATGTTCCAAAGAGGTGTGGCTCAACTCTGAGGATTTCATCGACAAGGACCTCCAACTCTCGGCTAGTGGACTTTGGATTCTTGTTAGTGGGCATGGTGAGGGGTGTGGGTGTGGATGGGGGGGGGGGGTGTGGATGGTTGTGGGTGTGTGGGTGTGGTTGTGCAGGTGTGTGTGTGAATGTGATGTGGGGGTGTTTGTGAAGGTGTGTGTGTGAAGGTGTGCAAGTGTAAGGTGTGGTAAAGCTTCTAGTATGGTGCTGTAGGTTGTCTGTGGGGTCTGGCAGCAGTGAGTCTGTTGCAAAGGCTCATGGTTTGTGTGTGTGGGCCCTTTTTATTGGTCCATTGGTGGGTGTGGCTGTGTTTGAACTTTGGGTGGGTGTGTTATAAGGAGTGGTTGTGTTTTAGGCCTCTGTTTTGGATTTTGGCAGTTGCAGGTCAGTGATTGTGTTGTTTTTGAGCTTGTTGGACATGTTTAGTGGCTTTGTGCCATTCGAATGGTGTATTCTTGTGTTGTTTTGCTTTGTCCTGGTTGTGTACGTGCGTTTTTAACGTGTGTACGGTGTGTACTTCGGCCATTTGGTTGTACAGCGCTGTCCTTGTGTCTGGCTTGGTACGACTCGTACATGCGCGATGTTGTGTGAAGGTGCTGGTGTTGGGGCCTGGGGTACGCTCCATACGTCCGCGGGTGAGGGTACGGTTCCTACATACACGGGGGTACGACACGTATACGGGTGGGGGTACGACTCGAACGTAAACGGGTGTACATACACGGGTGGGGTGCGACACGTACACGGGTGTACATACACGGGTGGGGGTACGACACGTACACGGGTGTACATACACGGGGGGTTCGACACGTACAGGGGTGTACATACACGGGGGTGACGACTCGAACGTACACGGGTGTACATACACGGGTGGGGGTACGACACGTACACAGGTGTACATACACGGGGGGGGTTCGACACGTACATGGGTGTACATACACGGGGGTGACGACTCGAACGTACACGGGTGTACATACACGGGTGGGGGTACGACACGTACATGGGTGTACATACACGGGGGGGTTTGACACGTACAGGGGTGTACATACACGGGGGGGTGACGACTCGAACGTACACGGGTGTACATACATGGGTGGGGGTACGACACATACACGGGTGTACATACACAGGGGGGTTCGACACGTACAGGGGTGTACATACACGGGGGGTGACGACTCGAACGTACACGGGTGTACATACACGGGTGGGGGTACGACACGTACACGGGTGTACATACACGGGGGGTTCGACACGTACACGGGTGTACATACATGGGTGGTGGTACGACACGTACACGGGTGTACATACACGGGTGGGGGTACGACACGTACACGGGTGTACATACACGGGGGGTTCGACACGTACACGGGTGTACATACACGGGGGTTCGACACGTACACGGGTGTACATACACGGGGGGTTCGACACGTACACGGGTGTACATACACGGGGGTTCGACTCGAACGAACGGGGGCTGGGTGGGGGTTCGACTCGAACGTACGGGGGCTGGGGGGGTCGGCGCGTACATACGGGGCTGGGGGGGGGTGTTGGGCGCGTATGCGGGCACATGTCTCCATGGTTGCTATGGGAGTTCGGTGCGGACGGTGTTTTTTCCATCCGGTTGTAACATCGGACGCACGGGATGGATCGTAATTCCGCGGTCGGACTTCACTTTTCACATTTGTACGGTAAATCGTCCGTGGACGTGTCGGACACATTTTCCGACCCGAGGACGTGTCGGGAATAATTCCCAATGCGATTCGTATGGACTTTTTACCATGCGAATCGTAATTGGCAGTTTGTACGGCACTTGTACGATTCGTACGGTAAAAAGACCGGATACGAGTCGAACGGGGAATTTTTTTACCGGATCGTGATCGGCACCTTAATGTTTTAAGTGTTACCACTTTATTCCAATCAAGATGGCTTCAGGTGTGCCATACTTTTGTCATAAGTAAGACTGTTAGCGCTCTAGTTGTTCGTTAGAACACTCTGGGACATTCTGTCATTGGGCTATACTTGGGCTACATCTGGTGGATATTTGGGCTACATTTGGGCTCTTTTGTCTCTGGTGGCCATCTTGGGAGATTTATTTGTTATGAAGTTTACTAATTTCCTCATTTACTGCAGTCTCCTCAGTAGGAAATACTTTCAGTGTTTTACTTGGTTCCATCTAGAAGGCATTCAGATGTGTCACACATTTGCCATAAATTCTGAATGTTAGCACTCTAGTTGCTCATTAGATCACTGTAGTAAAGCTACTGCTCACCAGGGAAGTCTGCTGCTGGTATTGAAAGTGCATGTTTCAGTCTGCATGTCAGAATTTTTTAATTAAATAGAAGAGGATTTGAGAAGTCACTCAAAATGTGCCCTCATTTTTCTTTCTGCAGCACTAATCATACTTTCTATGGCAAAATGAACCCCCTCATTTTGTTCCTTTTAAGAATTACCACTTTATTCCAACCAAGATGGCTTCAGGTGTGCCATACGTTTGTCATAAGTAGGACTGTTAGCGCGCTAGTTGTTCTTTAGAACACTCTGGGAAGCTGCAGTAGAACACAAAGGAATCAACTGACAGTCTCTGCCCTTGTCGGATGTACATGTTTTACTGAGAATGTCAGACTTCATTCTCACAAGACTGAGAAAGATAATGTGAATTTACAGAAAATATGCTCTCAGTTAGCTTATAGATCACCTTCCAAAACTCTGTGGGAAAAGCATGAGAAAATAGTTTTCTCTCAAACATGATTCATGATATCACAGCAGAAGGCTTTTTCACATGGTAAAATCACCTTAGAACACACCACAATTCCTAAAATGAGTATGGTACCATCAACAAATGATTTATAATGTAACTAAAGTCTTAAAACCTTCTATTAACTGCAATGCTTTTTAATGAGGTGCTATCATGTATATTGGTCCCAAGATGGCTGCCAACACTTCTTGGATGAAGTGCTGACAGCCAATCAGATCTCACGATGAGATATGTGGTTAGGCTCCGCCCAGATATATATGTGATTTTACTTTTGATTTTCTCAGGAACTACTGAACGGATTTACACCATTTAAGCAAAAGGCACATGCCTGACCTGAGGACTACCACTTTGCCAAATGTCAAGTAATTCTGTTCAGCCTTTCGGGCTGTACCTTCGACTAAAGGTCCTATGGGAAAATGCATGGGGAAAACGCGTTTTGGGACCCCCCTTTTTTCTCCGCCCCCGCTTGACGAATCACCCCGAGACTTTCAGGGTAGGAGCTGAGCGGAGCGCCCCATTAGTTTTGAAAATTTCACGAAGATAAGTCAACCGGCCCCAAAGTTATTCAAAATAGAATTTTCAGATTTCCTATGGGAACTCGGTCCTAACTATAACTATCTACTGGCGACCGCCAGTAGATTATATATATATATATATATATATATATATATATATATATATATATATATATATATATATATATTATATATATATTTTTTTTTTTTTTTCAGTGACAAAAGTGCTGTGCGGAGGCAAGATGGCGCCCGCGAGGCTGGACGTGTCGGACGTGTGAGCTGACTTCTCTCGCTGACCCACAGGTCTAAGATCTAAGATATGGAGCTCTGGCAAACAGCTTAACTGCAGGGATTTCGGCAAGTTCGGAGCTTGTTATACAACTGGACTAGCGATTTCTAGTGGAATGGCAATGTTTGATGAGAGATTCTAACGGAAAAGTGAAGGAAATTGTGAAGGACGTTGCACGTTGAAGAAGAACTTCGATGCTGGAGGCAGTCACAGCGTTGGGGAGATTCCGCAGAGCCTGGTGGGCGGTAACCCACACAGGTGCCGCGGCTTGGCTACGCGGCAAGCATCGTTTGAACGCCGATTGCAACTGTGTGGAGAGCGGGGTGAGAGAAGCGATGGCCCCGAAAAACACACGAAAACAACGTGGACAGGAGATGAATGCGGGGAATACGACCGCATCAGCGATTACCGGCAGAGGTGAGAAAGATTTAAACGGGGCTGGTGTGAAAAAAACCGGGATGAGGACTCCCGGTGTGAAGTCAGGGAAAGCTAAACAGACTATATCTGTCCTGTTTACGGCTTCAGAACAAAAACGAAAGGGGAAGGCTCCTAATGTGCAACTAGGACTTCAATCGGAAAGCTTTTTAGTAATCCCACAAAATGTTATTACTGTAGCCAATCCATCAAATGAAAATATAGATATAGATAGTACCATGCCAGAAGGGCAGTGCAACACCGGATTAGAGGATGGCAGGTTGTCAAACCCTGTTGATGGCTCAACTTTGGTGGAAAAGCCTCTCCCAGGGAAATTGGCTATTGTTATTTCTACGGAGGCTGAATCTGGGGACTTTTATTCGGTATCAGAAAACTCAGCCTCCTCATGTGAAGACCTGGCTGTACAATACTCTAAACAATTGTGTATGGAGGAGGTTGAGGAGGTTGAGAGTGAATATGATGACGATAACGAACTGGGTGAACTTGGTGAAGAGGAAAGTCCCGTTACAGTGAGATGTGGAAGGGATATGTCTATGATAGACGGAGCGGGCGGGGGGTCTCAAGAAGGTCCGACGGACAATATTACTTTAACCACGATATATCAGACTATTTTGAGCCACATGGACAAAACTGCATTAGAAAGTCATAAAATTCAGAATTCTTGCCGAAAATTACAAGGTTCTATACGGAGGTTAGTAAAGGAACAGTCTGACTTTGGGGAAAGGTTTACGGAGGTGGAAACTAGAATCTCTAATATTGAGGATGAGTTGGTAAAACAGAAATCGGTCACAGAGACTTTAAGTGGCAATAAAGAGGACTTATTATGGAAAATGGCCGATTTCGAAAATCGTGCTCGCCGCAATAACTTAAGACTGATGCAAATTGCCGAAGGCAAAGAAGGGCAAGATTCGCGTAAATTTATAGTGGAACTATTTCAGCAGGCTTTTCCGGGCTTGAGCAAATGGGACTGGGAGCGGGAGATTGAGCGCGCTCACAGATATCCTTTTAATATTCATTTTCGATCTGGGCAGAATGCTACTAAACCTAGACCCTTTCTTGTGGCCTTTAACAATTTTCGTGCCAGAGAAGATGTATATATGCACACTCGACTAAACAGTAAATCTATGGCGGAAGGGTTTACTTTCTTTGCCACACCTGACTATTCTAAATACACAATGGACAATCGCTGGCAGTTGCGACAGTTGGTGAATTCATTTCAAATAAAGGGCGCTCAAGCTTATATCATGAACCCGGCGAAACTCAAAGTGATCTACAAGGAGAAAACTCGATTTTTCACTAATGTTGCGGCAGCAAAATAGTATTTGCTGTCCATGAATGACTCTTAGCTCTTCAGGTTTCTTAAATTGGAACATTAGTCAATTTAGAATTACTTATTTGAATTATCTGATCTGATCTATTTCACTGTTATAGTGGTATTAACAGTTTTTTTTTTGTTAAAGGTTTCTTAGGCTCTTAGTCTTATGATTTAGTTGTTGTAAGAGTATCGTGGTTTGGCAGAAAGCCAAAAAAAATCAAGATGAATATAAAAAGAAAAAGGGGGGGCTTTTCTTTTTTTTTTTTTTTTTGGTAGCCCTGTGGGGAAACGATAGAGGGGGCATGCAGCTCGCTACCATCGACTGGACCTTGAGTCCTAAAGCCTCGGTTAAGGTGGGGGTGGGGGGGGGGTTTCTGGGGAGTGGGGGAGTGGGGAGCGTTAGGAGGGGAGCTAGGTGGTGGAGGGTACTGGGGGTAGAAGGGGTTAAAGGGGAAAACTCCACGGCGATTTCGGGTGGCAATAATGAAAAGAAAATATATTGCTGGTATTGGGACGCTATTCTAATTAATATAATTAATTCAACATATAGTTGTTTAGTTAGACTTAAGTTTGATTTGAGAATTTTGATATTAATATTGTATGTTACGAAATATTAAAATTTGTTCATTTAACGTATCTGGGCTCAACCATGGTAACAAAAGGAGGAGAATTGCAGCTGAAATCCGCTTTACTCAACCAGATATTCTGTGTTTACAAGAAACCCACCTGGCATGGGACAAAAGGAAGCTCATATCAGATTTAGGGTATACTTTAATTGCTGCCTCTCAACAAACTAATAACACTAGAGGGGTAATGATTTTGTCCAGACCAGGTTATTGCAATTCTGTTCGCAATTTAACCGATAAGTGGGGCAGATGGGCAATATCAGAATTAAAAGTGGGAGGTGGATTTTTTACAATATGTTCAGTTTATGGGTCTAATATAGATGAGCCTGAGGTTTTGGGATGGTTAAATACAGAACTTGCCAATTGGAGATCTCCTTTAATTATTTGTGGAGATTTGAACATTAACTTAAATACCACGGAGCTAGCTGCTGGCCTAGAGAATTATAGGGGCAGAAAACCACGAGTTTTTAAAGCCTTACATAATTTTGTTACTGATCACGGTCTGGTAGATATTTGGAGTTAAAACCACCCGACACTTCCAGGATACACTTATTATTCCGCTCCACACAAGAAATTTGTCTGGCTTGATTATTTTTTAATGTCCACATCTATTCATTGTGGGACTAAGATACAGATATTTCCTAGAGCATCATCGGACCATTCCCCAATTTTAATTGAGTGTCCAATCCTAAAAGAGATACATCGTTTAAGAAGTTTTTCATATGATAGGAAGCTTTGTCTCGATGAACAATATAGATTACATATGAATAAGTGGATAGTAGAATTTTTCAATGTTAATCTTGGCTCGGCTAATATTGAAATGGTATGGGACACATTCAAGGCCTGTTTTAGAGGGGAGGCGGTAAGTTATGGGCTGTATAATCAAAATAAATTACGTTCTCAAATGCGAGAGCTGTATAATAGTTTAAGGGCTGTGGAAGAAGAGCTGATCAAAGAGATTGGGAAAAGGGATAATTTATTGCACATTTCAGAGGGCGAGTCCAAAGTAGCACGGTGTCGGGCGTGTATAACTGGGGTATGGACCGAACAGATAGCACAGAAATATTTAGTGAATAGAAGGCATATTCATGAATATGGAGAATCTATTGGCCGATCCCTGGCTTTAAGATTAAAAATGAAGGCGACCTCTCGTCTGATCCCCAAACTACAGGATCAGTTTTGGGTGATTCATGAGGAGCCAGGGGAAATATTAGATATATTCCAGCAGTTCTATACGGAACTATATACTCATCAGCCAAATTATGTAGTAGGTCAGGAATGGGAAGAGGGCATGTTCAGTAAATTAAAAGATAGTGAGTTAGAATTCTTGGATAGCCCCTTCTCCATGGAAGAATTAGAGGTGGCAGTTAGAAGTATACCGAATGGTAAGGCGGCAGGCCCTGATTTTATTCCTGGAGAAGTTTATAAATGCTTTTTTGAATCATTGAAAAAGGTTATGCTGGAGACTTTTAGATTGGCACAAAGGGGGATCGCCCCAAATACATGGAATGATGCTTCAATTGTGGTATTTAGTAAAAAAGGGAAACCGCCGGAGCTACCCGGATCTTACCGCCCAATATCTTTGCTTAATTACGATAGTAAGCTTTATTCAAAAATGATTGCGAACCGGATATCAAAGGTTATAACACCACTTGTAGCAATAAATCAACATGGTTTTATCCCAAAAAGAGGTACAGTCACACATATTAATAGGGTCATTACCCTATTTGATATAGCGGAAGTGGAAAAGAGAGATCTAGCGCTGATATTACTTGATGCTGAGAAAGCTTTCGATCGTGTGGAGTGGGTATATTTATGGGAAGTGATGAGAAGGATGGGATTTGGGAAAGCTTTCTTGACTACAATTCAGGTTTTATATAAAACACCCAACGCTAGAATAATTGCTATGGGTTTAAAATCTGAAAAGATCATTATAACGAGAGGGACACGGCAAGGCTGTCCGTGTTCCCCTTTGCTTTTTGCCTTATTTATTAATCCTTTTATTATTAGTTTGCAAAATTCACCCCATATTAAACCATTTTTAGTTAAAGAAATTGCATATTCAGTGTTTGCATATGCGGATGATATCGCGATAGTAACGACTGATCCTGGGGAGGCAATTGGTGAGATTGATAAATTAGCTAGAGGCTTTGGAGCCATGTCTGGTTATAAATTAAATTCAGCAAAAACTCAAGTTTTGTGCACAGAAAATATCCAATTGAAAGATTCAAGGGTTACAAATGTGGTTACATATTTAGGTATAAAAATTAAAACTCAAATGCAAGAGATAGTAGATACTAATTGGGAGGAGACAACATATCAAGTTAAGCAATCAGAGAGATGGGGCCGATTGCAATTATCTATAATAGGAAGAGGGAACATTATTAAGATGAATGTTCTTGCTAAGATATTATATCTATTTCGGAGCATCCCATTGGAATTTCCACTCAAATATATACGGCAATTTCAGTCTACGTGCGGGAATGTTTTTTGGGCCCCGGGAAAAGCTCGACAAACCATGAAATGGCTGACGTTATCGGACGAAAGGGGTGGACATGGATTACCGGATTTTTTATTTTATTACTATGTTTGTTTTTTACAAAGAATGAGGTTTATGCTGACCGGTGAGCCTATGGAGGATGAAGCGGATGCACCTTCGATATTTTTTTTGTTATTAGGAGAACAGGCAAAAGGATGTGTATTAAAGGAACTGGAGGGCAACTATTACAAGCACACCCGTTTCAAGGTACTTGATTCAGCCTTTAAAGTATGGAGAAGTGTTAGGAAATTAATAAATCTGGGTAGAATTACATATTATACCCCTTTCAGTGCTGATAAAATACTCCCTTCCGTTTTTTGGGACAATGTGGCAAAGAGCTGGTCAAGAAATGGGGTATGCAGAATTGGAGATTTATATGACGCAAACGGAATATTTACCACATATGTAAAACTTGTAGATAAATATCAGCTGCCCCATTCTTCGTTTTTTAAATATCTCCAAATTCGAGATTTTTGTTTAAAAAAAAAAGATTAAGTTCTCTCCTAATATATTAGTGGAGGGGATTCGCCTTAAAAAAAGGGTTGGTTCACTTTACTTGATTTTGATGGAGTTTAGAGAGGATGACATGCAAAAACACAATCTCTATTGGCAAAATCAGTTAGGAGAGTCTGAATTGGATATTCAGGACACTTTATGCATGGCTAAGGAGATATGTTTGGCTGCGAACTTAAAAGCTCAAATTTATAAGACGGTTTTTAGATTATATTATACTCCTAAGCGGATGGCAACCTGGGGCAATAAATATGACGGGAAATGTTTTCGATGTGGGTACTCGGATGCTGATATGCTGCATATTTTTTTTTATTGTACTAAACTGTCGCAATTTTTTACCAGCATTGAGGTATTTATCTCAACGGTGCTGCATTGTTCGTTTAAGATTTCTCCGGTACTTATGTTATTGGGAGTTGGACAAAATGTACCTAACTATCCTATACTAAGTCAACACAAATATTTTTTATTTCTTGCCATGACTGTAGCGCGTCTATGTATTGCTACGGAATGGTTATCTCCGGAGGCTCCGACATTTGAACGGTGGAGGGCCAAGCTTTATAATATTTATGAAATGGAATGGAGTTTGTATGCTTTGAAGGGGGTTAGAAAGAAACGAATTGGCTTGTTAACTTGGGGTGCTCTCACAGATTATCTAGGGGCATGATGAGCCCAATAGCACTTATTATTTTACTTTAACTTTTTCAAATGCTTGAGGATTATTGAATTGTATTGTCCCTTAAAGATGTTCTGTTTTTTTTTTCATTTTTAATCTGTTTTATTTATAAGTGTTTCAAAGGTTTGAACCCGATTGTTATCTTTATAACTTGTATTAATGGTTTGAATTCAATCTGTATTGTCACCCGAACCTCTGTGGAAATAAAAAAAAAAAAGACAAAAGTGCTGTGCGAGAAACCGTATTTATGTTTTCTAAAATTGGCATCAGGGAAAGGTTAGTGGAGTTAAGCTAAGATAACAATCTTGCAGCTTTTGGGAACAAGTAGAGTTGGTTAAAAAAAAAATCACCCAAGTTTATGCATTTTTCTACGTGGTAGTCTATTTTTCCTATTTTTAGTGGTTTCTCTGTTTGTGGTGTCAACATATGTAAAGCCCATTGATGAACCCAGAAAGCTATACATTTCTGAAAAGTAGGCAAAATCCTGAGTTCAGCAAAGGGTCATTTGTGTAGGTCGCTCATAGATTTCCAAAATAAATAAATTATTGAAAGAAAAAAAGAATATAAAATATATATTTATCTGTAATTTGCCGCCTCCCTGGACGATTTACAAAAGTAATATAACATTATGTCCGCCATACCCTTCAGGTTACAGGGATGTATTGCATTTCTTGGCTGTCTAAAAATATAAGATTTCCAGAGCCAACAACTAAGTTGCACCTTACAATGTCATTTTACTGTGTACAGACAATGTAGCAATTCATATAATTAAATATAATGAATACATTTTTTTAATGTGCCCTGGATTCTGAGTTTAAGACTAATGGTTATTTATATAACTTTGAAGTTGAGGTTAGCCATACTATCGTGTGATTCAGACGTCATTTTGCAAAATGTGCTCTTTCTTGCACACTGGCTTACATTTGGAAGCCAAAAATGGAAAGTCATCAATTGGTAATAACAAATGTTCTGTGTTCCCAATGTCTCCCAATAAAACGGTATTCCACGTGTATGTCAGGGAAAGGCCCCCCAAAAGCAACATGGATACATACAAATTTTGCCTTGCAAACTCAAACTGACCCATTTTGGCAATGTGGGCAGGGCCGGACTGGGAACGCAAACCGGTCTTGGCAATGAAGTCGGACCGGCCGCCAGAGCGGGGGGGATGATGGGTGCTGGTGGGAAACACTGCTGCTGCTTTTGGTTCAAGGGGCCGATATTGCACCACTGCTGCAAAACTGCCCCCGTACCAAAAACGACCCCCCACCTACCCTACTGGGTCCAAAATCGTCCCCACGCCTTCTGGCCCACCGGGAAAACGCATCGTGCCCGCTTCAACCAGTCCGGCCCTGGATGTGTGTACCTGTGGAATTTGAGCCCAGGCTCAGCCACCACACAGTGAAATCTATGAAACACAGACATTTCTGAAAACTAGATCCCAGGTTGTGTGACCTGTGAAGATCCCACTACGATTTCTTAACCAGAATGCACAGCAAACCTCAAACTTTGGAGAATATCAATCATTTTTGTTATATTTCTGTGTGCGAACGTTCCTGAATCTGCGAGGATCCACAAAATTCCTATCACCAATCCTAACCCTACTTCTGCAGATAGAAACAGTACCACACTCATGTGGCTGAGCCCATCACTCTTGAAAGGAACAAGTAAAACTCATACCATGCAAAGTCAATGTGGTGCCAATAATATCTTCACGTGGTTACAGTTTTGGTCCGTTTAAATGATGGGCGTCAAGTCCACCCGCACATGGGAGGCAGGGTTTCAATCCGAAGAAGTGTGGTAACGCAGTCTGTTAAGACTCCGGCCACTGATTGGAATTGCTCAAGTTTTCTGTTCTATAAATATGGGACAAACAGCCTTTTGTGACCCATACTTGGATGTTTGCAGGGCATTCTGGGATATATATATATATATATATACATACACACACACACGCACACTAGGGTCCACACAAGCCACATCACCCTGGGTTCCCCTAGGTCTCTAGCTTTCAGCAATGCCCATGGTGTGTATTGTTCACTGATTGATGGTTGACCCAGAGCCCGAATAGTGCAGTCATTTACCATGGCAAGTTTTTTTCGACCATTTTTCTCTAGTGTCTAATGGGCAGAAAGTCTGCTGGGTCTGTTCTGGAATGGGCATATTGGCCGATGCCTAGGCACCCTTTCCCCATCCCTTTTTTCCCCTCCCTTTTCCCCGTGTCCTTTCTAACTTCCCCGAAGGGGGCAGATCCTGAGTAAAAATGTCCAATTAGTCACCTCTAGGGGCAGAAAGGCTATTGGGTCCTTTATGTACAGGCGTAAGCCAGATATTTGGGCAACCGCCCCTGCCCCATTTTTTTTAAATTAAAAAAAGTATTCTGAACTACTAATGGGATTTCTTTACCCAGGTGAGGAAAGATTGGAGGGAACCACTGGCTGACCTTGCCAACTCCTTCAAGCTCACATGCTTCAATTACACAGAGGCTGCACAGATACTCCACCTTAATAACAGTCATGCCTCCGGAATTGGCATCTGCCTACTGGCATTACACAAAAGGACGCTAAAGAAACACTTAAACCTAATCCTCATCTGTTGAACCTTTACTAACTACAACCCCTATTAATCTAGAAGTAGGTTTGGCCCAACCACATAACAAGCATTTGCAATGCAATAGGTCTTGCATTTACGCGAGTTTGCGCTATTGGCATTAAAACGACAATGCCTTTTATTTTTGTTTTGGTTTTTAAAACATAAATAAAACGCATTGTCATTTACAATGCCAATAGCTTAAACTGCATAAATGCAAGACCAATTGCATTGCAAATGCTTGTCTTTAAAGCCTGTTTATGTACTGCGCCCACCTGCAATGTTCTTCGAAAATTCCTGTTTCAATAAATGGGTCATCTGACCGAAGCCCTTCAATTCCCTCGGAGAACTGCGCCATTGTGCTTTCTTCTGTAACTAGGTGACAAACACTGCTCGGTACAGAGGGTGGCAGCAAGTGCACTGCTTTTAGTACTTTGTGTTAAAAGAATTGAAAAAGCCTAAGATCTAAAGTTTCATTGACAGCCAATCACCATTGCACATCAGACACATCTGCCTTTCTGGTTTGAATGGACCCGGCAACAATCTGTATCAATGTCATACAAAATGGCACCATGCCAAACGTTGTGAATCTACCGCTCTCTAATAAAGAACGTGTTGTGAATAAGATACCAGCTCTGTTTCCCAGGGGGCGCATTCCAGTTGCTTGTTTTTACTGTATAATTTTCACTGGAGGTAGACTGACTGTAGGAAACATACGGTGTTACATGTGAGAAAAACATACATTTTTTGAACAAGCATTTGCAATGCAATCAGTCACACCTTTGGGACCTTATATGTATTTAGCTATGCAGCACATTAGCCTCAGTGATGAAACATCTACTGGTCTTTAACATGGAGGGAAAGTAAGCACCAAACTGCGTGACTCGCCAGGTATGGGAACACATGGAGTGAAATATCGCCTTTCAGCAGGAAATCGTATAGTCCAAAGCTCTGTTTTTAATATTAAATCAGGGCCTCCGGTAGTTATCTCACTGAAAATACAAGTTTTGAAAAAATTATTATTGTCTACATGTGGTTGTGGAAGACAATTTCTATGGACTGGAATCTAGAGAATGCTAAAGTGATTCTGGTATTTTACGGACCTCTGCTGGGCGTTTTCTATCTAACAAGTTAAATAGAGGCAGATGCCAGAAGAATTAAAAAAATAAAGTTTCTCAGCAGAAAGCAACTCTGGTATTTTACTGACCTCTATCGGTCGTTTTCTATCAAGACAGTTAAATAGAGGCAGTTGAACAGAAAAAAAGTGCCTAAGCGGAAGCAGACAAGTTCTAGGGCTGATCTCCAGAGCCCACAAAGTACATACACATAGAAGTATATACTAAAGTATATACAAGAGGTCTCAAATGCTCGACCTAAAAACTATAGCCAATAGGTAGGCACCACTGACAACGGAAGGTAGGGAAGGCGGGGCTAAGGTTGGCATCACAGACAACGGGAGGGAGGGCGGGGGTGTTAAAGAAGGCACGACAACGGGAGGGAGGGCAGGGGGGAGTAAAGAAGGCACGGGCAACGGGAGGGAGGGCGGAGGGTAAAGAAGGCACGGAGGGTGAGGGGGGTAAAGAAGGCACGGAGGGGGGAGAGAGGGCGGGGTTGTAAAGAAGGCACCACAGACTAAATGTAAACAAGGCACGTCGTGCCTGCAGAAAGATAAACACGATAAAGAAAATAGTGCTTAAAGACTAAATAACAGGTATCGTGTAACAACTTAGGTAAAAGGGCCAGTCGCCATGGGAGGTGACAAGTGAAGACAAGGCTGTAGTAAGGAGGGACTAACAAGCCTTTTTACGAAATCAGAAGCCAGCATTTAGGAAGGACAATGACACAAGTCAATAGCAAATATGGGTGGAGAGTGGGCCGGGCTTCTATTCATGCACGCCGACTCTAGGCTCAACCTAAAAATAAGATAAAAAACCTTAGAGTGATCATGGACTCCATCTGCTTGAAATGCAAATTCAAAGTCATGAAAGATGCTGTCTATACCAAGAAAACACTAGGTAGTATCTTCCTTTACTTAAGCCTATTGAAAAGTATTCTGGAATCGATAGCTTTTAACTATCCTCAACATACAACTTTTAAAAATCAGCCTCAGCCCAATCCATGAGACAGGAACTAATTTCTTACAGCTGAAACTCAAACTGTAAAGTCAAAGGAGAAATCTCAAATCTAAAACGACTCCACTCCTGACTTTTCCCTTTATTTAAAAAAAAAATAAACAAAGAAATAATTTTTAAAATAATAACAAAAAAGCATTGGCATAGCCAATAGGTCTCGCCTTTTGGGACCTTATAAGTATTTAGTTCTGCAGCACAATATCCTTGGTGCAACAACATTAACTGTTGCATGGTTAAACACTTATAAGGTCCCAAAGGCGAGACCTATTGGCTATGCCAATGCTTGTTTTTTTTGTTAGTTTGTTTTCCTCGGCTCAATATCCCACAGATGCTGCACGCTGCGGAGCTACCCAGGAAGGGGACCCCTCATCTCCAGCAGTGCTAATGATGTGCTCTGAGAAGCTGCTCCAGCTCCCCCCACACCTGCTGCCTCTGAATAAGTCATTCCCCCCCCCCCCCAGCAGGTCCTCAGACAGGGCAGCAGGTGCGCCCCAGTGGCCAGGGTCACACGTGGGGTGCTTCTTGAGGCTGCAGCGCTCTACAGTACTCTAAAGTGCCGGCTGCCCTCCTCTTCTCATGGGGCGTCCTCCCTAGCGCCGGTGGCTCCGTTGCTCCTGGCTGCCAGGTTCAGCCATGTTAGCGGCTCCTCTTCAGGAAATGACGTGGTGGCTCAGGAGCCGGTTGGCAGGAGACAGAGGGACACAGTCCAGCTCTGCATAGGTGAAGCGAACAGTGCCTGCAGCATGTGCTGGGGGTGCCCGGGGGCTTTATCTAGGGCCTGGCGACCGGAGTGCCCCGAGGGTCCGTGAACGGGGCAGCTACTTTCAGTCTAGGAGAAACAAGCATTGGGGTTATGGTGTCACTCACCCGAGTAAGGCTTCGAATAGGTAAACATACAATGAAAAGTCTGGAATTACTTAGTTTGGCCAAAATTCAAATGTCCTGTCAAATCCTTAAGCTGAAAGAAGTTCATACAAGATTTCTTTTTCGTGCCTTTGCGGAATCCCCTGCATAAATCTATGTCCAGCCTGGGATCAGTGTGTTTATTTTCGAGATCTTACATTAAGAAAAATTTCGAGCACATTATAATGGAGGCTGTAACAGTAACCCTCACAAAAGGCCTCATTCCCCAATACTCAGTAGCGTAGCCAGTGTGACATGGGCGCTAGAAAGGACATGGGCCGTCTGGATGCTGTCGGCAATATAAATAACAAGCATTTACAATGGTCTCGGCAATATTACAGGTAGAGCTATTGGTATTGCTCATTATTTTTTTATAATTTTTGTATCCCTAAATACCATTGCTGCCGCTTCCGGAGGCAGCGCAATTCATTTGAGTGCACTGTAAAGCTGAGCCACCATTGCAGTGCCAGGAAATGATGCATTACGTCTGTGACAGGTCGCGAGGAGCGTGGTTAATTATGTAACCAGATCATGGCAGCAGGCTGCTGAAACTGAGGGGTACAAAGTAAAAGCCCATGCATAAAGTTTACAATGGGACTGGGGGGGTCTCTTACCCTGTACGTCCAAGGTGAGCTTCTTCGTGGCCGAAACAGAAACTTTGTGGAGTGCAACCTGTGACTGCCATGCGTGTATGCGCGCTTCCTACCCGAGGAGCGCTGTTTATATAACGCCTCCTGGTCGCAGCCGGCACTGTGTGTTAAAGACATGAACTCCTCAGAATGTTCAGGGCTCGGGGAGTGACTTCCGCCTCTGGCTGCTGCCTGCGACTGAAGCGGGGCTCGCTTGTTTATCCCGCAGGTTTCCTGTCCACCTCAGCCAGAGAGGTCCCCATGGAGGAGGCGGCGGAGGTGGTGGCGCCGGGGCCCGGCTGCCGGATTGGGGCCACGAACAAGAGGCAGGCCTGGGCGCAGAGCAGAGACTCCTGGCAGGCCTCCGAAGACCCGCCCGCCGCCTCGCTGCACCCGCGGGAGCAGGCGGGCCTGTCCGCCGAAGCAGGTCGGTTTGTTTCCATCCACCCTCTCGGCCCCCCTGATGCGTGTCCTGTCACTAATGCCCAGCTCTTTCTCTCCAAAGGGCACGTACCCAATGTGAAGATCGCGACCTGGCTGGAGGACTGCAGGTAAGCCCCGACGGAAACTTTTTGCTGCGTATCCACTTTGCCTCCTTTTGTCTCACCAGGAGTTCCCTATTCCCCCCTCTGTTGGTGATAGGGACATGATCTATTCCATGGAACCAGAAATCATCACTATTTCCATGTGCAAGTCTATAGTGTTCACTCAAGGGATATCTCCGATCTTTATTTACAATGGCCCTACGATGTTCCTGTATTCGGACTTTTAATGGGCGGATTGTACTTCCAACATAAATGATGTCACAATTACATCCTATTATGTAAACAACATGAGTAGTATTGCAATTAATAAAGTGCAATATATCATACTTAACGCAGGTATTATAGCAGAAATTAAAGATTTTATTCCTTCCATGTGGACACATGTTACATGTTCCACAGGTGAAAAAACCTTTTGGTTTGACTGACAACCACGTTTCCCTTGGAGTGGTAACGTAACTGGGACATAGGAAGTTGCGCAGTGATCTGCCTCTTCTGTATGTAACAGATGGAAAATCAGTGAGACAACTCTTAAGTGATGGAACCTCTCCAAGTACACTCCAGTTCTTCTTTAAGATGTTAAAGACCTTCGGACTATTGGCATTATACTGTGTAATAAACCTAACTGGATTAGCATCAGGTTTTTTCTTTTTATGAGATGGTTGCAAGGTGTCTTCTCTAGTCCGACATTTTACTTTTTCAATGGCTTTATCCACAACTTCTCTCGTGTACCCCCTCTGTAAGAATCTAGTACTGGACTCTGAGATGTTATTGAGGAAAGTGTCATCATCGCTACAATTCCTACGGATTCTAATCATTTCCCCATAGGGGATGTTGTTAACAACAGATCGAGCATGGGCACTATTCGCATGAAGGATCCCGTTACAGGCTGTGTCTTTCCTGTGAAGGGTGCTGTGTATTTTCCCTTCTTTTATAAAGAATTTAATGTCCAAGAAGTTGATACTGTCTTTCCCAAAAGCCATTGTAAATTTGACATTATATTGATTATTGTTCAGGTACGTAAAGTACTCATTCAACTCTTCCACTGAACCAGACCAGAGACAGATAACATCATCGATGTACCTCCCCCAAAAGACAATGTGATCAGTCCAGGGGGAGGCACCTCTGCCCCAGGCATGCTCCCTCTCAAACCACCCCATAAAAAGGCAGGCATAAGAGGGAGCAAACCTGGAACCCATCGCAGTACCAAGAGTTTGTTGGAACAAACATCTGTCAAAGAGGAAAAAGTTGTTACATAGAATAATGTCAATCATCTCCATGATCATCTCATTGAAGGAAAACTGGTCAGCATTCTCTTTGTCCAAAAAGGACTGGATGGCCGAAAGCCCAAGATCCTTGCGGATACACGTGTAGAGGCTTTCTACATCAAAAGTTACAAAAAGTAATTCTTCCGACCATTCAAAATCCTTAAATTTAACCAGTATGTCCTTACTGTCCCTGATGTATGACGGGAGGTTTACAACATATTTTTGCAATCTCAGGTCCACAAATTCAGAAATCCTCTCAGTGGGTGAACCTACCCCCGAGATAATTGGACGCCCAGGTGGGAAGGCATTGGGTTTGTGTATTTTAGGAAGGATGTATATGCATGGAAAGTTGGGACAGTCCACTCTAAGGTATCGGAATTCGTCTTCTGTAAGTAGCATCACATCCTTCCATTCATTCAATTTGATGTTGATCATGATAGTTAACTTCTCAATCGGGTTACCAACAACCCTCTTATAACAGGACTCATTGCTGACCTGGCGGTGGATCTCATTCATGTAGTCATCGTGGTTCATAATCACAACATTACCGCCCTTATCCGCCTCCCTAATAACAATGCTCTTATCTTGTTTTAAGCGATTGAGGGCTTTTCTCTCTTGTGCAGTAATGTTGTGATTACGCCACGGTGTGAATTTTTTGTCAGTCTCCATCTTATACAGATCTTCACGACGGAAACTTTTTGCTGCGCATTTACAATGTAATGGTCTCGGCATTGTTAAAGTTAGTGCTATTGGCATTGCTCATGACATTATTTTTGTTTATGTTTTAGTTTTTAAAACATTTAAAGAAACGGCATTGTTATTTACAATGTCAATAGCTTAATCTCTCTCAAATGCGAGACCTATTGCATTTGCACCCACACACAGAGCCACACACACAAAGCCACCCACACTCACAGAGCCACCCACACAGAGCCACCTACACAGAGCTATTCACATAGAGCAACCCACACACAAATCGAGCCACCTACACACAGAGTTACCCACACACAGACAGAGCCACCCACACATAGAGCCACCTACAAACTATAAAATGGTTGGGGGCGGAACCCCAAGAAATGTTGACTGGCTCAGAGGTTTCCAAATGGGCAATAGCTTAAGAAACACAAATGAAACATGTCCGCAGGGATGAAAAGCAAGAGAGGACTTGGGGACGTGGGCAACCATGCTTACTGATTAAAGAGAACCATAAAAGGTGTCCACTGGGGAGCCAACATTATGATGTGCCCGACATGCGCTAGAAGATTAGGACAGAGGATGGTAGATTGGGACCTGACGACAGTTGACACAGGGGCATGGTAACTTGCCTACACCCCTTACGAAGTTAAAATTGTCTCCTCTTCTAGGAAACTATGCCCTAGCAGGGTAAGAAAGGGTGAGGAGTGGTTCAAAGGATTACATTATAATGTCAGGAGGAGAAGAATCCTTCCTTAATTATGTCACATTGTTACACTCTCTTGTAAAATTAAAGTCAAAGGGCATCGATAGTTCGGATCGCATGGAGGGAGGTGTGTGTACTTGACGCAGATGTTCACAGTTCCGTACAGGGAAAAACCTGTATGGCAGAGTCGTGCACTTAAGAACCAACCGTGGGATGTTCGTTGAAAAGGCAACTAAACTCTTAACCAGTCGCGACCATGCATGGGAAGTGAGCATAGCCTTGTCTGTCGGAATGAGAAGCAACTATACAGACTGAACGGGCCTTTGCGTAAAAATCATGCTGCAGAGAGTTCATGAGCACTGTCAGCTGCTTCGAGTAGTGACATAAAGGGCAGCAGAGAACTACTGCGCAATCCAAATTAAGGTACGGGCAGGTCAGCAAGAGGCACACAAACACACACATTCCTATATACAACCAATGGCAAAGATTAAAAACACCATCTGTATAAATAATGCGAAAAACCAACGTGCAACACACACTCATTATGGTCAGCAATAATGTACCGCTCACCCCCATCACATCGATACTCCCAGCACAGTGTATTATAGACCCCAGAAAGAATAAATAATAAAATCACGGCCAGTGTCCTAGTGTAATCAAGCAAGATCATTAATACAGATGTATAAAAGTCAGAACTGCCTTTTAATATGCGTTGTTTAATTTGATATTCCATTGACACTAAGAACGTATAGACACAGAGCAGCAATGATCGTCCATCGAAACAATATGCCCGTACTGCTCTAGCGATGTCAGGAAGGGGCGTTTAGCAGTGCGTGCAGTTAAGGTATGGATGTAGGGAACTGGGTTGGGAGCCTGAGTCGTGTGTATGGGGAGAGACACGGGACCATAGAGTGGCTTAATTAATTCATGCCCCTTGGTTCACACGCCCCTTTCACACTTGCCGGGGGTAACCCCCTCAATCAGCACTTACCTGAATTTACCGCCAAGGGGGTCGCCATCTTGGTAAGAATGCAGCGCCAAAGAGAAACGAAAGAGGGACTAATTACATTACACCCAGACACAGAAGACAGACTACAGTGCTTTGCAAACAAAAAATGAAAGACAGACCGGAAGTACGCGTCTGGAGTTTCATCGAGACAAGTAAATGACGGAGTTGCTGAAGTGAAACATCAAGGTTCTAACAAATAGGCTAATAAACGACTACCTGTCAGCCGTGAAAGTAGACAGAGAAAAAAAGTTTTGCACTTATGCTTTCTCGTTTGCCTGCATCTACTAGATGCCAGTTCATAACGCACCGAGGTATATTAGAACGATTATAACTAGTGAACTACAGATTACATCACCTCTTTGGCAAAAGGAGTTACGGTAACTTGGATGAGGCGCCTGTTGACGGGAATGACGAGGTAGCGGGCGCCCGGAGGGAGAGACATCAAGGGGCAGGTGAGGAGAGGCGCTGGCTCGGTCGAGTGGTTGGTTCTGTTGTAGTACGAATCGAGGGGTCCAAGGTTCGATCCTCGGTCGGGGTAGATGCGCGTCATTGTGTGTGCATTAAATAACAAGCACACCACTGCCTTTCTCCGAGGTGAAGCAGAAATGCCTCGGAGAAAGGCAGCGGCGTTTTTCGGCTTCGGGGGCGTGTTCCTGCTTGAGCTTGGAAGAACCGGGAGTGCTGGGGTCGGCATTCTGAAGCCCGGGGCTTATCAGAGCTTGGAAGAACCGGGAGTGCTGGGGTCGGCATTCTGTGGGGAGAAAACGCCGCCGCCTTTCTCCGAGGTGAGGCAGAAATGCCTCGGAGAAAGGCAGCGGTGTTTTTCGGATTCGGGGGCGTGTTCCTGCTGTTCTAAAAAGGGCGTGGCTAAAAAGTGGAAAGAACAGTACGGAACATGCCCCCGAATCTGAAAAAGACGGAGCCTATTTGGAGGGACGGCTCTCTCCTCCAATGGCTGGCCTCCGTTTAGGAAGCCAGCCAATGGAGGAGAGGCAAAAAGAGAGGCGGGCTAAATAGCCACTCTAAGAAACATAAGATCTCCGGACTTCCGGTTCTGCCTTCGGCAGACCGGACGGTCCCTCGACCTAAAAAGCAACAATTGGTGTTGACAGCCCCCTCAGGCCTCTGGGTGCGGTGTCACTGCACCTGCTGCACCAATGGAAGCTACGCCACTGCCTCTATTACACTTGTGTGATTCTCAGGGATGGGCATTGAAGTGTTGTGTCCACAGAGTCTGTAAGGAGGCGTGCTGCCAGGTTATACTTAATGGTTCTCTTCATGTACGAGTCTCAGAAGGAGAAGTGTTAGGTGAGTTCTGAGCCTGTTGCCTTCAGCTGTTGTAGCAGGTGCATTAACCCTCTGTGCCACCTTACCAGTTAACATGAATAGTAACCGCAAATATCAGCGACACCAGGGGGAAGCTAACTCTTCTTCAGTCGTGTGTTTCTTCGTGCATTGTGGGACTTGCAGTTCTACGTCATCTACAAATGCATAACTACAAAAGCAAGCATGAACTGGGAGTGCTCCCACCACCCCTCACTCAAGGCACCTTGAGAGCTTGGTGTGATGAGCGTTGCTGGGAGTACTATATCGGTTTACCAGTTTGAACTTCCTCTCGTCTGCAGAGATCTGCATTTATACTTCAAAGTCAGTAAAACGAAGTGTGCTCATGCATGTATTTAAATTTTACAGTGCTACGAAACGTCAAAAGACATGTAGCACTATTCGTTTTTATTTTCTCATAGTGTATCGGGTGCCAGAAGCATCACCTATTCTTATTCCGTGTTTCAAAAAAGGTGGATAGGGGTAAAAAGGCGCGAGCTGCTCTCTGGTTTAGAACTATTAGCAATGCGGGCAGAAGGAATCCGGATGGCGCACCATGGCGGTCTGTGCCCTGCCTGAGGCAAGAAATGCTGAAAGGCTCCCCCCCCCAACAACCCTATGTCGCCTGCATCTAACGTATTTATCACCTGCAGGATTTTCTTAAATTCGTATACCCCCTCCCTAATATTCAAGCCATATCTACCTGGTTCTCTCCCTTCTGTCCAAATTATGCCATTTCTCCACCATTCAGTTCGCCACCTCATCTGTCAGTGGCATCAATATTCTTACATCTAATCTGATTATTTTTAAATGTAAATCATTAAAAATGAAATTACTGAAAAAGAAATGAAAAATGTAAATCATGAAAACACTTTATATTTGTGGGGCGTCGCAAAAGAGAAGTGTTCAGATAGTGTAGTAGGTTAAAACGCTTGATGGGAAAATCCGCGGGTGGTATGCAAAATATGCCACTGCTCTGTACACCACCTTCAATTGTGCGTGACTTCGCCTTCACCCTTGCAATATCGATAAGAAAAGTGCTGTCCAGTTGATATTAGCATCTGATATCACCTGGTGGTGAAGAGTGCGAAGACGGCGGTGGAAAGCGACGAGCTGAATTGTATTTTCAACGTATCTGCATCCTCGCAATGTGTGATCTTGGGCTAATCAGTTTGTCAACTCCCTTCTATCTCGGTAACACTGGTAGCGCCAAGAAGCAGGATAAAATATGATGCAGGGAACTATATATGTACATTTGCACATTTGCTTACAGTGAATCGATATTCGGGTAAACTCCGATTGATGTAAAAAAAAAAGTTCCTAGTTTTATAAAAGAGACCCATCGTAATAAAAGGGATCACATCGCCTGAGGGTTTATTTCCTACATAGAGCTGTCAGCGGGGGTGAAGTGCTCCCTAAGTGGAAGGGAACTTTGCTGGGGAGGAATTACTGGTCCATGCAGCCGGCATCCCTGCGCGGGTTGGGCGGGAGCTGCGCGTGCTTGTCATACAACAGAGAAAAGCGGATGACACAAAGCAAGTCATTCAAGAGTGGTGTCTACAGAGCCAGGGACGGGGGTGAGCAGTAGGGCTCGGAACACTGAGGCAGGGGATAATAGCTGGGCGGGGGTAGGGGCTGCATGGAGAAAAGCACGGTAGAGAGAATTCGTGATGGGGTGGAAGCAACAACATCAGGAAAAGAGGGAGAGAAGGGGCAGCGTGTGAAGGAGAGTAGCGTGATGTGAAGAGGAAGAGGTGTGGGCAAGAGCGGTGGAAGCAACAGCATCAGGAAAAGAGGGGAGAGAAGGGGCAGCGTGTGAAGGAGTGTAGCGTGATGTGGAGAGGTGTGGGCACGTGCGGCAGGGTCGGGGAAGGGGATGAGAGGTGAGCAGAAGGAGCCAAAAAAAAAGGTCACCAGCATTTTGGAGGCCGTGAGAGGATGCCAGTAAACGGTGAACCCACTTTAGATGTTGCTCTCGGGTGCGGACCACTGTAAAGTTGTGATTAAATGGTTTTGATTAAATGAAAGACAAATAATGCTTACTTGGTTAAAGCATGGTCGGGGGGAGGAGGGCTTTAACGTGGCAAGATGCGACAGGCGAATGGTGGGGGGGGGAGGCACAGGCGGGCACCAAAGCTGAACACACATGACACTAGCAGGAAATGCGAACATCCAAACATGAGCCGAGACAGGAAACAAATTTTAACAAGTAACATGATACCTCGAACAAGTCAAGACTATTGGTTTGTCAATGTTTGGTAGTTGCGTAAGATAAATAAGCAGCAACTATGGCTTGTATGCAATACTGAAAACGCTTTAAACATGCGGCCTCGAGGCGCGATATGTGGTAGGGGAGAAGCGGGAGTTGTGTGCGTGCGCAGCCACACGAAAGTGATCGCGATCACGATCGCTGTTTAAGCGAAAGTGATCGCGATGACGCGCTAAAGGCGTTCCTGAGTGCTGCTGGCTGGCCTAGCGCATGGCGGCTGCCAGCCAGCAGCACTTAAAAAACACACATACAAAATGTCTCTCCGAGCCAGCGCATGCGCGGTGTTCAGCGAGACCTAAAAAACAAGGTTCCAAAAAGAATAAGGTTCATCAGCACCAATCTAGAATTAAGAAAGGATATAATGCAACAATAAAAGGTGACTTTTTCTTACAATCTTTTTGTACTGTATGCATGTTTAAGCAGTAATTAATTTCTACGGGCCTCATCCTCATGACAGCGATTAGGCTTTGATTAGGAGCGAAATTCCTCTCTGCTCAGAGTCAATAGGCCTTGCGTTGAAAAACTGGGAGGTACAATCACTGACCACTTGCCCTGGGACATTCTTGAAAGGAGTTGACAAGGACACAGATATAGTCATAAGAAAACAGGACTGGGGCCTCACACTTTTAATGTATTTACGCAACAACAACAAAAAAGCCTGATGTGAGGAAGGCTTTTGAAACTGAATCCCTCACAACCATCCTGTTTCTAGAACCAGTAAAGGAAGGTTTTGAAAGGGTGGATCATCATTGCAATAAAGCATCCTCTGGGTGGAGTTATGGTGCTCTGGACACAGACAAATGGTCCGCCATCTTGAAAAAACCGACAGCAGAGTACTATGCAAAAGCTTGCAGGAAATTATGAATAACTGGGTAGATTCGAAAAGAGTCGTCACCAATCACTAGCAAGTAGCAATTATATTACTGTATTTTATTATGTTATGTTCTCTCAAGCCACCCCTCAAAACATAAATGGACCTGGCAAAGAATAAGAAAAAAAAGCTCTGCCTTGATCTGAAAAGAAGAGAGGTGTGACTGCTCTCCACTTGTACCTAGGGAGTGGAATAGCTCTTGAAGGGTCAGTTGGGTGGTCTCCTGTTAGCCTAAGAGAGAGGCAGGGCTGACTCTTGTCTTGAAGAACTAGCAGCCCAGCACAGAAAGGACCTTATTGGATCCCTGACTGGAGTGAGACCTAGTACAAAAGGAGCCTCACCCTGAAGTCTAGGAACCTTATCAGTCATCCGGAGGAAGTTTTCTAGCTCTAGCAAAAATTCGAACACAATGATTTTTGGACATCTAGAGAATCAGGACCATGTGCAGACTCTAAGGAAATGGCTAATCTTGGAGACTAAGATTTACAGGTTCATCCTGGTCAGAGCTTTTTGCTATGAAGAAAAGGCTTCAGCAGAATATTGCAGTGAACGGTTACAGTGCTCAGCTTGCCATAATACTGGAGGGATTTCGAGCTCCAAAAAAGTGACTAGAGGTTTCATTTGAAAGATAGGCGAGAGACACTGCCCTCCGACATCAGTGGAGACACTGGGCTCTGCTCTGTTACCGCCCTCCAGGTGGAGGGCCAGCTATCCTATCTAAAGATCCCACTGGGCTGGTGAATGGCGAGCAGGCTGTTAACCATATGTGCATTCTCTATTCTCCTTCTTAGCAACAACCCCCCTCCCCACCACCACTTTGGCAAACGTACTTTCTAGTGAGTGCAGAGCAGGCCCTCATGCTTAATCAACCTGCCCTGCAGTCTCTTTAGGTTTTTTTAAGCCTGGCACACAGGGCATGGATGTTTGCGGGGGCACCACATGTGCCCCCCTGGGCCCATCATGGAGGCCCGTGGGGACAGTGGCCCTGCTAGGCCTTTGTGTATTCCTCCCAGACAGTGTCACAAAGGGGGGACTAGGTGTTGGCAGGATGGGCCCCGACAGAATAGGAGGAGTTGTTACGCATCACACTTGCACTTCAATAGGGGCTTCCTCCAGCACTCACAAAGAACTTCACACTAGCCTTTTGTCACCCCAGACACCTTTGGGCCTGGGAAGGGGAAGAAAGGAAATTCCAGAAACATATGTGTGTGGTGGCGTGGGGAGCCTAGAGGTTTCTCCCACTTCAAAGCTGGCACCAGGTAAAAATATTGGACTCTTAGACTCACTCTTCAGAACACTCCTGGACCTGTAGACTCTACAAGAAGGAGGATTGCTCAGCTGCTGAGGATTGCACTGCTACCCGAGGCCCGTCTTGCAGCTTAAACCCAGGACTACCAGAGCGTCCCCAAGACTCAGTCGACTGGACTCCTTTTCCAAGCTACAGCGACAAAATAGGCTCTAGAACGGCGGCTTCATCAGAACGGACGCAGCGCAACGCAGCCAAACGCAAGTCCTTGCATTGCCAGCTCCAGGCCGTTGGCTTCATCGGAACCGGTGCCACACCTCGACGTAGGACCTCGGGTTGCAGCCCCTGGTCGGTGGGTTCACCACCATAGACCCAGCACAACGCATCTCGACAAGTCTTCGCAACACAGCACTAGACCAGTGGCTTCATCAACCTAACGCAGTGCAGCTCATCACAACTAGATGCCAGCCTCACAGTTCCTGATCAGCAGCTTCAAAAACACCGATCCAGCGTGACGCAGAAATCTGAATTTGCATCTCGACTCCAAGGACATAAGGTACTATCTCAGCAGGGCAAGCCTAGTCCTGTGTCCGGCCTGGACTCCATCGTGGTTGGTCTGAACTTGTGACTTTGTCCCGGTCCAGTACAACCAGATTAACGTATTTGGCGCCATTTGCTTCTAAGCACTATTTTTCTAAAATTGTTTGAAAATACCCATCTTTGGTTCTACTGATTGGACTTTTGTCATTTTGGTGTCATTTTATTTATTAAAGATTACTCTAATTTTCTAGATTGGTGTGGGATTTTTCTGTGACATGTTTTCACTTTATTACTGTTTAAGTGCTGCATAAATTCTTTACTCGTTCCCTCCAAGTTAAGCCTGACTGCTTTTGTGCCAAGTTACTACAGGGTTAAGCAAAGGTTAATTCAGCAACTCTTTGTGGTTCACCTTGACAAGGATTGTGATTGTTGTTTGAGTAGAGTTTCATCCCCCTCAGCCAATAACCCAATTTTTCACAATATTGTTCCCTGGCTTTTCACTAACCTCCTAGGCAAGATAACATATAAAAGGATGCTAGATCTGATCCAATTGCATACCTTTCTAACCCAGGGGTTCTTAACCTTCGGACTTCTCGGGACCCTCAATCACTAATGCAAGCTGAGGAATTCTTTATAAATATGCCTACACCGTTCCAATATGATGCTTGATTTTTCACTCACCCATTTAAATCTTCCCCTTCCAGTAAGGCTACATCTGATTAACACACTACTTGACTGTTCTCCTTTCATGGCACCTCATCAACTTTCCACACAAACTGTGAATCTTTGCAAGGTCAGTACCAGCGAACTCCATATTTGAATCAACTCCTTCCTTTTTTAATCATAATACCTCTTTCTCGTTTATTTTACCCCCGCTCCATCTTCTTGTTAATATCTTACTGCAGTGCATATCCAATTGTTTTAATGCATGCACTAAATCACCATGTATTCCAAGCAAGGAGTACATTTTCTCTTAGGTTAATGAGAGGAAATGGGGTGTATTAAATAGTGTGGTTGTACGACCACTGTGCAATTCACTAACCAACCCCTTTAGGACCAGTAGGTTTCGTTTGTGAAACCTTTAGCTCAATCCTAGGTAGCTGTGGCTCTGAGCAGTGAGCTAGCTGTGGCTCTGAGCATTGAGCCTTACACAAAGAAACAAGTGTTAAGCATTTAAACAGCACAAAACAATTAAAGTAAAAAATACATGGAAAACACCAGAAAAACAAAACAAATTTATAAAAATAGATTGCATCGTTATGTATTTTTAGACACCAAAATGAAAAAGATCCACTCTAGGTTTCTGGAGATACAGGTTTCACAAGGTATAGTAAATATGCACTTTTTCACTTCACCAAGAATAAGCATTTAGAAAATTCAACAAATTTAACACAGACACTTTTGCAAGAAAAACTTAGGAAAGTGTCAATGTGGTTATTTTCTGTTACTTTAGGCAAACAGCTCTGGCAGAGAGCCACTCAAAAGGAGGCCAGTAAGGCCCACAGACACAATTATCTCGGCAGGAGAAGCAGTCTTCAGTCAGTTCCAGGCACTTTTATCCTTTGCTACAGGTTCCTATGGAAGCGGTCCTGATGCAAGAGATACAGGATGCTGAAGATGCTCACAGATGCAATGAGTCGACAGGGGTCTTCCTGCGGCTACGTCTCGGTCCACGGGCTTGGTGAGGCGATCCTGGCCACAGGAGTTGAACTCCAGTCACTGCTGAGCTAACAGTTGCTTTGGACAATAACTTGCCTTCTGAGCAACCAAGCTACACTCCGACGAGTCTCCCAGGTTCAGCAAATACTTGGGCAACTTTCAGCATTGAGCCCTGGTCCTCGGTGCTGCACAGCAGTCAGATTTGGGCTACCAACTCGCCCTGCAGGCTTCTTCTGCTGTTGTGGTCCTATTCTGCGAACAGTAGGTCTGCCAACTAACCCTTAGAGTCTCTTGCTTTTGCTGGGCGCCGGAAACTACTTATCCACAAGCAAGACACAGTCTCTTCTCCTTTACTAGCCACCAGGTTCATGAGGTGCAGTCTTTTTGCCGGTTACTTAGTGTAGTAGGGCAGTCCTTTGGTCTTCTTCTCCAGTCCATCAAGATAGAATTTCTGGGTGCCAGGGGTGACATTTTTATCATCAGAAAATGCCCTCAGTGTAGGATGCGGTTTGTGGCCAATGGGCTACCAGGTTCCCTCCCTCCTGATGACCACTCTAACTTGCATGCTCTCTGTACCATACACTAGGGACTTACAGCAAGTTAGCTAATGCCAATTGGCACAAGCCAATAAACCATACACAGATTAAGGTCAGGGCGCAGGAACTGAGGCTGGTTTGCATGCCTCCATGCACTCTCAGAGTCGAAAATCCAGCAGCATCAGTCCAAAACTTTGGAGGCGACTATACAAAAAGAAGCATTTTCTTACAGTTTGCATACCTGATTCTTGTCTGGGCTCAGCACCTACCATGGACTGTGAATATACAGAAAGTGGTACGTCTTTTTGGTTATATAAGCTTTGTTACCTATTATAGATATCTTTTATACAAGTATTAATGATAAATAGCACACTAACCCGTTAACATTTGGGCAGCCAACAACATCTTTATACCTAACAATATGGCATACTCTAGACTTTGCTAACCATAGTCTTTTTTCAAAATTTTTATTAAATTTCGTCCACAAATCTATACATTTTGAAGGTTTCACCTGCTGATCCGGCTTATCACAGTCTACACCCGAATTATGAATTCTTGTTCCCCAAATGAATACTATTACAACTGTCTGATTCCTGTTCCCACCAACATATTGCACATAATTGTTAATCTTAGTTGGTTAACCATACCCTCATTCTATAGACTGGGAAGCGGCCCTCATACACCCACGCGAGGTTATGATCAAATTAAGATTGCGCCTTATACAATACAAGATCCTTCACAGGGTCTACTTCGATAGGGAACGACTACACAGGATGGGGAGGGTAGAGGACCCTGCATGCCTCAGATGCCGTGCGGAGCATGGCACGTACATCCACACTCTCTGGGAATGCAGTCACATTCAGCCTTACTGGCACACAATCATGGGAGAATTGAACAAGATACTCAGGGCAAACATGGGGCTGGATGTGAAATTCTTACTTTTAGGAATTCCCACGGATATTGACCGGCCACGCTATGTGCTCTTACTGGCCAATCTTGGGTTAGTGGTGGCTAAACGGGACATAGCCAAGTATTGGAGAGCACAACACCTTCCTACTCTTACAGAGTGGAAGTCCAATATGGATCTCTACATGACTGTGGAGAAAGTGGTTTACAAAGCTAGGGGCTGCCCGCGTAAATATCGGAAAATTTGGTCTCCATGGTTGAAATACTACAAGTTGGATCTTGATGTAGAAGAGGAAGCCCTCGCACTGTCTCATGCGAGGTCCAGCTCTGGCCCGTAAGAAATGCTTTCCCACCTTATATCTGAGATTGGAATTCTAGAGGGTTTTGAATTATGTATTTGCTTGAATGCCACTGTCGATGTGAATGTATGTTTTTTCTTGAGCAACCTTCTGCAATACCCATTGTCCAGTGATGTACCTCCATGCCTGCTATTGATCGGACTTATTGCATTAATGACTTCTTTTCCCGTCTTTAACCCCTTCTGTGCCACGCCCTTTCCCCCTCCTGTGCCGGGCGTTTTATTAGTGGGTGGGGTTCATGACGAGATAGTCTCGTCATGGGCACAGCGCGACCGTGCTCCATGACGAGACTATCTCGTCATGGGCACTGAAGAGGTTAAGTTCTGTTTTTTACTTGCAAAAAAAAAAATATATATATATATATATTTAAAAAACAATATATATATATACCCTCATTCTATCATAATTACAGTATATCCTCACAGTCATACTATCATTCACCCTAGAAGGACAGTGGCCGGTTGCTTCTATTCCTGGCATACCTACATCACAACTTAGCAAGAAAATATTTCTCCTATGGCATACAACAACTTAACACATAACATACATATATGGTTCACCTACCATACGAGATACCTTTATTTCAAACTCCGTTCTTCCCTCCAGAACTACGACCTCAACAACAACGTAATTAAAAGTGTCTATTAGGTAATTATAACAAACGCTGATCAGCAGATCTTTCAAACAGTGCTTGTTTCGCTTTTTCACACATTGGCTTTTGGATGCATCCATCTGTTCTTTTTGAACAGAAATAATTAATTTTAGCACTTTGTCCCATCTTTTGGGAGAAAAGAAATAAGATTTTTAGGAACTTCACACTTTCTTGCGAAATGTTGGTAAATTGGGTCTGGACTCAAGTCTTTCTACTCCTATCCTTTTACTCTCATTTTCTCTTCTCAAGCTTTGGACACCTTTTTCTTTCTATTATAGCAAAAGTATGTGGCACTATTATAAAAATCATAATCCTAAATAGTTGAAATAATTCGTAAATACCAAAACAACTAATTATGCACTGTACAATTTCAGCCCTTGAAGAAATCCCTTAGACGAAACACATATTGGTAGGTGGCTGTGTTTCTGTCTCTACCATTTAATAAGTGGCTCACCAAATCTTCGAAATTCAATTTTTTTTCCACAATTTAAAAAGCTGAAAGATAAATTGGGTTTGAGAATTATATTTTTATGCAACTGCTATTGAACCTCTGTTGCCTTTGTACTGACAATGACTAATTCCGTAAAGCAAGGTGGCTTTAAGCTAGGAACGAGCACCCTGGATCTATGCATTTGCTCTGTTATATGTGACCTGGAAGTTGACAGTTACACGCAAGGGTAATGTTTATGCCAGCTTCATCGAAATCAGCGAGGCCTGTGCTGCAGTTGAGTGGAGGTTTTGATGGTGCATACTTAAGGCGCCAGGAATCCCTAGAGGCTTGCCATTTATCATTAGTCAGCTGCACAATTTTACATGGGTTCAGGTGCAATTAGACCAACAAGTCACACTGTTGTCTTGGATACATATTGACAATGGAGTGAAGCAGGAGTCCATTTGGGCACCTCTGAAAAATATTTTTGGATATTTCTTTATGAGCTTCTTCTGCACCTCAAGAGCCTGGGGAGCAGAACCCAAAAAAGTGAGTATTATGTTAATGTACTTTTATCCAGGGAGACCCTTATTGGAACCAAAGTGGGATTGCAGAACCAATTAAACATACTCAGTAAATAAAATGGTGCCAACAGACTTTTAAATAATGTATCAAAACTCAAACATAGGTATTCGAGAAAACGAGGAAAAAAAAGACTTGGTTCCAGAGTAGCACAACATTGCTTAAAGTCCAACTACATGAATACTTGTTTGCGACATTTATAAGTATCCCAAATTAGAAACACCTCAGAGAGTTTATAGTTAGTAGAACAAACGTCTTACTTATTGGATTTCAGTTTTAGGTCCTTGGAGAAAGCAAAAGAACCAGAAAATAAAAACGGTTTGGTGAAATTGTGGTAAAGGTTAAACGCTGGTTATTGTCCTTTTATTTAGTCCTAAATAACTACGGAGACTGTGTTATATTTACATCTACTGTTTTACTTAAATTCTATTTGAGCTTGAAGCTCCTATGAATTGTGTTTTAACTTCAGATAACCCTCGAGCAATGCTGCCAGTAACATTTTTTTAAAATAATTATTCAATGTTTTTAATATTAACAAATGTATGAGCGGCGATGTGAAAATAGTTAAATTGCTGTAATTAAGTGGCTTTTTTTTTTTTTTTTGCTTTTTATTTATACAAACTATTGAGTATGCTAAACTTGACATTTAAACTTTAAAATACCACCCACATAACCAGTAATGGGAGCTTATTTTGCTCCTTCAGAATCAATGGGATTTTTTGGAACATCATAAGTGGAACCAATAATCACTGACCATCCATTGCTTCTGCTAGAAGATATGGAAAATGTAGACATCATTAATCCACATTCAAGATCCATTTTCGAGTAAAGATCACCGCATGTTCTTCCCGGCAACTCAATTCATACATAGCAGCAACAAAAATGACACTGTTAGTGTGACATTCTGCCTACTACGTATATACCGCCACTTCGTATGGGCCTCATTAATACATGCAGAAACAATTAGAACAAGGAACTGTAATACCTTCCAGGTAATTGGTTTCAGTATCATGTTGTCCAAGGGCGAAGAAGATTAGATGGAACCTTGCAATGATAGATCCAACGGGTTTACCAACAAAATCCAAAGCTATCTCAGTAACCACCTGAAATAAAAGAGGAAAATAATCACAAGCATTCTGCAAAACTCGCAACGTTTTATAGGAAAATAATTTGTTTGCTAGTTAGTGAACTTTATAGTCTCAACATTAAAGAATAAACGTCAGAAGTAGTTTAGCGTTTTCTAAAACTACCCACTCACTTTCTTCAGACTAAATGTTTAACATGGTCACGCATGAAAGTAAATTGGATGTCTATAAAGTAGGCCACCTTCTTTTTGCAATATCTGAGACCTACCTCTTTTAAGGCCAAACTTAGATCCAGGGGTGCAGTGGGACGCTCCTCAGAACCAACGCCACGCATGCACTACAGTCAGCACACTTGGATTATATTTAAATTCGTAAAATGACAACATAATAATGGTCATCTTCCAACCTTAAACTCAGAGTCCAGCAATAGAAAACGCTGTTAAAGAAACCGAAAGAAACATTCAATAAGCAGACCATATCTATGGTCTAAGATTCTGAAATTAGGGTCTTGGGGAACAGTTTTAATATTTTAAAGCTGTAAATATTATTTTACAACCATTCACCGGATTCGTAAATGTGATTTTTTTTCTAAACAAAGCTCAGAAACACCTTGGCGGAGAAGAAGCCTCATATCCCAAATCTATATTTTCAGTAACAAGCCTCCCTCTTTATTTCTTCTGGAACAGTGATGTAGATAAAGACACACAACTTAGGTTTCATTCTTCAGAAAAATTCTTCTAAAACAGCCATGTAATGAATATAACTATATGAACTCTATATACTGATATGTGTATACTTAACTTTCTCTGGTCACTGGAATCTCGCTGTCCAGAAGCATTTTCAAATTAGACGTATTCCATCTAATTTGACTGGTATGTTTTTTGGCGATTTCTATTGTCACCGTTCTCGATATTATCAAAGTAGGTATTAGGAGAACTTGTATTAATGCTATAATAAGCCCTGAGAAATTACAGGGGATGGCACTTGTGTTACTATCTTATTCCACAATATTGCAGTTTATGACAAAATTAAAGACTGTTTCAGAAATCTACTGTTTTGCATCGTGAGTCTTGGGGACCTCTAGGATTTTGAACATGAATTTTTGACAGCCAAACCACTTGTTGGTCAGGGCAGTATTATCACCAAGGGACACTTTGATAGTAGGGCAAATACGATGGGGTCACAAGGTATAGCACGCACAATTAATATTGCTGTAGTTGCTATTGCAATTGAGGAAAAAAAAAGTGTATTTCACATGAATTCAAACATCTTGCTTGTGACCAACAATAGCAACGTTTAACATTTATTTGCGTATAGTATTTTCAGAAGATACAAAACCTGGCTATCGTTTTTTTTGTTTTTTTTTTGTTTTTTTGTTTTGTTTTTAACATGCCAGTTTTCACACAAGGCCTCTTGAAGAACACACTGTCTGCTATTACTGTGAAACCATCTCATTGGCCTATCTGCTAACTCCAAGATAGGAGGGTGGACAATGCAATACACTGATTTTTGTTAAAGAGCTCCTTCGAAGACCCTAAGCAGGATTCGAACAGTGTTCAAAAGTTCTGCCACAGTTTTAATTTTCCAGTGACACATTTAAAAAAAAAGTTACCTTTTTTTTTTTTAAACTGCTGCTGGCATACGGTCAATCAAAAGTATTGAAGAGGTGTGGGTGGGCTAAACATAGAAAAGAGTAACAAAAAGTGAGGCCAGGAAGAGGAATGAACTTTAAGAAAACCGATTTAAAACTGAAGAGCACCGTGACCTACAATAACACAAATCTCAGTTTCAGGCAAGTCACTGAGGTGATACATCACACGCTACCCCTAAAGATACTGTCATCAACATTGCCCATGCACAGCAAACACCTAAGAGTAGGTGGGGCTGAATAATATTTAAATATTGTGAGTCTTCTTGTTAGACCTGGCACCTTGGCGTGAGTCTCCCTTCCACTTTTTGTTGCTGTGCCTCATGTGTTCTGCTGGTGTTAGCTGCTCAGAGCACTGTGCCACTGCCAACCAGTGCCACAGTGCAAGTGCTCCCTGTATGAAATGTATATGTTGGTTGGATTCCATGATTGGCTTATTTGGTTTACTGTCAGACCCCAGTAGTGCCCAGGGCTTGTAAATACAAATGCTCCTGGTGAGCTTGCAGCACTGGTTGTGCCACCCACAGAAGCGGCCTGGTAAAATGTGTCTAAGGTCTGCCATTGCAGAACCTGCGTGCGGTCTGGTACTGTCATGCTGACTGGACAAGTGCACCCACTTGCCAGTCCCTAAACCTTCCCTTAACTTCATATTAGTCACCCCTATGGTAGGCCCAAGGGCAGGGTGCATTGTAAGCATAAGGTAGGACAAGCCCTGATGTGTGTGGCATGTCCTAATAGTGAATTACAGCCATTTTCATTTTTTCACTTGTGTAGGAGAGTAGGGTCTGCTGCCTATGTTCACCCCCACTTCTTGCTTTTGCTCCACTGGTTTTTCGACTTTAGTGTGGCTGTGGGCCTGCTAATCAGACCCACAGCCCAGCTGTTCTCTCTCTAAATTGATACCATGTACTTTAGGTACATGCCAGATTGGATATTGGGTCACCCTTGTCAGTCCCTGTATAGTGTACCATAGGTACTCAGGGCATAGGTGCACCCAAGGCCTACCAGGGGCTGCAGCATGTATTATGCCACCCCTGGCTGGCCATCTTAAATTGACACCACTGGCTGATCACTCAGCTGGGGCAAGATGGTGTAATCACCCCTTGCTTAGATATAGTATACCTATATCTAAACCTATATATAGACACATAGCTACCTATCAGACACTCCTATGGTAGGCCTTGACAATCCTGGAGGCAGAGTGCTTGGTATTATGTGAGATGGTGCTCAAGCATGAGCTGAGCCTATCTGCAGCTTTCGGAACCATGTCCTTATAGCGGTTCTATGATATCGCCTACCATATACTCTTAAGTGCATTATAATCCTCGCGGTTAAATGCTAACTTTGGTTTGGCTTTATCAAAACATGTCGTGTAAGGTGTCATACGCTTTGGAATACTAACCCCTCGCCAATTCTGGTGACGGGGGTAGCATTCCACCCTTCTAGAGGGAGAAGACATGTAGTAGCTACTGTACCCGGTGAAAGCTAACTCGAACCTCAGTATCACAAAATGGATGCTGCTGCCACCGACACAAGTCTGACCTCCTGCAGCTGGGAGCCCTTCCAGCAAGGGAGGCCTGGACAATAGGTTTCCTGTCCGGGGAGGTGCCAGCACATCCCCAGACATCCTTTAGTGTATTGGGGCAGGGTGGGTTGAATGAAACGAGACACTTCCTGGGGCGCACAAGGTGCTCCATGCATAGCCCGGTTCAAACCAGTTGCTGGGGCACTCCAGCCCCGCTCTGGCGCGAAACTGGACAAAGGGAAGGGGGTGTAACCACCCCCCTCCCTGGTCCCACCCATAGGAGGGACTTAGCAGGTAATCCAGCCCCTTAGTTTAGTATAAAGCTAGGAGCGGAGTCTAGAGACTTTAGATTATCCTGGACCGACACTCTGATACAAAACTCTTGGACCTTCGATATTCTACAACCAGAAGACTGAAGAATCTCCCTTGTGGTCAAGGAGTGACCACCCTGTGCAAACAGGCACCAACCAGCTAACTGCCAGTTTGCTTTGTCGACGCTCCTGAAGGATCCCAACGACTCTGCTTCACAGGAACTGGACTTCCAGACTTCCCCGACCTTTATCCACATCCACAGCCAAGCAGAGACCCGTGGTGGACACGAAAAACGTGGGACCAGACGCCCTGGCCATCTTGCGACCTGCTGACCCGCGCTGCTCCTGAGGTATCCTTGAGGCTGTGCATTGGGGACTGAGATACCCCTAACCCGAGCACCCACTGCACCGAAGCCCAGCCCTCCATACTCCACGAGTACTGCGTGGGGCCCTTCTGCAGTTTCCTACTCGACGCATCTTCCCGGTTGCTAGCCCGTTGGCTGGTGAGCCCTCTGAAGACGATCCTTTTTCTTGCTACTGCTGGTCTAGTTGCTCCCGACTTGCTCCTGCTTCCCTGCAAAGGAGAAGCCCCACAGACCTCGCTGGTCTGTTCTGACACGAATCTTCACATCCTGCGTGGATTGCGTTGGCCAAGGCTTGTTGGCTCCCATCCAGGTACCGACACCGCCGGCCTCCAGATCTGTCGTGGGACAGCTCGAGTCCGGCTCCTGATCTTCATCAGCACCTCCTGGACCACGTGGCTGCGGAGACAAGTTCCCATTTCTTCACCTGAAGCACTCTGTGACGCCTGGTTCGTTCCTGGTCACTGGCTAGTGACCCAGACTCTGTCCCCTCTGCTTTCAGGTCCTCCACTACTCCGATCCACCCTTGGATCCATCCGGACACTTTGCTCCTGGTCGCCTGCAGCACTTCTTTGCAACTCTCCATAGGAAACGACGACGAAACCCGACACGCTTTGGCACCTATGCACCCGGCTTCCCTGGGTGAGGTAACACGAGCACTCCGGTGCTCCCGTGGGTAGTGACTATCCTAGTGTCCTAGTATAAGAGGTTTCTTTCCTAGCTTGACCGCAAGTGTCCTGGATCTATTTAAATCTGACTTCTTCGTTCCCATTGTATTCCTATGAGAACCCGCGTGTGAGTTTAGACACTGCACACGCCTCCCGTGGGCCTCCCACTTCTTAACTATAGGTCGTTTAGTGTAGCCCCAGCGATTCCCTAGGCCCTAGGCCTACTCTGCATTTCTGTGGTGGTACTTATACCACTTTTCTAGTATATGGTTTCTTCCGCCCCTAGGGCGCGACTGTATATGTGCAACTTAAAGTGTGTTATTTAAGCTTCCTGTATTGTGCTTTGACCTCTGCCCTCATAAAGAGAACAGAGGTATCGTGTTTAGAATAAAAACATATATATTTGATATATATCTTGTGTGGTGTCCTTTCATTTGTTGTTCAAAGGATTGTTCTGGTAAAACAGCTGGCTTCACATGCCCTCTGAAGTTTTAGCCTAAGACTGCTTTGTCCATGCTACCACTAGGATAGCTGGTCTACAAGGTTGACTTTACAACCAATCGCCATAAGGGTTGTTTGGACTGATACAGGGTGCCCACTAGAACTAGTGGACATCATATATGAGGCCAACTTCTCACAACTATTGCAAGGCTACCTGTTCTCCATAGGCCAGAATGGGCTGTTAGAATTTTTACATTCTATGATCCTAACAGACCCAGGGAACATGGTAGAAATTCGAGTTTAGTATGCCTGAACTCAGAATAATAAAATACATCTTTTAGTAAAGTTTATTTTAATATTCTGTGTTTGCAAATACCACTTTTAGGAAGCTGGTATTTGCTTGCCTAACCTTTTCAGCCCGCCTCGGCTATGATGTGTATCTGCTGTCTGGTTTCTGTGAGTGACAGGGCTGGGGAATTCCAGGAGACAGGCTGGGCAGCCAGGTAGTGAATAGAGAGATTACATATAGATGGGTGGGAGGAGTACACCTGCACTCTGAATAGGGCTGGGGAGCATCTGATTTCTCTGCCCTGCACACTGAAAGGAGAAGCCAGAGTCCGGTAAACAAAGTACTCCAGAACTGGGTTGAACTGGGCAAAGACCCCCTGGCCTGCAAGAACAAAAGTATTGCACTATAAGTATTGGGACCCTGCTCCCAAGAAACTAGATCCTGCTCGACAAGAAGAACCTCTGCCAGAGGAGAAGGAACCGGGAAAGCTGTAAGGAGGAGTACTGTCCCTGACCTGGGGGACTGGCCTGCAGTGGTTACCTTGCTGCCGAAGGAGAGGAGAAAAACTACAAAAAGACTTTGTTCAACTTGTGCTCAAAAGATCTCCAAGGGCTTGTGAGTGAGCTTGCACCCTGACCGAAGTCCCAGGACCAGTGGACTTCTTCCGCCTCGCAATCCGCTGCTAGAAACGCTGTTTTTAGCATTTGCCGAGGCCGGGAGCTGTGTACGCTTCGTACCGCCAAATCGTATCCAGCAACGCACCGTACCCCACCGGTCCGCCTCGAACAACGCGTCCTACGACCCGTCGATCGCACCGTGACTGGCTGACATCGCCGCGTACAACGCTGCGTTTCATCGAGCCATCTTGGTTGGTGCGACCCGCACCCTGCCGCTGAAGTTTAAGGCTGCCGCTCATATCGAAGGGGGGGGCGGGAGTACTCACCGTACGTACGCCCCGCACTGCAGCCAAAGACTGAAAGCCGCTCCCACAGTACGGCTCGTACACCACAACGAACAGCAAAGCACCGTACAACGTCCCGTCCCCTCAAGTGACTCAGGGCCCCAATGAGCTGTAAGCTCGCACCGCGAAAGGAGGACATCGCAGCGTACAACGCATTGCCTTCACCGCAGCGTCCGTGACACACTCTCCGAAGCTAAGGTACTGTGTACGTTTCGCACCGTAGGGTGTATGCTTCGCAGCGGAGCGTCCGCAGCGCTTATAGACTCCTTCTGTAGGCCAGTTCATCCCCGTACGGGCCGAACCAAGAAGAACGAAGCGCACAGAACTTTTAAAGTATGCTGTAAAAAAGAACCATTAATTGCTAATAGTACTGTGGGCCTTTTTATCGTTATTTGGTCTTGTGCTGAGCCTGATATAAAATACTTATTTTTGATAATCCCAGTGTGGAGTCCATTTGTGGGGTTGTCACTGAGTTGCTGTATGTGGTCACAAATGCTTAACCTATAACGTCTCTGAAATAAGTCTTGTCTGCTTGCGCCAAGCTACCTAGAGGGTGAGCGGGGGTTATTTTAAGAGTGTAACCCCTTACCCTGACTAGAGGAGAGGGTCCCTGCTTGTCACAAGTACCTACCTGTGCCAACCAAAGATCCCCAATTCTAACACTTCTAAAGAAGTGTTAGGAATCCCAACAATAGGGACAGAAAACATTTATTTTGATACCATGAAGTACAGGTTCTCTCTTTTGGTACAATATCACAAAAAGAGAGACTAGGGAAAAAAGCCTTTCCCTGAATCCCCTATCATACATGAAAACTCACTCAACAGAGAAGAAGTACAACCATTATGACTTGTACAGGACAAAAGAAAGTGAAAAGGATACAATTGTCCTTCACTATCCAAACTACAAAACAATTATAAGAGGAAAGAGTGCAAGGGAAAAGGCAACCCTTGTTTTAATACTGCCCTCACACACTTTGCAGTGTCATGCTTTATCATAGGGCCGCATCTGACGCCCAGGTGCAGACCAACACACTGGACGGAGCGCAATTTTTTGAAAATATATGAAGTTTAGTGGTGAGGGTATAGAAAGAGTGACATAACCAACAAAAAGAAAAAATTAAACAATTAAAGGGAAAAGTATTCCCTAAAGAAGGGACCAAAGAGTGCAGACACAAACAGTTAAAACTACCTAAGAGGGAACTATCATTCTTTATTCATGTAACCCCTTGGTAGGATTAAAAATCAAAGGTCGGGAAAATCAGGGGAGGTAAAGACCCCTATATCCCTGCTGCGTATACCAACATGTTTCAGCCAATTTTACACGCCCATCTGGGTGGTTCTGGCATTCGTCAGGGTGTTGGTCCCGTGTTCTCTGGTCTATACCCCTATTTGGAGTTTTTACCTTGTATCATCAAGGCGACCAATGCCGCTGCAATCGTGTACTCTGGGAAATTTCCGAGAGGGAACAAATTTCTGTGAAAAAAAAGTAGAACATATGTTTATCGTTCTACTCCCTTCTTTCAAACGCCACAAAAGTACATTGTTATCACTTCCTCTTAAATACCATACCAGTTGCCATATCATGTCTCCAAACCAAGCAGAGGGGCACACCACCATCTTATATCTGTGTCACCACCACCTGGAACACACACCAAAGGCTCATCATACGTCAGTGAGGCAACATAAGGACGTTCTTTATTCACTCAAGTGTACCAAAAAACCGAGGTTTGATTTAAAAAGACACACACTTCTCCTCTTTAAGGCCTGGACAGCGGCTAGGGTCTTTTGATAGACTTCGTCGGTGGCTGCCGCCTCTTTGATGTCCTCTAGGGTCATGTTCACCGGGCAGGCCGCTGTGGACACCAAATGGATATATTGGTCAATGTCCTTGGTGTCGTCATGAGCCGCCGTCGGAGCCGGGTGCCGGGACAGGAAGTCGACCGGATTCTTGGCGCCGGGCCGGTATACCACTTCCATTTCGTAAGGCTGCAGTTGTACCGCCCATCTCTCGATCCTCAGCGGGGGGTGAGGGGCCGTTCCTTTAAACAGGGACACCAGTGGTTGGTGGTCAGTGACCATCGTGAATGGCTGTCCTTTGAGGTACAGGTGGAAATGATTGCACGCCCACTTGATCGCCAGGGCTTCGCGTTCAATCTGGGCGTATCTGGCCTCTGTAGGAGTCAGCGACTTGCTGGCAAATGACAGGGCTGCCCATCGTCCTGGTGCTTGCTCTTGGGTTAAGACGGTGCCCAACCCTACCGGGCTTGCATCCACGAGCACTTCGGTCGGTTTTGCGGGGTCAAAGTACGCAAGCGTCGCCTCCCCGAGGAGGGCGTCCTTGATGCTTTGGAACGCGTCTTCCTCTTTCTGTCCCACTCCCATTTGGCGTCAGACTTGGTGAGGGCTCGCAGTGGTTCCGCCCGTGTGGCCAATCCTGGGATGAATCTCCCACAGTAGGTCGCCATCCCTAAGAAGCTGCGTACTTCTGTTGGAGTCAGCGGAGCTGGGGCGTCCCGGATGGCTTGGGATTTCCTCGGGTCCACCTGGATACCCTCCTGGTTGGACACGTACCCGAAGAATTCTAATGATGGCTGAAAGAATTGGCACTTGTCCTTGTGTAGGGTTGCCCCGTGGTCTCTGAGGCGCGCCAGTGTGCTGCGGAGATGTTTGTAGTGTTCGGCTGCAGTGGCAGAGTGAGAATAAGGATGTCGTCACTGACGTTTAGCCCGCCGTGCAGCCCAGACAGCATCTCTCTTATTGTGTTCTGGAACACCTCCGCAGCGGACGATATGCCGAAGTTGAGCCTCTTGTATCTCCTTAGCCCTAGATGAGTGCTGAAGGTGGTAATGTATCGACTGTCCTTCGCCAATGGGAGTTGGTGGTACCCGGCGTTTAGGTCGATTTTCGAAAACCACTTGGACCCATTCACATCCGCGATGATGTCATCCATGGTCGGCGTGATGTGTCGCTCCCGCCGAATTGCCTTGTTCGGCAGTCGGCAGTCTCATGTCAATGCAAAGGCGTATTGCTCTGGGCTGTTTCGGCTTCTCCGCGATGACCATCGGGGACACCCACGGGGTTGGCCCCGTTACTTTCTCAATGACGCCTTGTTTCTCCAGGGTCTCCAGCTCTTTCTCCACCAGCGGCCGCAAGTGGAACGGGACTCTTCGGTGTCGCAACGCGACTGGGGCAACTGTCTCATCAATGTGCAGCTTGACCGGGTTACACTTGATGCGTCCAAGTCCCTGGAAAAGTTCTGGGAATTGTTTGAGTAGTTCTTCTACCTGCAGAGTCTGTATCTGCCGTGCGAACGATTTCAGGCCCAGGTCTTCTGCGGTGTGGCTGCTCAGCAGAGTGTCCGCTTCCCTGTCAATGACATGTATCGTCGTTGTGACTTCTACGTCGTCCGCTTTGATTGGTACGGTGATCTTCCCCTTCAAGGGCAGCGGTGTATCGGCTCCATAGGCATATATGCGGGTCTTGGACGGTCGCACCTCCGGCCGAGGTTTCAGCTGTCAGTATTGTTGCAGGCCCATGACGTTTACGGTGGCTCCGGTATCAATGACCGCCTGTATTTCTGTTCCTGCCACGTGGACAACGCACGTTGGTTGTGGCCGGCGGCGCAGCTTGAGTTCCCGCGCAAACGATATGATGAAGGCCTCTCCCTCGTCTTCGTCCGACGACTCTCCGCTCGTGTCGAGGTACTACTTCCCTCGTCTCCGTGTATCCTCGGGTGGCCTCTCGCCCGTCACCAACAGGTGCCTTACCGCCTTCGTTGGGGGTCGCCTGCTTCGGAACTCACGGTCTCTCGTGCGTCTCCGGCATACCGAGGAGAAGTGATTCGGTATTCCGCAATTGGTGCACACTTTCCCTTGGGCGGGGCATTCCTTAGCGGTGTGTGGTTCGTGTCCACAGTACCCACACTTCGGTTTGGTCTTCTCCGTGTTCTGGTTCCTGAACGGGCCTACCCTGGGCTTGGCGTGAACGGCATCCTCCCGCTCTCCTTGATGTTTTCAGGCTTGTCCGGGGTCTTGATGAGCGCCTGGTCCATCTCGTTTGCCCTGGCTGCCGACAGGTCGTGCGATCTCGCCAGTACCAGCATGTCTTCGAGTGCGATTTTGGGCTGGCGCAGAATCAACCCCCCTCAGCGTTTTATCCAAACACCCCTGAACGAGTTGTGCCCGAATCTCCTTTGGCTGGTCATCTTCCGTGCACGTGCTTGCGAGCTCACGCAGCCGGGTGTAGAATACGTCCATGGACTCCCCCTCTCTCTGCCGGGCCTGGCGTAACTTGAACCGTTCAAAATCCGGATTCAGTTGGGGATCAAAATGTGCATTCAGGGCTGTGACCGCCGCGTCATAGTCCCCCGCCGCTCCAGTATTAGGCAAGTGCTTAAACAGCTTGAAGATTTCGTCCCCCGCGTAGTGTAGGAGCAAGGATCTTTTTATGGCGTTGTCCGTCTCCCTGGTCACAATAAAGTAGTTATTGAGCCGCTCGATCCAGATTTTCCACCTGGGCGACGCCGTTGCGGGATCTTCAAGCTCGCTGAACGGGGGTAACACTCCTGACGCGGCGTGCTGGAATGGGGCCGGGGTGGGCGCTGCCGCTGCCGCTCCTGCTGGGGCTTCCGCGCCCCTCTGGGCATTGTCAACCATCGCGACCGGTGCTGGTGGCAGGCTTGTCTAGTGCTGCAGGTGTGGGGCCCTTCCTTGTGCTACCGTGATGGCCTTTGCGGCGTTCTCCCGTGTGGTGGCGTGGTGGGCCTGCGCCTCCTCCCAGTTGCTCCCAGCTCTCCCTCTACCACTGACACTGAGGCCTAGCGCTGGTAGATGTATGTGGTTGCTCGTGTGTAGGGGCAGCGCTCACCAGTGTATGCCTTGTAGGTGGTCGTTCCTCCCCTTCAAACCTCCTCCAGCAGCTGGTGCGAGTGCCGGTGTCCCTGGGGGCCTCCTTCTTGCTCCCTCTTGTGGTTGCACCGTCAGCAACCCCTGTTATGCTGCCGAAGCCTCGGGGTGAAGGAGGCAGGCAGACGGGCCCGATGCGAGGAGCAGCGCTGCTGACGCGCTGAGCAGCTGGTCTCAAGGCAGCAGGGGCCAACGGCAGGCAGTCGGGGCCTCACGCAGGGCAGGCAGTGCCCACGTGGTCTCCAGCGAACAGGACCGGCCGGCGCACGTGCTCGCGTCCCGGGAGCCGGGAGCCGACGCACGCGATGTCCTTGGAGCTACGGAGCCTTCCCGGCTCGCAAACATGCAGACGGAGGGAGTCAGAGTCCCCCACCCTCGTCGCCAGTGTTGCGTGGGGCTAGTTATGCTGCTGGGGCAGTCGCAGGTTCCGCGGTATGTGCGGCGCTAGCAGGCAAATGATGTGACACCACCACAGGACACAGTCCGAGAACCACGCCCCCGAGCGAGCGGCCCCTTTTATTAGGTCCCCGCGGGCCACGCCTGGCCCGCGGATGTAGTGTGACGCAACAGGTGAAACACTAGACTGGAATACTACAAGTTGCACAGACTGGGTGGGTCTCCAGGCAGACGCATGCTGTCTGGACACCATGGCACCCAGAGCATACTTTCTACACTTGGCATGGACATGCCCCACAGTGCAGGTTTTTTTTATCTGAAGTGTTTGATGCCATAGTGGGCCACGTTATTGCACAGACCCTGGTGGTTGCATTGCTGAGCTTCGTTAAAGATATTTTCGACACCGATCGAAGATTGGTGGGTATGCTACTACTCCTACCCAAACGAACAGTCGCAATGTGCTGGGGACGACGCAGAATCCCACGTAAAGTTGACTGGCTACACAACACCTCATATTGCCAAGAACAATTGCAAAACTACTGGGATTTGATGCCTGTTGGTTCTAGCCCTCTCGTTACCTGGTCTCCATTGGTAATGTACCTGAGTGCGGATACTGTAAACTCCCAGTGCCCTACCTAGAGCGGCGGAAATATTCGCCACTGTAGGGACTGACTGTATTGGTTTGATTGAACTGTAACAATGCTTCTAAAAGTTGCATAATCGTAGACTTTGCTTGTTTTTATTTGATTGGATATTTGCCTGAGTAGCCCCCTCCCTTCTCCCCCCCCCTCATTTTTCCCTCACCTCTAATTCCTGAGGCAGCTGGAATCTTCTTTAGAAATTATTCTCCTTATCATATAGATGAAACTAGATTAACTTTGTAATAAACAAATACATTTTAATATATATATCCCGATTAGTCTGTTGTCATCTTCAAGCCAGGACAGTTCTTTCTTTATTGATATGGCTCATAAACAGAACGTAGCACATCCCAGCTATGCTTGATCCGGTTCTTTTATTTAGCAAAATTACACCAGGTGCATCACAACTTCAAACAAGCATTGGCATAGCCAATAGGTCTCGCCTTTGGGACCTTTTAAGTGTTTAGTTATCCAGCACAATATCCTTGGTGCAACAACATCAACTGTTGCATGGCTAAACACTTTTAAGGTCCCAAAGGCAAGACCTATTGGCTATGCCAATGTTTGTTTTTAGCTTATCATGGCTTCATTGCTAGCTGGTCTAGCATGAACATAATTGTGAAGACTGTTAGAGTGTATTAACGCCCCCTGTTAAAGACTTTTGAAGCACATACTCACTGAGCCTTTACTACTTGGTATAAACAATTAATATGTGCTTCGATGTATATTCATTTGATTTTTTTTACCGGACTATACTGCATGACTAATTGAATACTCATCATTTTTACCATGTACACTACAGGTCTTGGTGACCTTGTTTCAATTTTATGATTATGTGCCTTCTGGGTACCGCCTGTTGAGAAAAATATGGTACTCCTCTTGGTCTAATTGTCATATGCACGCATCAATGGTGCGCATAGGCAAGCGGGTGGTACATTCAACATAATCATGCAGTACAACACTCTATGTCCTACAAGGGTGTGCTTGTTGGCGTGTATTCATACCTTTTTATTTAAATAGACTGACAGCAAATGTATGTTCTCTCCTTAACACAGGGGGTGCACTACATTTGGTAGTTGCCACTTAGCCTCGCCCACTTGCTTGAAGTGTTAGCACCCCCTCCCCTCCAGGAAGTTCAGTTCTTGTTGGCCCCTGGTGGCGCTTTTGTCTTATTTACAGATGCGCACAACAGTTTTTTTATTAATACAATATACATTAAAAAAGACTAATGCCTGCGTCCCAAGTATTACTCTAGCTTATTGGGGGCCTTGAACAGTCTGAATTGTCACACTTGTAGGAGTTTAGTAGTTGTGTTGATACTGTCATTGGCAGCGATGTCAGGGGCAACGGGTGGTGCAAGCTGCAGTGACTTCCTGACACTTATTTTTTGGTTTTTAGCAAATTAAGCACTGGCTGCGGGGCCACCAAATGCGCTTTGTAGCACTTCCTCTGCTGCCTCCCCCTGTTCCCTAGGCAACACTCTCTTACCTGTAACATGCTCTTTATCTCGCTAGATTATATCTATACATTTATATTCATTTGAATCCAATGCAGCAACGTATTTTATTTAGTTTTGCAAAAGTTTCATATCTGTACATTACAATGTAAAGCTATTGCTAAATATTAGGTGAAGTTCATTCATGAGAATCTGAACATGATGACCAAGAAGTACTTAATTGCTCAATTCAAGACCAAAGAGAGGGAAAAACAAAGTGCTGCGGTTTGTTGGGAATATAAACGTTTGCATATGCTTCTAATCGAACAATGATCTTAGGCTATGGGACAGAGTAAGGATAAACAATGCCATCAGCTTGATTTACTGATTTACTTGTTTAAGGCTATAGTGATAGGTTATAGGTGCATCCAATCAGAAGGCACGTCGACCAGTCCAATGAAAATCCGTTTTACAAACAAGGGAGAAGTTTAATTATGTAAGACCTCGCCGGAATAGCCTGAAAGCCAGTGCATCATGCCCATGTATTAATCATAACAGCAGTTGTGACAGCCAGATGCCTATTGTGGTCAAGAATTAGCGGGTGCAAGTGGTAGGCAGGTGATTTGTTTCTTGAACGTGCAAGACGCCTCTTCCTGCAATGCACTTCCACTCTCAGGAAATCGAAGGCTTCTCCAAAACAAACCTACCGAAGCAGCGCATGAGGGTTACCACCATCACCGGTAGGAGGACGGTGGAGTCCTGGAGAGATTCCTTCTTACATGTAGAGGAGGATACAGAACAGGGCTCCGAGGCCGTGTGTGGCTATGTGGAGGACCACAGTCTGGACCTGCAGATAGGGGGGATCAAACCCTGGCTGCTACTGGGTGAGTCATTACTGTGTGTGTGTGACATAATTTGGATCGTATCACACACCTCCTGTATAATTTTTAATGATCAGCGTTCATCGGTGTCTTGCAGCGGCTGAACGTGTATCCAATACAGTGAATTTAAGGTGAAGGTTCCAGGTTAACATACAGAATGTCCAGGGTTCTGCACACCATTACTAAATTACAGTGGTGACAGGATTACTTTTGTGATGAATGTGAAATGTTTGAAAGAATTCCACAGTTTGTTTATGTGCTACGTCTTTTACTTGTCTAGGTATTTCTGGAAACTTGCACGGAGATACAATTTCTGTAACCACATTCTCAGTGCACAGAAAACTCATGCAACATAATTTTACTTAATAGTAACAAGATAAGCGCAAAGCGTGTTGTTGTCGGGCAATGAAAACGCGCTGAAAGTAAAAAAAAATAAAAAACAAGGAATGCGCGTGTGAAAACGCGTTGGAAGTTAAATAAAAAAAAAAGGAATGCGCGTGAGAGAGAGGGGGAGCAGGAGGTAAGCCCAGGAGTGGTGCGTACGCGCGCAGTCTGCTCATTTTCAAGCACTGCACTCGAGCTTGTGGCGCACCCTTGCTCGCTCCCGCAAGGTGGATGCCGCCATAAGCACGAGTGTGTGCTTGAAAACGAGCAGAGCGACGGCTAAGACCCTCCTATGCAGCGCATGCACGCTGCGTAGGCAAGACCTAAAAAGGGGCCTATGCATTTTGCCGGTAGCCTTCCACAGGGTCATAGAGAACTGTATCTATAGTTTCCTTTTAAAGAGGACCTCCGCCCCAAAACAACACCACGTTTCAAAAGAATAAAAAAATCCCTTTTTCTTTTTTGTATCTTTTTTCTAAAAATCAAGTATATGACCACTTCATTCCATTTTGTGATTTGATGGGAAAACAATATGACAGTGATTTTTTTACATGTGCACATTGCCTTTACACATATTCTTCAAGTTACATTGACACACATTTGCAATGTTGTAAAGTACATTTAAGGTAATCTTGCCACAACATTTTTCTTTTGGATGCCAAAGTAAGAAAGGTAAAAAAGATAAGGTTATAGAGTGTTGCATTGTAAAATTCGGACTGTATCTAAAAGTGATACAGCAGGAAAACGAAGGGGGGAAAAATACACTATAATGGGTAAAGTACCACTTTATATATCCCTCCGAAGCTATTGCTTCCTCCCCCTTCATACTTCTCTAGATCTTATTGACTCCCCAGTGTAAAGTGTAACTGCGCTCTTTTCATAACCCATCCTCACTATCAATCCCAAAGTATTTCTGGACAATCTAGTTACCTTAGTTTTCTACTTATAAAGGCTTATCTTTACTACCAGTTCACTCCTTTTAATTTTGGATATTGTTAGATTTTCACTTATTTGTTTCCCTCCACACCGAAAAGATGCTATAAAGTGATTAATGCTCACTCGCAATTACAATTGTAGTCACTTAAAGTGCTTAATACTGCAGTCCCCAGTGTTCTGGTCCTTCCTCCAGCAACTACAAAGTGCTTAGTGCTAATAAATGAATTTAAAAACGAATTAAAAGCTCTATGATGGCGCATATAAAGTGCTTAATGCCAAGTTCAAGTACTTAATGTAAATGCATAAAGTGCCTATATTCAAAATGCCTAGTGCCAAAGCCAGATAATCATGGGACCTTCATAAAGTAATCATATTTCAGTTATTTATTGCCTTTATAAAGTATATATGAGGTGAGGTGGTTTCTAAATAAAAGAGTGTTAAAGTTTAGAGCCCATAATATGATGCTGCTAGAAAAGACAAGATTCTGTTTGGGAAATAACATCTTCACATTCGCTGGACAACTGTCCCAACAAAAATGCGGAACTGCCATGGGCACGTGCTTCACCCCCAGGTACACGAAACTTTTGAACTGGAAGAATGGGTTACGAATGCGGCCCTATGGGCCTGTTACATAGACGACCTATTGATTATCTGGAAGGGCACTCGTGCTGATGCCGAAGCCTATATTAGCATCCTTAATCAGAATGACCTAAACTTAGTCTTTTCAGGTAATATTAGCAACGCAAATGTCGTCTATTTGGACTTGGAAGTATATGTAGATGAGAACAAACTTTTGACTAAATTATACAGTAAGCCCACTGTGGGAAATTTAATATTACATGCAGGGAGCCATCATCCCCGGAGTTTGATAAAAAAATATCCCCTACGGCGAACTCCTATGTATTAAGTACAACAGCACTGCTGACAGAGTACCAGACGGTATCTTACAGGAGGCAGTGAAGAAAGCAGACCTGTTGGAAAGATCTAGCCTCCTTGTTACTAACACCCGCCCCAGCTCTGGCAACAATGAGAGAGAGGGGCCTGCAAGAATGATTAGGAGCTTCAGCTCGAGCTCCCATAAGGTAATCCAGATTTTGAAGAAGAATTGGAGAATTCTTACAACCGACAACATCTTAAAGATGTCATTACATGTAATCCTCAAATCACATATGGACTTAGCACCTCACTAAAGGACCAGTTAGTACACAGCCACTACAGAGCCACTCATAGGAGGAAGGACCCGATATCAAGATTCTTTCCGTGTCTTAGATGTGAAGCGTGTAAGAATAGCAAAATGACATGTGATTATACGAAGCAAGCAGATGGCAGGGAGAAAACTATATCCCACACGACCTATATTTCTTTAACATTGGCTTATAAAATGCTCAAACATGGGGCTCCAATGATAATGATCTCCACACAACAACTTCAGTTTACTATTATTTCATATTTTAATATTTTTTTGTTTTTTCATGTATATCAAAATTTAGAAGTTGACATTACATTTCATTCCTTTATATCAAAATTCGGAAATTAACATTACAACATTTCCTTTTTTTTTCCGACGTTCAAAATTCAATTTTGCATCTATATTCAGAATATCAAAAACTGTTACCAGTGAGATTCGGATAGCAACACATGGAATAAAAAAAGAAAGAAAAAACAGTCCCCTACACTCACACCTCATTTATATGACTCACACTCATGTCACTAGCATACTAAACACTTTCATTCCGCGCCCCAGACCAACACTGCATGCACAGTTGGTGAAAGGCGGAGTGACAACATCCACCCTCGGCTGCTGTGCTGATGTCTGGCGTGTCATACTTTCTGGCTAAATTTTGATATAAATGAAAAAAGAAAAAAATAATAAGATATGAAATAATAGTAAACTGAAGTTGTTGTGTGGAGATCAGTATCATTGGAGCCCCATGTTTGAGCATTTTGTAAGCCAATGTTAAAGAAATATAGGTTGTGTGGGAGGTTGTTTTTGCAATTATAGTCTGTCCCTTCCCCCTTCACCCAGACCTTTCAAACACAATAGTGTAGGGGGTGCCTCTTTATAGCAATACAAACAGGGAGAAAACTATTAAAATCAATAAATTACCGAATTGCGATTCAGAATTTACGGTTTACTGTCTGGAATGTCCCTGCCCTAAAAGGTACATTGGGAGTACTATACACCCTGCCAAAAAGAGGGTCCTTGAACATATGCGGGAAATTGTGAATAAAGGTTCGAGCTATCCGGTCGCCCGTCATTTTGACTCAGTACATAACAGCAATCGTGACCTACTTAGATTCTTCTGTATTGACCAAGTACAGAAAGAAGAGAGAGGTGGGGATAGAACCAAAAAACTGCGGATTCTAGGGTCCAAGTACATTATTCAGCTACACAATAAAGCCCTATATGGGCTGAATAATGAGGAAGAAATGTGGGTCCATCTAGGCCAGTGAAGTATATTGTCCCCCCTGTTCTTTCCCTTTGTCTTACATTTGTTTGATGGTGATACATTGAATAAAATAGAGAGGCTGACCCTGTTGATTTTAGGAATGGACCGTATGATATTTTACTTCTATTGAATTTAGAATATTTGTTCTTTTTAGAGACTAGCTAGTTTGCTAGCAGATATTGCTGATCCATAGGGGAATTGAGAGGGTACTTATGTTGAGATGGTTCGCCCATTCAGGGCTTTATTGTAGGAAAACTATATATGAAACTGAGCCATGAGAGGGGTGATTCATTTTAATGAATGCCAGCAGCTCATTCGTTGGGTATTTACCTTTATATAGGAGATGTTTTGTCGATGATATACAGTCGTAGGATGAACATATATGATAGAGGAATTAAGTATTAATCTTTCTTGTATTCTACTTCTCATCCTTCGTTTCTTTCCCCCGTTCCAGTGCTCATAAGAAACCATCAAAGTGGTCATTCTGAATGTATACCTGTACACCATGAATTTGCTAATGATATAATTATATATTAAAAATACAGGTTAGTACTTGTTAAATCATACCACAATGCTGCTAGAATTGAAAGATGGCCACCGTATTTACAGAGTTTTATAAACCTGCTATGCCTTCTTTGGTCTCCATGAAATTTAACTCACGATCCCCTTGAAACATATGATTTAAAATGTGCAAAGTTTTTGACTTACATTGACATTGAGGAAGGCGACGTGCCGAAACACGTCTGTCAGCGCTGATAACTTGCCAATAAATTATTGCTTTAATTCTGGACCCAAGGAATACACTCATTACTGGCTGCGTGACTGCAAAATGCTGTAGTGTTCTAAAGTACTAGCGGCCCACCACTGCCTGAGTGGCACCCGACACGCGATGGAAGGTGGAAGTCTTGTGTTTGGATAATATATATATATATATATATATGGAATTCCAATCCTGGCAGACGAAGAGCAGACAGGCACAGACTCCGTGAAATACTGGCAAAAAGAAGTTTTTAATCCAACAACAGCAAGACGCGTTTCGACGGCGAACCGCCTTGTTCACTTGTCTGTTACACATACCAGTGACACTTACATATGTTAATGTGCAGTTGTCATGGCAACCACCACTCTGTCATCATAGACATAAAGAATCATGACCGAGCTAATCGGCATGACTTGACAAAAACACGAGCAATCTGATAAACGTGTTTAAATTAAATACATGTAGAAATTATAACACATACATATATTATTAAGCATATATATGAAAACGACAATTAATCAAGCTTAACTAAAATAGAAACAAAAGTGCCTCGTGTGTCTCTCTGTCCGGTGAACATATATGGACATAGAAGACATGAAAAGAAGCCCGCAGGGTAAAATACCAACTTAAAATATTCTAAATACACACAGTGAATGCATGATGCAGCTGTCAGGAAAAATACCCAAATGAAATTACTTGATACATTTTAAAGTCCTAAAGGAAGAAGCTTTCAGTATAACGTGTCTCTCCCGGGTGTCCGTCAGTAAGTGGAGAGTTCAAGTGAACATTCGCAACAGAGACAGGAGCAGCCTGGGAGGAAATAGGATACCTAGACAAAGTGTCGGCCTATTAAAAGCAGAAAGGGTCTTTGGTGGTCCTAATACAGCGACTAGTGGGTAGGGGAATAAGAAGGAGGGTACCGCCCAAGTGGGCCAAGTCTGAGGAAAAAGGTGTAAAGAAGTGTAATTAAATACAAGGGAGTGTGCGGAAGCGTTCCCTGGGGCACAGATGAAATCAGATTAAATAGGACAGATAGAAAAGCAAGGAAAAAATAACTTTTAGTGTACATGTAAAAAGTGGGTTGCTAAGATGTCAAACACACATAATAAGGAATTAAAAAATGTGAACAGACTGTAGCAAAATATTAGAGAGAGATCGGGAATAGCAGCCAGAGACCCGCTAAACTAAAGGTGAACCTTTAGCGCTTCATCTGCGTTCATACCATTAGGAATTTTTGAATTATACAAAATAATTTAACGGGATTCCAATCTCCTAAGAGCTAGAAGTCGGTTACCTCCCCTAGGGTTTTTGGGGATGCTGTCTACCACATAGAAAGTGAGATCTTCCGCTTTGCCGTTGTGGTGAGTGTTTATGTGTCTGGCAACTGGGTATGTGACGTCATTGTGCGTAATGGCTCTCAGGTGCTGTAGAATGCGCACGTGTTCGGGGTGTATAGTGCTTCCCACATATTTTTTGTCACATGTGCAGGTCAATACGTAAACAGCAAAGTCTGTTTTGCATGTGAAATGCCTTCTGATTACATAAGGTGATTGTCTAAATGGTAAGACAATATCTTTGGTATTTTTACCATGTTTGCATGCCTTACATTTGGCACATTTAAAGAAACCTGTAGGCAATCTAAGCCAAGAGCCTTCAGCTTTGGTTCTGCTTGGGGCATTATTCACTATTTCTTGTCTCAGAGATTTGGCTTTTCTGAATGTGATTTGGGGTTTGTTGCTAATGGATGTGCCTAGAACTGGATCATTCCTTACTGCAGGATAATATATATATATATATACCAAAAAACTCCAGACATAGAAAAAGGATTACGCCGAAACGCGTCTGTTGGTGCGGGAGGTTCGCACATTAAAGAAGCATTCCTCCTTGACCCCGTGAGTGAGTCCGTTTTTTGGCTCTTGACTTTGCCAGAGTGGAAATAAATATATATATATATATATATATATATATATATATATATACACACACACACACACACACACACACACACACACACACACACACACACACAACGTGCCTGCTCTTATATCCCAACAGGCTCCAACACACTCAGGCTCACTTGGAAGGACTTTATTGTGGCTACAGGTAACACGTTTCGACCTCCTCTCTGGTCTTGGTCAAAAACATATGACGCCATTTTGTTTCTTTTTATACTAACAAGCAGGTCTCAAACCCATTAAAGTGGCAGTGCAACATTATTTGTTAAAGTGGCATTCTCCATTTTTCTATTTGCATTTTTTAAAAGTGACTTGTGAAATATAATAACCCATCGTCAAGATTATCTAGCAATACAACCCACAATAGTATCACAGTATAAGATTGTAAAGTGCAAATTACAGATTAAAAAAGCACCATAATCTATATATAATCATGTCAATATCATGTAGCACCAATGTGCAAATTCCGCAGATTATATATTATATAGTTAAATTGTTAGATTAAAAAATAGAAAAATAAAAAAGTTAATTTACATTTTTAAAATCTATTGATTATATCATGGTATCTAATCAATCAAGTAAAATGTTCTTATTGGATTTCAATAACAATACAAAATTCAAATTGTGGCTCAATGCTTCCGTAATAATTAAAGAAAGGTTTATAAGTATTCACTCCAAGTTGCCCTCAACAATTTACAAAATGATAACTGGTGTTCCAATGATTTCATGTCATTATTACATATCTGATAGAGTAGTCTATTGGTGAGCAAACCTCTCCTCGCCTCTTTAACCATGAGTACAGATAGCTGGTTAAACTTGTTCCTCATTAATTTAGGAGATTTAACAGGTCATTTTAAGATTTTATACAGCTTAGCTTGATGTCTGTGCATAAGATATTCTTAATACCTACAGTAAACACTAAAGTATGCTAATGGCCAAAGAACTAACATGATTGATAACCTCTGAATAGACTACTCGGTCTTTCTCAAACATGCTAATTTAGATCCTGAAAAGCAGTCGCTATACTCCAGACAGATATCATGCTTAGTACTGCCTCTAGCCTTGGTCATCGGTTCTTGATGTAGAAACGAACTGTATTAGTTTTAATTTTACTTTCTTTAAATACCCATGTATGGTTAAGAATACTGCAGAGGTCCAGCTAGACCGCAAACATAATGCAAGCCTTATTATTGTTATTTGTGTCTTAATTACACAGCCAAAGTATCTTCACAAGGACTAAAGCTTCCACATCAAAATGGTGGTTTAGAGTCTGAGCACTATAAACCAATACTGAAGTTATTTAGCATAATTTCATAATTTAATGGCTGCATTATTTGTGTTATTTATAATGAAAACAAAGGAGTGCTTGGGTGGAGTAACTCTGTCTTAATGAGTGTCCTCCATTTTAAAACATTGTAGAGTTTCAAAATATCTGTAATACTTTACTTGTGTGAAAGGCATCTTATCAGCTAAATCAGAGCCCAAAAGTGCTCCACCCAAAGATCATAAATCAGCTTTTGATCCTATTTATTTTTCAAGGCATTGTTTGGTGCATTTTTGGACCAGAAGTTTAAAATATGTTGAAATTAAAGTGCAGTTCAGTTCCACAGTACTATATCATCTACGTAATACAAACTGCACACTTAACTTGAGGCCGCCAAGATCAGGTGGAAAGATTTGGAAGCTTAACAGAGCTCCATAAAGATCACATAGAGTGGCATGTATGCTGATTTTATAAAAACTTAGTATGTCATGAAGCCAAGAGCAAACGTTTATCTTTTAGCGTTGTCTTGAACATTGTCAGCTGGATTCCATCAGTCTAGCGGAGCACCCTGCATATCTTTAAGTAGTCTGCTTGACAGCAAGTGTGTTATTTCAATCTAGGATACATGGCTACAGAAGAGCAAAAATGATACACTGATGAGTCCTTTTTGCAACGGTTGCAATTATTTAAAAAAGAGTAACCAAAGGACACACTGGCAATCCCCCTGAATACCAGATTTTCCTGGGGTATAAAAACGTAAACTTCCAAGTAGGAGTAAGATGGTGACATAATGGCGCAGGTTATAAATTAAGAGGTCACAATATTGTATTGATTGTGTTCAATATAATCATTGCTCATAAAACTCCTAATGGTGGGATTGTAGATACAGAAATGTGTATTAGAAAGGAATTCTATTTAATCATCTACAAGCTTATAGGATGCTGGGGGCTGGTTTCAACACTAGTTTTTGATGATACTGCAAACAATTAAACATTAATTTAGTTCAATGAACTGTGAATGAATGCCATCTTTAATATTCCTGAACTGAACTCATAATTAAAGAGCGATACAACTACGGTCATTAAAAAAAGTATTTATGTTAGAGCAGTGAATCGATAACAGGTAATGGATTATACCCGGGAACTACTTTCACAGATCCAATTAAGCAGATAATGGTAAGCATTTCCCATTCTACGGTTACTCTCAGAATATACAAGTAACCATTTTTCACTGAAATGTTGTTAACATTTAAATGAATGCAAGGCAGAAGACAAAAGTAAGTAATGATTAGCAAAAGAGATTAGGTATGATAAATAACTCCATAACTGAAGTAGAATTACAGTCAGTTTGCATTAACAATAATGCTATCATTCTAAAGGTGACACCAAAAGGTCTTCAGTTAGTGATTCCACAAAAAACACTGGACTTAAATATGACTTAATTTAAATAAAACCAATGCTATTGTAATTAATAAAAAGGAAATGGGTTTCATTCTACTGGTACAATAAATGGAACTAATTTGTTGAGGACTACAGATATTGGTAAGCATGTTCTTTTTAATCAAACCTCCAGTGGAAGAAACAGATTTTTTATTTTTAAATAAGTACCCTTACAGGTGGAAATAGGCTGAACCTTTACTCCCTGTCTCTACGAGGGGCTTTTGTTAAAGAACTGAAAAGGGTGTAAGGAAGTAAGGTGCTGTCGATATTGTTTAAAGTGATTCTAACTCTCTAGATTCACATAGTGCATTGGAGAGGACTTGGAGCAGACATTGGGGTTGTACAAGAAACCAACATAACAAAACTTAACGAAAAGACTGATCCTGATGAGTGATTTGTTATTTATTAGGTTAATTCTGCAGTTTATTGATCTTATTGGGACTTCCATAGAGGGAACCTGTCCATTCACGATAATGTTTTTGTTTAAAGCCTAGCAAACAACGCAGCTGTCTGGTTTGCTGAAGACTTCTTGGGGACATTTTGAAAGCTGACCTTAGAATGCATTCGGCCCACAGCTTACCATTGGCTTTGTAACTCACATTTGCTTGCTTTATATTTGCTGGCTCTGTTTGTTTTGGGCTGTCCAGCATGTTGTGTCCCTCCTGTGGAGCATAGCCTGTTTACTATATTCTTCCAGGAGTGCTTGCTTTCTGTAAACAGCCCTTTCAATGTTATTCTTATCTTGTCACATTTGCTGTTCATTCAAAGACAGATGTCAAATGTCAAGTGCAGTCTTAGGAGGGAAATTAGGGCCAGATGTATCACAGGTTTTTGCCCATTGTGTGCCAATGGGAAAATGTGTTCGTACATATTGCCCAAAGTGTTTACTTTTCTTTCTCGGACTTCAAAGTGAGAGGATATATCTGACAATATGAGGGTGTGAAAGGAAAGGCTTTTTTCTAGCACACAACAAATGTTAAATGTCTGTAAATGAACTGTGCAAATATTTCAGAATATATCAGAATTAGAAAAGTACAAATTAAGCACATTTTTTGTATCTGCCGGAAACAAATATTTTATTATGATCTAAACAAATCAATACGCTAGTTAAAACTGTGCTTTTGTGCAAATGTAATAGTCATTTCAATTTAAAATATGTTGTCGTAATGACAGTGCAACACCACACCATGCGTACTCCACTTTACGATACTCTAATTTCACTCTATGCCACTCAACTCTACGCCACGCCCCTTTACAACAATTTAATCCACTCTACAACATTATGTGCTAAGCCATTCCTTTCTATGACAGTTTACCCCACTCTATTCTACAACGCTCTACTGCAATCTATGCCACTTCACTTTATGCCACGACACTCCACTCTATGCCACGCCACTTCACGACACTCTATGGCACTCGCCTCTGACACTCCTGTCCAGGACACTCCACAACCCTCCACTCCACTCCACAACACTTTCTATGCCATTAACTTTTAGCCATGCTGAATAGCAGCCACGCTGATGTACAACAATTCTAAAACACATTGACAAAGCCAATAGTTCTTGCAGAGGAGAGACCTATTTGCTTTGGCAGTGCTTGTTTAAAGATGAGATTTTTATTTATCCAGGGCTAATGGAATATTGATAAGGGTGTGTATGCTCTTTATTAATACATTAACCAATTAAAATGGATATTACCCTTTTATTATACGGAGCAGAAATGTAAACCATTTATAAAATGTTAACAATCGTATTATAAAATATATGAATATTTCACTGAAAAAAAGTAAAGATGCAACTTGCATGGATGTGTACACGCCAGATTTCTGCATTTCTGTCCTGTTGAATCAATATTAAGATGCAATAACCTCAACGTGCACCATTTCCTATTACATAAAGCGGCAAAACCGGTACCAAATGGATTTACAGGGTATTTTTGGAACTACTACAAACTTTACATAATATTCCCAGATACATTTTAGAAAAAGCATTAAATAACTGATTAAAACATTTTGCCGAAGTAATGATTCTGCAGCAGGCATAAAATAAATAAGCTTATGATAAAATATCTAAAGCTGTACCCACTATTCCTGAAAAAATCCATTTGGGCTAGTATAAAACCATGACACAAATCTGTAGAAATCATGACATAAAAGAAATAAAAGTACACTTACACCACTTGTGAATGTTTATTTAATATATATTCGGTTACATTTATTTGTATTGTTGAATTAGAAGCAGGTTGGTGGCACAGATTCTGCCAAATAAAAAAGTAATTCCCCTCACCCCAACTCATCTCCGTAAGGTTAGTTCTAAATAGCTCATTGGTAAATGTTTCTGGCAACAGATCCCCGCCAAAAAAGAAAAACAATTGGTCAGCTTACCTCTGGTCAATAAAAACATATAACTGCAAGCCACAAACATAACATTAGTTGCTAGAACTGTGCCCTGAACAAACCATGCAACTGCTATTTGAGCACATATATAATGTTCATAATAGTGGTTCCAGGTCATGTTAATTATGATTTCTGTGTTAGATTAACGCTAGTGTATGCTGTTTAAGGTTTCAATTAATAGGACATCTCTGTCAGGGTAAGCATTATGTTTGGTCTTTGACATTTAAATTATTTAAAATTGCAATACATAAAAGTAAGCTTTTTTTTAGGTCTTGGCTAGCGAAGGCTGCGCTTGCGCAGTCTCGCTCGCGAGATTTAATGATTTCAGTACGGGGCTTGAACCCGCCCCTCTTCTCCATTGGCTGGCTTCCTAAACGGAGGCCAGCCATTGGAGGAGAGGGGCGTCTGTCCATTAAAGCCCCGTCTTTTTCGGATTCGGGGGCGTGTTTTTTACTTTCTTTCTCTCCTCTGGAATGTAAACATTCCAGCCAATGGCAAGAGGAGAGAAAGAAAAACACGCCCCCGAATCCGAAAATGCCGCTGCGTTTCTCCGAGGCATTTCTGCTTGACCTCGGAGAAAGGCGGCGGTGTTCATGGCTCTGTGTCTGGGGGAGGAGTTACACCTTATTCCTTTGTGTGGCCTTTATCCCTACGGGCCCATGGGAGCCTGCTCTGGTCAATGTCCAGCCAAGTTCAATTGTTTAACACCCATGAGTTGTCAGGGCCAGGATACTTCGCCTTTTGGGATTCCCCTGCTGTGTCTTCCCCCGGGCTCTCCCCACAGAATGCCGACCCCAGCACTCCCGGTTCTTCCAAGCTCTGATAAGCCCCGGGCTTCCTTCCCGCCAGGACCGGCGGTTACACGTACCGGTATGGTGGCAGCGCTTGTGAACCGACCTCCTGCTTTTGCATCTGAGGGGGTCGCCCTTCCACCCTCGTGCGGTTCCCCATTCTCGTCAAGTCAGGGAGGACCGTCACAGCCCTCAGCCAACCAGTTTGTTTGTTTAGCCTCCAAAAAGGGGGAGTCGAGCCCGGGGGTGCTCCAGCCTTCAGGTACCTCCTTCTGCTTCTTCCTCTGTGTTCTGCTGCTCTGGCTGCTCTGCCGGCTGTATTCTCCTCTGCGTGTCCTGACGTGCCTCAACCGGGGCGCCTCCTGGGCTCTGAGCGACCTCGACCTTCAGTCCTGTTAGGGCCGGCTGCTTCTCTAGCCGTTGCAGTCCCGGCGTATGTGAGCTGGCCAGCCGCTCCCACCACGTGGCCAGGGGTCCCACGTATGAGGCCTGCAGTGGACCAGACTCGCCCGTGGGCTCCCTAGGAGGTGGGGGGCGGCCCGGGGTGCCTCTCGGGTCCACCTGCTGCTTATCCCCTGGTCCCCGCATGCCATCTCTACCTCCGTGCATCTTGGTGGGGTCTTCATCGGACGGTCCTCCGGGCCCGGATCCGTCCCAGCTGCCAAGCTGCTTTCGGGCCGGAGTCAGTCGCAGCTCTCTGCACGCCTCGTCACTTTGGAGCCTTGGAGTGCTTCAGAATGCAGTCCCCAGCCCAGCCGCCAAAACGCTCTCGCCGGGGCCGGTGTGCACGCTCCTTCCCAGATCCAACAGCTCCTCGAATGAGAGGGCAGCTCTCCGTGCTCTGACTTCTCGGTGTGAGTCTTCACCGCCAGAGAGGACGGACTTGGGAGTGACACACCTCGGGTCTATGGTTCATGGGCCGTATGTCAGCTCGCCTGTACGAGGTCCTGAGCCGTCCTTCCGACCCCCTGTGCCGCCGTGAGGGCCCCGGGATCCCCCAACAGGGCAGTATAGTGCCTCAGCAGGGTCCGGCTCTGTATGGTGCAACTCTAGGCGGTTGGGCCTGACGGCAGGGAGCTGAGAGACTCAAAAACACATCTCAACCGTCTGCTATTTTGGCCACGCCCCCATGATACAATGTTAAGGCTTCCTGATGCTTTACTTTATCAGTAACATTATATTGTTTCTGCCAAGTACGTTCCAGGCACTCACAGCTTTTCTTTAGACCTAGAAGCTCCTGCCTAACCCATGGTGTGGGTAGGTGAGTCTTGCTTTTGAAAGCCACGGCCGTCTGAAGGAGAACATCCAATGTGGACTCTACCCAATGATCAACCCCCATCATGCAGTTGCCAGAGCGCTGTTCGAAGGAAAGCTGAAAAAAGCAGTACTGTTAAGCCTATACCAGCGACTCGGGTGGCTCTGTGTGTGTGTGGGTGGCTGTGTGGGTGGGTGGGTGTGTGTGGGGGTGGGTGGCTCTGTGTGTGTGGTTGTGTGTGTGGGGGGGTGGGTGGCTCTGTGTGTGTGGGGGTGGCTCTGTGTGTGTGGGGTGGGTGGCTCTGTGGGTAGGTGGCTCTGTGTGTGTGTGGGTGGGTGGCTCTGTGGGTGGGTGGCTCTGTGTGTGTGTGGGTGGGTGGCTCTGTGTGGGTGCAAATGCAATAGGTCTCGCATTTGAGTGATTAAGCTATTGACATTGTAAATAACAATGCTGTTTCTTTAAATGTTTTAAAAACATAAACATAAACAAAAATAATGTCATGAGCAATGCCAATAGCTCTAACTTTAACAATGCCAAGACCATTGCATTGTAAATGCTTGTTTTTAAGTTACTTCCTTTATCTATCGAACGTAGAAAATGTTTCTCCGTTACCGATCCTCTGCTTAGTCTTCTCTTAAATTTCCATAAACAGGTCACAAGAGATGTTACATATCTTCAAGTCCCAGGCAGTCTCTTGTACGGCCAAGACTTTGTGAAATTTATTTTAGATCTGAAACGTCGAGCCAAACAGGTGCAAAAATCTGGTTTTGCAGATTATGCAAAACGAGCAATAGGACTGCTGCATCTACAGTCATCAGGTTTATTCAATACAGTTACAAGTAGAAGTATAAAGCATAGCACTTGCTCTGTTGTCACTTGCTCTGCCCTTTCTCCTTGAAAGCTCCCAGCAACCTCCGGCTAAATCCTCACAAACACGGATTCTACATTACATCATGCAACATTAATACTGATTTAAGACTACTGTGCTACATACAAGACAGAACATAACACACATCTGCTGTTCCAACAAGAAAAAGTAGAACTCCATCATATTATATTACATTATTTTAATCACCAGCCTGCACTGTATACAAGACATAACAAATTCAAGGCACAAAACATGCAACCACACAAAGCCTGCACACAACTTAAATATACAATGGAAGCCAGCCAAACATCACCCACATCCTTCTCAACACCAACATATATAACCAGAATAAGGCACATGAGATTTACATTTAACATTAGTGAACAGTGCACAGAGATATAATACAGCACACACTCTGCTCCATTAAGCCAAACTGAAACAAGCTTTTGCAATGCAATAGGTCTTGCATTACTGATTGTTTGAGGTATTGGCGTTGCTAATAATAAAGCAACACCATAGCTTATAATTTCAGTAATGCTAGACCTAGTGCATTGCAAATGCTTTCATAGTGAGCCAGGAACAAGCATTGTATTTCTCGGTGCAGTACGGAAAGCTGCTCCTAGAGGTCCCCAGAGAGCAAAGCAACAGCACTGCATGTCTAGGTGCAGTACCGCAAGCTGCTCCTACAGGTCCCTAGTTAGCAAGGCACCAGCACAGCATGTCTAGGTGCAGTACCGCAAGCTGCTCCAAAGGTCCCTAGTTAGCAAGGCACCAGCACTGCATGTCTAACTGCAGTACCGCAAGCTGCTCCTACAGGTCCAGAGTGAGCAGTTTTGAGAAGTTGATGCTGTTACATTAAAAAGTAGCATTAGTAGAATTATGTAATTCGTAATTTCACTTCAAGGCTTTGATAAGTGGGCCAGAAGTTTCGGGTTGTGGCTATACCAGTTTGGTTTCAATCATTTCACCAACCTCTGAGCGACAAATGCCCATTTTCACCTAAGGAAAGACTGAAAAGGAGATGTAGGTAACACGTAGGTAAAGCTTCTAACATTTTAACAAGACCTATTTCAATGAAAAGAAGCGTCCGCGATTGTCCCGGGCTTCTTTAAAAGTGAAAATGCGCATGGCATGATGGAAAGCATGTCATGCCTGCAGCAGGAGAAAGGCATTAAATAAAATAGTGCTTCCAGACTAAAGACGTACCATGTAACAACAGAAGTAAGGTTACAAATGAAGACAAGGCGGTACCAAGGAGGGACTAACTAGCCTATTTACTTATCAGAAGCCAGCCTTTACGAAGGGCAATGACTCAAGCTAATGACAAATATGGGCAGAGTGTGGGTGGGGCTTCCGTTGCATTCTCCAATACAGCATGCCTCGCAGAGCGGGCAGCACATGCACGCTGACACTAGGCTCGACCTAAAAAACTGGTGTGCATGCAAAGCATACCACCATAACAGTGTGCACAACCTGCAAAAAATGTATCCCCAACTTCATAGAACACTATACAGTCAAACTGCCTAAGCAAAATTAAAAACACAAAACTGTAATATATCGCCAATGCCCAGGAACAAAACCAGAAAATCTCTCAACAACGCAAACATTAGCAGACTCACTCTAAATGCATGCAGCACATTTAAATTGTGAAAAAGGAGTAAGCAAGCATCTATACAATATTTCTTTCAGAAATATGCGGCAGACATCACACACTAATGAATCCTAGTTATTCCTCCATCCTTGTCATGGACTTTACAGGCATGTTATGGACCTTCTTCTGCTACCTCAATACACTGGAAAGTAAGCACTTTCCTTAGTCTCCCGTTTGACACTGTTCAGGTCTCGCAGCAGCAGTCCTTCCTCTTTGTTAGTAAATGCCGAACTCCAACACTAATCAGAAGATAACCAAAGATGGTATCATCACCCAGAGACACTAACAGGTTCAGGCCGACATAATGCGATGTAGGTTCTCCTCCTATGGGACATACACTGCCACTGCTGGGCCTGTGTTTCTCCGTAAAACATACACTAAACACTCTTTCCTTGATGGAAAATGCAAACCCTCGCCATGTGACAGAAAACTCCTTGGGGTGTTGAGTGGCTCACCGATTGATTTGTGAGTATTCCTGATACCGCACTCGGCTGCCAAATTTCACAATCTACCCAACTCATACAGGACATTATAATCAGACCACAAGCAACACTGGCGGCCTTCAATATTTTGAACAGGTGCAGCACTGAGGCTGGGATTACACAGCGCCTGATACACATGCATTCAAAACATTTTCAAAGAGACTAGTACCTTGGTGCCTTTCTAAAGCACAGTTACTTGAGCTGTGGCTGGGCTGTTTCAAATAACAATGACTTGCTAGATAAAGGCCAATACATGCAAAACCAAAGAAACAACACAAGGAGCAGGCCTCTGAGTGACAGGATCAGGACTTTGATGGAATTTCACCTAATTGAAAATGGTGTAAGAACGTTATAATAAATTAATTCACTAATTTACCTATACATTTCTTTCAATAATTTATGCACGCTTTCTCGAGATCTGTCTATAAGCAACAGGTCACGCATGCCTTAAGTGTACATGTTCTGTGAGCGATGAAAGCTAGTACTAGACTGCTCTGCTAGATCCGTTCTGTAAGGAATGGAAGATGGCAGTTGCTGTCATCTGAGAGAGAGAAAAGATTGCTTTACCAACTCTGTGAGGAGGAAAAACTTGCAATGTTGATGCACAATGTGTGCCTGTCTTGTGATGGGGGAAAGCTTGCACTGCTGCTGCCATGGCTGTACATGTTCTTCGAATGAGCGAAGCTTGCACTGTTTCTGCCCAAGGTGTACCTGCTCTATGAAGAAAGATGTTTTCCACTGCCGCCCAATCTTATGAAAAAACAAAGGATATATTGGATATACTAAACACACTTGCATAAGACATCCTACGAACCAAGGTCTTTCACAATATTTGATATGAGATACCTATAATCCTGCAGAGGGCACCCGACTGCATTGGGACAATATTCGAGTGACAATACACTGACTTCAAATATAAGCGCGGGTTCGCTGCTTGACCCTTCAGTTCTTAAAGCTGTGGTACAGGGACACCAGTCAAAAACATTTTTAGCTCACCCACACAATTTTAAGGAGGGTCTACCAATTTAATAAAGGAGGAACATAATGTGGACATTACTTCACCCAAACTAGGCGACTCAGAACTCAGAGACTATACAACCTCTTTAGAGTAGGACTCATGGATGCTTCCCAATGCTTAAAGTGGAAACAACTAATGAAGCATATCATGCTGGGTGGGTGAAGGTTCATCCTCACATGAGTACATGAATGTATGGCAGTTCTGAAAAAAGTTTGGCTGTTTCTTCCAGGAGTTCTGTGTTAATGCCTATTTAAGAAGTGCCTACAACAGTCCTTTAAATCCTTTCACATGTTCGTTACTTGCAGTGTAACTGCCCTGTATAAGTCAAAAGAAAGATTAATGTTCCTCCTGCTACTGTCACCTGACCTTTATTTTTTTGTTTTAGGAAAAGTTGTGTTGCTGTTGTACATTTTGTACCTGTGTTGTGTTGTAAAGCTTGGTATAAAACTTTCCACTACACAAACTAAACCGATTTGCATTGCCAATGCTAGTTTTCATGTATTTTTATTTTTTTTTTCTTTTTTTTTTATTTTTTTTGGTCCTCATAAGCCTCTTTATTGGGAAGATAAAGCAAACGATCTTCCTCTTTTGCACATTTCGATGGGTAACTGACGCCTCTGCCCTTTTTATGCTTTTTGCATTACGCAAAACGGGTATGTATGTGTAAAAAAAAAAAAAAAAAGACATATACCATAATCCCGAATGCTTAGCGAGGCTGGTAGGCATAATCATAGGACCATTTGAAAGAATTATCTCTTATTATTTAAGTTATTACACCATTCAGTAAAGGGGAGCCAAAAATGTACATTTCTTGTGCTCTTTCCATCTAGAGTAACTATATACTTAATAGACTGTAGCAGGTTATCCATATTTGGGGAGAGAGGGGACACCCATAATTTACAGATTTCTCTTCGGGCAAGCAGTGCAATGTAAAAAATAAGTCTCGCCTGATCTTTAGTAGATTTTACTTCAGGCTCCAATTGCCCAAATATGACAAATAAGACGCTTACCTTAACTTGCAGCTTAAGCATTATGGATAACATCTCAGTCACTTCATTCCAATAGGTTTGCAGCTCTACACATTCTAAAAACATGTGGACGTCATCTGCCTTCGTTTTATCACATTTTGGACAAGGAACTTCTCCTCTTCCCCCAAACTTTGACAACTTCAAAGGTGACCAATATGCTCTATGGATGGAAAAGAGATGGTTTCTTCTCAGGTGCGCAGGCTTAACTGATTTAAAAAGCATAGCCATAGATACTTGCCAGTATTTTTCCAGCGATGATTCCGGCAAGTATTTTCCCCACAACTCCATTGGAAGCGTAAAATCTCCATCTTCAGCTTCCACCAGTAACCAGTAGATCAACGCCACCTCCTTTTTTCGACGTAGTTGCAGCTGAAGTTGAAACTCTAACTCATTCTGTTCCCCTATTTTTGTTCGTGGATCAGCGAACCAACTCTGAATTTGCATGTATTTAAATCTGGAGAGACTATAATTTGTAATCTGACTACAACTCTCCCAAGAGATAAGTCTTCCATCCATTATTAGCTGGTCCCATTGTCTAAGACCACCTTGTGATAGGGGCTTGGCCAAGCTATCTTTAGTCCACTCTGGGGAGCCGGGACTGTCCCAAATAGGGGCTAAAAGACTGTAGTAAGGAATTTTCAAGGTTCTTCTCACGTTGTACCAAGTCTCTGCAAGCCCTCTCAAGATCTTCAACCTAACCTTTTTAAAGAATTTGGGGTCGGCATATTTAAAGATGAAACCTTCCTTCCCACCTGGTTCTAGGTTTGCTATGGTATACCACAAACCACCTGCAATTAAGGTATTAGGTACGTTAAAGAGATACTTGCCATTCTTCAAGAGAAAAGCCCAAGAGTAAAAGAGGAGATCTGGTAAAGCAATTCCTCCTTTCTCCAGCCTTCTTCGTAGCTTCTTCCAAGCTATTCTTGGTCCTTTACTTGCCCATATAAAAGAACTTAAGTCTCCTTGTAAATTCTTGAGCCAAAGCGTTTTAAAAGGTAGAGGTATTGCATCAAATAGAAAAGTAAGCTTTGGGAGAATTACCATTTTGATCAAGTTACATCTTCCGAAGATTGTTAATTGAAGGTGGGACCAAGATTTTAAAAGTTTAACAATTTCCTTCCGAACTTTGTCAAAATTAAGCTTTGCTATCTTATCAATGTCTTGTGGTATCATTACTCCCAAATATCTTATCTCGTCCTTCCCATGTGTCTCCTCTATATTCCAGGTCATAACTTCGGATTTTTCTTCATTAACCTCATAACCTGAGGCCATCCCAAAATCCGTTGTTAAGGCCATTAAACGCGGCCAGGTTTCCCTAATGTTTGAAGAGAGGATCACTACATCATCTGCATAAAACCCCAGTTTTTTCTCCCAACCAGCACACCTAAAAGGCTGAATTTCTAGATCATCTCTGATCTTCCTTGCCAGAGGCTCTATATATAAGTTGAAAAGCAAGGGCGATAGAGGGCACCCCTGCCTCGTTCCTCTTGAGATCTTTACTGGTTGAGACAAGGAGCCATTAATTAGAATTCGAGCCTGAGGAGCTTGATATAGACCAGCCAAAGCGTTGCTAAAATGTATACCTAAGTTCAGGGATGTAGTCACTTCCATCAGATATATCCAATTTACCCTGTCGAAAGCTTTGGTAGCATCTAAGGCCACCAGGGCTAAAGGCAGATTGTACGTAGATGCTAGGTCGATCGAGGCAATGAGTGAGAAGGTCAAGTCTTTCAAAAACCTCCCCCGAGTAAAGCCTTTTTGATCATCATGAGTTAAATCCACCATCAGCCCGTTTAACCTATCCGCCAGAATCTTCGTATATATCTTATAGTCACTGTTCAATAGGGAGATGGGACGATACGAGTCACATTTTTTTGAACATTTTCCGGGTTTCAATATTAGGGCTATCGTGGCTTCCATCCAGGAGGCTGGCATGACCTTATGTTCAATGTACAGATCATTAAACATTTTAGTTAAGATGGGAGCTAAGGTATCCGCCAAGATTTTATACACCTCTTGTGGGATGCCATCTGGCCCTGGAGCCTTCCCCTTCTTTAAATGTGCCATTATATTCCCCACTTCCTGAACTTTTATTTTACCATTTAGAAGATCCGCTTTTTCCCTTGGCAAGGAATTATCCATACCTGATCTTACCCATTTACTAAGGGTATCTTTAGATGGCTTAAGGTCTTCCTGATATACTTTATTGAAGTGATTATGGAAAGCTTGCTTAATCCCTTCACTGTCCTCAACTAGCCTGCCTGTTTGTACACAAATGATTCCCTCAACCCTATTTCTCAGTTGTTCTTTCTTTGCTTTCCAAGCTAGGAGTTTCCCACACCCTTCACTATATTCAAAATGTGCCATTTGACTAGCTTCCCATCTCTTTCTTACCCTTTCTTGAATTATCATGGACACATTAGCCTTCTGTTGTAGCAGTTCTTGGAGCATACTAATTCTCATCTGCTCGTCTATGCCAGGGTTTCTTAATTCTTTTTCTAGAGAACGGATCTTTTTCTCCTGCGTTGTTACTTCTTTATAATAATTTCTCCTTTTCTCAGCCCCCAAGGCCCCTAGCCTCCCCCTCAAAAACGCCTTATAAGCATCCCAAGTAATACCAGGGGCCGCTGATCCCCAGTTGATCTCAAAAAACTCTTCTGTTTCTTTTTTTAAAGTTTGTATCACCTCCTCCTCCAGTAAAATTGTGCGGTCTAAGGTCCATCTAGATTGAACCATAACCTCCCTGATCTCTAGTGTGAGCATTACTGCTGAGTGGTCTGACAAATGGGCACCTATATGCTCAATCTGCTGTACCTCATCTTTGATCTTACAATCCACCAAAAAGAAATCTATTCTGGACTGGTGTCTATACTTTTTGTTAAAGAAAGTGAAGTCCTTTTTCTCACCCGCTTTCCATCTCCAAATATCAAGCAAACCTAGATGTTCCATAATTTGTTTGATTAATCTAAACATATTAGGGTTGGTCAAAGCTTTACTACATATAGACCTATCTAATATTTTGTTCAACACTACATTAAAGTCGCCAGCCAGAATAATTGGATCAGATGAGTCTAGAAGCCTCTCCCAAAGATCTTGCAAGGGTATCACATCATCATGGTTTGGCCCATAATATCCTGCTATTGTATATAGTCTAGTTAAGATCTTAACTCTAGCAACTACCCATCTGCCTGCTTTATCCGATAAGAAGGAGTCTAAACTGAGTTGAGCCCCTTGCTTCAAAAGAATCACCACTCCTTTGGTCACTGCTGTTTGTGCTGTACATGCAAACTGTGCCACCCATTTCACAGTCTTAAACAACTCCACTGCCTCTTTCTCGGTTAGGTGCGTTTCCTGAAGTATAATAATATGGGCTGGAGAATCTTTCAGATACTGAAGTATTCTCGTCCTCCTACTTCTTACCCGTAGACCATTTACATTCCAGGACATTATTTTTATGTTACCAGCTTTCTTACTACCCATCTTCTAGTGCAATCCAATATTCCAATTTTATGAAACATTTAAAAGAGGTTGTAAAGGACTTATTTTTTTGAATTTTTTCCCCCTGCCCCCCACCCTGTGTATTCCCCTCCCATAGAGAACCCCCACCCCATATCCACAACGACCAGTTGGTCATCTGGATTTTCCCCCAGAGCGTGTATTACCCAAATTTGAAAAAGAGTATTTTCCATGTCATAGGAAGACCCTTATGAAGAGAGAGAAGGAGGAAGCTCCAGATTCTTATAGTGCTTTTTTTATTTATTTATATTTTTTTTTCTTTACCTCCCTCATTGTTTTACAGCTCCACCCTTGAGAAAAAAAGCTATTACCTTCCCTTCCTTTCCTACTCTCCCTCTCTTTTCATCTTTTCATCACCATTCTTTCCCTTATGACTTGTGTATATATTTACTGGCCTAACCATGGAAAAAAAAAAAAACGTTTTTTTTTAATTTTTATTTTTATTTTTTAGACACTTGAAAGTCATTTAAGAACTCGTCTACTTTTTCAGCAGAGTGGAAGATAAGCATTTTATTATTGATCATCACTTTTAAATAAGCAGGGAATCTTAACTGAACCACCGCTCCCAGACGTCTCAATTGATCCATCCTTTTACCTAACTCCCATTGCCTGTTTGAGGTAGCAGCTGAAACATCCGAACGGAATTCATACTTTTCTCCGTTTACTTCTACTGATTTCACGCTCAGTGCTTTAGAAAGTATTTTCTCCTTTAGGGAGAATGTTAAAAAGTTGACCAAAATTTTCCTAGGTTTTGTCCTATTTGTGTTTAACCTGAACGGGTCTCTATGTACACGCTGGATATCCTTACTTATTTCGTCTTCAGACTCATCCAGCTGTAGTTCTTTCTTGATCAAGCGTACTACAAAGGTTTTTATATCCTCCCCCTCTCTACCTTCAGGGACCTTTAGAAGTTTTATGTTATTTCTCCTCTGAAAGTTTTCCAACCTCTCAACCCTCTCCAAGTACTCACCCTCAGAGGATTTTAACTTCATAATCTCAGTTGCATTTAAGCCTACTTGCTCCCTCATCTCCTTTACTTCCCCCTCCAACTGGGTCGTTCTGCTGCTGAGATCGTCTATCTTTTTTTCCAAGTTATCGCAAGCTTGTCTTATCTCTTTCTGGTTCTCTTCTGACGTCTTGAATCTAGATCTCATCTCCGCTGTGAGGGCTTTTAACAGCCCACTCAGCGTCGACTCCTCACTTAATGCCCCTCCTGACGCTCCTAGGGCTTCTAGGTCCTGAACCTGATCTTTGGGAGTTAATGGTTGCTGTATCTTATTTTGAGGCACATGGGACTTCTGGGCGCTCATAGTTGTATCCTCCTCAAGAGGAGACTCTGCCAGGATTTGGTATCTGTTAGGGGAGATATTTTCACTCCAGTCGCTGATCTCTATAGGCAATTTATTATTTTCTGAGCTCTTCTTCTTTCCTACTGTCTTTTCACCTCTATCTCCCTTCTCTCCCTCCATTCTGCTCTCTGCTAGAAAAACTGTTTGAGGTATAGTTTTAAAAAAATTAAACAAAAGAAGCTTCCCTTTTGTATTTACTTAATATATGCCGATAGTCAGTTTAGATATTATATATTGTGAACCCGAGACCTAGAATCTACAGACCATTACACTTCAAGTATCTAATATAATAGTATTTATTAAAAAAAAATTCTCAAATTTATTTAAAATTATTACAGTCAATGTCACTATAAGTTTAACAATCAACATTAATACATAGAATTCATATAATTATCAATCATAAAAACACATATTCAACAAAAATAATCACAGTTACATACAATTAAAATGAACACTCAATAGATCATTTGAATTAACTAAGCATAACAAAATTACAGTAATAGAAAACAACAACAAATATAATTTGTGTCCTCTTGTCGACGCGTTTCGGTGCAATATCTAATATGTAACACCTTCTTCAGGACCAACACATTAAACAGCTCACAATACCGATTAAAAACAATCTATAAAAAAGGAGGATAGATACAATTAGTGTTCATGGTACTGTCTCATTCTCTTTCGTTCACAATATTATATTATATTCATAGGTATCTCATATGGCCCATACAGTAATTTCTATTATGGACCACTTTTAGAATAAGGAGAAGGGACCTATGTTATGACGTAACTCTCATTGGAGGGAATAAATAAATGTCCACCCACAGAATATAAAGGGGGTGTTTCAATCACGCCGTCATGGTATACGGGGGTCTAATGAACAGTGTATACTCCTTCATTTGATATTACACTCTCTGCTCATAAATGAAGAATTTTAAAGAATTTTTGAATAGAAAGGCCCATTTTGGGATCAATTCAGTGATTGTACTTACACTGAAATGGGACTTCAACTCCAAAAACAAGGACGACCATAGGAGAGTGTATCAATTCACTGCATGCCTATACAGCAAGACAAACATATAGTCTGAATTCTGGTCATAGTTAAATAACTATCCAGGTATTAAGCTGTGGTCATTTAGTTTCTATTTGTATTAATGGGGAGTACGCTTACCCAGGTTGTTACTCAAGCGATTAAGTAAGACGACTCTTCAGTACTTGTGCTTGTGCTATTTAATTCTTTGTTCAACAGGCTATTTTAAAATACAGAAATTGTAGGTATTAATCCACTCTGTATGTTGATTTTAGCAATATTTTAAAACCAAGACTCTTAATGGAACTCACCATTTGAACTTTAGTTGAGTTTCATATAATTATTCATTCTTCTTTAAAACTCAGTGTGTTGCGTTTTTTCCTTTTTGTGTGTCGCAATCACTATGGTTCTTGGCTTTCAATTAAATTCAAGCTCAGGCCAGTATCTAAAGTTAGAAACGAAAATACGTACTCTCAGGTTATGTAACCCTAATATTTTAAACATTCAAATCAGTTAATTCAGTACTTTATTTCACTAAACTGCGCAACTATTTTATCATTACCATAGATTTTATTAACCCCGATGTGCGTTCTAAAATCTTCTTTAAATTCAGCACACCACAACAAAACCACTGACAGGCACAGATCTGTCCAACCCCTTTTCCGTGCGCCCTATTCCGTGGTTTACTCTAACATTAGTGCGTGGTTCTCCAATCCTTAATTTTAACTGCTTAGAATTGCGTTTTTTTTAAAAAACGCAATTCTAAGCAGTTAAAATTGGGAAACCGGTTTTGGTAATAATTACTAATAGTATCACACATAACATCTCTGTAGGTGTGTTGGACCCGGCCTCGTAGAATGGCCCTCCGTGCCCCCGCACCACCGAAACCTGGTACCTACAGCCCAAGCCCCCGGCCCGGCCGAACCTCCCCACCAGGACACCCGCACCGACCCGGACATCTCCGTCCCTGGCCTCTCCCCTTTCGGCCACCCCGGGCCCGCGTGCCCACTTCATCCACCTTTCTGTTTCTGCCGGCACCATAGTGATTGCGACACACAAAAAGGAAAAAACGCAACACACTGAGTTTTAAAGAAGAATGAATAATTATATGAAACTCAACTAAAGTTCAAATGGTGAGTTCCATTAAGAGTCTTGGTTTTAAAATATTGCTAAAATCAACATACAGAGTGGATTAATACCTACAATTTCTGTATTTTAAAATAGCCTGTTGAACAAAGAATTAAATAGCACAAGCACAAGTACTGAAGAGTCGTCTTACTTAATCGCTTGAGTAACAACCTGGGTAAGCGTACTCCCCATTAATACAAATAGAAACTAAATGACCACAGCTTAATACCTGGATAGTTATTTAACTATGACCAGAATTCAGACTATATGTTTGTCTTGCTGTATAGGCATGCAGTGAATTGATACACTCTCCTATGGTCGTCCTTGTTTTTGGAGTTGAAGTCCCATTTCAGTGTAAGTACAATCACTGAATTGATCCCAAAATGGGCCTTTCTATTCAAAAATTCTTTAAAATTCTTCATTTATGAGCAGAGAGTGTAATATCAAATGAAGGAGTATACACTGTTCATTAGACCCCCGTATACCATGACGGCGTGATTGAAACACCCCCTTTATATTCTGTGGGTGGACATTTATTTATTCCCTCCAATGAGAGTTACGTCATAACATAGGTCCCTTCTCCTTATTCTAAAAGTGGTCCATAATAGAAATTACTGTATGGGCCATATGAGATACCTATGAATATAATATAATATTGTGAACGAAAGAGAATGAGACAGTACCATGAACACTAATTGTATCTATCCTCCTTTTTTATAGATTGTTTTTAATCGGTATTGTGAGCTGTTTAATGTGTTGGTCCTGAAGAAGGTGTTACATATTAGATATTGCACCGAAACGCGTCGACAAGAGGACACAAATTATATTTGTTGTTGTTTTCTATTACTGTAATTTTGTTATGCTTAGTTAATTCAAATGATCTATTGAGTGTTCATTTTAATTGTATGTAACTGTGATTATTTTTGTTGAATATGTGTTTTTATGATTGATAATTATATGAATTCTATGTATTAATGTTGATTGTTAAACTTATAGTGACATTGACTGTAATAATTTTAAATAAATTTGAGAATTTTTTTTTTTAATAAATACTATTATATTAGATACTTGAAGTGTAATGGTCTGTAGATTCTAGGTCTCGGGTTCACAATATATAATATCTAAACTGACTATCGGCATATATTAAGTAAATACAAAAGGGAAGCTTCTTTTGTTTAATCTTACATACCCGGTCCCTTTTGGTACACCTGGGAAACTCTCTCCTTTTTGTCCATAGTTTTAAAAAAAGCCTTTAAGGAGGGAGCAACCCTTAAATCCTGCCTAGATTTTCCCTTTTGGGTGGTAATCTTCCTTTCTTTTATATTTTTCTTCGTTTTATTTTTGCCCTCCTCCCTCTCCACTTTTTCACCTCCCGGTGTTGATTTTTCTTCGTCTCCCTTACCCCCTCTCTCCCTCTTAATCTTTCTTAAGAGATATCGTGGCTGTAAATGTAAGCATATGGGCGGGATAGGAGGAGATATCTCACGTAGATTACTTAGTACAGGGCTAAAATTACATGAAATCCCACTTTCACAAAGTGCCTCTTGCAGCTGGCCTTTATACACATCAGCCAACTCACCCGAATTACCGTCGATTGTATCCAAAACCGCCTCGGCATTCTTTGCATTCTTTGCAGCACCTCTCCCCGGCAGACCCTCCAGCCCACTGGCTCCGTGACCCCCCTTCCCCCGGAAGGAGATTCTAGCTGCCGCTCCTCTTCCCCTCCGGAGCTCCAGGGCCGCCCTCCTCCACGGCCGCTCCGATGCCTTCACTGCCCCTTCCACCCCGATATCGAAGCGCCAAACACCGGGACTTAGGAGACCTCGCTGCACAAACGAGACCCGGTGAGAGTTTGGAAAAAAAAAAACGGAGAAAAGTACGAGATATCTTTTAACTAAATCCAAAGGATTAGAGCCAGAAGATGGTATATATGGGTCTCTGCATCGCTCTGCTTGCTATTTTAACCTACTACGACATGGGAAACATAGCTATCCTCGTTACGCTCCGGCGGCTCCTCCGCGACCTGCTAAGCGCTGGCCGCCATGTTCTCCCCGCCAGCCTGCCCGCTAGTTTTCATGTATGATGAGAATGAAAGAGTGAACACTCACCAAGTATGCAAGCAGAGCTTACTTGTAGTTTTGCATGTGAAACCAACAGTATTTGAACTGGACTAAAAGTCTGTACAATTTGAAAAAAATAGCTAACATGCGGCTCTGTGTTAGGTATAACACATTTTTTGAAAGGACAGATCACAACAGCCAATTAGCCTATGCTTGGACTAGCGAGTAACTAAAAACACAGTACCTTTTGTGAATAATTTAGAAGTTATACAATATACATGCCCTTCACCTACTGACTCACTTTTGGCCGGCAGAGACCTCCAAGATCTTGCTGTACCTCCTCCACCCCAGGAACTAGGTCTCGCTCCTCAGCACTATGCTAAAGCTCAAGGACTAGGAAATTAGGCGGAATTGGGGCAATGGCAGAAACAAACGGTCAGTCACAATATTAATAGAAGGGACCAATCTTAGAACAATACTGGAACAATGCTGCTCTTGACGGCAAAACATTTCTTCACCATCCACAATTTTTTTTTTTTTTTACAATCCACGTTTTTCTCTGCTGCCGACTTCTGCTCTCTCGTCTGCCACATGATCTCTTATCACTAGTGGGGTGCATTATCATTATATTTATCCTCTAATATTGCTTGAATTTTCATGAACTCTCTTTTTGTAATTACTTGCTTCTATATAGGCCTTCCCTTTTTCACCACACGTAGGTCAAGTTTCAAACCAACTCGTTACCAATGTTACAATCGGAAAAAAGTCACTTGAAGGTAAGTTCAAGAAAAGTGATTCAGTATAAAGCAGATCATCCCACAGGACCTGTCTCCATTCCTCAGATCCTACTCCTCTGAAACTTCCACAAGCATCCAGTCCTCAATGGAAACCTCACACACAGATAATATATCATTCAAATGACACCAAGAATGCAGACAACTGCACTACATACTAGTCAGGAAAGAGCAGCTATGCTTTCCTAGCTGCATTGGCTCACACCAGAGGCCCTGACTAAGTAACCTTTAATGAATGGATGAATGTGTATTTACGTAGAATACCCAGCCAATAAACATAATGTGTGTGCGATATGCTATGTCGATTTGTATAGCGCACTAATCACCCCAGATTATATCTAGCGCACTAATCACCCCACAGGGTATCGAGGCGCTTGGGCAAGGTGTGTGGTCCCATGGTGCTTATATGAAAAGCCAGGTCTACAGCTTCTTGCGGAACTCAAAAGAGAGGAGGAAGCTCTGATGTGTTGAGTGAGGTTGCTTCATGTCTTAGGTGAAATGTAGGAGAATGAGCAACCTCCAGTTTTACATTTGCGGATACGGGAGTGTGCGAGAGTGAGGGTAGTATCTGGCAGGTTGGTATTGTATGCTGGTGCATCCTGGTGCATCCTGCCATCCCATCACTCCCCAGGGTTGGACTGGGATTACAAATCTGCCCGGGCACGCTAAAAAAAAGTGGCCCTCATTTGCATATTGTCTTTCCGCAAAACACTGCTTTGGCAAAATTTTATTTTAAAAAAGGGGTGGGAGGGTAAAAAAAGGCATGGATTCGTTTACACTGGTGAAACACACCTGAAAACAAGTGAGGCCACTTCTGCTCAGTCCCCCTGCCCCTGCTCAATATGCATACATTAATGGGCCAGCCCAGCGAGAGAAAGGGGGTGACACCTCTGCCCTGTTGGTAAAAGGGAGGTAAAAGACGCTCATCTACTTCCAGAAAAGTCACTCAGGCACCCACTGGGCAGCTGGCGCATCTGAACAATGCAGAAACCACCCAAATCGGGGCCCCAACCTGCTCAAAAAGCAGCCCACAGCTTGAACTGGGCATTGCCCTTGAGCCAGCGTTACCAATCCGACCCTGTCCCTCCCTCGGTTTTGCAAATCCCATTCCATCCAATGTGAAACGCAGGCGCGCAACACCCACTGGTCTCACCGGGCTTCAGCCCCCCCATCCCCCGACCTGTGAGTCAGCCAGGGCTGAGACAGCTTCGCGGGCTGGCGACTGTCTAATTGCAGCCGCACCCGAGTACTTCACAGGTCTTTTAAAGACCATTTACTTGTTATGGATACAGGTACCAGCCCTAGTACCACAGCGTCTCGGACCGGGGCTGGAGGTACTGTCGAGGAGGCGCTTCCAACCCGGATTGCTGTAGCTCTAGCTGAAACAGATAATGCTACCCCTAACACGAACTATAACATCGGAACTAAGGATAACAGCCCCCTACGAGCATCTACCCACAGCTTGCTCCTGATACTTGCACAATTGTCACTATTGCCTCATGTAACGTAACGTTTGATTTTGTAACATGCTCACTTGTAATTTTTCTCCTTATGTATAATTACTGCTCCTATTGTGAAGCGCTCTGACACCTTCGGGTAAAGTCCGCGCTATATAAAAACGCATTAAATAAATAAATAAATATTGCTGGTTTCACTTCTTGGATGCTGCCCATCCAACACCCGGCAATCAACACACTCATGGATGATGCTTCCACCACCCCCGTGTCCTGAGCACCCTTCTCCTATTACTTAGATGTTGGTCCTTTAACGAGTGCCCTGTACAATGCTACCTAAGGTAAACCTGCCCGCTACTTACACACAAGCCGTCCGTAAATTCCCGTTGTCCGTTATTGATCTTTTCAATAATAATTGATTTGTTTAGTACTTCCGGTTCGCGTCATGGCCAATCCCATGGCTGAAAATATTCTGAGAGTGGGAGGGACTCGAAATGTAGACGATGACCTAGGATTGGAGCATTGTGGGCACCTCAGCCAATCTTAATGAGTCGTGCGAAATTCCGACGTGCTTATTAGCTGTGGCATGCCTCTGAGGAGCAGAGACAGTATCTGTCTATCGCTTCTCGGTCTTTTGGCTCCGATCAAGTGTAGTTCACTTGGTGGTCCCTAGAGGGAGATCGGTCAGCTGGGATGTAATCATTGCACTTTGTGTGGCAATGAAACTCTCGAGCACGATGAAGGAAAGGTGACGGTAACGTCAACGGTTTTTTAGTAGCTGGACGGCTGGGCGGCTCACTGTGAAGTGGGCTGACTGTCAGACTGGCTGGATGGTGATTTTTTATGTAGGTCGGTGGGTTTGGCTGGACTGCTGTGCAGGTCAGCCAGGACTCACGGCCAGGCTGACGACCTCCGTGGAACGGCGGGCCCGAACTGCATGGCTGGAAGGCTAAGTCGACCCCCTGTCTGGCAAACCCCTCCTAGGTCCGACCAGCGCAAGGCTGACCGGCTAATGGCTGACTGCGGATTGGTTCCCCGCAGTTCGGCTGGGCTGGTTGGCTGCTGGAGGGAGGGCAGAGCTGGACAGACCGGGGAGGCTGAAAAGATAAGCCATGCCTAGTACCCCCTGGGCTAGTACGCCGAGTGAGTTGGCCGGGACGGGAGACTAGGCTGGCCGGTGTGGCAGACTGGCTCGACCGGCCGACTGAGGGCTAGACGGGTAGATCCGAAAAAAAAAAAAAAAAAAAGTCTGTCGCGTATTACTATAGCTGTCAGGTGCGCTTGTGAGTGGACGTGAGCGTGACCAGGCAGGCAAGTGGCATAAAACGGGTCAGGCACGGCTCCCATTCCACAATTTAGCCATAAACTGAGAAGTGGTCGCGGCCGCGAGAGTCCCTGCTGCCGCCACTTCCATATTAAAGTTTGGGTGGGTAAAGTGATGGTACGGCGGTAATAGCAGCCATCTTGCCAACTTTCTTAGAGTGCCAGGATCTTGTTCCCAGGTTGAAGTTAGCTTCTGTTTCTGCCGGCAGCCTAGTCGCAGGTTGATATTAAAATCTTAATAGGCCAGTTTCATTTTCGCAGTCAGTATTTTATATAAAGCACATTCTAGTGATTGTATCTTAATTAACCGAACCTATTTCGTAGGCCATCTAAGTGTTTTAATTACCACACAACACTGTCTGATCTTAATGATCTTGGGGAGAGGATGCGCTGTCACGGCTAGACTGCCGACTTTGGAGCTGGGAAACCAATGTTCGAGCTTCGGGGTCGACTCCACATCCTATGATTCTGGGCAAAACACTTATTCTACCCATGCCTACCCAAAACAAGCATTGGCATAGCCAATAGGTCTCGCTTTTGGGACCTTTTAAGTGTTTAGCCATGCAACACTTGATGTTGTTTAATCAAGGATATTGTGCTGGATAACTAAACACTTATAATGTCCCAAAGGCGAGACCTATCGGCTATGCATTGGGGGGCCTTATAAGTGTTTAGGTAGAGCTATTGATTTTGCCAATGTTTCTAAGCTGTGCAGTAGAGAAGTAGAGTACAAGACAAGATAAAAGCATCTCTGCGGTCATTCATTTAAGACACCAAGGATGGCAACAAATACAACACTCTGCACCAACCGTGCACACCTCAATGGTGTAGGTCCGCACCTGCGAAAATAGGCCCCAAAACGTTATACGAAAAACTATATAAATGCTACACACTACAATACTAATGTGTCCAGATTCAAATGTGGCAAAGACTATACCCTCACACAAACTTCCTTCGCGCTGACCTTTAGTCCCCAAGTGCCTGCGTGCTTGCTGGCCTGTTTGCACTGGATTCCTGCGTGCTTGCTGGTCTGTGTGCACTGGATGCATGTGTGCTTGCTGACCTGTGTGCACTGATGCCTGCGTGCTTGCTGGCCTGTGTGCACTCATGCCTGCGTGCTTGCTGGCCTGTGTACACTGATGCCTGCGTGCTTGCGGGCCTGTGTGCACTCATGCCTGCGTGCATGCGGGCCTGTGTGCACTCATGCCTGCGTGCTTGCGGGCCTGTGTGCACTCATGCCTGCTAGCTGATTGGCCTGTGTCCTTGGACGTTTGTCTGATAGACTTCTTGAAATCGGGTGCGCTTGTCCTTGCGCATTCTCAGTGCGTCCATGTGTCTGTCCTCTGGACCTGGTGTGAGGGGTCTGGCACTCAGGGAGGGGTCCGACAGCCAGCCAGCCCCTGTTGCCCATGGTCCTGCCAGGCTCCACAAAGACCCCTTGTGTGCCAGTGGCCCTGCCTCGCACACAGGGCCACTTGTGCCCAGGTATACAGACTCTACCTGAAGACAGAGTGCACAGGCCTGGCATGGGGCCTCGACTCAAAGGGGTCTTGTATAGGAACTCCCATGGGAGGGCAGGCCGAGGGAAGGGAGAGAGAGTGTGGAGGGCAGGCTGAGGAGAGAGTGGGACGGTGGAGGGCAGGCCGAGGAGAAGGATGGGCAAGCTGAGCAGGAGGATGGGCAGGCCGAGGAAAGAGCAGGGGGGATGGGCAGGCCGAGGAAAGAGCAGGGGGGATGGGCGGGCCAAGAAGAGGTGGGCAGGCCGTGGAAAGAGCAGGAGGGTAGGCAGGCCGTAGAGAGAGGTGGAGGGTGGGCAGGCCAAGAAGAGAGGTGGAGGGTGAGCAGGCCGAGGAGAGAGGGTGGACAGGCCGAGGAGAGAGGTGGAGGGTGGGCAGGCCGAGGAGAGAGGGTGGGCAGGCCGAGGAAAAAGGGTGAGCAAGCGAGGAGAGAGGGTGGGCAGGCCGAGGAGAGAGGGTGGGCAGGCCAAGGAGAGAGGGTGGGCAGGCTGAGGAGAGAGGGTGGGCAGGCCGAGGAGAGAGCAGGAGGGTGGGCAGGACGTGGAGAGAGCAGGAGAGTGGGTAGGCCGTGGAGTGAGCAGGGGGATGGGCAGCCCGTTGAGAGAGGTGGGTAGGCCGAGGAGAGAGCAGGAGGGGTGGGCAGGTCGAGCAAAGAGCAGGAGGATGGACAGGCCAAGAAGAGAAGTGAACAAGCCAAGAAGAGAAGTGGACAGGCCGAGGAGAGAGGGTGAGCAGGCCGAGGAGAGAGGGTGAGCAGGCCGAGGAGAGAGGGTGAGCAGGCCGTGGAGAGATGGTGAGCAGGCTGAGGAGAGAGGGTGAGCAGGCCAATGAGAGAGGGTGAGCAGGCCGTGGAGAGAGGGTGAGCAGGCCGTGGAGAGAGGGTGAGCAAGCCGTGGAGAGAGGGTGAGCAGGCCATGGAGAGAGGGTAGGCCGTGAGAGAGCAGGAGGGTGGGCAGACCGTGGAGAGAGGTGGAGAGTGAGAGAAGGCTGTGAGGAGACAGCAAGGCAGCATGCTTAGGAGGGAACAGAAGGCAGGCCAGGCCGAGAAGAGCACATAAGGGGCAGGCATGGGACAGGAAATACAGTCATAGGAGCTGGGCCGCCAAGGCCAAAACACCTGAAACTGCTTGTCCATTTGCTACTGAAAAGGGCAAGTACCGACAAACATGCATTAAAATGAGAAATCACAGGCCCTGGGCACCACAGGATGCTGGAGGGAGAGTGGGGGGAGCGAGGGTCTGCGGTGTCTTACCCGGATGCTGTCAGTGCCTCGGTTGTCGTCCACATGCCCCGATTAAAGAAGCATTGGCTGCGCGGCCGTGAAAGTGAAACTGATCAAGATCACGATCACGCGGCCGCGTCAGTTTCACAGTTTCCAGGAGCTGTTGTAAAAGTGCCTCTGAATGGGCAACACATTTTTACATGGTGCCTGGGAGAGAGGAGTTGTAGCAGAGCTGCACAATGAAGCTTTAGAATCACTGCTACTTGTTAATGTTTGTGCCACCCACCTGAACAGAGACAACCCTAAACCAGAAGGCGACCGGCATTATAGCCTTTAGGGAAGCCTGCATTATCTAGCTTATATCAGTGCTTAGTGAAAGATCAGTGTGCCCCAGCCAGAACAGCGTGGAGGAGTAGCAAAATACAGAGACAGAGAGAGGAAATTAAAGACACGAGACAGAGGTTGAGCAAGGCACAATGGAATGAGATTGATGAGAGGACTATGAAGTAAATAGAACATTAAAATATGAATTGAAGAGACAGCAAGGTATGCGTGACACAGTATTGTCAAGACATTTGTAATCTTCGCTGTTTTAACATCTTCGAAATCGGACCCACGGTCTTGTGTGTTAATTCATGTCCCCCTTTGAGCCTATGGATGTTCACGCACGGCCGTGAAAATACTGGCTCACTGAGAACAGCAAAGCGGCCGTGAAAGTGAAAGTGATCGTGATCAAGCGCGGCGAGCTATGCGCTTAATGAGCATGACGAGGAAAGCCATATGGTGCCTCTGCTCGTAAGCGCGTGCCCGCGCACATGCACGCAAGCTGTAGGCCGGCCATGGTAGCATTTTTTGAAGCCCTTATTAAAAGTCTCGCCAGACCAGCGCATGCGCTGGGTCAGGCGAGACCTAAAAATGAATGTGTCCTTGTGTAACTAACCGGAGCTCATGTGAAGTGCTCCAATACCTTCGGGTCGAGTTCGCGCTATATAAAAATCTGGCCTCTCTACCCTGCCCCCTTTTCACGTTCTCCACTTGTGTTTTTAGCTCTCTTCTGCCTCTAAAACTCAAAATGGCGGCTGGGGGGTGCGCGCACCGTGCGCGCACCCCGCGATTTTTTGAAAAAAAATAAAATGATTTTTTCACCCTTAGGGGTCCTTCAGGGACCCCCTGACAAAGGCTAGGGGGTCAGGAACTCTCTACCCTGCCCCCTTTTCACGTTCTCCACCTTTCTTTTTCACTGTCACACATAAAATGGCGTCCGACACTTCCTGATTTTGACCGATTGGAATGTTGACTGACATCTAACCACCAATCAGAATTACGCTCGCGGACATTTGGTGCGCGCCCCGTGCGAGCACCGTTCACGCACGGTGCGCGCATATAGATATTTATGTACTTTTAACTGCAATTTTCTCAGGAACTACTGAACAGATTGACACCATATATGCAAAAGGCACATGCCTGACCTGAGGACTACCTCTTTGCCAAATTTCAAGTAATTCCGTTCAGCCGTTCGGGCTGTACCTTCGACTAAAGGTCCTATGGGAAAATGCATGGGGAAAACGCGTTTTGGGACCCCCCTTTTTTCTCAGCCCCCGCTTGACGAATCACCCCGAGACTTTCAGGGTAGGAGCTGAGCGGAGCGCCCCATTAGTTTTGAAAATTTCACAAAGATAAGTCAACCGGCGCCAAAGTTATTCAAAATAGAATTTTCAGATTTCCTATGGGAACTCGGTCGTAACTATAACTATCTACTGGTGACCACCAGTAGATAATATATGTGTGTGTATATATATATATATATATATATATATATATATATATATATGAACAAAGTCCTGACCCTCCAATGTCACAGAGGGATTCTGGAACAGGTACGGACCACAATTTTGTTGAATGCCCAGAAAATACACCACAAGCGGTATATATATATATTACCTACTGGCGGTCGCCAGTAGATAGTTATAGTTAGGACCTAGTTGCCATAGGAAAAGCGTTTTTTGTTTTCCCAATAACTTTGGCGCCATGTGACGAATCTTCGTAAAATTTTCAAAACTAGTGGGGCGCTCCGGTCAGCTCCTGGCTTGAAAGTTTCGGGGTGATTCTTCAAGCGGGGGCCGAGAAAAAAGGGGGGTCCCAAAACGCGTTTTCCCCATGTTATTTTCAATAGGAAACTTTAGAAAAAGCTACAGCCAGAACTGCTGAACGGAATTGCAACAAATTTGGCAAAAGGTAGCCCTTGGTTCAGAAAGATTCCTTTTTGTTAAATGGTGTAAATCTTTTCAGTAGTTCCTGAGAAATTAGAAAAAGAAAAAATATCGATATCTAGGGTAGCGGTGGGTTCCCGAACCCTCCCGACCACCAGCTTCATTCTAATTGGCTGCCAATACTCCAAACCAGGAAGTGTTGGCAGCCATCTTGTGACTTGGTAGAACCGAGCCTCAAGAAAACAGTGAAACAAAGATAAAAAACAAGAAAAGGGGGCAGGGTAGAAACACCCTGACCCCCTAGGCCTACTCAGGGGGTCCCACAAGTACCCCCAGGGCCAAAAAAAGCATTTTTAAAAATATAATTTCGGCGGTATTCGCGCTGGGGTCATGAATCCCGACGAAATTATAAAAAGAAAAAATGAAGCGCAGGCTCCCATGCTTTATTTAAATGAGGACCCCGGGTGGGCAGGTTCTGGGGGCATTGCCCAATTTATAATTTATAATTGCGGGTGACCGCGGGGCCCCCGCAGCCTGGGGACCGCCACCTCCCTGGGGTATATTTTTTATTAATGTGTGGGGAGGCCTCCAAGGGCCCCCCAAACCCGGGGATTCGTGGGGGGCACATAGCCCCCCCCGTGGCCCGGGGACCGCCACCCCCGGGGCTTCTATTTTAAAAAATAATTAAACCTGTGTGAGGGGGGCTTGAGCCCCCCCACATGCCCCGGGGACCGTCACCTCCCCGGGGCTTCAAACACGTTGGGAGGGGGCTGCGAGGCCCCCCTTCTGGAGCCCTTGACGGCCCTGGGGCCCGTCACCTCCCAGGGCCGGCTCTTGCAGTGTCCTGGGGTGCCCACCCCCGGGACACTGCTGTTTGCTATGACAGGGCGGGAGCTGCATGTCAGCAGCTCCCCTTGTGGAAAAGCAATGCCGGCTCCCGCAGGAGGCAGGGAGCTGGTGGGACAGTGGGGGAATTGGGGCTCCCCCCACGGTCCCCAACGGATAGGGCCGGCCCCGGGGCCAGAAGTGGCCTGAGGAGGGGGGCCACACGCCCCCCCTCCAAAAATATATATAAAAAAAAATACTGGCCATGCCCAGAGGGATGGGGGGGCACACAGCCCCCCTTCTAAAAAAAATAAAAATAAATCCGGACATTGTGCCGGAGGCCACGCCCCCTTCCAACAACACTCTGCAAGCACGCCCCGTCTCACGTTTTAAGTTGGGGAATTAATTCCACTTCAATCCTGAGGGTCCCTGTGGGCCAACTAGCCCAGCAGGTACCTCCAGTATGCACCACAGGACTGCATTGCAGAGAGGTGGTCCGAGGCCGCGCCCCTTTTTACACCTCTCTGCAACGCAGCTCTGTGGCGCTTACTGGAGGTACCTGGTGGGCTAGTTGGACCCCAGGGACCCTCAGGATTCAAGGGGACTTAATCCCCCAACTTAAAACACGCCATGGGGTACGTTTGCACACTTGTCACATCAGGCCCCACACCCTCCCTGCACCACTGTGCAAACGTGCCCCGTGGCACACTTTAAGTTGGGGGATTAATTCCCTTTCAATCCTGATGGTCCCTGGGGGCCAACTAGCCCACCAACTACCTCCAGTAAGCGCCACAGAGCTGCGTTGCAGAGTGGTGTAAAAAGGGGGCATGGCCTTGGACCACCTCTCTGCAAGGCAGCTCCCTGGCGCTTACTGGAGGTACCTGTTGTGGAATCCCTAAATTTACAATGCTCCAGGGGGTGCGTTTGCACTGTGGTGCAGGGAAGGGGCGTGGCCTGATGTGACAAGTGTACAAACGTGTACTGTGTCGTGTTTTAAGTTGGGAGATTAAGTCCCCTTGAATCCTGGGGGCCAACTTGCCCACCAGGTTCGTCCAGTAAGCGCCACAGAGTTGCGTTGTAGACAGGTGTAAAAAGGGGCATGCCCTCGGACCACCTCTCTGCAACGTAGCTCCGTGGCGCTTACTGGAGGTAACTGGTGGGCTAGTTGGCCGCCAGGGACCCTCAGGATTCAAGGGAAATGAATCCCCCAACTTAAACCCCGCCAGGAGGCGCGTTTGCACAGTGGTGAAGGGCGGGCCTGATGTGACATGTGTGTACTTATCCAATCACTCCGCCAAAACCCAAGCACTTATAAATTCACCATGCACTCTCCTTGCAGTACCCTAATCATCCAATCAGTACCCATGTACTCATGCAATGAGCCAGTCACTCCCCATGCACTCCTCCAGTCACTCAGCCACTACTATGTACTAATCCAAACACTATGCCAATACACAAGCACTTATAAATTCACTCAGGCACTCTCCTTGCAGTATTCTAATGTTTCAGTCAGTAGCTATGTACTCATGCAATGATCCAGGCACTAACTGATCACTGCTATAATCCCCTATGCACTACCCATACAGTCCTCTAACCACTTACACACTTCTTATTTGCTCCTTCAATTCCCCAGGTAGTACCCATGCAGTCCCGCAATCATACTGTCACTCCCCGTGCACTCCTACAGTCACCCAGCCACTACCATGTACTAATCCAAACAACTATAACACCTATAGTGGTCAAAGACTGACAGGGGGATTGCTGGAGTGCATAGGTAGTCCTCAGGGGATTGTAGCACTACATCTGTTAGTGCCTGGGTCATTCCATAAGTACATGGTTAGTGACAAGATGATTAGAGTACTGCAAAGAGAGTACATGGTGAATTTATAAGTGCTAGGGTACTGGAGCAGTGATTGGATAAGCACATGGTGCTGACAAGGTGATTGGAAGAGTGCTCACGGAGAGACAGGGGGAATGCTGGAGTGCATAGGTACTGCTCTGGCGATTGTAGCAGTGAATGTTTTAGTGCCTGGGACACTTTACAGAAACACATAGTCACTGGATGATGGCGAGAGTTTGCCCAAAATGGCCTCCGTGGGCTAACTTTATGAGCTTCTCCCTAACCGTTGTCAGTTGCACATATATTTCCCTTCTCATAACCAGTACATTCCCAACCAGGGATAATTCTCCTTGAACTTTATAGAATGGCCTAATAGCACCAGGTAAAGTACTATCCCTTCTCATCTCTCCCCTGAGTATTTTCTTCACAGCCTGGAGAGTAAAATCTTCATCCATCACTATCATCCACTCATTTATGGATGCACATCCTTGCACACCTTAAGTCACATCCTCTATATCAGCTACCGGTTCTTCAGAATCAAACATACAGTCATCCGCAACCCTGTCAGGTATTCTTGATAAACAGTCTGCTACTTTGTTTTTCACCCGCAGCAGGTACCATATTTCATAATCTTCGTCTTAAATATTTACAGCCTGAACAATTGGTTGTGCCATTAGACCTTAGTAATTACAATAGTGGCTAATACATGGAAATAGTTAGTGGCCCAAGCAGCTGCTAATGCTTCTCGCTAAATGACCGAATAGTTCTTTTCGGCATCAGATTACAAGCGAGAAACCAAAGTTACAGTTCTTTCTTTCTTCCATGTATTTGTTAAAGTACAGCTCCTATTCCAATAGCACTTGCATCCACTGTAAGAATTGTCTATAAACCAAATTGTCTATAAACCAAATCAAAATTTCAGCATGCGAAATGCCAATTTTTAACTGCTCAAAATCGTTTTTCTGTGACTCTCCTCATTCAAATGTTTTCCCTTTCTTTAATAGCCCTCTCAGCGGACCTGATTTATAAGCAAAGTCTCTGACAAATTTTGCATAGTACCTCAAACGTCCCATGAATGATCTCAATTTCTCTTTGCTAGACGGAATTTGTTCATTTATTTTCGCACTGACTAAATCCATTTTGGGCTTTATTCCTTCACCAGTAATCATGCAATCAAGGTACTCAACTTCTTTCACCAGAAACTTGCACTTGTCTTTTCATAGAGTCATGCCAGCTCCAGCGATCCAGTTCAAAACTTCCCGTAATGTCTTGTTATGATCTTCAAAAATTTTCTCCAAAAACGATTATGTCATTTTGGAAGACTACATTATTTATTCTAGACAATGGATTAGTCATTGAAAAAACACTGCCCACTGAAGAGAGCCCAAAGGGTAGCTTGTTGAATTGGTAAATGCCTTTGGTGGTAACAAGTGCCATCAATTGTTTGGAAGCCTAATGCAATTTTACCTCTTGGTATGCACTCCTGAGATCCAATTTAGAAAAAAACTTGCAATTGGATAGTTGAAAAATTAACTCATTAATATTTGGCACTGGAAAACAGTCCATAACAACAGCTTGGTTTAGACTGCGCTAATCCACACAGAAACGAAGAGAGCCATCAGCTTTCTTTGTCACAACAACCATTGTGTCGCCTTCCCATGCTCAATAATTTGGTCCTTGATCATTTGGTCAGGAATAGATGTCACTTTAGCACGGGCTGCCAATGGTACATTCCTCACTGTATGCTTAACTGGGACTTCATATTTATTTTAAATTAATTTATATTGGTAGTCTTTTGCTTCACTTACCCTACCCTAAAAAACCTTTTCAATATCTTTGAGTAAACCACCCAATTCTTCATCAAAGACCACTAAATGTGTTCTGTTGCTTGAGGATTTACAATTATGTACAAGTGGTACTGATGACACAAACGTAATATTGGAGGACCTTCGGCTGCCACATAGACTTTTCCTTTTGTGACATGTCTTAAATTCAGTTTCCGCTTTGAAATACCCCATCACACCAATATCAGCTCCCTGATACCCTTTCGAAATTACATCAGACGTCTTCAATACCTCTCTTGACCATACAGCATCAAACAAACATTTGTTTTGGTTTGATACCCTGAGTACACCATGAAAACAACCACCTTATCATTAATTTAAGAATTCTGCTTTGGGACGTAGTTTCCTGTTCTCATTCAGATGCTCTTCTTCGTTAACAATTAACACTCTATGTTCTACACCATCCTCAGCTTCTTCCAGAATTGAAATTCTTTTGTTAGGTGCTCTGCAGATAAGAGCAAAGTGACCCTTTTTTCACAAAGACAGCACTCTCTGCTGATGGCAAAACAACTTCCTGAGTCACCCATGTGCGAATAACTACCACATCTGTAACATGAACGGACTCCTTGAGATTTTCTCGTATTAGACTTTGAACTTGTCTTTTCATTGACACCTTTCTCGCTACTTTTGTTCTGACAGATATTTGGCATATGAAGTTTTTTTCTTTACAGAACTTTTGCTACGGCCTGATCGGATTTATTTTCTAACTTTTGCATTTCCTTCATGGGTTTATCTCACTACTCCACAATTTTGGTAATCTTGATGTCATCTTTAATAGAAGGATCTCTTGCAGCCCAAAGTCTCTCTTTAATTTTGTTTTTTACTACATGACTGAACAGTCAATTTCTCTCTGATCATCTCTTTAGTCATCAAGCCAAACTTGCACTTCACAGCTAGTTCACTCAACCCAGCTACAAAGTCATCAATTAATTCAAATGTTTTTTGTGGTTGTGTGTAAAACTTGTGGCATCTCATTGCAACATTAATTTTCTGCTCAAAACAATTTTGTAACCTCAATTTGGCTTCTTCATAAACATCCTCTATTGCATCCAGGTGCGGCCAGCACAGGTTAGAGTGGGGACATGGGCTTGGTGGGGGGAGGCGACAGATGACGGGATAGGTATAATTACATTAAAAAAAATTAAACCACTTACCTTGCCCAAGGCAAGTGGTTTTATTTATTTTTTAATGTAATTTTACCTATCTCGTCGTCTGTTGACTCCCCCCGCCCCGCCGCTCTTACCTGTGCCGGCCATGCCTGATTGCATTGCCATTCGCCTAACCCACTTCTGGTAAGTATTTGAATACGTGTTGTCATTCAGTGCCTAAAAGTCCCATTAAAATTGCTTTTTTTCGAATTGGTGAAAAATGAGTGCCCCCTAAAGCCAAAATATTATTTAAAAAAATGTCAGTCCAATCCTCCCATTCAATAAGCGGATCACCTTGTTACATTAGGCAAGGAGGATGCACCGTTATTCACTGACATATTCATGTTGAATCTGACCACTGGAATTACTGACAATACAGGGAAATTGAACATTTAGGGAAACCACTAGGTGGCACTGTGACAGAATGGCACTGAATCTATACCACCAAAAAAACTCTTGAAACTGCTCACACTCAGAACAGTAACTCACATGAGCACTGGGAGTAAGAAGAAAAACTGCTTGTGACGCCTGTGAAATATTGAGGTATGGCTGTGTTATACTGAGACTGCGACTGCACTCATTTCTTTATTGACATTACTTGTGTAACTTTGTTAATCCTTTCTTTCTTTAAGATACTGAAAGAGGGGAGTGGCCGAGTCAGCCAGATGGTGGACACATCAGCTTAGGGCTCTGCAAGCGAGCCCGATCATCAACATACATCTTGGCCAGTAGCATCCTGCAGAGGCTATTTACGGCATAGTGCGGCCCGCTGGTACGTGCTGCTCTCTCTCTGACAACCAGGAGCCGGGGGATGCATGGCTAGAGAAGCCAACCAGGTGGAGCCGCTGGGCCGCTCTCAAGATGGAAGCACCAGTTCCACGTTGAGCAGACTGGCGGCTGCGGCAATCTGCAGGTGATGCTCGTCAGACTGCGTGGTACGTAAGCAGTAAGGTGTTTCCCGCCGCACCATCTGTCTGACTCACCCTGCCCCTGAATGCGGGGGGCCTCTGCGGCAGGCTGGGCTTCCCAGGCCCCAGGGCATCTCACCGCCGCTCGCAGCCCAGCCTGGTGAGGCGGTTACAACCGTGAGAGCAGAGCCACTCTGTTACCCTGTGTGAAGTGGGGGCAGAGCTGAAGATCCTAATTCAGGGCCCTCCTGCCTCGGCACCTGACACGCAGAGGCCGTGTGGGTCTCCCGGAATCGAGCTGGATGGCCCCTCATGTGGAGATATCTTAGCCTTTCAACAGCGGAGGCATCCTGAATCGCCGCAGAGGGCTCTACTGGGGGCGCTGTGGTGTCTAAGAGGGCCGGACCCATCCTGCTTCCGGCAGTGAGGAGGATACCAACCCCCAACGGCTGAGCAGACTGGAGTACAGCTGGCTCTCCCATGCATGTCTGTGGGGCAACAACAAGTGATTCAAGGGGACCTGTGAGCCTGGTGGGGTACCCAGGCAGGGGGCCAATGGATTGGGCCTTAATGTGTGGCCCCTGACTTGTCACCATAACTGAGGTTTGGTGCAGCTGTCCCAGGGAGTCCTTGCTGAGCATTAGACACTGGGTCTGATTTGGTGATTTTGTGAGGAGCACAGCGGTGTTCCCTAGGTTGCTCCTCTGGGCCTGGACTCCGTTTCTGACCCCTGGGTCGGCGCCACAAGCAAGACGTGGGGGGTAATCCAAGGCGGTAGTCCTGGGCCCTGCCTATGCCTGATACTCCTAAGCTCCTTGATCTCCTGCCCCTGAGTGCAGTGGGGGGAGGTAACAGCTGACTCCTTCCTCCCTGGGGATTGCCCACATGCAGCACCTGGTCTCAGTTTCAGCACCATAATCAAGGCGCGGTAGCAAGCGGCTATTGGGTGGCTGAGATCTGGTGACGCCCTCCTGAGGTGCTGCCCTTCAGTTAGACCTTCTCCAGCCTGGTCTGATCCCCACCTGGGGATGTCTCCCACGGAGTCGCTGAAGGTGGCCCTGCAAAAATCTTGATAGCCTGATCGATACTCTGGTTGGGAGACAGCGGTTGCTCCGTAGACCCGCGACCCAGTGTCCCTATCTCTCCCCTTTTGGTCTCCGTCTATCAGCGGCCGGGACCGTGGGGTGGGGCCCTCTACTTGCTTCTTAGGGGTCTCCGATTGGAGGGGGATCGGCCGAGGGGGGGATGAGAGATGGCGGGTGCTCTCCGTGGCCTAATTGGAGCCGGGCCACCGCGGCACCCAGGACACGATGACCCACCTATACTTTCCATCTCTCTGGCGAGCTTTGGTTTACGAATGTGCCGTTGGTTGCTTTGCTACGAGTGTCCGCACGGGGGCCTTCCTGGCTGACGACGCGGTGCCCCTCCCACATCATGGGAAGAATGCGCTCGGCCGCTGGATCTCAGACGCTGGCCCCCGTGCTGCAGCCCTCCATGGTGCCTGGAGCCCTGTGGCTGAAGGATGTGCGCACACCGGCCCTTACCATCTCCGACAAGCTGGACGAAGTATAAGCAGCCATAGAGTATCCCAGAATCACTATGGAGGATTGATTTGCAGCTCTGGCCACTGACCTCAACTTTCTCTGTGATGACGGGTTGCGGAGTTTAACCCAGATCTCTAGACTGGGGGTGAATGTTTTATTTGCTGTGCATTCCGTCCATCATCTGTGTGTCTTTTGCTAGAAGCACTGTCTTCCTTCACCCTCATTAGTCGTTCACTCGCAATCCTTGCCAACTCAAGCTGGAAGAGCCAGTTGACAGCCAGGCAGGGACTCGCGACCGAGACTCAAGTTCCGTTCTTTTGTGATAACATGTGTGCCCCACAAATGAGCTCCCAAACTGCCTGCCAAGGTTCTCCACCTTTAATACCTTTTAATCAACGTAAGGCGAAGGTTCTAGAAACCTCGCCCCCTTTCTTCTGTTACGAAAAACTGAGCTGACCATACTGGTCTCTGTCAAGTTCAAGACAGAAGCTGGCCAGGCCCCTGTATTTTGACTCCGAGATAGAGCTATACATTCCACACATTTCTCTGGCAACAACAATCTCTTCTCTGAAAGGCACCAAGCACACTTCCCACACATTATCCCAGCAAAGCTTACGAAAGTCTCCATCCAGCAGAAAACAAAACAACCTTGAACATGCAGAAACAATTTGAGCAATCTGGGGCTTTGCTCTGCGCGCAGAGCAAGACAGAGTCAGGATTCAGGATGACATGAGGCCATGTCAAAGCCAATAGTAAGAACTTCATAACACTTCCCAGTGTACAACACAATGCACATTTGCACACCACTGCCCATAACACTGCACTTAGAGACCAAAAAGAAGATTCCACACCTCTCTCTCTCTCATGCTTTCAAATGCACATCCCACACGTTCTGTTCTTGGCAAGCTGTTCTACTCTGTGGCAGCTCCCACTGTAAGAATGCAAAATTAAACCCTCAAGGGAAAAAGGCAAATGCAGGATGTTGTACATTCAGGCAAGGGTAAAGTAAAACACTGAAAGTCAATTAAAATGATGGTAGTCAAAGGTGATCACGTTGTGTCAAACCATAAGAGTGCCTCTAGCAATACAAGCACAATACAGCATGTGGATGACAACATCACTTGAAACTGGATGTCATAGAGATGTGGCACATTACCCTTTGTCCTGGTTGGTTCCCCTCAAATGTTTTTGTGCTAATTGTGAGAAGGTGGCCTGATATATGCTGTCCACTAGTTCTAGTGGGCACCTTGTATCAGTCCAAACAACCCCTTATGGTGAATGGTTAAAGACAACCTTATTTGAAAGCTATCCTAGTGGTAGCTATGGAGAGCAGCCTTCAGGCTAAGTCTTGAAGGAATGTAAAGCAGCTTGTTTTACCAGTCTATAATCTCTTGAATGATCAAATGAAAAGACAACCACACCAGGTATATATTTAAAATATATGTATTTAGGTTAACGCACACCCCTCTAGTCTCTTTATGAGACTGGAGTTCGAAGTACTTAAGTTACAAGATAGCAATCATCAGTAATAGCACAAATACACGTTTGGGCCCTAGGGACGTACCAAACCATATACTAAAAAAGTGGTATAAGAACCACGACTGGAATAGACACTAGGCCTATAGCCTGTAGAATCGCTGGGACCCCAAGGAACCACCCAAGGTAGTGACACAGGGGACCCACGGGGACTGTATGCAGTGTGTAAACACAAGCGCGGGTTCCCGTTATCTTCTATGGGCAATATCGCGGTTGGAAATTTAAAGATTAAGGACACTTCTAATCGAGTTAGGACCAAACCCTTTTGGACTTAAGATGTTTAAGGGCTAGCACCCACGAGAGCACCGGAGTACTCGAGTTACCTAACCCAGGGAAGCCGGGTGCATAGGTGTCTTTTGGTGTCGGGTCACATCGTCGATTTCAATGGAAGCCTGCAAAGAACTGCTGCTGCCGTGAAGAGGAGTAGTGTCTAAAGAGATCCAAGCCTGGATCTAGGATGTAAGGAACCTGAAAGCAGAGGGGACAGAGTCTGGGTCACTTGCCAGTGACCTAGGGCAGGATGGACCAATGCCCACAGATGTCGGGTGCTTCAGGTGAGTTGATGGGTGTCTTGACTTTTCAGCCACAAGGTCCAGGAGGCATCGACGAAGTCCACAAGCTGGATTCAAGCTGTACCACGAAGTCTGTCGAGTGCTGCAGTGTCGGCGACCAGAATGGACCCAACAAGCCTTGGCAACGGCAAGTCACTGGAATTTAGAGAAAGGACTGCGGTGCAGACCAGCATGGTCTGAGGGACTCACCCAGCGAGGGTAAGTCGGGGCACATCTGGAGCAACCAGGTAAGCTCAATCTAAAAAGGAGTCGCCTTCGTGGGGACCTGCTAGCCAACGGGCTAGTGATCACTAAGGAGCCTCGAGCGGTCGCACTTGAAGCTGGCCCACGCATCACTCGTGGAGTGGAGGCCAACAATCTTCAGTGCAGGAGGTGCTCAAGGCTGGGTCTACTCGGAGCCCAAAGCACAACTTCGAGGAGGACCAGGAAGATAGTGTTGCTGCAAAAGTTCATGGTGTCCAGGGGTCACGGTTCCACGTCACCCACGATAGCCACAGGCCTCAGCTTTGCTGTGGACTCAGGGTAGCCTCAGCGAAGTCTGGAAATCCACTTCTGGGGAGGCAGAGACTTCGGCGTCCGGCGGGAGCTTCAGAATTGCAGACCGGTCAGTTGCTTCTTTGGTGCCTGCCAAGCAGGGGAGTCACTCCTTGACCCCAAGGGAGATCTCTTCAGTCTTCTTGTCAGGATAGAACGTCGAAGGTCCAGGATGTACGTTGCAGAGTTTCGTCCAGGGTAATCTAAAGTCCTAGGGACTGGGTTCCTATACTTATAGTAAGTTTAGGGGATGGACTAACTCTAAGGCCCCACCAATGGGTGGGCCAGGAAAGAGGGGTGGTTACACCCATTTGCTTTGTCCAGTTTCACACCAGAGCAGGGGCAGGTAGCCCCTGTAACCGGTTTGAACTGGAGTATGCACAGGGACATCAAGTGTGCCCCCAGTGCAGGACTTCAAAGCACCAGAGAGTGCTCCCGCCCAGCCCCAATACATATCCGCCTGTCTGGGGAGGTGGGGACAACTCCCCTCGACAGGAAACCTATTGTCCAGGCCTCCCCTGCCGGAGTTTCAGTCAGCAGCAGGAGGCCAGACCCGTGTCTGTGGCAGAGGCATCCATTTTGTGATGCCAGGGCTCAGGAAAGTCCTACCGAGTTTAGCCAGTGTGAACATGTCTCTCCCTCTAGAAGGGTGGAATGCTACCCCCGCCGCCAAGACTGGCGGGAGGGTAGTATTCCAAAGCGTTTGACACCAAACACAACATGTTTTGATGCAGCCATCCCAAAGTTAGCATTTACTGCGAGGTTATAATGCACTTAAGAGTATATGGTATGGCTGTATCACAGAATAGCCATAAGGAAGTATTTCCGAAAGCTGCAGAGGGGCACAGCTCATGCTTGGGCACCCTCTCACATAAAACCAAGCACTCTGCCTTCAGGATTATCAAGGCCTGCCATAGGAGTGACTTATAGGTTTATATGTGTCTGTATATATGTGGATATAGGTAGTCTATACCACTGTAAGGGGTGCAAGCACACCCTTACCCAGGCTGCAGTAGCAGACCTGTGGTGTCATTTTAGAGTGCTTCCCAGGGGTGGCATAATACATGCTGCAGCCTTTGATAGGCCTCTGAGGTACCTATGCCCTAGGTACATAGTATACCATATACTAGGGGCTTATAAGGCACTCCAGAATCCAATTAGATATGTACCTAATATACATGGAAACCCTTTTAGAGAGGAAGCAGCTAGGCTGTGGTCCTGATTAGCAGGGCCACAGCCAGACTAAGGTCGAAAAACAGTGAAACACCAGCAAAAAGTGGGGGTACCCATGTGAAGCAGATCCTATTCTCCTACACTAATATCAAACTTGACTGAGCAGCTGAATTTAGATCAACTGCCCAAGACCAGAATTTGATCTGCAACTGCAGCATACTCATTGTTCACATTTCACTTACAGAAGTTCTGCTTACCGGTGTTTATTTACAATGGCAAGGATCAGAGCCAGAATAGTTGTTGTCTCCCATAAAGGGGTAAAGTCTATACCACAAGCACAGAGGAAGAAGATTGTTGCTACTGAGCCCTGCTGGAAAGGGATAGACTGCCTTTAGAACAGAAAACCTGCCTTGCTCTGCCAGAGGTTGGGATCCAAATAAGCCTTTACTGTTTGTTGTGAGATACTTGGTGCTGCCTCATGAAACTGAGACCAAAGCTTCTACAACACCGACCAATCTGACCAAAAGAAGCTGATTCACCACATACCAACACATTTTGTAGGCATGCATCTGTGACAACGGTGCAGCACTTATGTCGATGTGGCGTTTCACTCCGTGAGCCCATGAACCTGAAGTGTGGTACTCTGATCAGCGTGAACCCTGTCAGGCATGAGGCTGGTGTGTATCCTTTTGTGGCACCCAAGTGTGGTGGTCCACACGACCATAACTCAATTACGTTTATTGTTCAGTTATTAAAAACATTTACAATGTTAGAAAAAGTAATAAAGGAGAATTAGACACCAAACAGTACCAGGAAAATATTGACTGTATACTCCTGTTAAAAAACAGTAAAGTTGAACAGTTCACAGTAGGGTCCAGTCTTATAGTAGAGATGAAGAAAATCAAATAACCCCAACACCACTGCTGATAACACGAAGGCAACTCAGAGCACAGATTGAAAACAACAACATTGTGGATTTATCGTTGTATAAAAATGTCTCAAAATCTGGTGTTTTAACAAGCAAAGTCTTACTACATGCTGTGATTATAAGGAATAGGCACCAGAGATGTTTACAATATGACCTAAGTATACAGGACAACAATATTTTAGATTATCTGTGTCCTCTCTCTTCTAGCCATATAATGTACAACAGTAACATGTGAAATATAAATTCTACTGCATAATTTAGAAATTAATTTATGGTGCAATAAGGAGCCTGAAGTGTGGGTATTTTAACCTAGAGTAGCTGGATAACGGATTTCTCAAATAAAGCTGGGTTGTTGTAGGTATACAAGTATTTAATGTAAATGTGCCCATATCTTTGTTCCAATGTCCATCAAGTCCCCTTTAATGGAGGCTAAGTTAACATTCTCCTTTAGATATTTTTTACATTGTAAGGGCAATTTTAGCCCTTGGGCATCCCTCTGTCCCACCAGGGGGTGGAGGTTATGACCCTGGAGGTGGACCATCTACTGTAATTGGAGATCTCCACCGCCAAAGGAGCCAGCTTCTTTCACAATAGTAAAGCTTGCAGAGGTGGGGCCATGTTTAATGTAACCACGCTGCTAACGTTTTTGACTAAATAAAACAAACTCCCAAAGTGGAGTTATTTCCTCAGACGTAAAAGCTAATGACCCCAATGGGCAGGACCTTACCCTTCTTACTGGGGCTATTTAACATTTTGCCTGCCAATTACTCCCACCTCTCACCATACCACAGTCGCTCTGCCCTCAACAGGGTAGGTTGACCATTACTGTGACTGTACAATTCTATGGCAGTTTGGCTGAAGGGTAAGGGGTTACTGCCAGTGAAGTCAGGGATTATTCTACCGATGCTAACCCAGCCGATACTTTGACTGTAAATAGAGCAGGGGAAGTGCAAGTTTGGCGGGGTAGGAGGACCACCAGTTTATGACATTCCTCCTGCTCCTTCAAAGCCTAGTTAAGGCCATAAGTACTTTAGACCTGCAAACCAACACACAGAAATTGTCGCATCTATTAGTGAGTTTAACACATAGCAAGACCATTGGTTAGAACCATGCGGATTGTCATTATAAAAGAATCTATGTACCTTGTTGTACTCGGAACACTGGACATTCAAGGCCCTATTCACAAAAGTACATTTACTTTTTTTAGCTTGCCAGGAATTTACAAATAGATTCCTAGCAAGCATAGAGCTATTCACTAGAGCAGATTTCTTCGCATTGAAATCCGCAATAGTAAATCCCTTAGTGGTGTGGGAATTGAGCACTCTGTTGTTTGCCTTGGAAGTTTCGGTAAAGCCACAAAAGTTATATTGTTGGCATTTCTATACTCGGATCTGACCCCTTTCCAGCTAAAGGCTGGAGTAACTCCCCCGCCAGGATGGAAAGTGGGACGGATCACTCCCAAACTTTATTAGTAATTAGAGCTGAGTCGCAACTAGAGCCAGATTTAGGGGGGCACTACTAAAAATTTTGGGGGGGGGGGGGAGGCTAATTCTTCGAGTAATAGGCAAAGTGGAGATGCAGGGGCTCTAAGAAGGAGTAGAAAAACAACAAAGCCTCGTTAGCAAGTAAATGGTCTTTTAAAAGATCTGCGAAGTACTCGGGTGGCTGCAATAAGAGGGACGCCAGACCAGCCAGTCTACAGCAGCTCAAAAACTGTCTGTGTGTGTGCCAGGGAAGCTGTCTCAGCCCCAGCTGAGACACGCGACGGTGTTGGTGGTGGGGGGCTTGGAGCTGAAGCCCTTTGAACCCTATAGGCTTCTGATTTAGAGGAAGGGCTTTCTCTACCGGGAGAGATTTTTTCCCTGTGGAGGAAATAAAGTGCATATGCACAGGAAGTTTCTATTCCTCCTGTGCAGAGTTATCTGCTATGGAGAAGTCTGAATAGAGGGAGGAGGAGCTGTTGGGAAAAGTCACATGAACTATACACTAAAGTTATGGGTGGAATGCTGGAATTAATCTCAGGCACTGGTAATTACTCAGGTCCGCATCCCACTCCATCATTATTTTGCACACTGACTTAAGAGCCACTGTCAGGGTGAAACTGATCTTGGGTTGCATGTGTATGGTTCAGGGAGAGCCTGACCTGGCAGTTCAGGCTGGACTTTCCTATTGGAACAGCGTCAAGGATTCCACCCATCACTTTTTTGTATACTTTCGTGCATCATCCTGAGTGCGACAGGAATAACCAGATGTGGGTCATGTGCTCACCATGCCACTGACACCAAGCTACATCAAACAGGGTGAAACTGTTCTTGGATTGCTTGTGTTATGGTTTAGGGAGGACCTGGCCTAGTACAGGTGGTGGAGTTCTCCTATTGGAGAAGGGTCAAGGCCAATTTGCATATGGCTGGGTCCAAACTGAGGTGGCATGGTTTTCAAAATAACAATGGACTGGAATGTGGCCCGAGTAATTGCCAGTGGCTCAGATTAATTCAATAGTCTACTCAGCAATTTGTTTTATATTTCAGTGTGAAAAGTCACTTGACATTCCAAGAATGATGCCTGGGAAACTGTGCCTGGTGCAGCTTTCCCCAGGCATACTTTGGGAGTGTCCTCCAACTACCAATGGTTGGCAGGATCTAGTACTTGACCCCTGTGCATCAAGACTCACCTGTTTGGGCAGCAGGCACAAACTGTGCCATAAGGCTGGTCCGCAGCTCTGAAAAGGTGCCCATGGAGAGTTGCACGATGCCAAGCCACTGAATTAACTCATGTGATGATTATAGAACCACAAGCAGTGAGAGCAAACCCCCAAAGCCACTGCTGGGTTTCTTGCCTGGATGTTTCGAGCCACACAGTTTATCAATCTTCCCTTGTTGCCCCAGCAACCTTCCATCTACGAAGCCTTACCATCCATGGTTGCTCCTAAATGGTATAACAGTACCTGGAAGGGAGCCAGGATCGAGCGAAGAGGTTTCAAGTGACAGGACCTCTCGGGCTTCATTCAGGAATGCACAGCAATTCAAAGGGTCTTTATTCTCCCATGGGGAACTAGTACACTTCTGTGCCCACAGCAGACTCCTCATCTGGAGTCCCGGGACCTCTGCAGGTGGACTGCTTTTCCAAGCTTCCCTGCTGCGCCAGGTGAAAAGCCCCAGGCCAGATTTATGCCTTGGGCTCAGTGCTGGTTGAATGGTGTTTTCTGGGAAGGAGCTAGCCAAGAGCTTCCTAGTCATGACCACGGCCCTGCTCGGTGTCCCACATGCAAGAGGCGGCCAGGTCCTGTTTATGGTTGCTGCTGTAAGACAGTAAAGGACAGCCGTGTGCTGTTGTTTTGGCTTCTCCCCCATTAACAATTCTTCTTCGATTCAGCTAAGGAAACATCTTTAGGACTTTTACTTGCTCTTGTAAAATGTGAGTGTCTTAGCAGTACTGGACCTTGGCCATTCCTGACCCCAGTAAGGCTGAGCCATGAACATCACTGAACCATCCAATCTCAGGTACTGATGGGAGGTGTCCACAAAGGGTAGCGATTTAGCTTCTTGGCTCCCCTAATGGCAAATATATGTCATAAAGGTGCATTGTCAGGGCACCCTTATTAGGTGCCGGGCTGGCAACTGTTTTCTTTTAGATTTGCTTTGTTTCCATCCCACCCACTCCTGATTGGTGAAAAACTCCTGGTGGTAACTTAAGGGTCTGAAAGGAGTTTGCCAGTGCCCATTACCTACTAGGCACTGACAAACTCCTGAATGAGGCAGCCAAGTGCTAACATCTACATCACCTCATTGATATGCTGGTGTTGTCATGAATGACACCACACACATATCTAAAGGACCTAGGGGACACACGACTATATCCTACCAAGCATCGAGCTGGTGGGTGGGGCTCCATGAGGGGCAAAGCACAGCTTTTACTGCCCCAGCTCTTCTCTCACCATGCCCACTAGCTTGATCCACTTTTTTCTGTTGGTTATGGAGAGGTAAGAGAGAAGGCAGGAGAAAATAACCAAGCTCCAACCCCCCTCTCCATCTCACTACCCCTCCCACTCCACCAACAGAAGACTTACACCTGGAAGTGGGGATTGGAGTGAGATGGGTTAGGATTGTTCCTAATCCCTCTCTTTCAGTCCCTTCTTTTTATAAAAAAAACCCACTTTTTATTGCAGTTTTCATGGTTACGTGTAGGGGAGCTGTCTCTCTCTTTAATGCACTAAAAAGAAGTACACAGTGTAAAGAGTCCAGTGGGTCCCCAATTGGCTTACAGAGGCTAAAGTAAATAATACTAATGCTCTCTTTTGTGGTAGTGTGGGCGAGCAGTTAGGTTTATCAGAGGGCAGTGATAAGCATTTGTTGTGCTCACAGAGGCAATAAATGAGACACACACTCAAAGAATACATTTGAGACCAAATTAGAAAAATAACACTTATTTTCGTATATTTTGTAAAACCAAGAACTTCGTTCAAAAGAAAGTACTGTTCTTGTTAGCAATTTTTACAGGAAAGTAAATCTTTCAAACCTGTGCGCCTTTACGCACAATGCAGTCCTATGGGAGAAAAAGTCAAAAATGCATAGAGGGAAGTACAGTCGGTTTCAAGGGTTTACCTTCTGGGTTTAGAGTTGTAGTGGGCCAAGGTCCAAAGTGCTACCAGCAGTTCTTCTGGAATTGCCTGGGTTTCAATGGGAGCAGGGTGCTGGTGCAGTTGTAGCTGGACGCTCTATGGTAAAGGAGGACCACCTGAAAACAGTATGCATAGGAGGACTTTGGCACAAGTGCAAGAGCTCCCAAATGGAGGTTTGGGAGTCAAGGGGTCTTGGAGCAAGGGTGCACAGCCGGTTTTTCAGTACAAGGGCGAGGCGGCTCGGGTATAGAGTGGTTAGGGTAGCTGGGCTGATGCGCAATGATGCTCCTTGCGGTTAGGGTCAAATAGCTGGCAGGGTAAAATCAGGACAGCTGGGCCACTCACAACTTGGGTCTCAGAGGTGCTGATGTTCTTTGAAGGCTGCTTAGTAGTGGTGCAGTGAGAATCTGGACTGGACTCTCACTGTGGGTGTTTGGTGCAGGGCGTCTGTTACCCCGGTGATTGGTGCTGCACGACTCCGGTTGGGTCTGGTGTCTTCACACTTGTTGGAGAGACGGATCTGACTTTCCAGAACACAAGTACCTTCTCCTGGTCATCTGCAGCGTCAGTCGGGCCGGGGAGCTGCGAGGCCATGGACTGGACTCTGCCTGTTGGTGCCTGTGGGCTGCAGGGGAGTGGCTCCTCTACTTCAAGGGAGACTGTAGGCGATTTTTGAAGTGCTGGCAGGCTACTCAAGGCTTTGGTAGTTCTCCAGCTTGCAGGACAAGTCACTTTGTTGTGACTGTCAAGAGAGGTGAGAGCAGACAGGGTTTAGTGCCATAAGTTCTAAGATCTTCTTCAGTTCTCACCAGCCAGTGACTCATCTTTGCCCTTCTTCTCTTGATCCGTTGAATCTGAGTTCTTGGGTTCAGGAGTGCCACCTTAATACTCAATTTAGGGCCATTAAAGGGGATTGACCTGTAGTGGCCAATGGGCTACTTACCTCTAGGGTGTCTACACTCTCTATATGACTACTTCCTGTGGAAAGTGGGCATAACCCTGACCCTGGAAGGCTAATTCCGTCCAAAACAAGATAGAGGAATTTTAACAGATAGTGTCTACATCAGCTAATCAATCTTAGGAGAGTTGTTGGCTTGATGTGGACACACCTCTTAATCTCCCTGCCTATCTTGCAGTCAAAATGTGGGGTCAGGACAGGGGGGTGGCAACTCCGCTATTCTGCAAAGCCTGGGTCGCATAACAAAGGTGGCAGGGCCTTTGAAGCTTCCCGCCCTTGAATGCAGTTCCTGCGTAGAGGTGTAAACACCTGCACCCAGAGCAGGCTTTGTTACCAACCTCTGAGAGGGATGGCTCTCACCTCAGGAGGTCAGAAACATATCTATGGTGGCTGGCTGGTCGAGACCAGTCAGTGAACACACTCCTGGTTACATTTCTTAATAAATCCAACGCTGGCATCCGTGTGGGTTTATTAAGACGAGATGTTTGGTGCCAAACATCTGGCATACAGTGAAGCCATCATGTAGCTGGGAAACTTGTAATTGCGAGTGTCCAGCCCATGTACTGAGTATGGCTTCCCTGTGCACTTGTGGTATCTATGGGGTGTCTTTAGATATTGCAGGGTCACATCCACTCAAGCAGATAAGCTCACATGTGGGTATAGTGCACACTGCCTTAGGGCTGTAAGGCCTGCTGTATGGGTGACTTACGTATACCACATGCAGTGCTGTGTTGGCATGGCAAACAGGGAGGGGTGAATACAAAGAATTTCTCACAAAATGTGAAAGTGGAGGAGGGTCCAAGGGACAGTTTAAAGACCTGCTACAGCATAAATCCCCTTATCCATATACGTTTTACAACAAATACTGAGGGTCTGACGATCCAAATATACACAACTCTAACACCCTAGACAAATGAAACCTCCAAATTGACTACCGTGAGTGACAAAAGAAAGCTATAATTCCCATCACCCACCAAAGGTGGCTTATCATCATCTGGGAATTCAGGACTGAGCTGAGAGGACCAACCACTCTGATGGTAATGGTGGTCACTCAGTAGTCCCAGTAGTGAAACAAATGGTAGGGTGACGGTTGCAGTGCAAAAATTAAACAAAAAGTGCTATTAAAAATGGCTATCCAGATGCTATAAACTTTATTCTGGCGCTATCGTGATGCCATTGTTAAAACCTGTGCGTAAACAGTTCAACAAATAACTGTTAGATCGATGGTCTACATGTTTCGGCAATCTGGACTGTGTGTCCAAGCTCTCATCAGGACCCAAATACGCTACTGCAAAAATGTGATAAACAATATAAACACTAAAATTTTAACACAAAAATTTAAGATTTCCACCAGTAAAGTATACCATACAACCTGGTTTGTTCTGTATGTCCCAATGGAACTGTTACAGGTAAGAAACCCGGATAGTTATGGGTATGCACCTCACCTCGCCTGGCATCTGCTCAGGATATTGAGGCACCGCTCTGTCCGTCGGTACCCCGCTCTGTCTTCTGAGCTTGAAGGGGAGGGGTGCCATGTTAACTCTTCACTTTTCTCTGCACCAAGACATCAGTCAATCAATCAGGGAGTTTTAAGCGCGCTACTCACCCATGAGGGTCTCAAGGCGCTGGTGTGAGGTGGGGGAGCAAGAGCCAGGTCTTGAGGGTCCTCCTGAAGATGGGCAGGGTAGGGGCGCGTCTGATGACGATCAGGAGCTCATTCCAAGTCTTGGCAGTCATGTAGGAGAAGGTTCTTCTTCCTGCTCTTGCTCTGCGGAGGCGCAGGGGTTTGGCGAGGGCGAGGTCGGTGGATCGGAGGTTCCTCTTGGGTACGTGGAAGGCGATTCTATTGTTGAGATATTGGTGTCTGGTGTTGTGGAGGCATTTGTAGGCGTGGGTGAGTATCTTTACGGTTACTCTCTTTTCAATGGGGAGCCAATGGAGGTTACGTAGGTGTTGGGTGATGTGTTTGTGTCAAGGGATGCCGAGGACGAGTCTGGCTGCGGTATTCTGTATGGTCCGGAGTTTGAGGAGTGGAGACTTGTTGATCCCGGCATAGAGGGCGTTTCCATTGTCCAGTCTGCCGGTTATGAGTGCGTGGGTGACGGTCTTCCTTGATTCGGGGGGGGAGATCCATTTGAAGGTCTTTCGGAAGATGCAGAGGGTGTTGAAGCAGGTGGAGTCGATGGTGTTGACCTGTTGGGTCATGGAGAGGGAGGAGTCGAGTACGATGCCGAGGTTTTGGGTGTGGTCCGTGGGGATAGGGGGCTGCCGAAGGGTCATCAGGTGTGGTCCCATGCAGAGGGGAGGGTCAGAGGATGAGGACCTCTGTCTTCTCTGAGTTGAGCTTCAGGCAGCTGCTGCTCATCCAGGATGTAACGTCCTTCATCCCTTCCTGGAAGTTGAGTCTGGTGGTGATGGGGTCCTTGGTGAGGGAGAGGATGAGATAAGTGTTGTTGGCGTAGGATACTTTGCTGAGTCCGTGCTGTCTGACGATGGTGGCGAGGGGGGCAATGTTGATGTTGAAGAGCGTGGGGCTAGGTGACGATCCTTGGGGTACTCCGCAGTTGATTTCCATGGGTTCGGAGAGGAAGGGTGGCAGTCTGATTCTTTGGGTTCTGCCGGTGAGGAAGGAGCGGAGCCAGTTGAGGGTGGTCCCTGTATGCTGGCATCATTGAGTCTGGCGGTGAGTGTGCGATGGAAGACGGTGTCGAAGGCTGCCAAGAGGTCGAGTAGGATCAGGGCTGCGGTGTGTCCTTGGTCAGGGAGTGTGGGGATGTTGTATATGGTGGTGAGTAGGGCAGTCTCGGTGCTGTGGTTGCTGCGGAATCCGGATTGGGAGAGGTCGAGGATGGAGTTTTCTTCGATGAATTTCGTTAGTTGGACGTTGACGGTCTTCTCTGTGACTTTGGCCGTGAAGGGGAGCAGGGAGATGGGTCAGTAGTTCTTGAGGTCCGTGGGGTCTGCTGAAGGCTTCTTGAGAAGGGGTCTGACTTCTGCGCGTTTCCAGTCGCTGGGAAAGATGCCGGTTTAGAAGTTGGCATTGATGGTCATAGTTCCGGAGCGATGGCGCCAGCTGCTCTGTGGATAATGTGTGGGGGCTGGGATCCGTGGGGGCTCCTGAGTGGATGCCTTTCATTGTCGATGCGGTGTCTTCGGAGGTGACTGGGGTCCAGGAGGAGTTGGTGGGCTGGCATTGCTGGAGGAGGGAGTGATTTCGGAGTCAGGTGTCTGGTCGTTGAAGTTGTCATAGAGGCCCTTGATTTTCAGATGGACGTAGGAGCCGAGCTTGTTGCAGAGGTCCTGGGAGGGGCTGATGTCTGTGGTTTCGCTGTGGGGTTTGATGAATTCTTGGATGACATTGAAGAGTTCCTTGGAGTAGCTGGAGTTGGCAAGGATTTTGTTATGGATGAATGTCCTTTTGGGTGATCTGATGCGTTGGTGGTCATAGCATTCTTGAAGGTGGTGCGGTCTTCCGAAGATTTGCTGTTTCTCTAGTTCTTCTTGAGATGTCTGCAGGTGCTTCTGGATTCTTGGAGGTTGGCGGTGAACCAGGTGGCCTTTCTGGGGCGCTGTCTGTCGGGGTTACGTAGGGGTGCGAGTTCATCTGCGCAGTTGGTGATCCATCTGTGGAGTTCTTTGGCCGCGAGGTTGGCGTCGGTTGCGGAGGTGGGGGCGTCACAGGGTGGAGTTGAGCTGCTCCTCGATGACCTTGCTTCAGTTTCTTAGTGGAGGGGGGTGCAGGTTTGGGCTGCGTGGGATTGTTGATGTGGAAGTGTTCGCAGTGGTGATCCGTCCACGGGGGTTGCGTGGTGTTGCTGAAGTGGATGTTGTTACTTCCTGCGAAGATGGGGTCGAGGGTGTGTCCTGCCTTATGGGTGGGGGTGGTGATGAGTTGTTTCAGTCTGAGGTTGGCAAGATTGTCCAGGATGGTGGCAGAGTTGAGGTCGCTGAGGTTGTCGAGGTGGAAATTGAGGTCTCTGATGAGCATGTAGTCCATGGAGGCGATGGCGTGTGGCGTGATGAGGTTGGCAATGGTGGTGGTGAATGCAGTTCAAGGTCCAGGAGGTCTGCAGGCAAGGGTGCCTCTTTGGGTCGTTCTGGGAGTGGTCTGGATCTGGTAATGGATGTGTTCGGTGGTGGGCGGGCTGTCGCTTGACCTGGAGGTTGTGATTCGGAGGGAGCTCTTGTGCGCGATGACAAGTCCTCCTTCTGGGCGGTTGGGGCGGTCCTTCCTTTGGATCCTGTACACATCGGGGATGGCGGTGGCAATGTTGGGGGCGGAGGTGGAGTTGGTCCAAATTTCTGTGAAGAAGGCAACGTCTTGCAAGAGGGTGTAGAGGAGGTCCCAGATCTCTATGGCGTGTTTGTGCAGGGAGCGCACGTTGCGGAGGATGCACTTCAGGGCTTCGGTAGTGTTGGTCTCAGGCATGGGGGCAGTGGCCGTGGTGGTGTGGAGGATGGTGAAGATTTGGCGACATTGGCGGCAGGATAACTGGCCGTGGGTGGTGTTCGGCGTGGACAGCTGGCACCCTTCCGAGTTGGAGTGCGAAGAGGGCTGCTGAGTCGTAGTGGTGGGTGGTCGGAGATCCAGGGTCTCTGGCTCTGGTCGTGGTTGGGTCGCGGAAGGGCGCAGACGGGTTTGCCTTTGGTGCATCTTCGGCACGCCAGCGACTGCCAATAAACTGGGATGGGGGAGGGATGCGGAGTTGGGAGGCGGGAACGACAGGGGGGAAGGGGCGGGGAGGCAGCAGCAGCAGGGAAAAAGAGCAGCAAAAACAGGCACGGAGGAGCATAGCAAGGGCACAGGCACAACCACGATCAATGGGTAGACTAAAAAATAACAGATCCAGAATCATAGCAAAAGGACAACACCAGGCACAAGAATAACAAAATAACAAAAAGAAGGGTAAAGGGCACAATGCGCAGACAGACAACAGCGGGGCTTTAACACCTACCAGGAGAGGTGTAGGCGGCAATGCCACAACAGCGGAGCTGTAGGGGCAGAGAGCAGGGACTCTGGCCAGGAGGTCAGAGGTCCTGCTTAGACACCCTCGCAGCGGCTGCCATTAAATAGTTAATCGGAGCTGGGAGGCTGGAGCGGGAATGGCAGGAGGGAGGGGCCGCAGGGGCAGCAGCGGTGGGAAAAATGGACACAGAGTAGCACAGCAAGGGCACAGGCACAACAAAGATCAATGGGCAGAATAAAAAATAACACAACCAGAATCACAGCAAAAGGACAACATCAGGCAACACAATAACAAAATAACAAAAAGAAAGGTAAAGGGCACAGCGCGCAGACAGACAACAGCGGGGCATGAACACCTACTAGGAGAGGTGTAGGCGGCAGCTGCACAACAACGGAGCTGCAGGGGCAGAGAGCAGGTCCTCTGGCCAGGAGGTCCTGATCCAGCAATGGCAGTTGCTGCGATGGCAGTTTGCATGAGCTTGAGGAGGAGTTCCCTTAGCGTGGCACAATTAGTGCCGCAGTCCTTAGGGGCCCTATTTTTACCAAATGCCCTAAGTACCAGGAGTACCATTTACTAGGGACTTACATGGAGTCTAAAGTTATGCCAATTGTGGAACAATGGTACAATTTAGGAAAAGAACACTGGTACTGGGGACCTGGTTAGTAGGAACACAGTACACTTTTAGTTAAAGTTGATCAGACACCAGGCAAAAGGTGGGGGGTAACCATGTCAAAAGGGGCACTTTCCTGAATTCAGAAATAACAACAAACACAGGCACCAGGACAAAGAGGATTGCCGCTTTGTAATACAGTGTTACAACCAAGCCGTATGGATAAAAATCGGGGTGCCCGACTAGGCCACACCACGGTTTTCTGAAACACATCAATGTTTAGATCATGGTAGTACATCTTAAAAGTGTTCCATCCATTTGCTTCATATCTTTCTGTGTTTTCCGGGACAACCACAGCTTTTATAGACTGTGTCTTCTGCTATGCACAGTGATCCATACTGCCTAGCCATTCTGCCAGTGTGTGACTTCTAGTGAGCTCCAGTGTTTTCCAGTGTCTATTTTTGCTACTAGGCAACCAATGTCATACAGTATCTTGTCTCCGTTTGTACCATCCCATCCTTGGTGTATGCCCAGTATCGCCCAGCAAGGCTCATGTTTCACAGGTTAGCTTAGAATACTGTGGGAAGGGATTCTAGTCCAGTATTTGTAAATCATTGGGCAGTCCTAAGTCATACGTAGCAGGGTTCCTATTGTCGTGCGGACAGCGAGTACACTGGGCATTCAGGGATCTATTCATTTTGTGTAATTCCTCTGGTGTATAGTGTATGCGGTGGAAGTATTTGAAGTATACCAGGTGTAGCCTAGAAGAGTTGGCCTTTGTCCTGGCTGCAATTTTGGCATCTCACCAGTCATCTTCGTCTTAGTCCCCCATATCGGCCACACATCGTTTCCTCAATGTTATAAAAGGGTACTGGGAGTTTATTACCAGTGTTTTATATAGCCTGCAGACCCCTTTGCTCTTGATTATTTAGAGTGTCAAGTGGGCCTTAATTGGGTTGAGGGACTCCTTATGTTTCTCTATGCCATGTCTTAATTGGAGGAACCTGAAAAATTACTATCTGTGGAGGTCAAAGTCAACTCCAAGGTCAGCATACTATTTCATATGTGATGCGGCCCAGATGTCCCCCAATGTATTTATGCCTATTTTGTCACAAGACCTGAACCTTGCGCGCAATTGAGTGTAGCCAGTCACCCACTAATAATGGGTTCGCCGCATGTGCCACCTTGTCTACTTAATATGTTTCAGGGCCTTAAGCCAGCAATCAGTCGTCAATCTCATGGCAGGGGAAAGATCCGCCGGCATTTTGGCTCTGTATAGGAGTGCCAGCAACTCATATTGTTTTTACTTCTCAGAGCTCTAGTCAGATGGTGGGGTTGTCTAGGTCCATGAGAAGCCAGTCATTGATAGGCAGCATGTGGGCCTCCCAGTAGTAGAGTTGTATGCCTGGCATTCCCATCCCCCATCCCATGGTGAACCAGCAGTTCTACATGTATCTCCCAATAGTCCTCTGGCCTTTGCGAGACATGTAGGCCCAAGTATTTATAGGGATTAGTCTGAGGTTAGGGGTCCTTGGTAGCACCACCTTGTTTGTCCCTTCCATCGGTATAAGGACAGATTTATGCCAAATGACTGCGAGTCCTGAGGCCTCTTTGGAGACCCTCAATATCTGGAAGATGAGGGTGACTGATAACTGCGAACGTTCCAGGTAGGGAAGTAGTTGTCCGCATAGAGGGAGATCCAATCCTCTTCAGCTCCGCCCCAGTCTGTGCCCCACACCTGGGCATCTGTTTGGATCCAATCTACAAGCTGTTCAGTCATTAGGGTGAATAGGATTGGGGATAGTGGCCAACCCGGTCTCATTCCGTGTTCAATTGGCAAGGAGTAGGAGAGAAGGCCGTTGAAATGGAGTCAGGCCCGGGGGGAGCTGTAAAGGAGCCGTATATATGTTAGGAAGTGTAGGCGAAAATTCATTTTATGTAGCACCTGAAATAGGAAGGGCCAAGACACCGAGTTGAATGACGTTTTTGAAGTCTAAGGCCAATAACACCGCCGGTCTAGGAGATGAGCAGAGGAAGTCAAAGCCATATATAGTCTTCTGATACATTGTCAGGCTCCACCTGCTGGTAAAAAAACTTTCTGTTCTGGGTAGACCTGAGTACGGATGACCCCAGCCAGCCTAGAAACCAGGACTTTAACCAGTATTTTCAACTCTGTATTGATAAGAGTAATAGGATGGTAAGAGGTGCAGTCCAGGGGGTGCTTTCCCAGTTTGGGGATAACCACCACTGTCGCCTCCCCCAGGCCCCTTGGCCAGTTTTGTGTTTGAAGTGATCCATTGTAGAGTGCTGATAGTGGGTTAAATAGTAAGCTTTCAAAGCGCTTATAAATTTCGGGGCAGGTAGCCATTCGTACCGGGGTTTTTTCCTGATGGCATTGCATTGATCTCTGCATATATTTCTGTGGCAGATATGTTCCAGGTAGGGAAGTAGTTGTCCGCATAGAGGGAGATCCAATCCTCTTCAGCTCCGCCCCAGTCTGTGCCCCACACCTGGGCATCTGTTTGGATCCAATCTACAAGCTGTTCAGTCATTAGGGTGAATAGGATTGGGGATAGTGGCCAACCCGGTCTCATTCCGTGTTCAATTGGCAAGGAGTAGGAGAGAAGGCCGTTGAAATGGAGTCAGGCCCGGGGGGAGCTGTAAAGGAGCCGTATATATGTTAGGAAGTGTAGGCGAAAATTCATTTTATGTAGCACCTGAAATAGGAAGGGCCAAGACACCGAGTTGAATGACGTTTTTGAAGTCTAAGGCCAATAACACCGCCGGTCTAGGAGATGAGCAGAGGAAGTCAAAGCCATATATAGTCTTCTGATACATTGTCAGTCTCCACCTGCTGGTAAAAAAACTTTCTGTTCTGGGTAGACCTGAGTACGGATGACCCCAGCCAGCCTAGAAACCAGGACTTTAACCAGTATTTTCAACTCTGTATTGATAAGAGTAATAGGATGGTAAGAGGTGCAGTCCAGGGGGTGCTTTCCCAGTTTGGGGATAACCACCACTGTCGCCTCCCCCAGGCCCCTTGGCCAGTTTTGTGTTTGAAGTGATCCATTGTAGATTGCTGATAGTGGGTTAAATAGTAAGCTTTCAAAGCGCTTATAAAATTCGGGGCAGGTAGCCATTCGTACCGGGGTTTTTTCCTGATGGCATTGCATTGATCTCTGCATATATTTCTGTGGCAGATATGTTCCAGGTAGGGAAGTAGTTGTCCGCATAGAGGGAGATCCAATCCTCTTCAGCTCCGCCCCAGTCTGTGCCCCACACCTGGGCATCTGTTTGGATCCAATCTACAAGCTGTTCAGTCATTAGGGTGAATAGGATTGGGGATAGTGGCCAACCCGGTCTCATTCCGTGTTCAATTGGCAAGGAGTAGGAGAGAAGGCCGTTGAAATGGAGTCAGGCCCGGGGGGAGCTGTAAAGGAGCCGTATATATGTTAGGAAGTGTAGGTGAAAATTCATTTTATGTAGCACCTGAAATAGGAAGGGCCAAGACACCGAGTTGAATGACGTTTTTGAAGTCTAAGGCCAATAACACCGCCGGTCTAGGAGATGAGCAGAGGAAGTCAAAGTCATATATAGTCTTCTGATACATTGTCAGGCTCCACCTGCTGGTAAAAAAACTTTCTGTTCTGGGTAGACCTGAGTACGGATGACCCCAGCCAGCCTAGAAACCAGGACTTTAACCAGTGTTTTCAACTCTGTATTGATAAGAGTAATAGGATGGTAAGAGGTGCAGTCCAGGGGGTGCTTTCCCAGTTTGGGTATAACCACCACTGTCGCCTCCCCCAGGCCCCTTGGCCAGTTTTGTGTTTGAAGTGATCCATTGTAGAGTGCTGATAGTGGGTTAAATAGTAAGCTTTCAAAGCGCTTATAAAATTCGGGGCAGGTAGCCATTCGTACCGGGGTTTTTTCCTGATGGCATTGCATTGATCTCTGCATATATTTCTGTGGCAGATATGGGTAGGTCTAGGGCATCTCTTTAATCTAGCTGTAGCATTTCAATTGGGAGGTCTTGTCTCCATATTGGTGCCTTCAGCACCCCCACAGCATTGATGCTGACTGGGCAGAGGTGGCATTCAGGGCCAAATAATCCTCAATGCCTTCTCGAATGTGTCTGTGAAGGGCCGTTAGCCAGTCTATAAGTGTTTAACCACCAATGGCAATCTCCAATTTTGGGGAGTCCCCTCAGTGTCAGCTCTACAGCAAGTGGTCAGAGAGACACCTGAGGAGAATGTTAGAGGACTGTACCATCAGCTGCTAGAAGAAAGAAGTGATCTAGCCAGGAGTGTGAGCCGTGTGCGCCGGAGTAGTATGTGTATGCCTGTGCATTCGAGTACTGTATCCTCACACGTCTGAAAGTCCCATGGAGGATGCTCAGTTCAGTAAAGAGGTTGGTGCGGGCACAGTTGCCCAGTGTATGGACATCTAGAGTCGGGTTCATGATTGCCTTAAAGTCTCCTCCTATTATCAGTGTACCTGCGGGATGGCCAAGGATTAGTTTGGAGAATGTATTCAATGTGGGGTCTGTTAGTGCCTGGTGTATGTAAGTGCATACAAAGGACTTGGGGTGCCTTCTAATTGTCCTGACACCCCTATATAGCGGCCTAAGGCATTAGTGTATGTTGCAGTGACTGTGAAGGGAAATGAAAGGTGTATTAGATTAGAACCGCCACCCCTCTAAAGCCTGAGGTAAATCTGCGTTGGACAACTGGGAAAAGCAGTCTTGGCCCAAGAACCACACCTAGTACCCAACAAGTGGGATTCCTGGAGCAGTATCAGATGGGGACTACGCTTTTTGAGTTATTGCAGCAACACATCTCTTTTAATCTTGTTATTCAGCCTGTTGATGTTCCAGAAAATTATTTTGAAGTCAGCCAACAGAGGCAGAGTAAGGGCAGGGTTGTGATTCATAGTGGGGCAATCCACTCAACACATACCTCTTGTAATTTGGTTAGACACAAACTCCATCTCTTGTCCCCCCAACTGCCTCCACCCCATACTTCCTAACTGTCACCCCTAAACCCAACTAAGTGGCTTCTCTCTGGTTGTATGTGGCCAGTTAGGCCATTTAAGTGGATCAATAGTCATACAGTCTGGCAAACTTGTTCTTGCCTGTGACAGTTCCTAAGGTCTAGTTTGCTATGTCCCACTGCTCTCCAAATCCTCCCCTCAATTCCGACTCTCGGGTTCCCCACCCACCACTGGATTTATGGGAATCTTAGTCTGTGTCTCCTGACCCCTCAGGTCATTGTGACCAAAGTCTCCCCCACTGCTTACTCCTTGGGTGGGGGCAGCCTGGAGGTTGCTCAATGGTCGTCTATTGGGTTCCTGAGTTGCCAGGGGTTCTCTGCTGTAGTTACCAGGTGCTGGTGCCTCTCCTTTACCCATTCCCTCGCTCTTTCAGGTAAGTCAAAGAAATGTGTTTTTCACTGCAATAGGACTTTAGGTTTGGCCAGATACTAGAGCAAGTACTGTAGTTGCATAGCTCTAAACTTTTGTTTTACCGTCATAAAGGATGTTGCTGCGTCTTTGCGGTGTAATCTTGGAATAGTAGGATTTTTGTGGCATTGCAGAGAACCTCGTTTCTCTTCTGGATCTCCCTCAGGATAGAATCTCTGTCCGCATAGTTCAGAAGGTGGATTATCATGGGGCAAAGAGGGGGGCCAGGCAAAGGTCTGGGCACCAAAGCACATTGAGCACATTCCAGCACAAAACAGGGTACAGGGCGGCTGTGGGTATCCAGGATCAGAACCACTCCATCAGGAATGTCTCCACTTGCGCGTCCTCTTTGCCCTCCATCAGTCCCACCAATCGGAGGTTATTACAGCACGATCGGGCCGCCACATTGCATGTAGTTCAAGTCTTGTTACAGTTTGCTTGAGCTTGGTATAATCAACAGCAAGAGTGTGCAATTGGTCTTCCGCCGAGGCTATGTAGTCTTCTTCCTTTTTGGGGCAGTTAGAGAGGTTACACAGATCCTATTGCAGCATGGATACCTCCACTGCCACTCTTCTTCCATCTTTTATACACTTCATACTTATTTGAAGCATTTTTAGAGGCTTGCCGCTTGTCTTATTCGTAGAAGTTGGGTCACTGATTTTATCCTATTTGTGTTCCGCAATAGATGTTATTCCACAGGGCCAAATAGGGAGGGCACTACCACATGTGTTACTGTGTTGGAAGAGAATGATTCAGTCCATTGGCACACCCTTGATTCAAGAACTAAATGACAACTGGTTCATATCCTTTCGGCCTGTCTGATTACACTGGGTGATTGCCGTTGCTTAAAAATGCATATTATGAGCATTTAAACAATCTGGCAGTTTTGAGCAGTTGAGATTTTTTACTTCAGCTATGTTTATATTCACTAAATTGCTATTAGAATGAAGTCTTTTTACTTACCAGTTTTCTATTGCGTTTTTAAATACAATTTGGCTTTCTATATGAATTTATTATTAAGGAAGCACAATGCTTTTATGATTTTAGGTTTCACATTAAATCTAGATTTTTAGCATAAGTTTTAGGAAGCTTTTCAGTCACTTTACGTCCAAGGAGTTGATGTTGTGTGGCCATATTAGGCCTGAGTGAATACACCACCATTTTATATGCTTACATTTTAAAGTTGTCATCTTTTTTGAACAATGATGTTTGACACAAATCTGCTTGCTTGCCTGTATAGATAATATTCTCTGAAATTACTTTTGCTTATATTTACATTTCTTCATAGGCATATAATCAGAACCTTAAACATTCTGTACGGAAGCTAAAGTTCATTGTGCAAAATGTTGATGTTTGTTATTGTTCACTCAGCATAGCTTTGTTAGGCTAGAACCAATAATGAGTGCCCGACTGGATCTTCGACATGGCAACATGAGTGAAGTTTATTATATAAACAACATCACTCCTTTGTTTAGTTAGAGGAGCATTTCGCTGGCACTGTCGAGGTCGTCCAATCCCGAATTTCAGCCGAGTTGAATCCTGTTTACCTCCTGAGAAGGATGGTGGCCACCTCTATACCAAGACGGGCTCCCAAATGAAACATACCCACACTACAGGGTTTCTGGCAGATTCACCCACTCTAGGCACACTAGGATAGGGAGTGCTAGGTAGGAGCACAAATACAATTGTACTTATATGAAAGCATATAATCTATGTAACAGCACAATTGTTGAATTGTTTATTTTCTTTACAATTCTTGTGATGCTGATTACTCTGTTTTGTTTCATTCTATTGATTATTGCAGCGTACTTATTTTATGCAAGAATCTTATTGCTTCAATAAATATCGAAATGCCAATTCAACACTTGTGTCTACCTTTGGGCATGCATGAGTTATCAAATAAAAGTGTTCTGGATCTGTTTCCACAATTTCCTTAGGGAGTTAGGGTAGTCAGGTTCTGAGGTTGCATATATCAGCTGTTACCTTGCTAGGTTAGAGATTCAGATGGTGCACTGTGAGCTAGCGAGGACTCAGGCCAACATATCCTGATGGTGTGTGTGGACTCAGTCTTGCACAATTTGGATGTTTTTGTTTTCCAACAAATGCACAGTTTTACTGAGACAGAATAAACCGTACTACATGGCACCACCAACATTCTAGCTTGGTTACTTATTTAATTGGTCTCTTGAGTAGTTTTTCTTTTGTGTGCCAAAACACCCTACTCACCTACCAACCTGAGATGTCTGTGGTGTTAGGGAAAAATCCTTCTCAGCTAATTAGAGAACCTCTATTTTCTAGATGTAGGTTGTTCAAGCTTGAATCTTTAAAAGGATCACCCCACAGAGGTACCCTCTCTGAATTCCACATATTACAAACACTATAATGGCTAATCCAGGACAGGTGGTTCTACCAACTAATTGCAGGCATGCATTAACACAAAGTTTATTACAGCATGGGCTCCCGCGAACACGGAGTGGATGTTACCTTCGTGGTAGAGGCCCACGAAGCATTCAAAACAGAAGTATTCTATTAATGGATCACATTCCTGGCAGTAAATGCCAACTCAAGGAATTTTCACATATACACTGAAGTAGGAGTACCAAATAAATATAGAGGATAAGCGGAGTTAGAAATCCCGCTCACTTATCAGTAACACATAATTGGTTTCTAGGCGCCCTACCACATACATTTGAAAATGTCAAACTAGGTCCCCTCAGCAATGAGGGAGGAACATGCCCAGTCTTAGCCGGTTACACACCATATCCAGGTATAGCAAACATTACAGATGTAGAGCTAGGAGAGCTATACAGAGAATTAGTTACATTCTATAGATGTCTGGTACAATTTGTTATGAGAACCATAACGGCTATCCCACAAAGCGCTGCTCAAGCTGCACATCCACAAGCGTACTACGCCTGGAATTAGTCCAGTAACCATCCATGGAATAATGGGTAAGGATCCCATCAGACAGGATGAGATTCCGTTCTGGATTGCACAAAAAAACTAGTCAGCTTGAAGAAGTGTTTCCCCAAATGGGACCACAAGAAAAACATAGAATTCGCACATTATGTCTGCCTTGGGGATGGTTCCCCCATTGGAGGACTGCACCGCTTGTGGTACAGTCTTTGCTGCAGTCTATACCAGAACACCATCATTAGCTGTTTCGCCAGAGGTGCTTAAACATATTCAAAATAAGCACAGGGCAGCCTCTGCTCTGGGCTTGGGGATTATACTAATGGACAATTTTGCCGCGGTATCCTCAATTATTCTAAGTAATATTAAAGGGGAAGTAGCAGCATTGGCTATACACCAGCGACTCACGCTGGTTCCTTATGCAGATCAGGAGCGTGTATTACCTAAAATTATTGAGGAAACCTATACACCTAGAGGTAGATATAATTTTGGAGCCAGTTCTAATAAACTGCAAATTAAGGGTAATTCTGAAAATGATAACTCGAAGCAAGCACTCAAGTCTTCAAAAATGAAGTGATATAATAAGAAAAATAAAGAAAAGACCAAGGAACAGGGTGGATCTCCTCAACAGGAGTTCATTGAAAAGCACTATAATTTGAGGAACAATGATTCAATTAAACAGCTTAATAAGTATTAGGATACTAATACATGTCCTTCTCGTTCCTTTCAGGAGTCTTCCGAAAAACGCTCGGAGAGAGGAGAACGATCAGAGTGTAATCAGAAGAGTATGTGAAACCGAAGAAGGACTCAATGCTCTGCCGACTACATAATTAAAAAGGAAGACAAACCTCCTTAGCCTACGCCTCAATTTAAAAAGAAGAAGGTGGCTGGGTGTAAAGCCAAACATGCCACAGATATTGAGGAATCAGCTTTTAAATGGGGAGTGGGCTTTGACCATGATGGACGGCACAGCAGAAGTCACAATAGTTTGCCAGAATATTATGGAGTACATAGCGGCAGTAGCAATGAGTGACTATGTCCAGGTGGAAACACCAGACCAGAGACTGAGTAGTCACTTATATGAACTGCAACTCCAGATGGAAGGTGATATACAACAAACTATCAATGTTCTCTTTTGGGAGAACTTGTGTTAGAAATGGGATTTCTGGTTGGCTAAGGTTTGCACCCAAGCCAGGCAGAAACCACCACTCTAGTCAGTACAAGGGAGTTACACTCCTAAAATAACCCCTGCTCACCCCCTTGGTAGCTTGGCACGAGCAGTCAGGCTTATCTTAGAGGCAGTGTGTAAAGCATTTGCACAAAACCAACAGTAATAAAATGTAAGCACTACAAACGGCCACCACACCAGTTTTAGAAAAATATCCAATATTTTTATATAAACAAGACCAAATACGATAAAAATCCACCATACAGTACTTCAAAAATAGTTACTTCTCAAAATGTCTTTAAGTTGCAAAATACGTTGAAAAACACAGTTCGTACGAGTCGGTTGCTCGGTCCGAGCGTACCGCAATGCTGAAAACAACAGAGTCTCGCAGTTCCCGCTGACCGCGTCGGTATGGGCCAGCAACAGCGGGACAGATTCACAGTACCTTTCTTAGTGTGACCCACACAGCAGTGCGAGTCGTTCTTGGCGTCCGTCGCGGTTGCGATGCAAAGTGGAAGCGGTGCACGGTGTGGTGTCCCTCGAAGCGGTGCGAGCAGCGGCTCGGTGATGATCGTGCAGATGGCATCGGTGAGACCAAGGCTTGCGGTGCAGGGTGAGTCGGTGCTCGATGCGGTGCTGGCAGGTTGCGGTGCAGGTGACAGAGCCGGTTGTGGCATTCGTCGCAGTCACGGTGCAAGGTGGAAGCGGTGCAAGGTGCGTTGTCCCTCGATGCGGTGCGAGCAGCGGCACGGTGACGATCGTGTAGATGGCGTCAGTGAGACCAAGGCTTGCGGTGCAGGGTGAGACAGTGCTCGATGCGGTGCTGGCAATTTGCGATGCAAGCGACAGAGCCGGTTGGCGGGAATTGGCGCTGGCCGAGCCGGACAGCTGTGCGTGACGAGTCGGTCACGGGTGTCGAGCCAGCAGCGACCGTGTCGGTGAGCCCAGGCCAGCGAAGTGAAGCGAGGCGATGCAGGTTGCGGTGTCTCTCGATGCGGTGCAGGCAGCGGCTCGGTGACGGAGTCGGTGAGACCAAGGCTTGCGGTGCAGGGCGAGTCGGTGCAGCCTGCGGTGCCTTCAGGACACAAGGCCAGCGACGGAGTCGGTGACGGAGTTGGTTGCAGTTCCCTATTCTCTGTGGCAACTGAAACAGCAGTTCCAGGAGCGGTACCCAGAGGTTGGTGAAGTCTTTGCAGTCCCTGAGACTTCTTAACAGGAGGCCAGCTCAGTTCAGGCCCTTGGAGATACTCAGCACAAGTAGAGAAAGTTCAGTCCAGTCCTTTCACTGCCCAAGGAAGAAGCAGCAGCTGCAGGCCAACCCAACAAAGCAACAACACAGCAAAGGGGCAGTACTACTCCTGGCAGCTCTTACAGCTCTTCGTCTTGGCAGGTTTAGAGACCCCCAAATCTAACAGCAGGTTCCTTGATTCCAGCGAGCTCTATGAAGTCTTTTCTATCCCTTAGACTTCCAACAGGAGGCAAGCTCCACTTCAAGCCCTTGGAGAAAATTCTAACAGCAGGATGATGAAAGTACAGTCCAGTCCTTTCCCTATCCAAGACAGAAGCAACCACTGCAGGCCAACCCCACAACACGCAGCATAGGGGCAGTACTCCTCCTCCAGCTTTCCCTGTCCTTCTTCCTGGCAGGTTCCTTAGTTCAGAAGTAATCTAAATTCTTGGGATCAGGGTCCCACTACTTATACCCCAAAATCCTTTGTCCTCTGAGGGCAGAGGGGCCTTTGCCTAGTCCAAACCAGTTCTGGTCAGTCCTGGAGCACTTTGTTTACATGACTCCTTCTTTCCTTTCAGAGTGCAGGGCAGAGACATCAGACGCCCCACAGGAGGTGGAGCCAGCATTGTGGAGGAAAGGCACAGCCCTGGAGCACTCTGTTGACATGATTCCTTCTCTCCTTTCACAGTGCAGGGCAGTGACACCAGACGCACCACAGGGGGTGGAGCCAGCACTGTGGGGGGCAGGCACAGGCCTATTCAGGTCCCAGGTGCAATTCCTCCCTCCCATCTAGATGCAGATCTCTCTATTCACCACTGGGCGGACTCATCCTGTCTCCTGGAATTCCCCAGCCCTGTCACTCAAACTCCAGATAGGGAATACACAACCAAGAAGAGGCAAGTTTGTATAGTTAGACAAGAAAATACCTACTTTCTAAAAGTGGTATTTTCAAACACAGAATGTTAAAACAAACTTTACTAAATGGTGTATTTTATCATTCTGAGTTCAGGCATACTAAATTCGAATTTCTACCATGTTCTCTGAGTCAGTTAGGATTATAAGATGTAATAATCAAACTGCCCATTCTGGCCTATGGAGAACAGGCCACACACACCAGGGCATGTCCTACCTTTCACATACAGTGCACCCTGCCCACAGGGGTACCTTGGGCCTACCTTAGGGGTGACTAACATGTAGAAAAGGGAAGGTTTAGGGACTTGCAAGTGTGTGCACTTGCCAAGTCGACATGGCAGCTCCAGGCTGCACACAGGCTCTGCAATGGCAGGCCTTAGACACACTTTACAGGCTGTTTGCGTGGGTGGCACAATCCAGTGCTGCAGCCCACCAACAGCATTTGATTTATAGGCCCTGGCACTCGCAGTGCACTTTACTAGGGACTGACACATAAATCAAATAGCCAATCATGGAAACACCAATCAAAACACAGTTTACACAGAGAGCATATGCACTTTAGCACTGATCATCAGTGGTGAAGTGCTCAGAGTCCTAAAACCAACACACACAGGTCATGAAAAAATAGGAGGAAGAAGCAAAAAGTTTAGGGATAACCCTGCAAAAAGGGCCATTTCCAACAACTTGTAATTCAGCTACGACAATCTCTTGGCTAAAAAAGATTGGCCACCTGAGTTTGTAAGGGGCTGCCCACAAGGAGAAACATTAATTTTACCTGCCTTTTCCAACCTTGTTTCAGAATCTGTTAAACACAAATAAGCTAATGAGTAGGCGTTAGAACAAGCTCCTGAGTAATACCGCAACCATGTGAGTTGGGATGAAGAATCCCCGTACCACCTCATATCTTATGGTCCAGCCCACAACCACAAAGACAATACCCCATTAAACATGAGGCAAAAAGCAAGCTAGAAAGATCCTCACACAATTTGAATATCAAGGTGTAACAGAAAATATCACCTCACCAATGAATAATCCCTTGTTTCTAGTAATGAAACCAGGCCATTCATATTGTTTAGTGTTAGATTACAGACACTTGAACACTGCTATACGTAACATACATTTGCTGTACAAAATGCACATAACACGGTACTAAATTTCAAAACCACATTAGACATTTCAAATGGGTTTTTCTGCCTTAACATAGTGCCTGAAAGCAGGCATTTGAAAGCATTTAGCACTTTAGGTTCTTGAAGACAGTTCTGTTGATTGCCCCAAGGGTATAAGAATAGCCCCCGGCAGTTTTCAGCCCATGTAGCAAAAGTGAATTCAAAAGCCTGGCAACACATTTCTTAGAAAAGTGTGTGCTTCTACACCCTCCAAACACGTTGAAAAAACTCAAATCAATATTCGGTTTTCTAAATGTTGGCAGAACGTACATACCAGCTTTTGCTCAATGGGTAAAACCGTTTTACAACTTGATCAGTCTAGACTTTCCAAGCCCCCATTGGACATCTGAACATGCACAGTTTTTACATTCAGTACAAGCAGAAATGTTAGCTTCAAAACACTTGCACCCACATGTCAACACCACAAACTTCGTGATCCGTATAATTGCGGGTACATCAGGATACTCTTCACATTCAATGAAGGAGACACTGTACCAATTGCATATAAATCACATTTATATACCAATGCAGAAATACGTTTTCACTGACAGAAAAAATCCTGATGGTGATACAGACAGCTGTAGTGAAGGAAAGATCATTGGCTTAGGGGAAACAAATAATTGTTGTAACTCCGATTTCAGTCTTAGAGGCTGTTACAAAGGCCAGCATGCCAAACGTGAAAGCTTTACATCCAAGATAGATAAAAGGCCAACTCACTCACAGCAACAGACTAAGAATACATATTTGACTCTACACTACAAAAACAAGCATACCTTCAATATGAACACGAATACCCTCTGTCCAATTAAATTATGCCTCTAGATCAGTATGATTTTATAATCTACACTGATTGTTCTGCCAGCCTGCAGTAGGAACAAAACATCAATACTTTACGCTTGCACAGAGAAAAAGGGTAAAAGGAAGAGTGGAGAATTCCAGCCTCAAAGAACATGCATGCAGTCACTTGGTGATTGCACCGCACAGCTGGCTGAACTGAAACCTCTAATTCTGGCACTTGAAAATACAGATCGTGAGTTCCCCGCACTTATAGTGTGTGATTTGTAATATTGTGTCCAGTCTTACAATGAGTATTTACACTACTGGAGCCAGAATGGATTCAGAGATTCCTAAGGGTACACAATCAAGCATAAGGTGCTTTGGGGACAAGTTGCTAAGCTTAAAGCTAACTTACCCCAGGCGCATGTTATACACACTCTGAGCAACCAATGTGTAAGAATAAAGGTAGCAGGGAATTAAATAGCTGATGAAGCCGCAAAATCAACAGTGCAAACTGCTGCAGTCGCTGCAATAATTTGTTCCAGTCTGAGAATAAATGTAGACATTGTGAGTGAGGAAATTCGATTTTCGATCACGATCGCATTGAGCCGCCATTTTGTGCTCTGCCGCCATTTTGTGTTGCCCTCACTCAGGCAGCACGACGAACAAAGTCTTTTCTGCTTTTCCTGCAATATTGTGTCAAAATAGCCTTGTGCCTCTGTTTACGAAGCTGGTGTTAGAGACGGGCCGAGTACACTAATCCCTGTCTGGTTCCTCTAATCCCTGTCTTAACTATCTGTTGGTTCACACTATTCTCTCCTGACTTTATCTTATCTTCTGGCCTTCGCTGTCCTCCGCTCATATTCTCTTGTTTCACAACTGTCCTCCAAAACACACGAACGTATCTCGCCACCTGCAAACCAGTTACAAACATGTTAATACTTTAACCTGTGGGAGGGATAGCAAACACCGTTGGAGAAGAGGCTTCTTCGAGTTACTCGATATCTTTGTTTTTCAACCTTTCCTATTGGACACGTTCCGTCTTTAACTTTACCTTATTGGTCCTCTATGTATGTTTTAGGTGTGTTCTTTGTTAATGTATATGTTATCTATGTACTATATAAGATTGTGCGCCATGGAGTGATGTGGCAGTCTCCTGAGAACATACCGTGTGTACTTCTAGGACAACTGTACTAGCTGCAGCTAATAAAATCTGATCTTTTATTCTGACAGAGTGTCCCCGTGTCTCTGATAGCTGAAGCAGGAGAACCTAGGAGATTAAGGCGTACCCTGCGCCACCAGGTCCAAAAAGGTTCTGGTTCTTCAACTGGCGCCCAATGTGGGGCGGCTTCAGAGGTAGTGGTTCTGCCTGAAGGTCGTGAGGAACCCCGCAAGAATATTCTGGAGGAATCGCGAGCCACGTCAAGCGACCCCTGTATGTCGAAAGTGGTCCGAAGGTCTTTTGCAGCGTGGTTACTCCTTCCTGACGGCTACTGACGACTGCTGCCCTGACTGCCGCCCTGCCTTGGCCCTCTTTCGATGATGTATGGTAAAGCGAGACGATAGACGGGGCCTCTGTTGGTGTAAGAAGACATCTTAGTTAAGTATTGGTGGGTCGCTCCCACATTTGGTTCTTTGGTTCTTTGGTCCTTAGGTTCTTTGGTTCTTTGGTTCTTTGTGTCAGAGCGTGCGTCTTTTCCAATGCACAGGAGCAGAATGTCGCAAGTTTCCAACGCCCTCCTTAGTTTCCTCAGCGCCACAAAATTATTAGCATGAACGCCTAAGAAACCCCAGGGGGGAAAGGGGATGGGACAGAGAAGAGACAGTCGCACCGCGTCTGATTCTTTCTTCAGCTTCAGACGTCGAATTCTTCTTGCCTTCTTCTGGCTAGTGCGGGTGTAAGATTTTACTGTAAAGAAAGAACATTTATTAACACTTCTACTCTTCCTAACCGACTAAAAGTAACCACTCCCTTATTCACCTACCCCGTCTTGGTGTGACCCTTGCCTCTCTTCTTTTGTGTTTTTTGATGTCTTCTCGTGCTGTAACTAAAATCAATTGATTATTATTATTTCCTCAAACTCCTCCCAACTACGCTCTTACTTTTCTTTTCTTTTTACGCAGGCTCCTCACCTATTCCTGTCACAGCTGAAGAGCTCAAAAGTCTTGAAACAGGTAAGTATGGTTTATTATTATTCTTGCTCTCTCTCTTTTCTTTTATTGTCGATTATAATTGTCTGTATCACTTATATGCTTAGAAAATTGATTCCTACTAATAACTTCTCACAGGAACACTAAATAACGTGGTGTCATATCTTTTAAGAGAAAAACGCACTGAGCGCGTCTTTTCTCTCACAGAATTAGGGTGCGAAACTTGTGCTGACTCTACTTCTCTTCAGTATGAAGTAGCGTGAATTTCTTGCATTTGCTCAGGTCAGCAAACCTCAGTGCGCATGCATATTTCCAACTTATCCTCGATGTAGCGCATGCTCAGAACTAAAATATGGAAAATTCTTACTGCTGCTCTGTAGCTTCTACAACTCGTACTCCACCACCGAAACGAACTCTGAAGCGCGACGAAGTTTTCTCCCTGTTCTAAACTTCGCGACGCTTCTCAGAACGGCGGTCGCAACACCTGAATCTAGACAATATTTCTTGGGAGCTAGAGCGCTAACCTGTTGCCCCCACAGTCGACACTTGGCGGCCATTTTAGGTAATACGCTCGACAATGATTTGTGCCACCCTTGCATTCTTTGAGTCTTAATCCTAGATTTCTTCACCAGGGTGCTGATAATTTGCCTTTTGCCATAGTTAGGTTTTGCAATCCTGGCAGTACCCTCCCTCAAAGTACTTCCCTTCTGCTTGGGTTTGTTTGGAAATCTTTTATGAAACTCCCTGATCAATCGAGGGGCATGAACTTCTGTAGACAACTCCCAAGATCCTTCCTCCGGTCCATAACCCTTCCAATCCAATAGATAGTACAATTGTCCTTTTCTTAATTTTGAATCCAAAACCTGTTGTACCTCAAACTCTTCTCCCTCCTCAGTTTGGACAGATTTAGGAGGCTTACTAACTCGTAAATCTTTAGACACTTTCTTTAGTAAGGATACATGAAATACTGGATGAACACGTAACCCCTTAGGTAACCTCAACTGATAGTTCAATGCACTTAACTTTTTCTCTATCAAATAGGGGCCTAAAAATCTTGGCTGAAATTTCCTAGCACCCTTTAGTCTAAGATTCTTTGTGTTTAACCAAACCTTATCTCCTTTGTGTAATTCTGGTTCTCTTCTTCGCTTCCTGTCTGCGTAATGCTTGTAACTTTCTTTAGCTTTGTTCAAATTTTCTGTGGCTAAACTATGTACTTGTGTAATGTGTTCCACTAGATTAGTGACTGCAGGAACGTCCACTTCCTGAAGGCTTAGGGAATTATGCGGAAGCCTTCCTGTGTTTAAGTAAAAAGGGGAAAAACCAGTGGAAACGTTTTTTGCATTGTTATGTGCGAACTCTGCTGCCCACAGGTAGTCTGGCCAATGACCCTCTTGATCTAACAAGCACAATCTAAAATACTGTTCTAATTCTTGATTGGTTCGCTCTGTTTGGCCATCTGTCTCGGGATGATAACTTGTTGTATATCTAGTCTCTATGTTCAGTCTCTTAGTTAATGCCTTCCAAAAATTGGACAAAAATTGGGTACCCCAGTCTGATATTAGGATCTTAGGAATTCCATGTGCTCGAACTATACTTTGACTAAATTTACCTGCCAGAGTTTTAGCGGTAGGCACACCCTTTAAAGGTACAAAATGAGCCATCTTTGTAAAAGCATCTACACATACCAGGATAGTGTCATAACCTTGACTTGATGGTAAATCTACTATTAAATCTAAAGTGACTGTATGCCATGGATAGGGTGGGGTAGGTAAGGGTTTCAAATACCCCTTAGGAGCTTGCCTCTCTGGTTTTCCCCTTGCACAGATCTCACAGGTGGCTACATATCGACGCACGTCCTTAATCATGCCCGGCCACCAAAAACGTCGTCTCACCAACTCTTCTGTCTTTGAGATGCCCTTATGGCCCGCCAAAATACTATCATGACTTTCTTTTAATGCCTTTTGTTGCATTTCTGTGGTAGGCAAATAAAGAGCTCCATTGTGATACGGTAATCCTCCTCGAATTTCTCGTTTTGAATCTTCTTTCACCCAATCTCTCATTTCCTCCATGGTCAAGGACTTCTGATTTCCTTCTTCCAGTGACTCTTGTAACACAGCTCCAATCACCTTTTCAGCTGGTATGATCGTCTGACTCTTGACCTCCTCTGACGTTCCGTCTGAACCCAACCTGGACAAGGCATCTGCTTTTCCATTTTGTGACCCTGGCCGGTAGGTAATGACAAAGTCATAGTCAGCGAAATACAAGGACCAACGTCATTGTCTGGGCGTTAAAGTTCTGGCTGACTTCTAGAATTTTAAATTCCTATGATCAGTATACACGGTGACCACATGTCTGGCACCCATCAAATAGTGCCTCCATTCTTTAAATGCATCTTTGATGGCTAATAACTCCTTTTCAGTTATTGTATAGTTGACTTCTGCTGCTGCCAGTTTTCTGGAACGGAATGCCACTGGATGCAATTGCCCTGTAGTTTTATGTCTTTGGGACAGCACACCTCCCAACGCCAAGTTGGATGCGTCAGTTTCCACAAAGAAGGGCTCCGATGGATCTGGATGAAGTAGCACTGGTGCTGTGGTGAAATCTTCTTTCAATTGAACGAATGCTTCTTCTACATCTTTCGTCCATTCGAATCGAATGCCTTTCTTCAGTAATCTAGTTAACGGGATCAACTTGTTGGAGAAGTCTTGAATGAATCTCCTATAGAAGTTAGCGAATCCTATGAAACTTTGAATTTCCTTCACTGACTTAGGAGATTCCCATTCAACAACTGCCTTGATCTTGCTTTCATCCATTGTTATTCCACTGGGGAAAAGCACAAACCCCAAAAATTCTACGGTAGTGACATTAAACGCACATTTCTCCAATTTGACGAACAAATTATTTTCATGCAATTTCTGCAACACCCTCTTAACATGTTCTTCATGTTCTTGTACTGTGTCGGAAAAAATCAAAATGTCGTCAATGTACACAATTGCATTCCGATCAATAAAATCCTTCAATACATCGTTGATGAAATGTTGAAAGGCGGCCGGGGCATTACATAAACCATACGGCATTACTTGATATTCGAAAAGCCCATGCTTGGTTCTTAACGCCGTCTTCCATTCGCCCCCTTCATGAATCCGGACTAGATGGTACGCTCCTCTAAAATCCAATTTGGTGTAGACTCTTGCTTCTTTCACCTGATCCAAAAGCACCGATATCAGGGGCAATGGGTACCGATTCTTGATTGTTATCCGATTAATCGCCCTGTAGTCAATGCAGGTTCTCAACTCTCCATTCTTCTTCGGGATAAAAAAAAAGTGGTGATGAGACAGGGGATTGGGACGGTCTGATGAATCCATTTTCTAGATATTTGTGTAGATATCCCTTCAGATGTTCGTCTTCTTTCTCAGTCAAAGCATAGATTCTGCTGCATGGGAGATTGGATCCTGGTCCCAATTCTATCTTACAATCATATTCCCTATACGGAGGAAGCCTTTCTGCCTCCACCTCATTAAAGACGTCTTGAAATTCTGTGTAATGTTCAGGTAGCTCTGTAGTATCTAGGACGCAAATCATAGTCTCCTTTTCGCTTAAATGAAACGTTGGTGTATTCACATGATTCTTATTGCATTCTCTATAACAGTTCTCCTTACAGTACTTAGAATCCAAAGTGATTGATCGAGCTTCCCAATTGATCGTAGGATTGTGTTCTGTAAGCCATGGCAGCCCCAATATTAATTGGAATTGCGGAGCATCTATTAAGTTGAACTGCAATGTTTCCAGATGCCCATCGGCGGATTCCAATTCTACAGGTTCAGTGTGACTCACAATTGGGTCCCGATGAGAGATTGGTTCCATCGACGGCTCGAACTGCTTCGCTTTTTTCTTTCTTGATTGCCTCCAGGCCAACCTTGTCAGCAAACTTTAAATTACAAAAATTGCCCGTAGCTCCTGAATCGATCATAACGGTTACCTGTTTTAATGTTTTCTCTCTGAATTTTAAGGTCATCATCAGCACCAGATGTGGAGAAGCAGATTGCAAAGTATTCGCCAAGGTATGAACTTCTGGAGTTGTCTTTGAATCAGCAACCACCAGTCCAACTCCGCTTACTGGTGGTGCTAGGCGTTTTCCGACGAAGTTTGCTTAGGTTTCTTCGGACAATTTCGAACAAAATGCCCACTGCCTCCACAATAAAGACATTGCTTGTTTGCTCTTCGTCTATCTTTTTCTTCTTTAGTGAGAGGTCCACGAATCATTCCTATTTGCATGGGTTCTCCTCCACGAGCCGAGTCTGATTCTTTGCTGCCTTCTATTCTGACTCGATCAAACCTGGGCACACTAGGACGATAATCTCTCTTTCTCTCTCCTCTCCTTTCATTTTTCCGAAAGTCAATTTCTAATGCCAAATCAATCAATGCTTAAATCTCTGTGGGTCTATTAGGCACTTGTGCCAAAGCATCTTTCAATTCATCCTTTAAGCCGCTATAGAACACTGCAGCTCGTTTGTCTTCCGGCCAGTTCGTTTCCACCACCAACTTATTAAACTGGGCCAAATAAGCAATTAAGTCTCGACTGCCCTGTTTTATTTCCAATAACTCATTGTCTGTTGCTTGTGAGACTCTTCGCCTGTCAAATATTCGAAGGAATTCTTTTTTGAATTCATCTAAATCGTACAAGGTTGGATCGTTTCTGGTGACCATAGGCATTGACCAGGACGCTGCGTCTCCACTTAAATAGGACAGAATGAAAGCCACTCGAGATTGCGCATCAGGGAACACAGCTGGTCGACACATAAAATGCAAAGTACATTGTGTCAGGAACACCTGAGCCTTCTGTGGGTCTCCATTAAAATGCTCAGGTGGGGCCAAAGGAATTACCGGGGAGAGTGAATGAATAACCTGTGTCGTAATCTTAGGTTGAGAAATAGATGCATCACTCTGAATCCCTTCAACTGAGGCTGTGTATTTTAAACTGGGACTGGATACTAAACTACTCAATTTTAAGGCTAACCCAGTAGTTTCTTTTTTAAGCTCCCTATTCTCTTCTCTGACTGTGATTAATTCCCTTTGAATTCCTTCTAAAATTTCTCCTAGTTTCTTCAAATCTAAGCCTTCCGCCATTCTGCTCAAGTGCTATTTTAACGTGGGCACTTCACTCTGTCAGAGCGTGCGTCTTTTCCAATGCACAGGAGCCGAATGTCGCAAGTTCCCAACGCCCTCCTTAGATTCCTCAGCGCCACACAATTATTAGCATGAACGCCTAAGAAACCCCAGGGGGGAAAGGGGATGGGACAGAGAAGAGACAGTCGCACCGCGTCTAATTCTTTCTTCAGCTTCAGACGTCGAATTCTTCTTGCCTTCTTCTGGCTAGTGCGGGTGTAAGATTTTACTGTAAAGAAAGAACATTTATTAACACTTCTACTCTTCCTAACCGACTAAAAGTAACCACTCCCTTATTCACATACCCCGTCTTGGTGTGACCCTTGCCTCTCTTCTTTTGTGTTTTTTGATGTCTTCTCGTGCTGTAACTAAAATCAATTGATTATTATTATTTCCTCAAACTCCTCCCAACTACGCTCTTACTTTTCTTTTCTTTTTACGCAGGCTCCTCACCTATTCCTGTCACAGCTGAAGAGCTCAAAAGTCTTGAAACTGGTAAGTATGGTTTATTATTATTATTGCTCTCTCTCTTTTCTTTTATTGTTGATTATAATTGTCTCTATCACTTATATGCTTAGAAAATTGATTCCTACTGATAACTTCTCACAGGAACACTAAATAACGTGGTGTCATATCTTTTAAGAGAAAAACGCACTGAGCGCGTCTTTTCTCTCACAGAATTAGGCTGCGAAACTTGTGCTGACTCTACTTCTCTTCAGTATGAAGTAGCGTGAATTTCTTGCATTTGCTCAGTTCAGTAAACCTCAGTGCGCATGCATATTTCCAACTTTTCCTCGATGTAGCGCATGCTCAGAACTAAAATATGGAAAATTCTTACTGCTGCTCTGTAGCTTCTACAACTCGTACTCCACCTCCGAAACGAACTCTGAAGCGCGACGAAGTTTTCTCCCTGTTCTAAACTTCGCGACGCTTCTCAGAATGACGCCTCACTCTCCGGAGATTTCAGGTGAAGTGCGCCACAGAACGGGCGCAACACCTGAATCTAGACGATATTTCTTGGGAGCTAGAGTGCTAACCTGTTGCCCCCGCAGTCGACACTTGGCGGCCATTTTAGGTAATACGCTCGACAATGATTTGTGCCACCCTTGCATTCTTTGAGTCTTAATCCTAGATTTCTTCACCAGGGTGCTGATAATTTGCCTTTTGCCATAGTTAGGTTTTGCAATCCTGACACTTTGGTTCTTTGGTTCTTAGGTTCTTAGGTTCTTTGATTCGGGTATTGCAATAACCGAAGCCGAGGGGTAAGTACATTTGTGCTGTGTTAAGTATTTAACCCCCTTGATGTTTGTGAACAGTCCGGTGAAATCACGAGATGCCTGGTCTGACTAAGTTTGAGAAACTTTGTTGTTTTGGTTGTAATAGGGATTCCCGGCTGGAGGACTCTTGTCCGATTCCTTCGGTTGGATCTCCCACTTATGAGCTCTATTCTAAACATGGTGTTGGCCCCATTGCCTTTAATGAGGCATGGATCCGATACACGAAGAATGATGGTGTTTTAAAATGGCCAGAAAATGGTAGCTTTGAGCCTGACATACTGGATAATTTGGAAGCTATTTTATTCAAACGAAAAGCCCGGCCGGCAATGTTTGACTCTTTCCGCCTTTGGCGTAAGGAAGCCAAACAGAGAAAAATTAAGCAAGAAAAACGAGATAAGAAAGCACAGGGTATGACAATCATACAAGCTGCTCAGCAATTTAAAGATGATGAAGTTGATAATACGAAGGAAATTTCAGAGAAACAGCATCGTATGGCAATAGATAAATGCTATCCGATGTTGCCAGTTTCCCCCTCTGATAAAAGAAAGGATTTAGAAGAAGATCCCTTGATGTCTCACCTATTGAGATTGCCTCCGCCCTATGTACAAGGTGCTAATGCACCCCCATTGTTACAGCCTGTTCAGCCGCCAGTTGCGCCTCCGCTTGCTCCGGCTCTTCCACATTTGCCCCCTCAAGTATTGCCGCCTTTGCCAGCTTTGCCTTCGACTCCTTTACCTTCATCTTCTTCGCCTTCCGCTCCTCCGGTAATTACTGATTTCTCTTCAGTTAGTTCGCCTAATACCGTGTCCCCTATTCTTATGTCCAATTCTCCGTCTATGCGTAAACGACTCACAGAAACGGTCTCTGGTCTTTTATCACCTTTCTTTGAGGCATTAAATGTGTCTCCGGCTTTTTCTCGAAGACAGTCTCGTAGTCAGTTCCCAGCTTCCGAAGAACGAGAAAAGTTGGACTTTCTCGCTCGCAAATGGATTGAGAAGGGTCCTCGGTATAGTATACCTGACATTATGCCTACCTTCTCACAGTGGAATGCGCCTACGCAGAGATATGTTTTCAATGCTATGTGTGATACTCTTATTAAAGGTTGGGAGGATATGGACTTGGGTTCGGTTCTTCAGGGTCTGTTAGATATTCAGGCTGATTTTGATAAGGGACTCATTGTGGGTTCTAAGGTTGAGGACGCTGTAAAGACACTTGTTTCCTTTAGAACCTTATTTACCTAACAGACTTTTCTAAATTCTGATCCCTCAGTTTGGTTGACACTGAAAAATTACCCAATGAGAGAGGTTCCTCCGGTATGGAGAGAAGAGGTCCCAGCAGCAGGTGCTAATCCAATTGTTCCTGCTCATTTCCAGCGTATATGGGTACATGTCCCCTGGAAAAGATCTGAAGTTTTGGCCCTTAAACAGTCTCTACCGGATCCTCGTAAAAACCCTGCAGGTTATTATAAAGAATTGTCACAAACTGTTGAAGCCTGCATCATGAATTTAGCAGATATCGATATGTTGATGGGGAATGTAGTTCCACAAGCGTTATGGGCTAGGATTCGTAAAGAGAATCATGCCCAAGAATTAGGTGGAAACTGGGATGCTATAACTGCTGCAGATAGAAACCAAGTGGGTGGTGCGAAGCCTGATGCTTTGATTTCAGAACTCCTTGGTAGGATTATTACATTAATGAAAACGATGATGCCTGCCTTGAGAGTTAACTGGGATAAACTAGCCGCGTGTAAGCAGAAGAAAGATGAGAGGGTTTCCGATTTCTTCACTCGTTTCGAGGAGACATTCATTGATCACAGTGGTCAGGACATGACTACGGAGGGTGGACAGCGGTTATTTGTAGATAAGTTCGTATTTAATTTGCTTCCCGAACTGTCGCATAAGTTGAAAGACTCCGAAAGTTCATGGGCTGTTTCTTCTTCAGCTCAGATATTGGCTACTGCTCAATATTATGAAAATGGAGATAAAGAAGAAAAAGATAAGCAAGAGAAAAAGACTAAAGTATTGAAAACTAAGGTTCTCTTGCAACAGGCTTATCCACCTCGTTATGCTCAGCCCCAGTTTCAACAGCCTCCGCAGTTTCAGAGGGTGTATCAAAAGCCTGAGCCATATATTCCACGACCTTTGCTAGGTCCTAATCAATGTGCCTATTGTAGAGAGGAAGGTCATTTCAAGAATAGTTGTCTGGTTTTATTGCAGCGAAATGGGATACTATCTGCTTCACGAGGTCGTGCTGGCCTCCAGTCAGCAAACAGAGGTAGAGGTCGAGGTATATTGACCCAAGAACAGCGTTCCCTTCCTCCCTCTAGTTCTGTGAACTACTTTGATCAGCAAAACGCTCGGTCTACACAGTATTACAATGAGGATTATTACATTGAAGACGGGAATGAACGTCTTCATGCTAACTAGGACAGCCATGGACAAAGTAAGGGAGTTGTGTCGATTCCAGTAGATCAGAATGGACCTTATGTTAATGTCACTACAATGGGTGTTTCAGAGCCATTTCTTTTAGATACTGGTGCGATGAGAAGTTCTATCATTCATTCAAAACTCCCTGGGGCACCTTTGTCTGGCTTAACGAATGTATCTGTAGGTTTTTCTGGCGCCCTAGTTCGTAATCCAGTTTCTTGCCCATTGCCTATTTCAATTGGCCCTTATGATTTAGAAGTTCCGCTTCTCTTAACGAATGGTTGCGGTGAGAATCTATTGGGCTTGGATCTATTGAAGAGATTGCATGCAACAATATATTGTTCTCCTTCTGGTGTATATCTCACTTTGGGACAGAAACTGACTTCTCCAATGTACTTGTCTAAAGATCAATTTCCTCCTGAATTGCTCTCTCTTCCTACAACGCTTTGGGCTACGGGTCCAAATGATGTTGGTTGTCTTGAAATTCCACCTTATGTTGTCACTCTCAAGCCCAATGCTGAATTACCACGTGTTCCTCAATATAGAATTTCCATTGAAGGTGAAAAAGCGCTTTTGGAAATCATTCATGACTTAATTCGGAAAGATGTGGTTGAGGAAACGAGAGGTAACATATGTAATAGCCCTATTCTTCCTGTTCTTAAATGCACTGAACCTTCTCAGCCTCCTGTTTATCGTTTTGTAATTGATCTTCGGGAGGTAAACAAAATTGTTGTACCACAGTTTCCTGTTGTCCCAGATATCACTACGCTGTTGACGATGATACCTTCTACAGCGGTTTGGTTTTCTGTTATCGATCTGAAAAATGCTTTCTTTAGTATTCCCATTGCCGAAGACAGTAGGGATATTTTTGGCTTCTCTCTTGGAGGCCGAAGCTTCCGGTTTAAGCGCGCACCTCAAGGCTATTGTGAAAGTCCCTCTATTTACAGTCAAGCTTTGAAATGTCATCTTGATGCTTTTTCTTTGCCGTCTGGTGCTGCTCTCATTCAGTATATGGACGATTTGTTAATCGCTGCTGATTCAGAAGATATATGTAAGAATGTGACGGTTGCATTGTTGCAACACTTATCCAATCTTAATCATAAGGTTTCACCTTCTAAGCTACAATATGTTCGCCGAGAGGTTACCTACTTGGGTCATCTCTTGTCAAAGGAGGGAAGACGATTAACCCCAGAACGTATCCAAGCTATTGCGCAAATGTCTGTGCCATCCACACAAAGAGAGATACGTGCCTTTCTGGGCATTACTTCCTATTGTAGGCAGTGGATCCCTAACTTCTCCCTGTTGGCCAAGCCTTTGTTGGCACTAACCTTGAAAGATACGCCTCAGCCCCTTCCATGGACTGACGAGTGTCAGAGGAGTTTTACTGACTTACGTGCTGCTCAGTGTTCTGCTCCTGTACTAGGTACTCCTGATTACAGTAAGCCTTTTACACTTTACGTTCATGAAAGAGAAGGTTGTGCGTTGTCAGTCTTAACACAGCGATTTGGAGACAAACAGCGGCCATGTGCCTATTTCTCGGCTACGTTAGATCCAGTAGCTAAAGCATTGCCTAGTTGTCGCAAAGCGACAGTAGCAGCAGCAATTTCTATTCGACAGTCTGCTGGAGTGGTGTTAGATAATACTCTCATTGTTATGGTGCCACATGCAGTGGATACTTTGCTAAACAGAACAAAAACGCAGCATCTTACGAGTGCTCGTTTGACTGGATACAAGCTGACGCTCTTGGCTAGTCACGTGCATATTAAACGATGTAATACTTTAAATCCAGCTACTCTGTTGCCTCTTCCAGAAGAGAAAGGTGTTCAGGAGCAACATGATTGTTTCTTTCGTACTGAGGAAGAGACAAAGGGTAGAATTGACTTAACAGATACGCCATTAGTGAATCCGGATGGAACGCTATGGGTAGATGGTTCTAGCTTTAAGCTTCCTAATGGAGAAGCAACTTCAGCTTATGCTGTTACTACCTTGCATACAGTCGTGGAAACCGCACGCATCAGACATAACTCAGCCCAGGCAGCTGAACTGATAGCCCTAACCAGAGCGTGTGTGTTATCCGAAGTAAAAAGAGTGAACGTGTACACCGACAGTCAATATGCTTTTGGTGTAGCGTTCAATTTTGGACGTTTGTGGAAAGAAAGGGGATTCCTTACTTCCCACGGCGCTAAGATACAACATGGTCAGTTGGTGACTGATCTTCTTGAGTCACTTGCTTTGCCTACCCAAATAGCAATTGTGAAGTGTAGTGCGCACAAGAAGATTACTGACGATGTTGGTCGCGTGAATGCATTTGCGGATGAGGTAGCGAAAAAGACAGCTAGAGATGCTACAAGTCACATGTATGTTGCAGGCCCTGCAAATTGGGTCAGAGAAAGAGGAATGTATGAGGATACAGTAGAATGTGTGAAATCAATTCAAGAAGAGGCTACAGAGAAAGAATTGAGTAGGTGGAAAGAAAGTACAGGAATGTTAGATGAGATGGGATGTTGGGTGGAATTGTCCGAGCACCAACGTTGGCTGTTACCAGACGCATATGTACTACCTGTAGTTACTATGGCGCATGGTCCAGCCCACCTAAGTGCGAAAGGAATATGCAAGCTTCTGGCTCCAGTATGGCAAAACGAGGGAATACCGAAGTGTGCAGATAATGTAGTGAAACATTGCATTGTTTGCTTAATGTACAATCCGGGAAAGGGAACCCCAACTCCAGCAGGTCACTTTGCTCCTCCGACCTATCCATTTGAGGTGTTGCAAATCGATTACATTCACATGGAACGATGTAACAATCTCAAATATGTTCTAGTGGTGGTATGTGCCTTTTCCCGATGGATAGAGGCTTACCCCCTGAAAGACAATACTGCTCTATCTACAGCCAAAGTACTTTTAAAAGAGTTTTTTCCTAAATTCGGTTTGCCGCACATTGTCTGGAGTGACAATGGGAGCAAATTTGTGGGCCAAGTCATGCAAAAAGTTTGTGCAGGTCTTGGTATAAAACAGAAATTCCATGCGGCAAACCATCCACAATCAGCGGGTCTAGTGGAGTGCTATAATGGCACCCTCAAACTCAAGCTTGCTAAAGTACAGGCTAGTACAGGCCTTAGTTGGCCTGATGCACTACCTTTTGCTCTTCTATCCACCAGAACGGATGTGCATTCTCGTTTGGGACTTAGCCCTTATGAGGTAGTTTTTGGACGCCCAGCTAATATATGGGGAGTCCCTCGCCCTAAAAAGTATTCAGACTTGCCATACCCAATGTTGATTGATTACTTGCATGACCTCACAACTAGATTGCGTGTTCTTCATCAACAGGTTCAGAGCGCTTTGCCAGAGGCCTCCACAGACTCAGGTCATTCCATCCGACCAGGTGACTGGGTTTGTGTGAAGAATTTTCAAAGGACGAAGAATTTGGAGCCTCGCTGGAGGGAGCCCCGTCGGGTCCTCCTAACAACCCGTACAGCAGTGAAGGTCGAAGGAAAGAAAAACTGGATTCACGGCGTGCACTGCAAAAAGGTTCCTTTGCCTTTACCCTTTGATCAGTGGGTCCGCAAGGGTATAAGTGACTCTGAAAGCGAGAAGGTTCCATGATTTGTACCCTTTAGTGATGCACGTTTGACTGGAACATTGTCGGAAAAAGAAAACGACGACATTCTCCAAGAAGCTGTACCATCACATTTTCATTTGAACACCACAAACCCACGAACACTGTTTCAGGATCAGACTGTACCTGATAAGACCCATTGCGACCCAGACTAAAAAAGAAAATTTGAGAATCTCTCTTCTATGTAGTTTCTATCCTGGTTGCAGGGTCACGGTAGGAGTCTTGGTTGTGACCTGAGTAGTGGCAATAGGACGGCAGACAATCGTGGTCAAGTGATTAAGGAAGATTGCCGTGAGCAACCATTTAGAAGATGGAAACTACATTAGGCGAAAGAGAGAGAAAGAACAAAATGAAGAATAATCATTGTAGAATAGTATACAGTCGTTGTAGTATAACTTTATGTGTTTTCATATTATTGTGTATTCTATTGGCGTGTATAGGTTGGATTGTTTATGCTATGCAGCAAAAAGTTGTCCCTTCTTCTGTTACTGTGCCTTCTTATTCTACTATCTCTCCGCATCTCTTTCATACACTTCCTCAACATGAACTCGTAAGAAGAATCGAATACTACAATAATTTGTTTATTCAATTATTACACCAACACCAATTAGTAATTAATACAACCGATTGTTGGGTGTGTGGATTAATGCCTCATACCACAGAAAAGGGGATGCCATATTTAGTCCTTCCATTCTCTTATGAAGGTTCTGCTTGGGCTTACTTTGTAATTTTTTCTAACGCCTATTAAAGCCGATTTAAACGACCTGTCAGTTCTTATATTGGAGGACCAGATTTCAGTCATAGTTCATTGATAAAAGGAATGGTAGCTTTGGCTAAAATCATGGAAAATAGCAAAATTGCTATCGATGAGAGGAAAGCATATACAAATTGGAATGTCACCCATTACATCACAAGCCTTAGTGATAAGGTTAAACAAACTAATGGATCCCGAACAAAGAAAAAGCTTTTGTTCCCATACTTACATTCACTCCTCTCAGAAATCGCCACCGTTAGTGCCATCTCAGGGCACGTATTTCATCTGTCATGATAGAGCCTATACGTGGTTGCCGACTGGTTTTTCTGGAACTTGCTATATAGCTTTTCTTCTTCCCCCTACATACACTGCTTCTTCAAATTTTCATAAAAACAGATATGGCAGAGGAATTATTGATTCCAAAGACACAGCAGGTCAAGAGGGAGGAGACTTCCTAAAGGGATTTCTTCCTTTTTGGGGTCCTATGGCAAACAGCAGGAATATGAGGCAACTGGTTTGTGTCGTAGAGACTACCATAGACATCACTGTAGGAGCTTTAAGTAATATTACAGCGGAACTACAGGCAGATCGTCTTATGACCTTACAGAACCGAGTTGCCCTAGATGTTATTCTTGCAGATCGTGGTGGAGTCTGCAAATTGATCAAATCGAGTTGCTGTATTTATATACCTGATGACGCTCCGACAGTATACCAGGCCATCTCTAAATTACATATAATCTCTGAGTCTATTCATCAGGACGAAGGAGATTGGTCGTTATTGGGATGGTTTTGGGGACTACTGTCCAAATGGGGTTGGAAGGTGCTAACATTCCTCGGTATGGTTTTAGCCATCGTATTCTCTTGTTGTCTTTGTATGCACTGTGGTCCCGCCATCTGCGACCTTTGTGCTACTATGTGCATCCCAAAACCCAAGGCACAAAGAACAGAGAATATTAGAATGATGTTACAGCAACAGCTTGATGACCTCATGGCCATCGACATCGACTCAGATTAACGTGAGTCTATGTATCTTGCCTGAGTTCTGTCAAAAGGATGGTCTGAGTAAATTCGATTTTCGATTACGATCGCATTGAGCCGCCATTTTGTGCTCTGCCGCCATTTTGTGTTGCCCTCACTCAGGCAGCATGACGAACGAAGTCTTTTCTGCTTTTCCTGCAATATTGTGTCAAAATAGCCTTGTGCCTCTGTTTACGAAGCTGGTGTTAGAGACGGGCCGAGTACACTTATCCCTGTCTGGTTCCTCTAATCCCTGTCTTAACTATCTGTTGGTGCACACTATTCTCTCCTGACTTTATCTTATCTTCTGGCCTTCGCTGTCCTCCGCTCGTATTCTCTTGTTTCACAACTGTCCTCCAAAACACACGAACGTATCTCGCCACCTGCAAACCAGTTACAAACATGTTAATACTTTAACCTGTGGGAGGGATAGCAAACACCGTTGGAGGAGAGGCTTCTTCGAGTTACTCGATATCTTTGTTTTTCAACCTTTCGTATTGGACACGTTCCGTCTTTAACTTTACCTTATTGGTCCTCTTTGTATGTTTTAGGTGTGTTCTTTGTTAATGTATATGTTATCTATGTACTATATAAGATTGTGCGCCACGGAGTGAAGTGGCAGTCTCCTGAGAACATACCGTGTGTACTTCTAGGACAACTGTACTAGCTGCAGCTAATAAAATCTGATCTTTTACGCCGACAGAGTGTCCCCATGTCTCTGTTAGCTGAAGCAGGAGAACCCAGGAGATTAAGGCGTACCCTGCGCCGCCAGGTCCAAAAAGGTTCTGGTTCTTCATGAGGCTGTCAATGCTGAGCACAATGGCACTCATCTACCAAAAGGTTTCCCACTAAAATACTCCTACAAGTTAGTGCACAAAATATTCAATTTGTTCATATTTCCAGAGTGGGGGATAGAGTAGTACCTAATTCAGCTTGCAGGTTAGGACTGATCCTAGCAGCACATGAGGGTCTAGCATCTGCTAATGCGAGGGTGACAGCTGCAATTTCACTATTGCAGCAACGCTATTGGTGGCTAGGTCTTTACAAACAGACTAAAGACTGTGAGCCTCATTTAGATCTTGGCGGATTTGGTCCCCCTGCCGTTTTTCCATCGGATCCTCTGTCTGCCTACTAGGCGGTCCGCCTGCTCTATTTAGATGCTGGCGGGTCGATGGGCGAAAGAAGACTGTTGGAGTGCCGCCGATTCTGTCAGATTTTTCTACCCGCACCGATGGCGCCATAGGCAAAAGCAGATGTCGGAGGGAGTACAGCCAGTTTGTCCACTGGGCCAATCACGATGTGCCTTGCCGCCGATGCAACTGTGGCAGAAAAAAAGGGATATAAGGCAGAAACCTGCCTTCTTCCTGTTTCACACTTCCTTTTCCATCATGGGCCCGATCGACAAGTCCTGCCGTTGCTGCTGCTACTTGATCAGGAAGCAAATCAACCCCTTCATCACCGGAATCGAAGGTAGGCTTCTTATTTACTTGTTACCTTTTGAATTATCTGTCAATGTTAACATTTTATAAATCACTCTTCCAAGCAATATTATACGAATGTGTAATGCATATGTGTGCAATGTGGTAGTTTAAGAAATTTCAAGAGGCACACCTGTATAATAGCATTATTTGTTTTTATTTCATGCAAGCTGGCTTCGTGATAATGGATACATACATAAAATTGACATCAATCAAAAAAAAAAAAAGATTGTCCATACAGGTGGGTTTACATAATTTTCGTGAGCTCTCAAATTATTAACAAATGCATTAGACATTATCCTAATTAAATTACATTTAATATAATGTAGAAATTGCTCTAGACAAGGCAAAATGTTTGTTTTCCTGTTAATGTGGAAAAAGATAATGATAATATGAAAAAGGATATATTAATTTATGAGAACAAAATTGCATCTTTATTAACGAATTTGCCTATTGTGAACGCCACATCAACCCGACTTGCAAATACGTAGTCAGGCAAGCACTGACACCTAGGTGAGGGATTGATAGGTCACTGGTGGGATGGCACATAGCCGGTAGACAAACGAACGAACAGGAAACCTTAGATCAATTCCACAGATAGGTGCAGCAACACTACAATGGTCATGGCAGATTAGCCCCAATAAAGCACACATGGCAGTAGGGGGTCTGGACACTCCTAGAACACCATAAAGTCTGATGCCACATGAGTTAGGAACATATAGCCAATCAGGACATACAGGGCCATAGCCAGCAGTATTTATTTTGGTGGGCATGGCCCCCGCTAAAGACAAGTAAGTGTTCGGTGGAGGAGGCGCAGATTGGTTGTGATTTGAGAGAGTGCTGTAGTGACTTTAATATTTTAAAGCAATTTTAAAATCTTTGTTTCTGCTGTTCTTTACAGAGATGAAAGTGGGTGAAAATTGTGTGTCACAGCATGTAAGTCAAAACTGAACTAAACTTAAATACATGTTTCCAAGAGGACTATGAGATTCCCTCAAGTTTGCCCATATACTACGTTAGGTGAGTAAACTTGGTCAAAACTTGCTAAGATGAAGATAGATTATCAGGGTGTTTCGATCTTTCTTGTGGAACCATGTGGAACATCGCAAAGCGCACTGGAGCACTCAAATAAATTAATTAAAATGGGATACAATTTAAATAATACTTTACAGAGGATTTGTATATTCTTCCCCCAAAGATTGTTTGAAAATACTGTCGCCAACCTCACATTTCAAGATACAGTGGTTCAGTAACATTGATGAAAACTGGATAAATTAAAAGATAACTTTATAAGTCAGAATATGAGTTAGGACATCAAGGAATGCAAGAGTAAAATATATGCCATATGGTGTGTATTAAAACAACTTTGGCCAAAAGTCTCAGTGCACCCTGGGTATGGTTTAATATTGGTTCTGTGAGGGCACAAACTTGATAGAGAAAATGTTTGGAACAGACAGACATTACTACCATCTCACTGCTATGGGCCCAAGTGTATGTGCTAGGACCTAATCAGTAGCCACCAATAGGTTCAGCAGTGTAGCCAGTTTTCATGGGCCCTAGTGCAAGCTAGGAAGTGGGCGCCTTGGCTGCTGTTTCAATTAATAAATACAGCAATAATTAGAGTTCACTGTGCTCCCGATGCCTCTGGGGCCCTGTTCACTGGGTCTGCTGCGCAAATGGAAGCTGCATCCATGAATTGGTTTAGTTAAAATTATACCCTGACCAATCACTCCCATTCCCTACATATCTCCACAAATCAAGTACAATGTCCATCAGCAACCACAGTTAATATTCTGATGAAATATGTCACTTATCAGTGTATTGCTGACCGATATATGCAGATAATGATTTGCTATTTATCAGCATTGTTCAAGGAGGGGAGGAGAATCATGACCCTCTACAGGCATCACCTCTCATGAGTCAGTACTATCCTCAAAAAACCAGTTCTTATTAATGGCAAATTAAACTACACAAAGCAAACACAAAGAGATGATGGATGGAGTGCTGAAACTTTTCAAACACTCACCCCCAGTCACAGATCTGGGTTGAATCCACCATAGTTCTTTAGCTCACTTTGCCACATCAGTTCAGACCCAGCTATATGCAAATCAGTCTTGACCCTGTGCCTCATGGGAATAGTCCAGCCCGAACTGCCAAGCCAGGTCTTCCTTGAACCGGAAACAAGCATGCTGGGACCGGTTTCGGAGTAACACACCTAATCAGCCAGGCTAGCTTGAATCCATTTGCAAAGTGAGCAAGGGACCCTTGTCTGGGCATACCCTGCCAACTTAGGGCGAACAAAGCAAACACAAACAGATGATGGACGGAGTGCTGAAACCTTTCAAACACTCACCCCCAGTCACAGATCTGGGTTGAATCCATCATCGTTCTTTCCCTCACTTTGCCACCGCAGGTCAGACCCAGCTATATGCAAATCAGTCTTGACCCTGTGCCTCATGGGAACAGTCCAGCCCGAACTGCCAAGACACGTCTTCCCTGAACCGGAAAAAGCATCCTGGGACCAGTTTCGGAGTAGCACCCCTCTTCAGCCAGACTAGCTTGAATCCAGTGGGAAAGTGAGCAAGGGACCCACGTCTGGGCATACCCTGCCAATTTAGGGCAAACAAAGCAAACAAAAAGAGATGATGGACAGAGTGCTGAAACTTTTCAAACACTCACCCCCAGTCACAGATCTGGGTTGAATCCATCATCGTTCTTTAGCTCACTTTGCCACCTCAGTTCAGATCCAGCTATATGCAAATCAGTATTGACCCTGTGCCTCATGGAAACAGTCCAGCCCGAACTGACAAGCCAGGTCTTCCCTGAACCGGAAACAAGCATCCTGGGACCGGTTTCAGAGTCATACCCCTCTTCAGCCAGCTAGCTTGATTCCAGTGGCAAAGTGAGCAAGGGACCGACGTATCGGAATACCCTGCCAACTTAGAGCGAACAAAGAAAACAGAAAGAGATGCTTTTTCCAACACTCACTCACAGTCACAGTACCCTGCCAACTTAGGGTGAACAAAGCAAACACAAAGAGATGATGGACGGAGTGCTGAAACTTTTCAAACACTCATCCCCAGTCACAGATCTGGGTTGAATCCATTGTCGTTGTTTAGCTCACTTTGCCACCTCAGGTCAGACCCAGCTATATGCAAATCAGACTTGACCCTGTGCCTCATGGGAACAGTCCAGCCCGAACTGCCAAGCCAGGTCTTCCCTGAACCGGAAACAAGCATCCTGGGACCGGTTTCGGAGTCACACTCCTCTTCAGCCAGGCCAGCTTGAATCCAGTGGCAAAGTGAGCAAGGGACCCACGTCTCGGCATACCTTGCCAAATTAGGGCGAACAAAGAAAACACAAAGAGATGCTGGAGGGAGTGCTGAAACTTTTCCAACACTCACCCACAGTCACAGTACCCTGCCAACTTAGGGTGAACAAAGCAAACACAAAGAGATGATGGACGGAGTGCTGAAACTTTTCAAACACTCATCCCCAGTCACAGATCTGGGTTGAATCCATTGTCGTTGTTTAGCTCACTTTGCCACCGCAGGTCAGACCCAGCTATATGCAAATCAGTCTTGACCCTGTGCCTCATGGGAACAGTCCAGCCCGGACTGCCAAGCCAGGTCTTCCCTGAACCGGAAACCAGCATCCTGGTACCCGTTTCGGAGTAACACCCCTCTTCAGCCAGACTAGCTTGAATCCAGTGGGAAAGTGAGCAAGGGACCCACGTCTGGGTATACCCTGCCAACTTAGGGCGAACAAAGCAAACAGAAAGAGATGATAGACGGAGTGCTGAAACTTTTCAGACACTCAGCCCCAATCACAGATCTAGGTGTAATCCATCATCGTTCTTTAGCTCACTCTGCCACCTCAGTTCAGACCCAGCTATATGCAAATCAGTCTTGACCCTGTGCCTCATGGGAACAGTCGAGCCCGAACTGCCAAGTCAGGACTTCCCTGAACCGGAAACAAGCATCCTGGGACTGGTTTCAAAGTCACACCCCTCTTCAGCAGGTTAGCTTGAATCCAGTGGCAGAGTGAGCAAGGGACCCACGTCTCGGCATACCCTGCCAACTTAGGGCGAACAAAGAAAACACAAAGAGATGCTGGAGGGAGTGCTGAAACTTTTCAAACACTCATCCCCAGTTACAGATCTGGGTTGAATCCATCATCGTTCTTTAGCTCATTTTGCCACCTCAGTTCAGACACAGCTATATGCAAATCAGTCTTGACCCTGTGCCTCATGGAGCAGTCCAGCCCGAATTGCGAAGCCAGGTCTTCCCTTAACCGGAAACTAGCATCCTGAGACCGGTTTCGGAGTAACACCCCTCTTCAGCCAGGCTAGTTTGAATCAAGTGACAAAGATTGCTAGGGACCCACACCTGTGCATACCCTGCCAACTTAGGGTGAACAAAGCAAACACAAAGAGATGATGGACGGAGTGCTGAAACTTTTCAAACACTCACCCCCAGTCAGAGATCTGGGTTGAATCCATCATCGTTCTTTAGCTCACTTTGACACCTCAGTTCAGACCCAGCTATATGTAAATCAGTCTTGACCCTGTGCCTCATGAGAACATTCCAGCCTGAACTGCCAAGCCAGGTCTTCCCTTAACCGGAAACAAGCATCCTGGGACCGGTTTCGGAGTAAGACCCCTTTTCAGCCAGGCTAGCTTGAACCCAGTGGCAAAGTGGGCAAGGGACCCATGTCTGGGCATACCCTGCCAACTTAGAGCGAACAAAGCAAACACAAAGAGATGCTGGACGGGGTGCTGAAACTTTTCCAACACTCACCCCCAGTCACAGTACCCTGCCAACTTAGGGCGAACAAAGCAAACACAAAGAGATGATGGACGGAGTGCTGAAACTTTTCAAACACTCATCCTCAGTCACAGATCAGGGTTGAATCCATCATCGTTCTTTAGCTCACTTTGCCACCTCAGGTCAGACCCAGCTATATGCAAATCAGTCTTGACCCTGTGCCTCGTGGGAATAGTCGAGCCCGAACTGCCAAGCCAGGTCTTCCCTGAACTGGAAACAAGCATCCTGGGACCGGTTTCGGAGTAAGACCCCTCTTCAGCCAGGCTAGCTTGAATCCAGTGGCAAAGTGGGCAAGGGACACACAGCTGGGCATACCCTGCCAACTTAGAGCGAACAAAGCAAACACAGAGAGATGATGGACGGAGTGTTGAAACTTTTCAAACACTCACCCCCAGTCACAGATCTGGGTTGAATTCATCATCGTTCTTAAGCTCACTTTGCCACCTCAGTTCACACCCAGCTATATGTCAATCAGTCTTGACCCTGTGACTCATGAGAACATTCCAGCCCGAACTGCCAAGCCAGATCTTCCCTGAACCGGAAACCACCATCCTGGGACCCGTTTCGGAGTAACACCCCTCTTCAGCCAGACTAGCTTGAATCCAGTGGGAAAGTGAGGAAGGGACCCACGTCTGGGTATACCCTGCCAACTTTGGGCGAACAAAGAAAACAGAAAGAGGTGATAGATAGAGTGCTGAAACTTTTCAGACACTCAGCCCCAATCACAGATCTAGGTGTAATCCATCATCGTTCTTTAGCTCACTCTGCCACCTCAGTTCAGACCCAGCTATATGCAAATCAGTCTTGACCCTGTGCCTCATGGGAACAGTCCAGCCCGAACTGCCAAGTCAGGTCTTCCCTGAACCGGAAACAAGCATCCTGGGACCGGTTTCAAAGTCACACCCCTCTTCAGCAGGTTAGCTTGAATCCAGTGGCAGAGTGAGCAAGGGACCCACGTCTCGGCATACCCTGCCAACTTAGGGCGAACAAAGAAAACACAAAGAGATGCTAGAGGGAGTGCTGAAACTTTTCAAACACTCATCCCAAGTTACAGATCTGGGTTGAATCCATCATCGTTCTTTAGCTCATTTTGCCACCTCAGTTCAGACACAGCTATATGCAAATCAGTCTTGACCCTGTGCCTCATGGAACAGTCCAGCCCGAATTGCGAAGCCAGGTCTTCCCTTAACCGGAAACCAGCATCCTGAGACCGGTTTCGGAGTAACACCCCTCTTCAGCCAGGCTAGTTTGAATCAAGTGACAAAGATTGCTAGGGACCCACACCTGTGCATACCCTGCCAACTTAGGGTGAACAAAGCAAACACAAAGAGATGATGGACGGAGTGCTGAAACTTTTCAAACACTCACCCCCAGTCAGAGATCTGGGTTGAATCCATCATCGTTCTTTAGCTCACTTTGCCACCTCAGTTCAGACCCAGCTATATGTAAATCAGTCTTGACCCTGTGCCTCATGAGAACATTCCAGCCCGAACTGCCAAGCCAGGTCTTCCCTGAACCGGAAACAAGCATCCTGGGACCGGTTTCGGAGTAAGACCCCTCTTCAGCCAGGCTAGCTTGAATCCAGTGGCAAAGTGGGCAAGGGACCTATGTCTGGGCATACCCTGCCAACTGAGAGCGAACAAAGCAAACACAAAGAGATGCTGGACGGGGTGCTGAAACTTTTCCAACACTCACCCCCAGTCACAGTACCCTGCCAACTTAGGGCGAACAAAGCAAACACAAAGAGATGATGGACGGAGTGCTAAAACTTTTCAAACACTCACCCCCAGACACTGATCTGGGTTGAATCTATCATCGTTCTTTAGCTCACTTTGCCTCTTCAGATCAGACCCAGCTATATGCAAATCAGTCTTGACCCTGTGCCTCGTGGGAATAGTCAAGCCCGACCTGCCAAGCCAGGTCTTCCCTGAACCGGAAAAAAGCATCCTGGGACAGGTTTCGGAGTAACACGCCTCTTCAGCCAGTCTAACTTGAATCCAGTGACAAAGTAAGCAAGGGACCCACGTCTGGGCATACCCTACCAAATTAGGGTGAACAAAGCAAAAACAAAGAGATGATGGACGGAGTGCTGAAACTTTTTAAACATTCACCCCCCTTCACAGTACCCTGCCAACTTAGGGCGAACAAAGCAAACACAAAGAGATGATGGACGGAGAGCTGAAACTTTTCAAACACTCACCCCCAGTCACAGATCTGGGTTGAATCCATCATTGTTCTTTAGCTCACTTTGCCACCGCAGGTCAGACCCAGCTATATGCAAATCAGTCTTGACCCTGTGCCTCATGGGAACAGTCCAGCTCAAACTACCAAGACAGGTCTTCCCTGAACCGAAATCAAGCATCCTGGGACCAGGTTCGGAGTAACACCCCTCTTCAGCCAGGCTAGCTTGAATCCAGTGGCAAAGTGAGCAAGGGACCCACGTCTCGGCATACCCTGCTAACTTAGGGCGAACAAAGAAAACACAAAGAGATGCTGAACGGAGTGCTGAAACTTTTCAAACATTCACCCCCCTTCACACTACCCTGCCAACTTAGGGCGAACAAAGCAAACACAAAGAGATGATGGACAGAGTACTGAAACTTTTCAAACACTCAACCCCAGTCACAGATCTGGGTTTAATCCATCATCGTTCTTTAGCTCACTTTGCCACCTCAGTTCAGAACCAGCTATATGCAAATCAGTCTTGACCCTGTGACTCATGGGAACAGTCCAGGCCGAACTGCCAAGTCAGTTCTTCTGTGAACCGGAAACAAGCATCCTGGGACCGGTTTCGGAGTCACACCCCTCTTCAGCCAGGCTAGCTTGAATCCAGTGGCAAAGTGAGCAAGGGACCCACGTCTCGGCATACCCTGCTAACTTAGGGCAAACAAAGAAAACACAAAGAGATGATGGACGAAGTGCTGAAACTTTTCAAACACGCACCCCCAGTCACATATCTGGGTTGAATCTGTCATCGTTCTTTAGCTCACTTTGCCACAGCAGGTCAGACCCAGCTATATGCAAATCAGTCTTGACCCTGTGCATCATGGGAACAGTCCAGCCCAAACTGCCAAGTCAGGTCTTCCCTGAACCGGAAACAAGCATCCTTGGACCGGTTTCGAAGTCACACCCCTCTTCAGCAGGTTAACTTGAATCCAGTGGCAAAGTGAGCAAGGGACCTACGTCTCGGCATACCCTGCAAACTTAGGGCGAACAAAGAAAACACAAAGAGATGCTTGTGGGAGTGCTGAAACTTTTCAAACACTCACCCCCAGTTACAGATCTGGATTGAATCCATCATCGTTCTTTAGCTCATTTTGCCACCTCAGTTCAGACACAGCTATATGCAAATCAGTCTTGACCCTGTGCCTCATGGGAACAGTCCTGCCCAAATTGCGAAGCCAGGTCTTCCCTGAACCGGAAACCAGCATCCTGGTACCCGTTTCGGAGTAACACCCCTCTTCAGCCAGACTAGCTTGAATCCAGTGGGAAAGTGAGCAAGGGACCCACGTCTGGGTATACCCTGCCAACTTAGGGCGAACAAAGCAAACAGAAAGAGATGATAGACGGAGTGCTGAAACTTTTCAGACACTCAGCCCCAATCACAGATCTAGGTGTAATCCATCATCGTTCTTTAGCTTACTCTGCCACCTCAGTTCAGACCCAGCTATATGCAAATCAGTCTTGACCCTGTGTCTCATGGGAACAGTCGATCCTGAACTGCCAAGCCAGGTCTTCCCTGAACTGGAAACAAGCATCCTGGGACCAGTTTCGGAGTAAGACCCCTTTTCAGCCAGGCTAGCTTGAATCCAGTGGCAAAGTGGGCAAGGGGCACACAGCTGGGCATACCCTGCCAACTTAGAGCGAACAAAGCAAACACAAAGAGATGATGGACGGAGTGTTGAAACTTTTCAAACACTCACCCCCAGTCACAGATCTGGGTTGAATCCATCATCGTTCTTTAGCTCACTTTGCCACCTCAGGTCAGACCCAGCTATATGCAAATCAGTCTTGACCCTGTGCCTCGTGGGAATAGTCCAGCCCGAACTGCCAAGCCAGGTCTTCCCTGAACTGGAAACAAGCATCCTGGGACCAGTTTCAGAGTAAGACCCCTCTTCAGCCAGGCTAGCTTGAATCCAGTGGCAAAGTGGGCAAGGGGCACACAGCTGGGCATACCCTGCCAACTTAGAGCGAACAAAGCAAACACAAAGAGATGATGGACGAAGTGCTGAAACTTTTCAAACACGCACCCCCAGTCACATATCTGGGTTGAATCTGTCATCGTTCTTTAGCTCACTTTGCCACAGCAGGTCAGACCCAGCTATATGCAAATCAGTCTTGACCCTGTGCATCATGGGAACAGTCCAGCCCAAACTGCCAAGTCAGGTCTTCCCTGAACCGGAAACAAGCATCCTTGGACCGGTTTCGAAGTCACACCCCTCTTCAGCAGGTTAACTTGAATCCAGTGGCAAAGTGAGCAAGGGACCTACGTCTCGGCATACCCTGCAAACCTAGGGCGAACAAAGAAAACACAAAGAGATGCTTGTGGGAGTGCTGAAACTTTTCAAACACTCACCCCCAGTTACAGATCTGGATTGAATCCATCATCGTTCTTTAGCTAATTTTGCCACCTCAGTTCAGACACAGCTATATGCAAATCAGTCTTGAACCTGTGCCTCATGGGAACAGTCCTGCCCAAATTGCGAAGCCAGGTCTTCCCTGAACCGGAAACCAGCATCCTGGTACCCGTTTCGGAGTAACACCCCTCTTCAGCCAGACTAGCTTGAATCCAGTGGGAAAGTGAGCAAGGGACCCACGTCTGGGTATACCCTGCCAACTTAGGGCGAACAAAGCAAACAGAAAGAGATGATAGACGGAGTGCTGAAACTTTTCAGACACTCAGCCCCAATCACAGATCTAGGTGTAATCCATCATCGTTCTTTAGCTTACTCTGCCACCTCAGTTCAGACCCAGCTATATGCAAATCAGTCTTGACCCTGTGTCTCATGGGAACAGTCGATCCTGAACTGCCAAGCCAGGTCTTCCCTGAACTGGAAACAAGCATCCTGGGACCAGTTTCGGAGTAAGACCCCTCTTCAGCCAGGCTAGCTTGAATCCAGTGGCAAAGTGGGCAAGGGGCACACAGCTGGGCATACCCTGCCAACTTAGAGCGAACAAAGCAAACACACAGAGATGATGGACGGAGTGTTGAAACTTTTCAAACACTCACCCCCAGTCACAGATCTGGGTTGAATCCATCATCGTTCTTTAGCTCACTTTGCCACCTCAGGTCAGACCCAGCTATATGCAAATCAGTCTTGACCCTGTGCCTCGTGGGAATAGTCCAGCCCGAACTGCCAAGCCAGGTCTTCCCTGAACTGGAAACAAGCATCCTGGGACCAGTTTCGGAGTAAGACCCCTCTTCAGCCAGGCTAGCTTGAATCCAGTGGCAAAGTGGGCAAGGGGCACACAGCTGGGCATACCATGCCAACTTAGAGCGAACAAAGCAAACACAAAGAGATGATGGACGGAGTGTTGAGACTTTTCAAACACTCATCCCCAGTCACAGATCTGGGTTGAATTCATCATCGTTCTTTAGCTCACTTTGCCTCTTCAGATCAGACCCAGCTATATGCAAATCAGTCTTGACCCTGTGCCTCGTGGGAATAGTCAAGCCCGACCTGCCAAGCCAGGTCTTCCCTGAACCGGAAAAAAGCATCCTGGGACAGGTTTCGGAGTAACACGCCTCTTCAGCCAGTCTAACTTGAATCCAGTGACAAAGTAAGCAAGGGACCCACGTCTGGGCATACCCTGCCAAATTAGGGTGAACAAAGCAAACACAAAGAGATGATGGACGGAGTGCTGAAACTTTTTAAACATTCACCCCCCTTCACAGTACCCTGCCAACTTAGGGCGAACAAAGCAAACACAACGAGATGATGGACGGAGAGCTGAAACTTTTCAAACACTCACCCTCAGTCACAGATCTGGGTTGAATCCATCATTGTTCTTTTGCTCACTTTGCCACCGCAGCTCAGACCAAGCTATATGCAAAGCCGTCTTGACCGTCTGCCTCATGTGAACAGTCCAGCCCGAACAGCCTATCCAGGTCTTCCCTGTACCGGAAACAAGCATCCTGGGACCGATTTCGGAGTAACACCCCTCTTCAGTCAGACTAGCTTGAATCCAGTGGGAAAGTGAGCAAGGGACCCACATCTGGGTATACCCTGCCAACTTAAGGCAAACAGAGAAAACACAAAGAGATGATGGACGGAGTGCTGAAACTTTTCAAACATTCACCCCCCTTCACAGTACCCTGCCAACTTAGGGTGAACAAAGCAAACACAAAGAGATGATGGACGGAGAGCTGAAACTTTTCAAACACTCACCCTCAGTCACAGATCTGGGTTGAATCCATCATCGTTCTTTAGCTCACTTTGCCACCGCAGGTCAGACCCAGCTTATTGCAAATCAGTCTTGACCCTGTGCCTCATGGGAACAGTCCAGCCCGAACTGCCAAGTCAGTTCTTCCGTGAACCGGAAACAAGCATCCTGGGACCGGTTTCGGAGTCACACCCCTCTTCAGCCAGGCTAGCTTGAATCCAGTGGCAAAGTGAGCAAGGGACCCACGTCTTGGCATACCCTGCTAACTTAGGGCAAACAAAGAAAACACAAAGAGATGATGGACGAAGTGCTGAAACTTTTCAAACACACACCCCCAGTCACAGATCTGGGTTGAATCCGTCATCGTTCTTTAGCTCACTTTGCCACAGCAGGTCAGACCCAGCTATATGCAATCAGTCTTGACCCTGTGCATCATGGGAACAGTCCAGCCCAAACTGCCAAGTCAGGTCTTCCCTGAACCGGAAACAAGCATCCTTGGACCGGTTTCGAAGTCACACCCCTCTTCAGCAGGTTAACTTGAATCCAGTGGCAAAGTGAGCAAGGGACGTACGTCTCAGCATACCCTGCAAATTTAGGGCGAACAAAAAAAGCACAAAGAGATGCTGGAGGGAGTGCTGAAACTTTTCAAACACTCACCACCAGTTACAGATCTGGATTGAATCCATCATCGTTCTTTAGCTCATTTTGCCACCTCAGTTCAGACACAGCTATATGCAAATCAGTCTTGACCCTGTGCCTCATGGGAACAGTCCTGCCCGAATTGCGAAGCCAGGTCTTCCCTGAACCGGAAACCAGCATCCTGAGACCGGTTTCAAAGTAACACCCCTCTTCAGCCAGGCTAGTTTGAATCAAGTGGCAAAGTGAGCTAGGGACCCACAACTGTGCATACCCTGCCAACTTAGGGTGAGCAAAGCAAACACAAAGAGATGATGGACGGAGTGCTGAAACTTTTCAAACACTCACCCTCAGTCAGATATCTGGGTTGAATCCATCATCATTCTTTAGCTCACTTTGCCACATCAGTTCAGACCCAGCTATATGCAAATCAGTCTTGACCCTGTGCCTCATGGAAACAGTCCAGCCCGAACTGCCAAGCCAGGTCTTCCCTGAACCGGAAACAAGCATCCTGGGACCGGTTTCGGAGTCACACTCCTCTTCAGCCAGGCCAGCTTGAATCCAGTGGCAAAGTGAACAAGGGACCCACGTCTCGGCATACCTTGCCAAATTAGGGCGAACAAAGAAAACACAAAGAGATGCTGGAGAGAGTGCTGAACTTTTCCAACACTCACACCCAGTCACAGTACCCTGCCAACTTAGGGCAAACAAAGCAAACACAAAGAGATGATGGACGGAGTGCTGAAACTTTTCAAACACTCACACCCAGTCACAGTACCCTGCCTACTTAGGGCAAACAAAGCAAACACAAACAGATGATGGACGGAGTGCTGAAATTTTTCAAACACTCATCCTCAGTCACAGATCTGGGTTGAATCCATCATCGTTCTTTAGCTCATTTTGCCACCTCAGTTAAGACACAGCAATATGCAAATCAGTCTTGACCCTGTGCCTCATGGGAACAGTCCAGCCCGAATTGCCAAGCCAGATCTTCCCTGAACTGGAAACAAGCATCCTGAGACCAGTTTCGGAGTAACACCCCGCTTCAGCTAGGCTAGCTTGAATGAAATGGCAAAGTGAGAAAGGGACCCACGTCTGGGCATACCCTGCCAACTTTGGGCAAACAAAGCAAACACAAAGAGATGCTGTTCCGAGTACTGAAACTTTTCAAACACTCACCCCCAGTCACAGATCTGGGTTGAATCCATCATCGTTCTTTAGCTCACATTGCCACCTCAGTTCAGAACCAGCTATATGCAAATCAGTCTTGACCCTGTGACTCATGGGAACAGTCCAGCCCGAACTGCCAAGTCAGTTCTTCTGTGAACCGGACACAAGCATCCTGGGACCGGTTTCAGAGTCACACCCCTCTTCAGCTAGGCTAGCTTGATTCCAGTGGCAAAGTGAGCAAGGGCCCCCCACGTCTCGGCATACCCTGCCAACTTAGGGTGAACAAAGCAAACACAAAGTGATGATGGACGGAGTGCTGATAATTTTCAAACACACATCCTCAGTCACAGATCTGGGTTGAATCCATCATCGTTCTTTAGCTCACTTTGCCACCTCAGTTCAGACCCAGCTATATGCAAATCAGTCTTGACCCTGTGCCTCATGGGAACAGTCCAGCCCGAACAGCCAAGCCAGGTCTTCCCTGAACCGGAAACAAGCATCCTGGGACCGGTTTCGGAGTCACACCCCTCTTCAGCCAGACTAGCTTGAATCCAGTGGGAAAGTGAGCAAGGGACCCACATCTGGGCATACCCTGCCAATGTAGGGAAAACAAAGCAAACACAAAGAGATGATGGACGGAGTGCTGAAACTTTTCAAACACTCACCCCCAGTCACAGATCTGGGTTGAATCCATCATTGTTCTTTAGCTCACTTTGTCACCGCAGGTCAGACCTAGCTATATGCAAATCAGTCTTGACCCTGTGCCTCATGGGAACAGTCCAGCTCAAACTGCCAAGACAGGTCTTCCCTGAACCGAAAACAAGCATCCTGAGACCAGGTTCGGAGTAACACCCCTCTTCAGCCAGGCTAGCTTGAATCCAGTGGCAAAGTGAGCAAGGGACCCACGTCTCGGCATACCCTGCTAACTTAGGGCGAACAAAGAAAACACAAAGAGATGCTGAACGGAGTGCTGAAACTTTTCAAACATTCACCCCCCTTCACACTACCCTGCCAACTTAGGGCGAACAAAGCAAACACAAAGAGATGATGGACAGAGTACTGAAACTTTTCAAACACTCAACCCCAGTCACAGATCTGGGTTTAATCCATCATCGTTCTTTAGCTCACTTTGCCACCTCAGTTCAGAACCAGCTATATGCAAATCAGTCTTGACCCTGTGACTCATGGGAACAGTCCAGGCCGAACTGCCAAGTCAGTTCTTCTGTGAACCGGAAACAAGCATCCTGGGACCGGTTTCGGAGTCACACCCCTCTTCAGCCAGGCTAGCTTGAATCCAGTGGCAAAGTGAGCAAGGGACCCACGTCTCGGCATACCCTGCTAACTTAGGCCAAACAAAGAAAACACAAAGAGATGATGGACGAAGTGCTGAAACTTTTCAAACACGCACCCCCAGTCACATATCTGGGTTGAATCTGTCATCGTTCTTTACCTCACTTTGCCACAGCAGGTCAGACCCAGCTATATGCAAATCAGTCTTGACCCTGTGCATCATGGGAACAGTCCAGCCCAAACTGCCAAGTCAGGTCTTCCCTGAACCGGAAACAAGCATCCTTGGACCGGTTTCGAAGTCACACCCCTCTTCAGCAGGTTAACTTGAATCCAGTGGCAAAGTGAGCAAGGGACCTACGTCTCGGCATACCCTGCAAACTTAGGGCGAACAAAGAAAACACAAAGAGATGCTTGAGGGAGTGCTGAAACTTTTCAAACACTCACCCCCAGTTACAGATCTGGATTGAATCCATCATCGTTCTTTAGCTCATTTTGCCACCTCAGTTCAGACACAGCTATATGCAAATCAGTCTTGACCCTGTGCCTCATGGGAACAGTCGATCCTGAACTGCCAAGCCAGGTCTTCCCTGAACTGGAAACAAGCATCCTGGGACCAGTTTCGGAGTAAGACCCCTCTTCAGCCAGGCTAGCTTGAATCCAGTGGCAAAGTTGGCAAGGGGCACACAGCTGGGCATACCCTGCCAACTTAGAGCGAACAAAGCAAACACACAGAGATGATGGACGGAGTGTTGAAACTTTTCAAACACTCACCCCCAGTCACAGATCTGGGTTGAATCCATCATCGTTCTTTAGCTCACTTTGCCACCTCAGGTCAGACCCAGCTATATGCAAATCAGTCTTGACCCTGTGCCTCGTGGGAATAGTCCAGTCCGAACTGCCAAGCCAGGTCTTCCCTGAACTGGAAACAAGCATCCTGGGACCAGTTTCGGAGTAAGACCCCTCTTCAGCCAGGCTAGCTTGAATCCAGTGGCAAAGTGGGCAAGGGGCACACAGCTGGGCATACCCTGCCAACTTAGAGCGAACAAAGCAAACACAAAGAGATGATGGACGGAGTGTTGAAACTTTTCAAACACTCACCCCCAGTCACAGATCTGGGTTGAATTCATCATCGTTCTTAAGCTCACTTTGCCACCTCAGTTCAGACCCAGCTATATGTCAATCAGGGTTGACCCTGTGCCTCATGAGAACATTCCAGCCTGAACTGCCAAGCCAGATCTTCCCTGAACCGGAAACCAGCATCCTGGGACCCGTTTCGGAGTAACACCCCTCTTCAGCCAGACTAGCTTGAATCCAGTGGGAAAGTGAGGAAGGGACCCATGTCTGGGTATACCCTGCTAACTTTGGGCGAACAAAGAAAACAGAAAGAGATGATAGACGGAGTGCTGAAACTTTTCAGACACTCAGCCCCAATCACAGATCTAGGTGTAATCCATCATCGTTCTTTAGCTCACTCTGTCACCTCAGTTCAGACCCAGCTATATGCAAATCAGTCTTGACCCTGTGCCTCATGGGAACAGTCCAGCCCGAACTGCCAAGTCAGGTCTTCCCTGAACCGGAAACAAGCATCCTGGGACCGGTTTCAAAGTCACACCCCTCTTCAGCAGGTTAGCTTGAATCCAGTGGCAGAGTGAGCAAGGGACCCACGTCTCGGCATACCCTGCCAACTTAGGGCAAACAAAGAAAACACAAAGAAATGCTGGAGGGAGTGCTGAAACTTTTCAAACACTCATCCCCAGTTACAGATCTGGGTTGATTCCATCATCGTTCTTTAGCTCATTTTGCCACCTCAGTTCAGACACAGCTATATGCAAATCAGTCTTGACCCTGTGCCTCATGGAACAGTCCAGCCCGAATTGCGAAGCCAGGTCTTCCCTTAACCGGAAACCAGCATCCTGAGACCGGTTTCGGAGTAACACCCCTCTTCAGCCAGGCTAGTTTGAATCAAGTGACAAAGATTGCTAGGGACCCACACCTGTGCATACCCTGCCAACTTAGGGTGATCAAAGCAAACACAAAGAGATGATGGACGGAGTGCTGAAACTTTTCAAACACTCACCCCCAGTCAGAGATCTGGGTTGAATCCATCATCGTTCTTTAGCTCACTTTGCCACCTCAGTTCAGACCCAGCTATATGTAAATCAGTCTTGACCCTGTGCCTCATGAGAACATTCCAGCCCGAACTGCCAAGCCAGGTCTTCCCTGAACCGGAAACAAGCATCCTGGGACCGGTTTCGGAGTAAGACCCCTCTTCAGCCAGGCTAGCTTGAATCCAGTGGCAAAGTGGGCAAGGGACCCACGTCTGGACATACCCTGCCAACTTAGAGCGAACAAAGCAAACACAAAGAGATGCTGGACGGGGTGCTGAAACTTTTCCAACACTCACCCCCAGTCACAGTACCCTGCCAACTTAGGGCGAACAAAGCAAACACAAAGAGATGATGGACGGAGTGCTGAAACATTTCAAACACTCACCCCCAGACACAGATCTGGGTTGAATCCATCATCGTTCTTTAGCTCACTTTGCCTCTTCAGTTCAGACCCAGCTATATGCAAATCAGTCTTGACCCTGTGCCTCGTGGGAATAGTCAAGCCCGACCTGCCAAGCCAGGTCTTCCCTGAACCGGAAAAAAGCATCCTGGGACAGGTTTCGGAGTAACACGCCTCTTCAGCCAGTCTAACTTGAATCCAGGGACAAAGTAAGTAAGGGACCCACGTCTGGGCATACCCTGCCAAATTAGGGTGAACAAAGCAAACACAAAGAGATGATGGACGGAGTGCTGAAACTTTTCAAACATTCACCCCCCTTCACAGTACCCTGCCAACTTAGGGCGAACAAAGCAAACACAAAGAGATGATGGACGGAGAGCTGAAACTTTTCAAACACTCACCCTCAGTCACAGATCTGGGTTGAATCCATCATTGTTCTTTTGCTCACTTTGCCACCGCAGCTCAGACCAAGCTATATGCAAAGCCGTCTTGACCGTCTGCCTCATGTGAACAGTCCAGCCCGAACAGCTTATCCAGGTCTTCCCTGTACCGTAAACAAGCATCCTGGGACCGATTTCGGAGTAACACCCCTCTTCGGCCAGACTAGCTTGAATCCAGTGGGAAAGTGAGCAAGGGACCCACGTCTGGGTATACCCTGCCAACTTAAGGCAAACAGAGAAAACACAAAGAGATGATGGACGGAGTGCTGAAACTTTTCAAACATTCACCCCCCTTCACAGTACCCTGCCAACTTAGGGTGAACAAAGCAAACACAAAGAGATGATGGACGGAGAGCTGAAACTTTTCAAACACTCACCCTCAGTCACAGATCTGGGTTGAATCCATCATCGTTCTTTAGCTCACTTTGCCACCGCAGGTCAGACCCAGCTTATTGCCAATCAGTCTTGACCCTGTGCCTCTTGGGAACAGTCCAGCCCGAACTGCCAAGCAAGGTCTTCCCTGAACCAGAAACAAGCATCCTGGGACCGGTTTCGGAGTCACACCGCTCTTAAGCCAGGCTAGCTTCAATCCAGTGGCAAAGTGAGCAAGGGACCCACGTTTCGGCATACCCTGCTAACTTAGGGCGAACAAAGAAAACACAAAGAGATGCTGAACGGAATGCTGAAACTTTTCAAACATTCACCCCCCTTCACAGTACCCTGTCAACTTAGGGCGAACAAAGCAAACACAAAGAGATGGTGGACGGAGTGCTGAAACTTTTCAAACACTCACCCCCAGTCACAGATCTGGGTTGAATCCATCATCGCTCTTTAGCTCACTTTGCCACCTCAGTTCAGAACCAGCTATATGCAAATCAGTCTTGACCCTGTGACTCATGAGAACAGTCCAGCCCGAACTGCCAAGTCAGTTCTTCTGTGAACCGGAAACAAGCATCCTGGGACCGGTTTCAGAGTCACACCCCTCTTCAGCTAGCCTAGCTTGAATCCAGTGGCAAAGTGAGCAAGGGCCCCCCACGTCTCGGCATACCCTGCCAACTTAGGGCGAACAAAGCAAACACAAAGAGATGATGGACGGAGTGCTGAAACTTTTCAAACACTCACCCCCAGTCACAGATCTGGGTTGAATCCATCATTGTACTTTAGCTCACTTTGCCACCGCAGGTCAGACCCAGCTATATGCAAATCAGTCTTGACCCTGTGACTCATGGGAACAGTCCAGCCCGAACTGCCAAGTCAGTTCTTCCGTGAACCGGAAACAAGCATCCTGGGACCGGTTTCGGAGTCACACCCCTCTTCAGCCAGGCTAGCTTGAATCCAGTGGCAAAGTGAGCAAGGGACCCACGTCTTGGCATACCCTGCTAACTTAGGGCAAACAAAGAAAACACAAAGAGATGATGGACGAAGTGCTGAAACTTTTCAAACACGCACCCCCAGTCACAGATCTGGGTTGAATCCGTCATCGTTCTTTAGCTCACTTTGCCACAGCAGGTCAGACCCAGCTATATGCAAATCAGTCTTGACCCTGTGCATCATGGGAACAGTCCAGCCCAAACTGCCAAGTCAGGTCTTCCCTGAACCGGAAACAAGCATTCTTGGACCGGTTTCGAAGTCACACCCTTCTTCAGCAGGTTATCTTGAATCCAGTGGCAAAGTGAGCAAGGGGCCTACGTCTCAGCATACCCTGCAAACTTAGGGCGAACAAAAAAAACACAAAGAGATGCTGGAGGGAGTGCTGAAACTTTTCAAACACTCACCCCCAGTTACAGATCTGGATTGAATCCATCATCGTTCTTTAGCTCATTTTGCCACCTCAGTTCAGACACAGCTATATGCAAATCAGTCTTGACCCTGTGCCTCATGGAACAGTCCAGCCCGAATTGCGAAGCCAGGTCTTCCCTTAACCGGAAACCAGCATCCTGAGACCGGTTTCGGAGTAACACCCCTCTTCAGCCAGGCTAGTTTGAATCAAGTGACAAAGATTGCTAGGGACCCACACCTGTGCATACCCTGCCAACTTGGTGTGAACAAAGCAAACAGAAAGAGATGATAGACGGAGTGCTGAAACTTTTCAGACACTCAGCCCCAATCACAGATCTAGGTGTAATCCATCATCGTTCTTTAGCTCACTCTGTCACCTCAGTTCAGACCCAGCTATATGCAAATCAGTCTTGACCCTGTGCCTCATGGGAACAGTCCAGCCCAAACTGCGAAATCAGGTCTTCCCTGAACCGGAAACAAGCATCCTGGGACCGGTTTCAAAGTCACACCCCTCTTCAGCAGGTTAGCTTGAATCCAGTGGCAGAGTGAGCAAGGGACCCACGTCTCGGCATACCCTGCCAACTTAGGGCGAACAAAGAAAACACAAAGAAATGCTGGAGGGAGTGCTGAAACTTTTCAAACACTCATCCCCAGTTACAGATCTGGGTTGATTCCATCATCGTTCTTTAGCTCATTTTGCCACCTCAGTTCAGACACAGCTATATGCAAATCAGTCTTGACCCTGTGCCTCATGGAACAGTCCAGCCCGAATTGCGAAGCCAGGTCTTCCCTTAACCGGAAACCAGCATCCTGAGACCGGTTTCGGAGTAACACCCCTCTTCAGCCAGGCTAGTTTGAATCAAGTGACAAAGATTGCTAGGGACCCACACCTGTGCATACCCTGCCAACTTAGGGTGAACAAAGCAAACACAAAGAGATGATGGACGGAGTGCTGAAACTTTTCAAACACTCACCCCCAGTCAGAGATCTGGGTTGAATCCATCATCGTTCTTTAGCTCACTTTGCCACCTCAGTTCAGACCCAGCTATATGTAAATCAGTCTTGACCCTGTGCCTCATGAGAACATTCCAGCCCGAACTGCCAAGCCAGGTCTTCCCTGAACCGGAAACAAGCATCCTGGGACCGGTTTCGGAGTAAGACCCCTCTTCAGCCAGGCTAGCTTGAATCCAGTGGCAAAGTGGGCAAGGGACCCACGTCTGGACATACCCTGCCAACTTAGAGCGAACAAAGCAAACACAAAGAGATGCTGGACGGGGTGCTGAAACTTTTCCAACACTCACCCCCAGTCACAGTACCCTGCCAACTTAGGGCGAACAAAGCAAACACAAAGAGATGATGGACGGAGTGCTGAAACATTTCAAACACTCACCCCCAGACACAGATCTGGGTTGAATCCATCATCGTTCTTTAGCTCACTTTGCCTCTTCAGTTCAGACCCAGCTATATGCAAATCAGTCTTGACCCTGTGCCTCGTGGGAATAGTCAAGCCCGACCTGCCAAGCCAGGTCTTCCCTGAACCGGAAAAAAGCATCCTGGGACAGGTTTCGGAGTAACACGCCTCTTCAGCCAGTCTAACTTGAATCCAGGGACAAAGTAAGTAAGGGACCCACGTCTGGGCATACCCTGCCAAATTAGGGTGAACAAAGCAAACACAAAGAGATGATGGACGGAGTGCTGAAACTTTTCAAACATTCACCCCCCTTCACAGTACCCTGCCAACTTAGGGCGAACAAAGCAAACACAAAGAGATGATGGACGGAGAGCTGAAACTTTTCAAACACTCACCCTCAGTCACAGATCTGGGTTGAATCCATCATTGTTCTTTTGCTCACTTTGCCACCGCAGCTCAGACCAAGCTATATGCAAAGCCGTCTTGACCGTCTGCCTCATGTGAACAGTCCAGCCCGAACAGCTTATCCAGGTCTTCCCTGTACCGGAAACAAGCATCCTGGGACCGATTTCGGAGTAACACCCCTCTTCAGCCAGACTAGCTTGAATCCAGTGGGAAAGTGAGCAAGGGACCCACGTCTGGGTATACCCTGCCAACTTAAGGCAAACAGAGAAAACACAAAGAGATGATGGACGGAGTGCTGAAACTTTTCAAACATTCACCCCCCTTCACAGTACCCTGCCAACTTAGGGTGAACAAAGCAAACACAAAGAGATGATGGACGGAGAGCTGAAACTTTTCAAACACTCACCCTCAGTCACAGATCTGGGTTGAATCCATCATCGTTCTTTAGCTCACTTTGCCACCGCAGGTCAGACCCAGCTTATTGCCAATCAGTCTTGACCCTGTGCCTCTTGGGAACAGTCCAGCCCGAACTGCCAAGCAAGGTCTTCCCTGAACCAGAAACAAGCATCCTGGGACCGGTTTCGGAGTCACACCGCTCTTAAGCCAGGCTAGCTTCAATCCAGTGGCAAAGTGAGCAAGGGACCCACGTTTCGGCATACCCTGCTAACTTAGGGCGAACAAAGAAAACACAAAGAGATGCTGAACGGAATGCTGAAACTTTTCAAACATTCACCCCCTTCACAGTACCCTGTCAACTTAGGGCGAACAAAGCAAACACAAAGAGATGGTGGACGGAGTGCTGAAACTTTTCAAACACTCACCCCCAGTCACAGATCTGGGTTGAATCCATCATCGCTCTTTAGCTCACTTTGCCACCTCAGTTCAGAACCAGCTATATGCAAATCAGTCTTGACCCTGTGACTCATGAGAACAGTCCAGCCCGAACTGCCAAGTCAGTTCTTCTGTGAACCGGAAACAAGCATCCTGGGACCGGTTTCAGAGTCACACCCCTCTTCAGCTAGCCTAGCTTGAATCCAGTGGCAAAGTGAGCAAGGGCCCCCCACGTCTCGGCATACCCTGCCAACTTAGGGCGAACAAAGCAAACACAAAGAGATGATGGACGGAGTGCTGAAACTTTTCAAACACTCACCCCCAGTCACAGATCTGGGTTGAATCCATCATTGTACTTTAGCTCACTTTGCCACCGCAGGTCAGACCCAGCTATATGCAAATCAGTCTTGACCCTGTGACTCATGGGAACAGTCCAGCCCGAACTGCCAAGTCAGTTCTTCCGTGAACCGGAAACAAGCATCCTGGGACCGGTTTCGGAGTCACACCCCTCTTCAGCCAGGCTAGCTTGAATCCAGTGGCAAAGTGAGCAAGGGACCCACGTCTTGGCATACCCTGCTAACTTAGGGCAAACAAAGAAAACACAAAGAGATGATGGACGAAGTGCTGAAACTTTTCAAACACGCACCCCCAGTCACAGATCTGGGTTGAATCCGTCATCGTTCTTTAGCTCACTTTGCCACAGCAGGTCAGACCCAGCTATATGCAAATCAGTCTTGACCCTGTGCATCATGGGAACAGTCCAGCCCAAACTGCCAAGCCAGGTCTTCCCTGAACCGGAAACAAGCATCCTGGGACCGGTTTCGGAGTCACACTCCTCTTCAGCCAGGCCAGCTTGAATCCAGTGGCAAAGTGAACAAGGGACCCACGTCTCGGCATACCTTGCCAAATTAGGGCGAACAAAGAAAACACAAAGAGATGCTGGAGAGAGTGCTGAACTTTTCCAACACTCACACCCAGTCACAGTACCCTGCCAACTTAGGGCAAACAAAGCAAACACAAAGAGATGATGGACGGAGTGCTGAAACTTTTCAAACACTCACACCCAGTCACAGTACCCTGCCTACTTAGGGCAAACAAAGCAAACACAAACAGATGATGGACGGAGTGCTGAAATTTTTCAAACACTCATCCTCAGTCACAGATCTGGGTTGAATCCATCATCGTTCTTTAGCTCATTTTGCCACCTCAGTTAAGACACAGCAATATGCAAATCAGTCTTGACCCTGTGCCTCATGGGAACAGTCCAGCCCGAATTGCCAAGCCAGATCTTCCCTGAACTGGAAACAAGCATCCTGAGACCAGTTTCGGAGTAACACCCCGCTTCAGCTAGGCTAGCTTGAATGAAATGGCAAAGTGAGAAAGTGACCCACGTCTGGGCATACCCTGCCAACTTTGGGCAAACAAAGCAAACACAAAGAGATGCTGTTCCGAGTACTGAAACTTTTCAAACACTCACCCCCAGTCACAGATCTGGGTTGAATCCATCATCGTTCTTTAGCTCACATTGCCACCTCAGTTCAGAACCAGCTATATGCAAATCAGTCTTGACCCTGTGACTCATGGGAACAGTCCAGCCCGAACTGCCAAGTCAGTTCTTCTGTGAACCGGACACAAGCATCCTGGGACCGGTTTCAGAGTCACACCCCTCTTCAGCTAGGCTAGCTTGATTCCAGTGGCAAAGTGAGCAAGGGCCCCCCACGTCTCGGCATACCCTGCCAACTTAGGGTGAACAAAGCAAACACAAAGTGATGATGGACGGAGTGCTGATAATTTTCAAACACACATCCTCAGTCACAGATCTGGGTTGAATCCATCATCGTTCTTTAGCTCACTTTGCCACCTCAGTTCAGACCCAGCTATATGCAAATCAGTCTTGACCCTGTGCCTCATGGGAACAGTCCAGCCCGAACAGCCAAGCCAGGTCTTCCCTGAACCGGAAACAAGCATCCTGGGACCGGTTTCGGAGTCACACCCCTCTTCAGCCAGACTAGCTTGAATCCAGTGGGAAAGTGAGCAAGGGACCCACATCTGGGCATACCCTGCCAATGTAGGGAAAACAAAGCAAACACAAAGAGATGATGGACGGAGTGCTGAAACTTTTCAAACACTCACCCCCAGTCACAGATCTGGGTTGAATCCATCATTGTTCTTTAGCTCACTTTGCCACCGCAGGTCAGACCTAGCTATATGCAAATCAGTCTTGACCCTGTGCCTCATGGGAACAGTCCAGCTCAAACTGCCAAGACAGGTCTTCCCTGAACCGAAAACAAGCATCCTGAGACCAGGTTCGGAGTAACACCCCTCTTCAGCCAGGCTAGCTTGAATCCAGTGGCAAAGTGAGCAAGGGACCCACGTCTCGGCATACCCTGCTAACTTAGGGCGAACAAAGAAAACACAAAGAGATGCTGAACGGAGTGCTGAAACTTTTCAAACATTCACCCCCCTTCACACTACCCTGCCAACTTAGGGCGAACAAAGCAAACACAAAGAGATGATGGACAGAGTACTGAAACTTTTCAAACACTCAACCCCAGTCACAGATCTGGGTTTAATCCATCATCGTTCTTTAGCTCACTTTGCCACCTCAGTTCAGAACCAGCTATATGCAAATCAGTCTTGACCCTGTGACTCATGGGAACAGTCCAGGCCGAACTGCCAAGTCAGTTCTTCTGTGAACCGGAAACAAGCATCCTGGGACCGGTTTCGGAGTCACACCCCTCTTCAGCCAGGCTAGCTTGAATCCAGTGGCAAAGTGAGCAAGGGACCCACGTCTCGGCATACCCTGCTAACTTAGGCCAAACAAAGAAAACACAAAGAGATGATGGACGAAGTGCTGAAACTTTTCAAACACGCACCCCCAGTCACATATCTGGGTTGAATCTGTCATCGTTCTTTACCTCACTTTGCCACAGCAGGTCAGACCCAGCTATATGCAAATCAGTCTTGACCCTGTGCATCATGGGAACAGTCCAGCCCAAACTGCCAAGTCAGGTCTTCCCTGAACCGGAAACAAGCATCCTTGGACCGGTTTCGAAGTCACACCCCTCTTCAGCAGGTTAACTTGAATCCAGTGGCAAAGTGAGCAAGGGACCTACGTCTCGGCATACCCTGCAAACTTAGGGCGAACAAAGAAAACACAAAGAGATGCTTGAGGGAGTGCTGAAACTTTTCAAACACTCACCCCCAGTTACAGATCTGGATTGAATCCATCATCGTTCTTTAGCTCATTTTGCCACCTCAGTTCAGACACAGCTATATGCAAATCAGTCTTGACCCTGTGCCTCATGGGAACAGTCGATCCTGAACTGCCAAGCCAGGTCTTCCCTGAACTGGAAACAAGCATCCTGGGACCAGTTTCGGAGTAAGACCCCTCTTCAGCCAGGCTAGCTTGAATCCAGTGGCAAAGTGGGCAAGGGGCACACAGCTGGGCATACCCTGCCAACTTAGAGCGAACAAAGCAAACACACAGAGATGATGGACGGAGTGTTGAAACTTTTCAAACACTCACCCCCAGTCACAGATCTGGGTTGAATCCATCATCGTTCTTTAGCTCACTTTGCCACCTCAGGTCAGACCCAGCTATATGCAAATCAGTCTTGACCCTGTGCCTCGTGGGAATAGTCCAGTCCGAACTGCCAAGCCAGGTCTTCCCTGAACTGGAAACAAGCATCCTGGGACCAGTTTCGGAGTAAGACCCCTCTTCAGCCAGGCTAGCTTGAATCCAGTGGCAAAGTGGGCAAGGGGCACACAGCTGGGCATACCCTGCCAACTTAGAGCGAACAAAGCAAACACAAAGAGATGATGGACGGAGTGTTGAAACTTTTCAAACACTCACCCCCAGTCACAGATCTGGGTTGAATTCATCATCGTTCTTAAGCTCACTTTGCCACCTCAGTTCAGACCCAGCTATATGTCAATCAGGGTTGACCCTGTGCCTCATGAGAACATTCCAGCCTGAACTGCCAAGCCAGATCTTCCCTGAACCGGAAACCAGCATCCTGGGACCCGTTTCGGAGTAACACCCCTCTTCAGCCAGACTAGCTTGAATCCAGTGGGAAAGTGAGGAAGGGACCCATGTCTGGGTATACCCTGCTAACTTTGGGCGAACAAAGAAAACAGAAAGAGATGATAGACGGAGTGCTGAAACTTTTCAGACACTCAGCCCCAATCACAGATCTAGGTGTAATCCATCATCGTTCTTTAGCTCACTCTGTCACCTCAGTTCAGACCCAGCTATATGCAAATCAGTCTTGACCCTGTGCCTCATGGGAACAGTCCAGCCCGAACTGCCAAGTCAGGTCTTCCCTGAACCGGAAACAAGCATCCTGGGACCGGTTTCAAAGTCACACCCCTCTTCAGCAGGTTAGCTTGAATCCAGTGGCAGAGTGAGCAAGGGACCCACGTCTCGGCATACCCTGCCAACTTAGGGCGAACAAAGAAAACACAAAGAGATGCTGGAGGGAGTGCTGAAACTTTTCAAACACTCATCCCCAGTTACAGATCTGGGTTGAATCCATCATCGTTCTTTAGCTCATTTTGCCACCTCAGTTCAGACACAGCTATATGCAAATCAGTCTTGACCCTGTGCCTCATGGAACAGTCCAGCCCGAATTGCGAAGCCAGGTCTTCCCTTAACCGGAAACCAGCATCCTGAGACCGGTTTCGGAGTAACACCCCTCTTCAGCCAGGCTAGTTTGAATCAAGTGACAAAGATTGCTAGGGACCCACACCTGTGCATACCCTGCCAACTTAGGGTGAACAAAGCAAACACAAAGAGATGATGGACGGAGTGCTGAAACTTTTCAAACACTCACCCCCAGTCAGAGATCTGGGTTGAATCCATCATCGTTCTTTAGCTCACTTTGCCACCTCAGTTCAGACCCAGCTATATGTAAATCAGTCTTGACCCTGTGCCTCATGAGAACATTCCAGCCCGAACTGCCAAGCCAGGTCTTCCCTAAACCGGAAACAAGCATCCTGGGACCGGTTTCGGAGTAAGACTCCTTTTCAGCCAGGCTAGCTTGAACCCAGTGGCAAAGTGGGCAAGGAACCCATGTCTGGGCATACCCTGCCAACTTAGAGCGAACAAAGCAAACACAAAGAGATGCTGGACGGGGTGCTGAAACTTTTCCAACACTCACCCCCAGTCACAGTACCCGGCGAACTTAGGGCGAACAAAGCAAACACAAAGAGATGATGGACGGAGTGCTGAAACTTTTCAAACACTCATCCTCAGTCACAGATCTGGGTTGAATCCATCATCGTTCTTTAGCTCACTTTGCCACCTCGGGTCAGACCCAGCTATATGCAAATCAGTCTTGACCCTGTGCCTCGTGGGAATAGTCCAGCCCGAACTGCCAAGCCAGGTCTTCCCTGAACTGGAAACAAGCATCCTGGGACCAGTTTCGGAGTAAGACCCCTCTTCAGCCAGGCTAGCTTGAATCCAGTGGCAAAGTGGGCAAGGGGCACACAGCTGGGCATACCCTGCCAACTTAGAGCGAACAAAGCAAACACAAAGAGATGATGGACGGAGTGTTGAAACTTTTCAAACACTCACCCCCAGTCACAGATCTGGGTTGAATTCATCATCGTTCTTAAGCTCACTTTGCCACCTCAGTTCAGACCCAGCTATATGTCAATCAGGGTTGACCCTGTGCCTCATGAGAACATTCCAGCCTGAACTGCCAAGCCAGATCTTCCCTGAACCGGAAACCAGCATACTGAGACCGGTTTCGGAGTAACACCCCTCTTCAGCCAGACTAGCTTGAATCCAGTGGGAAAGTGAGGAAGGGACCCATGTCTGGGTATACCCTGCTAACTTTGGGCGAACAAAGAAAACAGAAAGAGATGATAGACGGAGTGCTGAAACTTTTCAGACACTCAGCCCCAATCACAGATCTAGGTGTAATCCATCATCGTTCTTTAGCTCACTCTGTCACCTCAGTTCAGACCCAGCTATATGCAAATCAGTCTTGACCCTGTGCCTCATGGGAACAGTCCAGCCCAAACTGCGAAATCAGGTCTTCCCTGAACCGGAAACAAGCATCCTGGGACCGGTTTCAAAGTCACACCCCTCTTCAGCAGGTTAGCTTGAATCCAGTGGCAGAGTGAGCAAGGGACCCACGTCTCGGCATACCCTGCCAACTTAGGGCGAACAAAGAAAACACAAAGAAATGCTGGAGGGAGTGCTGAAACTTTTCAAACACTCATCCCCAGTTACAGATCTGGGTTGATTCCATCATCGTTCTTTAGCTCATTTTGCCACCTCAGTTCAGACACAGCTATATGCAAATCAGTCTTGACCCTGTGCCTCATGGAACAGTCCAGCCCGAATTGCGAAGCCAGGTCTTCCCTTAACCGGAAACCAGCATCCTGAGACCGGTTTCGGAGTAACACCCCTCTTCAGCCAGGCTAGTTTGAATCAAGTGACAAAGATTGCTAGGGACCCACACCTGTGCATACCCTGCCAACTTAGGGTGAACAAAGCAAACACAAAGAGATGATGGACGGAGTGCTGAAACTTTTCAAACACTCACCCCCAGTCAGAGATCTGGGTTGAATCCATCATCGTTCTTTAGCTCACTTTGCCACCTCAGTTCAGACCCAGCTATATGTAAATCAGTCTTGACCCTGTGCCTCATGAGAACATTCCAGCCCGAACTGCCAAGCCAGGTCTTCCCTGAACCGGAAACAAGCATCCTGGGACCGGTTTCGGAGTAAGACCCCTCTTCAGCCAGGCTAGCTTGAATCCAGTGGCAAAGTGGGCAAGGGACCCACGTCTGGACATACCCTGCCAACTTAGAGCGAACAAAGCAAACACAAAGAGATGCTGGACGGGGTGCTGAAACTTTTCCAACACTCACCCCCAGTCACAGTACCCTGCCAACTTAGGGCGAACAAAGCAAACACAAAGAGATGATGGACGGAGTGCTGAAACATTTCAAACACTCACCCCCAGACACAGATCTGGGTTGAATCCATCATCGTTCTTTAGCTCACTTTGCCTCTTCAGTTCAGACCCAGCTATATGCAAATCAGTCTTGACCCTGTGCCTCGTGGGAATAGTCAAGCCCGACCTGCCAAGCCAGGTCTTCCCTGAACCGGAAAAAAGCATCCTGGGACAGGTTTCGGAGTAACACGCCTCTTCAGCCAGTCTAACTTGAATCCAGTGACAAAGTAAGTAAGGGACCCACGTCTGGGCATACCCTGCCAAATTAGGGTGAACAAAGCAAACACAAAGAGATGATGGACGGAGTGCTGAAACTTTTCAAACATTCACCCCCCTTCACAGTACCCTGCCAACTTAGGGCGAACAAAGCAAACACAAAGAGATGATGGACGGAGAGCTGAAACTTTTCAAACACTCACCCTCAGTCACAGATCTGGGTTGAATCCATCATTGTTCTTTTGCTCACTTTGCCACCGCAGCTCAGACCAAGCTATATGCAAAGCCGTCTTGACCGTCTGCCTCATGTGAACAGTCCAGCCCGAACAGCTTATCCAGGTCTTCCCTGTACCGGAAACAAGCATCCTGGGACCGATTTCGGAGTAACACCCCTCTTCAGCCAGACTAGCTTGAATCCAGTGGGAAAGTGAGCAAGGGACCCACGTCTGGGTATACCCTGCCAACTTAAGGCAAACAGAGAAAACACAAAGAGATGATGGACGGAGTGCTGAAACTTTTCAAACATTCACCCCCCTTCACAGTACCCTGCCAACTTAGGGTGAACAAAGCAAACACAAAGAGATGATGGACGGAGAGCTGAAACTTTTCAAACACTCACCCTCAGTCACAGATCTGGGTTGAATCCATCATCGTTCTTTAGCTCACTTTGCCACCGCAGGTCAGACCCAGCTTATTGCCAATCAGTCTTGACCCTGTGCCTCTTGGGAACAGTCCAGCCCGAACTGCCAAGCAAGGTCTTCCCTGAACCAGAAACAAGCATCCTGGGACCGGTTTCGGAGTCACACCGCTCTTAAGCCAGGCTAGCTTCAATCCAGTGGCAAAGTGAGCAAGGGACCCACGTTTCGGCATACCCTGCTAACTTAGGGCGAACAAAGAAAACACAAAGAGATGCTGAACGGAATGCTGAAACTTTTCAAACATTCACCCCCCTTCACAGTACCCTGTCAACTTAGGGCGAACAAAGCAAACACAAAGAGATGGTGGACGGAGTGCTGAAACTTTTCAAACACTCACCCCCAGTCACAGATCTGGGTTGAATCCATCATCGCTCTTTAGCTCACTTTGCCACCTCAGTTCAGAACCAGCTATATGCAAATCAGTCTTGACCCTGTGACTCATGAGAACAGTCCAGCCCGAACTGCCAAGTCAGTTCTTCTGTGAACCGGAAACAAGCATCCTGGGACCGGTTTCAGAGTCACACCCCTCTTCAGCTAGCCTAGCTTGAATCCAGTGGCAAAGTGAGCAAGGGCCCCCCACGTCTCGGCATACCCTGCCAACTTAGGGCGAACAAAGCAAACACAAAGAGATGATGGACGGAGTGCTGAAACTTTTCAAACACTCACCCCCAGTCACAGATCTGGGTTGAATCCATCATTGTACTTTAGCTCACTTTGCCACCGCAGGTCAGACCCAGCTATATGCAAATCAGTCTTGACCCTGTGACTCATGGGAACAGTCCAGCCCGAACTGCCAAGTCAGTTCTTCCGTGAACCGGAAACAAGCATCCTGGGACCGGTTTCGGAGTCACACCCCTCTTCAGCCAGGCTAGCTTGAATCCAGTGGCAAAGTGAGCAAGGGACCCACGTCTTGGCATACCCTGCTAACTTAGGGCAAACAAAGAAAACACAAAGAGATGATGGACGAAGTGCTGAAACTTTTCAAACACGCACCCCCAGTCACAGATCTGGGTTGAATCCGTCATCGTTCTTTAGCTCACTTTGCCACAGCAGGTCAGACCCAGCTATATGCAAATCAGTCTTGACCCTGTGCATCATGGGAACAGTCCAGCCCAAACTGCCAAGTCAGGTCTTCCCTGAACCGGAAACAAGCATTCTTGGACCGGTTTCGAAGTCACACCCTTCTTCAGCAGGTTATCTTGAATCCAGTGGCAAAGTGAGCAAGGGGCCTACGTCTCAGCATACCCTGCAAACTTAGGGCGAACAAAAAAAACACAAAGAGATGCTGGAGGGAGTGCTGAAACTTTTCAAACACTCACCCCCAGTTACAGATCTGGATTGAATCCATCATCGTTCTTTAGCTCATTTTGCCACCTCAGTTCAGACACAGCTATATGCAAATCAGTCTTGACCCTGTGCCTCATGGAACAGTCCAGCCCGAATTGCGAAGCCAGGTCTTCCCTTAACCGGAAACCAGCATCCTGAGACCGGTTTCGGAGTAACACCCCTCTTCAGCCAGGCTAGTTTGAATCAAGTGACAAAGATTGCTAGGGACCCACACCTGTGCATACCCTGCCAACTTGGTGTGAACAAAGCAAACAGAAAGAGATGATAGACGGAGTGCTGAAACTTTTCAGACACTCAGCCCCAATCACAGATCTAGGTGTAATCCATCATCGTTCTTTAGCTCACTCTGTCACCTCAGTTCAGACCCAGCTATATGCAAATCAGTCTTGACCCTGTGCCTCATGGGAACAGTCCAGCCCAAACTGCGAAATCAGGTCTTCCCTGAACCGGAAACAAGCATCCTGGGACCGGTTTCAAAGTCACACCCCTCTTCAGCAGGTTAGCTTGAATCCAGTGGCAGAGTGAGCAAGGGACCCACGTCTCGGCATACCCTGCCAACTTAGGGCGAACAAAGAAAACACAAAGAAATGCTGGAGGGAGTGCTGAAACTTTTCAAACACTCATCCCCAGTTACAGATCTGGGTTGATTCCATCATCGTTCTTTAGCTCATTTTGCCACCTCAGTTCAGACACAGCTATATGCAAATCAGTCTTGACCCTGTGCCTCATGGAACAGTCCAGCCCGAATTGCGAAGCCAGGTCTTCCCTTAACCGGAAACCAGCATCCTGAGACCGGTTTCGGAGTAACACCCCTCTTCAGCCAGGCTAGTTTGAATCAAGTGACAAAGATTGCTAGGGACCCACACCTGTGCATACCCTGCCAACTTAGGGTGAACAAAGCAAACACAAAGAGATGATGGACGGAGTGCTGAAACTTTTCAAACACTCACCCCCAGTCAGAGATCTGGGTTGAATCCATCATCGTTCTTTAGCTCACTTTGCCACCTCAGTTCAGACCCAGCTATATGTAAATCAGTCTTGACCCTGTGCCTCATGAGAACATTCCAGCCCGAACTGCCAAGCCAGGTCTTCCCTGAACCGGAAACAAGCATCCTGGGACCGGTTTCGGAGTAAGACCCCTCTTCAGCCAGGCTAGCTTGAATCCAGTGGCAAAGTGGGCAAGGGACCCACGTCTGGACATACCCTGCCAACTTAGAGCGAACAAAGCAAACACAAAGAGATGCTGGACGGGGTGCTGAAACTTTTCCAACACTCACCCCCAGTCACAGTACCCTGCCAACTTAGGGCGAACAAAGCAAACACAAAGAGATGATGGACGGAGTGCTGAAACATTTCAAACACTCACCCCCAGACACAGATCTGGGTTGAATCCATCATCGTTCTTTAGCTCACTTTGCCTCTTCAGTTCAGACCCAGCTATATGCAAATCAGTCTTGACCCTGTGCCTCGTGGGAATAGTCAAGCCCGACCTGCCAAGCCAGGTCTTCCCTGAACCGGAAAAAAGCATCCTGGGACAGGTTTCGGAGTAACACGCCTCTTCAGCCAGTCTAACTTGAATCCAGGGACAAAGTAAGTAAGGGACCCACGTCTGGGCATACCCTGCCAAATTAGGGTGAACAAAGCAAACACAAAGAGATGATGGACGGAGTGCTGAAACTTTTCAAACATTCACCCCCCTTCACAGTACCCTGCCAACTTAGGGCGAACAAAGCAAACACAAAGAGATGATGGACGGAGAGCTGAAACTTTTCAAACACTCACCCTCAGTCACAGATCTGGGTTGAATCCATCATTGTTCTTTTGCTCACTTTGCCACCGCAGCTCAGACCAAGCTATATGCAAAGCCGTCTTGACCGTCTGCCTCATGTGAACAGTCCAGCCCGAACAGCTTATCCAGGTCTTCCCTGTACCGGAAACAAGCATCCTGGGACCGATTTCGGAGTAACACCCCTCTTCAGCCAGACTAGCTTGAATCCAGTGGGAAAGTGAGCAAGGGACCCACGTCTGGGTATACCCTGCCAACTTAAGGCAAACAGAGAAAACACAAAGAGATGATGGACGGAGTGCTGAAACTTTTCAAACATTCACCCCCCTTCACAGTACCCTGCCAACTTAGGGTGAACAAAGCAAACACAAAGAGATGATGGACGGAGAGCTGAAACTTTTCAAACACTCACCCTCAGTCACAGATCTGGGTTGAATCCATCATCGTTCTTTAGCTCACTTTGCCACCGCAGGTCAGACCCAGCTTATTGCCAATCAGTCTTGACCCTGTGCCTCTTGGGAACAGTCCAGCCCGAACTGCCAAGCAAGGTCTTCCCTGAACCAGAAACAAGCATCCTGGGACCGGTTTCGGAGTCACACCGCTCTTAAGCCAGGCTAGCTTCAATCCAGTGGCAAAGTGAGCAAGGGACCCACGTTTCGGCATACCCTGCTAACTTAGGGCGAACAAAGAAAACACAAAGAGATGCTGAACGGAATGCTGAAACTTTTCAAACATTCACCCCCTTCACAGTACCCTGTCAACTTAGGGCGAACAAAGCAAACACAAAGAGATGGTGGACGGAGTGCTGAAACTTTTCAAACACTCACCCCCAGTCACAGATCTGGGTTGAATCCATCATCGCTCTTTAGCTCACTTTGCCACCTCAGTTCAGAACCAGCTATATGCAAATCAGTCTTGACCCTGTGACTCATGAGAACAGTCCAGCCCGAACTGCCAAGTCAGTTCTTCTGTGAACCGGAAACAAGCATCCTGGGACCGGTTTCAGAGTCACACCCCTCTTCAGCTAGCCTAGCTTGAATCCAGTGGCAAAGTGAGCAAGGGCCCCCCACGTCTCGGCATACCCTGCCAACTTAGGGCGAACAAAGCAAACACAAAGAGATGATGGACGGAGTGCTGAAACTTTTCAAACACTCACCCCCAGTCACAGATCTGGGTTGAATCCATCATTGTACTTTAGCTCACTTTGCCACCGCAGGTCAGACCCAGCTATATGCAAATCAGTCTTGACCCTGTGACTCATGGGAACAGTCCAGCCCGAACTGCCAAGTCAGTTCTTCCGTGAACCGGAAACAAGCATCCTGGGACCGGTTTCGGAGTCACACCCCTCTTCAGCCAGGCTAGCTTGAATCCAGTGGCAAAGTGAGCAAGGGACCCACGTCTTGGCATACCCTGCTAACTTAGGGCAAACAAAGAAAACACAAAGAGATGATGGACGAAGTGCTGAAACTTTTCAAACACGCACCCCCAGTCACAGATCTGGGTTGAATCCGTCATCGTTCTTTAGCTCACTTTGCCACAGCAGGTCAGACCCAGCTATATGCAAATCAGTCTTGACCCTGTGCATCATGGGAACAGTCCAGCCCAAACTGCCAAGCCAGGTCTTCCCTGAACCGGAAACAAGCATCCTGGGACCGGTTTCGGAGTCACACTCCTCTTCAGCCAGGCCAGCTTGAATCCAGTGGCAAAGTGAACAAGGGACCCACGTCTCGGCATACCTTGCCAAATTAGGGCGAACAAAGAAAACACAAAGAGATGCTGGAGAGAGTGCTGAACTTTTCCAACACTCACACCCAGTCACAGTACCCTGCCAACTTAGGGCAAACAAAGCAAACACAAAGAGATGATGGACGGAGTGCTGAAACTTTTCAAACACTCACACCCAGTCACAGTACCCTGCCTACTTAGGGCAAACAAAGCAAACACAAACAGATGATGGACGGAGTGCTGAAATTTTTCAAACACTCATCCTCAGTCACAGATCTGGGTTGAATCCATCATCGTTCTTTAGCTCATTTTGCCACCTCAGTTAAGACACAGCAATATGCAAATCAGTCTTGACCCTGTGCCTCATGGGAACAGTCCAGCCCGAATTGCCAAGCCAGATCTTCCCTGAACTGGAAACAAGCATCCTGAGACCAGTTTCGGAGTAACACCCCGCTTCAGCTAGGCTAGCTTGAATGAAATGGCAAAGTGAGAAAGTGACCCACGTCTGGGCATACCCTGCCAACTTTGGGCAAACAAAGCAAACACAAAGAGATGCTGTTCCGAGTACTGAAACTTTTCAAACACTCACCCCCAGTCACAGATCTGGGTTGAATCCATCATCGTTTTTTAGCTCACATTGCCACCTCAGTTCAGAACCAGCTATATGCAAATCAGTCTTGACCCTGTGACTCATGGGAACAGTCCAGCCCGAACTGCCAAGTCAGTTCTTCTGTGAACCGGACACAAGCATCCTGGGACCGGTTTCAGAGTCACACCCCTCTTCAGCTAGGCTAGCTTGATTCCAGTGGCAAAGTGAGCAAGGGCCCCCCACGTCTCGGCATACCCTGCCAACTTAGGGTGAACAAAGCAAACACAAAGTGATGATGGACGGAGTGCTGATAATTTTCAAACACACATCCTCAGTCACAGATCTGGGTTGAATCCATCATCGTTCTTTAGCTCACTTTGCCACCTCAGTTCAGACCCAGCTATATGCAAATCAGTCTTGACCCTGTGCCTCATGGGAACAGTCCAGCCCGAACAGCCAAGCCAGGTCTTCCCTGAACCGGAAACAAGCATCCTGGGACCGGTTTCGGAGTCACACCCCTCTTCAGCCAGACTAGCTTGAATCCAGTGGGAAAGTGAGCAAGGGACCCACATCTGGGCATACCCTGCCAATGTAGGGAAAACAAAGCAAACACAAAGAGATGATGGACGGAGTGCTGAAACTTTTCAAACACTCACCCCCAGTCACAGATCTGGGTTGAATCCATCATTGTTCTTTAGCTCACTTTGCCACCGCAGGTCAGACCTAGCTATATGCAAATCAGTCTTGACCCTGTGCCTCATGGGAACAGTCCAGCTCAAACTGCCAAGACAGGTCTTCCCTGAACCGAAAACAAGCATCCTGAGACCAGGTTCGGAGTAACACCCCTCTTCAGCCAGGCTAGCTTGAATCCAGTGGCAAAGTGAGCAAGGGACCCACGTCTCGGCATACCCTGCTAACTTAGGGCGAACAAAGAAAACACAAAGAGATGCTGAACGGAGTGCTGAAACTTTTCAAACATTCACCCCCCTTCACACTACCCTGCCAACTTAGGGCGAACAAAGCAAACACAAAGAGATGATGGACAGAGTACTGAAACTTTTCAAACACTCAACCCCAGTCACAGATCTGGGTTTAATCCATCATCGTTCTTTAGCTCACTTTGCCACCTCAGTTCAGAACCAGCTATATGCAAATCAGTCTTGACCCTGTGACTCATGGGAACAGTCCAGGCCGAACTGCCAAGTCAGTTCTTCTGTGAACCGGAAACAAGCATCCTGGGACCGGTTTCGGAGTCACACCCCTCTTCAGCCAGGCTAGCTTGAATCCAGTGGCAAAGTGAGCAAGGGACCCACGTCTCGGCATACCCTGCTAACTTAGGCCAAACAAAGAAAACACAAAGAGATGATGGACGAAGTGCTGAAACTTTTCAAACACGCACCCCCAGTCACATATCTGGGTTGAATCTGTCATCGTTCTTTACCTCACTTTGCCACAGCAGGTCAGACCCAGCTATATGCAAATCAGTCTTGACCCTGTGCATCATGGGAACAGTCCAGCCCAAACTGCCAAGTCAGGTCTTCCCTGAACCGGAAACAAGCATCCTTGGACCGGTTTCGAAGTCACACCCCTCTTCAGCAGGTTAACTTGAATCCAGTGGCAAAGTGAGCAAGGGACCTACGTCTCGGCATACCCTGCAAACTTAGGGCGAACAAAGAAAACACAAAGAGATGCTTGAGGGAGTGCTGAAACTTTTCAAACACTCACCCCCAGTTACAGATCTGGATTGAATCCATCATCGTTCTTTAGCTCATTTTGCCACCTCAGTTCAGACACAGCTATATGCAAATCAGTCTTGACCCTGTGCCTCATGGGAACAGTCGATCCTGAACTGCCAAGCCAGGTCTTCCCTGAACTGGAAACAAGCATCCTGGGACCAGTTTCGGAGTAAGACCCCTCTTCAGCCAGGCTAGCTTGAATCCAGTGGCAAAGTGGGCAAGGGGCACACAGCTGGGCATACCCTGCCAACTTAGAGCGAACAAAGCAAACACACAGAGATGATGGACGGAGTGTTGAAACTTTTCAAACACTCACCCCCAGTCACAGATCTGGGTTGAATCCATCATCGTTCTTTAGCTCACTTTGCCACCTCAGGTCAGACCCAGCTATATGCAAATCAGTCTTGACCCTGTGCCTCGTGGGAATAGTCCAGTCCGAACTGCCAAGCCAGGTCTTCCCTGAACTGGAAACAAGCATCCTGGGACCAGTTTCGGAGTAAGACCCCTCTTCAGCCAGGCTAGCTTGAATCCAGTGGCAAAGTGGGCAAGGGGCACACAGCTGGGCATACCCTGCCAACTTAGAGCGAACAAAGCAAACACAAAGAGATGATGGACGGAGTGTTGAAACTTTTCAAACACTCACCCCCAGTCACAGATCTGGGTTGAATTCATCATCGTTCTTAAGCTCACTTTGCCACCTCAGTTCAGACCCAGCTATATGTCAATCAGGGTTGACCCTGTGCCTCATGAGAACATTCCAGCCTGAACTGCCAAGCCAGATCTTCCCTGAACCGGAAACCAGCATCCTGGGACCCGTTTCGGAGTAACACCCCTCTTCAGCCAGACTAGCTTGAATCCAGTGGGAAAGTGAGGAAGGGACCCATGTCTGGGTATACCCTGCTAACTTTGGGCGAACAAAGAAAACAGAAAGAGATGATAGACGGAGTGCTGAAACTTTTCAGACACTCAGCCCCAATCACAGATCTAGGTGTAATCCATCATCGTTCTTTAGCTCACTCTGTCACCTCAGTTCAGACCCAGCTATATGCAAATCAGTCTTGACCCTGTGCCTCATGGGAACAGTCCAGCCCGAACTGCCAAGTCAGGTCTTCCCTGAACCGGAAACAAGCATCCTGGGACCGGTTTCAAAGTCACACCCCTCTTCAGCAGGTTAGCTTGAATCCAGTGGCAGAGTGAGCAAGGGACCCACGTCTCGGCATACCCTGCCAACTTAGGGCGAACAAAGAAAACACAAAGAGATGCTGGAGGGAGTGCTGAAACTTTTCAAACACTCATCCCCAGTTACAGATCTGGGTTGAATCCATCATCGTTCTTTAGCTCATTTTGCCACCTCAGTTCAGACACAGCTATATGCAAATCAGTCTTGACCCTGTGCCTCATGGAACAGTCCAGCCCGAATTGCGAAGCCAGGTCTTCCCTTAACCGGAAACCAGCATCCTGAGACCGGTTTCGGAGTAACACCCCTCTTCAGCCAGGCTAGTTTGAATCAAGTGACAAAGATTGCTAGGGACCCACACCTGTGCATACCCTGCCAACTTAGGGTGAACAAAGCAAACACAAAGAGATGATGGACGGAGTGCTGAAACTTTTCAAACACTCACCCCCAGTCAGAGATCTGGGTTGAATCCATCATCGTTCTTTAGCTCACTTTGCCACCTCAGTTCAGACCCAGCTATATGTAAATCAGTCTTGACCCTGTGCCTCATGAGAACATTCCAGCCCGAACTGCCAAGCCAGGTCTTCCCTAAACCGGAAACAAGCATCCTGGGACCGGTTTCGGAGTAAGACTCCTTTTCAGCCAGGCTAGCTTGAACCCAGTGGCAAAGTGGGCAAGGAACCCATGTCTGGGCATACCCTGCCAACTTAGAGCGAACAAAGCAAACACAAAGAGATGCTGGACGGGGTGCTGAAACTTTTCCAACACTCACCCCCAGTCACAGTACCCGGCGAACTTAGGGCGAACAAAGCAAACACAAAGAGATGATGGACGGAGTGCTGAAACTTTTCAAACACTCATCCTCAGTCACAGATCTGGGTTGAATCCATCATCGTTCTTTAGCTCACTTTGCCACCTCGGGTCAGACCCAGCTATATGCAAATCAGTCTTGACCCTGTGCCTCGTGGGAATAGTCCAGCCCGAACTGCCAAGCCAGGTCTTCCCTGAACTGGAAACAAGCATCCTGGGACCAGTTTCGGAGTAAGACCCCTCTTCAGCCAGGCTAGCTTGAATCCAGTGGCAAAGTGGGCAAGGGGCACACAGCTGGGCATACCCTGCCAACTTAGAGCGAACAAAGCAAACACAAAGAGATGATGGACGGAGTGTTGAAACTTTTCAAACACTCACCCCCAGTCACAGATCTGGGTTGAATTCATCATCGTTCTTAAGCTCACTTTGCCACCTCAGTTCAGACCCAGCTATATGTCAATCAGGGTTGACCCTGTGCCTCATGAGAACATTCCAGCCTGAACTGCCAAGCCAGATCTTCCCTGAACCGGAAACCAGCATACTGAGACCGGTTTCGGAGTAACACCCCTCTTCAGCCAGACTAGCTTGAATCCAGTGGGAAAGTGAGGAAGGGACCCATGTCTGGGTATACCCTGCTAACTTTGGGCGAACAAAGAAAACAGAAAGAGATGATAGACGGAGTGCTGAAACTTTTCAGACACTCAGCCCCAATCACAGATCTAGGTGTAATCCATCATCGTTCTTTAGCTCACTCTGTCACCTCAGTTCAGACCCAGCTATATGCAAATCAGTCTTGACCCTGTGCCTCATGGGAACAGTCCAGCCCAAACTGCGAAATCAGGTCTTCCCTGAACCGGAAACAAGCATCCTGGGACCGGTTTCAAAGTCACACCCCTCTTCAGCAGGTTAGCTTGAATCCAGTGGCAGAGTGAGCAAGGGACCCACGTCTCGGCATACCCTGCCAACTTAGGGCGAACAAAGAAAACACAAAGAAATGCTGGAGGGAGTGCTGAAACTTTTCAAACACTCATCCCCAGTTACAGATCTGGGTTGATTCCATCATCGTTCTTTAGCTCATTTTGCCACCTCAGTTCAGACACAGCTATATGCAAATCAGTCTTGACCCTGTGCCTCATGGAACAGTCCAGCCCGAATTGCGAAGCCAGGTCTTCCCTTAACCGGAAACCAGCATCCTGAGACCGGTTTCGGAGTAACACCCCTCTTCAGCCAGGCTAGTTTGAATCAAGTGACAAAGATTGCTAGGGACCCACACCTGTGCATACCCTGCCAACTTAGGGTGAACAAAGCAAACACAAAGAGATGATGGACGGAGTGCTGAAACTTTTCAAACACTCACCCCCAGTCAGAGATCTGGGTTGAATCCATCATCGTTCTTTAGCTCACTTTGCCACCTCAGTTCAGACCCAGCTATATGTAAATCAGTCTTGACCCTGTGCCTCATGAGAACATTCCAGCCCGAACTGCCAAGCCAGGTCTTCCCTGAACCGGAAACAAGCATCCTGGGACCGGTTTCGGAGTAAGACCCCTCTTCAGCCAGGCTAGCTTGAATCCAGTGGCAAAGTGGGCAAGGGACCCACGTCTGGACATACCCTGCCAACTTAGAGCGAACAAAGCAAACACAAAGAGATGCTGGACGGGGTGCTGAAACTTTTCCAACACTCACCCCCAGTCACAGTACCCTGCCAACTTAGGGCGAACAAAGCAAACACAAAGAGATGATGGACGGAGTGCTGAAACATTTCAAACACTCACCCCCAGACACAGATCTGGGTTGAATCCATCATCGTTCTTTAGCTCACTTTGCCTCTTCAGTTCAGACCCAGCTATATGCAAATCAGTCTTGACCCTGTGCCTCGTGGGAATAGTCAAGCCCGACCTGCCAAGCCAGGTCTTCCCTGAACCGGAAAAAAGCATCCTGGGACAGGTTTCGGAGTAACACGCCTCTTCAGCCAGTCTAACTTGAATCCAGTGACAAAGTAAGTAAGGGACCCACGTCTGGGCATACCCTGCCAAATTAGGGTGAACAAAGCAAACACAAAGAGATGATGGACGGAGTGCTGAAACTTTTCAAACATTCACCCCCCTTCACAGTACCCTGCCAACTTAGGGCGAACAAAGCAAACACAAAGAGATGATGGACGGAGAGCTGAAACTTTTCAAACACTCACCCTCAGTCACAGATCTGGGTTGAATCCATCATTGTTCTTTTGCTCACTTTGCCACCGCAGCTCAGACCAAGCTATATGCAAAGCCGTCTTGACCGTCTGCCTCATGTGAACAGTCCAGCCCGAACAGCTTATCCAGGTCTTCCCTGTACCGGAAACAAGCATCCTGGGACCGATTTCGGAGTAACACCCCTCTTCAGCCAGACTAGCTTGAATCCAGTGGGAAAGTGAGCAAGGGACCCACGTCTGGGTATACCCTGCCAACTTAAGGCAAACAGAGAAAACACAAAGAGATGATGGACGGAGTGCTGAAACTTTTCAAACATTCACCCCCCTTCACAGTACCCTGCCAACTTAGGGTGAACAAAGCAAACACAAAGAGATGATGGACGGAGAGCTGAAACTTTTCAAACACTCACCCTCAGTCACAGATCTGGGTTGAATCCATCATCGTTCTTTAGCTCACTTTGCCACCGCAGGTCAGACCCAGCTTATTGCCAATCAGTCTTGACCCTGTGCCTCTTGGGAACAGTCCAGCCCGAACTGCCAAGCAAGGTCTTCCCTGAACCAGAAACAAGCATCCTGGGACCGGTTTCGGAGTCACACCGCTCTTAAGCCAGGCTAGCTTCAATCCAGTGGCAAAGTGAGCAAGGGACCCACGTTTCGGCATACCCTGCTAACTTAGGGCGAACAAAGAAAACACAAAGAGATGCTGAACGGAATGCTGAAACTTTTCAAACATTCACCCCCCTTCACAGTACCCTGTCAACTTAGGGCGAACAAAGCAAACACAAAGAGATGGTGGACGGAGTGCTGAAACTTTTCAAACACTCACCCCCAGTCACAGATCTGGGTTGAATCCATCATCGCTCTTTAGCTCACTTTGCCACCTCAGTTCAGAACCAGCTATATGCAAATCAGTCTTGACCCTGTGACTCATGAGAACAGTCCAGCCCGAACTGCCAAGTCAGTTCTTCTGTGAACCGGAAACAAGCATCCTGGGACCGGTTTCAGAGTCACACCCCTCTTCAGCTAGCCTAGCTTGAATCCAGTGGCAAAGTGAGCAAGGGCCCCCCACGTTTAGGCATACCCTGCCAACTTAGGGCGAACAAAGCAAACACAAAGAGATGATGGCCGGAGTGCTGAAACTTTTCAAACACTCACCCCCAGTCACAGATCTGGGTTGAATCCATCATTGTACTTTAGCTCACTTTGCCACCGCAGGTCAGACCCAGCTATATGCAAATCAGTCTTGACCCTGTGACTCATGGGAACAGTCCAGCCCGAACTGCCAAGTCAGTTCTTCCGTGAACCGGAAACAAGCATCCTGGGACCGGTTTCGGAGTCACACCCCTCTTCAGCCAGGCTAGCTTGAATCCAGTGGCAAAGTGAGCAAGGGACCCACGTCTTGGCATACCCTGCTAACTTAGGGCAAACAAAGAAAACACAAAGAGATGATGGACGAAGTGCTGAAACTTTTCAAACACGCACCCCCAGTCACAGATCTGGGTTGAATCCGTCATCGTTCTTTAGCTCACTTTGCCACAGCAGGTCAGACCCAGCTATATGCAAATCAGTCTTGACCCTGTGCATCATGGGAACAGTCCAGCCCAAACTGCCAAGTCAGGTCTTCCCTGAACCGGAAACAAGCATTCTTGGACCGGTTTCGAAGTCACACCCTTCTTCAGCAGGTTATCTTGAATCCAGTGGCAAAGTGAGCAAGGGGCCTACGTCTCAGCATACCCTGCAAACTTAGGGCGAACAAAAAAAACACAAAGAGATGCTGGAGGGAGTGCTGAAACTTTTCAAACACTCACCCCCAGTTACAGATCTGGATTGAATCCATCATCGTTCTTTAGCTCATTTTGCCACCTCAGTTCAGACACAGCTATATGCAAATCAGTCTTGACCCTGTGCCTCATGGAACAGTCCAGCCCGAATTGCGAAGCCAGGTCTTCCCTTAACCGGAAACCAGCATCCTGAGACCGGTTTCGGAGTAACACCCCTCTTCAGCCAGGCTAGTTTGAATCAAGTGACAAAGATTGCTAGGGACCCACACCTGTGCATACCCTGCCAACTTAGGGTGAACAAAGCAAACAGAAAGAGATGATAGACGGAGTGCTGAAACTTTTCAGACACTCAGCCCCAATCACAGATCTAGGTGTAATCCATCATCGTTCTTTAGCTCACTCTGTCACCTCAGTTCAGACCCAGCTATATGCAAATCAGTCTTGACCCTGTGCCTCATGGGAACAGTCCAGCCCAAACTGCGAAATCAGGTCTTCCCTGAACCGGAAACAAGCATCCTGGGACCGGTTTCAAAGTCACACCCCTCTTCAGCAGGTTAGCTTGAATCCAGTGGCAGAGTGAGCAAGGGACCCACGTCTCGGCATACCCTGCCAACTTAGGGCGAACAAAGAAAACACAAAGAAATGCTGGAGGGAGTGCTGAAACTTTTCAAACACTCATCCCCAGTTACAGATCTGGGTTGATTCCATCATCGTTCTTTAGCTCATTTTGCCACCTCAGTTCAGACACAGCTATATGCAAATCAGTCTTGACCCTGTGCCTCATGGAACAGTCCAGCCCGAATTGCGAAGCCAGGTCTTCCCTTAACCGGAAACCAGCATCCTGAGACCGGTTTCGGAGTAACACCCCTCTTCAGCCAGGCTAGTTTGAATCAAGTGACAAAGATTGCTAGGGACCCACACCTGTGCATACCCTGCCAACTTAGGGTGAACAAAGCAAACACAAAGAGATGATGGACGGAGTGCTGAAACTTTTCAAACACTCACCCCCAGTCAGAGATCTGGGTTGAATCCATCATCGTTCTTTAGCTCACTTTGCCACCTCAGTTCAGACCCAGCTATATGTAAATCAGTCTTGACCCTGTGCCTCATGAGAACATTCCAGCCCGAACTGCCAAGCCAGGTCTTCCCTGAACCGGAAACAAGCATCCTGGGACCGGTTTCGGAGTAAGACCCCTCTTCAGCCAGGCTAGCTTGAATCCAGTGGCAAAGTGGGCAAGGGACCCACGTCTGGACATACCCTGCCAACTTAGAGCGAACAAAGCAAACACAAAGAGATGCTGGACGGGGTGCTGAAACTTTTCCAACACTCACCCCCAGTCACAGTACCCTGCCAACTTAGGGCGAACAAAGCAAACACAAAGAGATGATGGACGGAGTGCTGAAACATTTCAAACACTCACCCCCAGACACAGATCTGGGTTGAATCCATCATCGTTCTTTAGCTCACTTTGCCTCTTCAGTTCAGACCCAGCTATATGCAAATCAGTCTTGACCCTGTGCCTCGTGGGAATAGTCAAGCCCGACCTGCCAAGCCAGGTCTTCCCTGAACCGGAAAAAAGCATCCTGGGACAGGTTTCGGAGTAACACGCCTCTTCAGCCAGTCTAACTTGAATCCAGGGACAAAGTAAGTAAGGGACCCACGTCTGGGCATACCCTGCCAAATTAGGGTGAACAAAGCAAACACAAAGAGATGATGGACGGAGTGCTGAAACTTTTCAAACATTCACCCCCCTTCACAGTACCCTGCCAACTTAGGGCGAACAAAGCAAACACAAAGAGATGATGGACGGAGAGCTGAAACTTTTCAAACACTCACCCTCAGTCACAGATCTGGGTTGAATCCATCATTGTTCTTTTGCTCACTTTGCCACCGCAGCTCAGACCAAGCTATATGCAAAGCCGTCTTGACCGTCTGCCTCATGTGAACAGTCCAGCCCGAACAGCTTATCCAGGTCTTCCCTGTACCGGAAACAAGCATCCTGGGACCGATTTCGGAGTAACACCCCTCTTCAGCCAGACTAGCTTGAATCCAGTGGGAAAGTGAGCAAGGGACCCACGTCTGGGTATACCCTGCCAACTTAAGGCAAACAGAGAAAACACAAAGAGATGATGGACGGAGTGCTGAAACTTTTCAAACATTCACCCCCCTTCACAGTACCCTGCCAACTTAGGGTGAACAAAGCAAACACAAAGAGATGATGGACGGAGAGCTGAAACTTTTCAAACACTCACCCTCAGTCACAGATCTGGGTTGAATCCATCATCGTTCTTTAGCTCACTTTGCCACCGCAGGTCAGACCCAGCTTATTGCCAATCAGTCTTGACCCTGTGCCTCTTGGGAACAGTCCAGCCCGAACTGCCAAGCAAGGTCTTCCCTGAACCAGAAACAAGCATCCTGGGACCGGTTTCGGAGTCACACCGCTCTTAAGCCAGGCTAGCTTCAATCCAGTGGCAAAGTGAGCAAGGGACCCACGTTTCGGCATACCCTGCTAACTTAGGGCGAACAAAGAAAACACAAAGAGATGCTGAACGGAATGCTGAAACTTTTCAAACATTCACCCCCTTCACAGTACCCTGTCAACTTAGGGCGAACAAAGCAAACACAAAGAGATGGTGGACGGAGTGCTGAAACTTTTCAAACACTCACCCCCAGTCACAGATCTGGGTTGAATCCATCATCGCTCTTTAGCTCACTTTGCCACCTCAGTTCAGAACCAGCTATATGCAAATCAGTCTTGACCCTGTGACTCATGAGAACAGTCCAGCCCGAACTGCCAAGTCAGTTCTTCTGTGAACCGGAAACAAGCATCCTGGGACCGGTTTCAGAGTCACACCCCTCTTCAGCTAGCCTAGCTTGAATCCAGTGGCAAAGTGAGCAAGGGCCCCCCACGTCTCGGCATACCCTGCCAACTTAGGGCGAACAAAGCAAACACAAAGAGATGATGGACGGAGTGCTGAAACTTTTCAAACACTCACCCCCAGTCACAGATCTGGGTTGAATCCATCATTGTACTTTAGCTCACTTTGCCACCGCAGGTCAGACCCAGCTATATGCAAATCAGTCTTGACCCTGTGACTCATGGGAACAGTCCAGCCCGAACTGCCAAGTCAGTTCTTCCGTGAACCGGAAACAAGCATCCTGGGACCGGTTTCGGAGTCACACCCCTCTTCAGCCAGGCTAGCTTGAATCCAGTGGCAAAGTGAGCAAGGGACCCACGTCTTGGCATACCCTGCTAACTTAGGGCAAACAAAGAAAACACAAAGAGATGATGGACGAAGTGCTGAAACTTTTCAAACACGCACCCCCAGTCACAGATCTGGGTTGAATCCGTCATCGTTCTTTAGCTCACTTTGCCACAGCAGGTCAGACCCAGCTATATGCAAATCAGTCTTGACCCTGTGCATCATGGGAACAGTCCAGCCCAAACTGCCAAGCCAGGTCTTCCCTGAACCGGAAACAAGCATCCTGGGACCGGTTTCGGAGTCACACTCCTCTTCAGCCAGGCCAGCTTGAATCCAGTGGCAAAGTGAACAAGGGACCCACGTCTCGGCATACCTTGCCAAATTAGGGCGAACAAAGAAAACACAAAGAGATGCTGGAGAGAGTGCTGAACTTTTCCAACACTCACACCCAGTCACAGTACCCTGCCAACTTAGGGCAAACAAAGCAAACACAAAGAGATGATGGACGGAGTGCTGAAACTTTTCAAACACTCACACCCAGTCACAGTACCCTGCCTACTTAGGGCAAACAAAGCAAACACAAACAGATGATGGACGGAGTGCTGAAATTTTTCAAACACTCATCCTCAGTCACAGATCTGGGTTGAATCCATCATCGTTCTTTAGCTCATTTTGCCACCTCAGTTAAGACACAGCAATATGCAAATCAGTCTTGACCCTGTGCCTCATGGGAACAGTCCAGCCCGAATTGCCAAGCCAGATCTTCCCTGAACTGGAAACAAGCATCCTGAGACCAGTTTCGGAGTAACACCCCGCTTCAGCTAGGCTAGCTTGAATGAAATGGCAAAGTGAGAAAGTGACCCACGTCTGGGCATACCCTGCCAACTTTGGGCAAACAAAGCAAACACAAAGAGATGCTGTTCCGAGTACTGAAACTTTTCAAACACTCACCCCCAGTCACAGATCTGGGTTGAATCCATCATCGTTCTTTAGCTCACATTGCCACCTCAGTTCAGAACCAGCTATATGCAAATCAGTCTTGACCCTGTGACTCATGGGAACAGTCCAGCCCGAACTGCCAAGTCAGTTCTTCTGTGAACCGGACACAAGCATCCTGGGACCGGTTTCAGAGTCACACCCCTCTTCAGCTAGGCTAGCTTGATTCCAGTGGCAAAGTGAGCAAGGGCCCCCCACGTCTCGGCATACCCTGCCAACTTAGGGTGAACAAAGCAAACACAAAGTGATGATGGACGGAGTGCTGATAATTTTCAAACACACATCCTCAGTCACAGATCTGGGTTGAATCCATCATCGTTCTTTAGCTCACTTTGCCACCTCAGTTCAGACCCAGCTATATGCAAATCAGTCTTGACCCTGTGCCTCATGGGAACAGTCCAGCCCGAACAGCCGGCACTCTGTCCATCATCTCCTTGTGATTGCTTTGTTCACCCTAAGTTGGTAGGGTATGCCCAGACGTGGGTCCCTTGCTCACTTTGCCACTGGATTCAAGCTATCCTGGCTGAAGAGGGCTGTTAGCCCGAAACCGGTCCCAGGATTCTTGTTTCCGATCAAGGGAAGATATAGGATAGCAGTTCGGGCTGGATTGTTCCCATGAGGCACAGGGTCAAGACTGGTTTGCATATAGCTGTGTCTGAACTGGGGTGGCAAAGTGAGCTAAAGAATGATAATGGGGGGCGTGGCCAAGATGGCGGGGTGAGCGGACGCTTCCTCCCGTAGCTCCTCCGGCCCGGCCAAGCTAAAGCCCTTTTCTTATGCTTCTCTCCCCCCGCTGAGGCTCAGCGCGGGAGAGGAGCGTGGCGGAACATCAGGGGCATACACCGGTGCTGTTTTGGTCCGGATCGCCCCGGGGGAACCCCCCCAAAAGTTCGCCCGAGATCAAAGGACGACGGCGGCGAGCCCGAGGGGCGGAGCGTATTGGAGAGCTGTCCGGGCGCCTCGGTTGGGCCTGGTGCTGAAAGTTGCGGTCTGGAGGGGATCTGGCCCGCCGCTCGACGGTGACTGAAGGAGCCTGGCGGGAAGGGGCCCGACAGTGTGGAAGGCTTGGGACGGGTGCCCCGGCACTCGGACTGGTGATGGCGACACCTTGCACTGCGGAAGCCCTGACCCCTAGCCGAGGTACGGCGGACTCTCTGATGGGGTCGGATCATCTGGCCCCCTGTGCGTGACAATCGGGGGCCGGTGGTGGAACTTATTTTACTGCGGGGTGCCTCGGAGGCCCCGGAGGTGTCGCCGGGCCTAGTCGTTTTGGCTCGCTCCGCCCGGCCGCCATTTTGTCCCCGAAGGAGCAGTGGTGGCGGCCTCCGCTGGAGTCCTGGCTGCTGGCTGCGGGCGACCTCCCGCTATTGCTGGATTGACTACCGGAGGGATGAGCTGTTGGGACCCCTCCGCTGCGGTCCCCTTGGTTGTCTCACGCTAGCTCTTGCGGCTGACGGTGACCGGACTAGGCCGCCATTTTGTCACCTGTGACGCAGCGACCTCACTTGTGGGGGATACCCGGGCCGAGTGCTTGCCGGCGGCTGAGCATCCCTGGGGCGCCTGGATCGGTGCCCGACTGCGGAGCTGGCGATGTCTGGAAAAGGAGGCCCGAAGAAAGGGGACCGTACTCTGCCGGACATGCTTGGCAGGGCCCAGCATCTGCGGGACAGGACACAGCCCTCACCGGGGCCCTCCCGGGCTCCGGCAGATGTGACTGGAGGGGAGCCGCCTGTCACGAGGGCCTTTATGGAGGAATTGTTTAGCTCCCTCAGAGAGGACTTCCAGACACTGAAGCGGGAGGTGGCCAGCGAGGTCCGAGAAGTGCGCAGAGAGGTGGAGGGCCTAGGTGAGCGTGTGGAAGCGGCGGAGACGGAGGGCCAACAGCGAGCGGAGGAGATAGTCCATCTCCAGCAGGACGTTCTTCGCCTCCGGGAACAGTGTGTGGAGCTCCAGGCCCACTCTGAGGACCTTGAGAACAGATCTCGGAGGAACAACATCCGAGTGCGTGGCGTGCCGACTGCGGATGAGGGGTCCGATCTGGGGGGCTACCTGCGGGCCCTGTTCCGAGAGATCCTGGGGGAGGCCACGGACTTTCCCATCAGCATCGACAGGGCGCATAGGGTTGGCCGTCAGCGCCAGCCATCGGCGCCCCCACCGGACATTCTGGCCTTCCTGCCCGACTTTCCACTAAAGGAGCGTATCATGGCTGAAGCCCGCAGGAAACAGCCCCTGACCTTTCGGGATCGGCCGGTGGCGCTTTACCAGGATCTCTCCGCCATCACTCTGCAGAAACGCAGGTCCTTTAGGATTGCCACTGACTTTTTGCGCGAACATGAGACGCCGTACTCTTGGGGTCACCCCTTCCGCCTGATTTTTCAGTGGAACGGAGTATTACACCAGCTACGCTCCTTGCAAGACATTTGTGGTGTCCTGGGGCTCACGGCAGCGGAGGAGGACGGAGCTACGCCGTCGTGGAGGTCCTCGGAAGGACGGAATCGGCGGAGGTCAACGAGGCGGCGCTCAGCGACCAGCGCGGGGCGCCCGGACTCCCCTACCATTAGGGCGGACAGGGCTGACGCCCTGAGGGCGGCGGCCGGGGACTCGACCGGCTCCTCTAGCGTGGCCTTGACGGCCTAACACACACTCCGGGGGGAGATGTCTTTAGCTTCTTAACATGCTTGGCACGGGGCGGGGGGGTTGGGGGGAGCGGGCGGAGGTGAGTGGCTGGACGTCCACTTTGCTTTTTTCTACGGACTTGCCCGTTTTGGGGCTTGACTGAGACTATGGGGTGTTTGAGTTTGGGGATGGCTAGTTGCCGAGGTTGTGTTTTGGGTGGGGGAGGGAGTTGTTTTGGGGTTGGGAAGGTCCCGTCCGATGTTGTCTATGCCCGCTTTGTTTTGGCTTGTCCCGCGCTGCGGCCCCGCGCGCCCCCCCCGCTGATTCCCTACCCATTGCATGGCGCTCCCGATCCCTGCGAGGAATGCCGGGCCTAAAGGTAGTGACCCTTAATGTTCAGGGTCTGAATAACCCGGTGAAGCGCAGAGCGATCCTGTCGTTGCTGGAGGGGACGCAGGCGGACATTTGCCTTTTGCAGGAGACACACTTATTGCCCCGAGACTGCCATAGGATGCGCTCTGCTAAGTTCCCCACCCAGTTCTTTTCCTCGGCAGCGAACAAGATGGCGGGGGTGGCTATTCTCCTAGCGAGCTCCTTTCGGGGGGAGGTGTTGCATAAGTGTGCTGAACAGAAGGGGAGGCTCCTTGCGTACCGCATGCGCCTGGGAGGCATAGCATTTACGGTTGGCTCCGTTTATAGCCCAAACGAGCATCAAGAGCGCTTCCTAGATTCCGCGCTGGTGGATGTCACTGCTTCCCCAGACCGACACATTATCTTGGGCGGAGACCTCAACATTGTCTTTGACTCTGGGATGGACAGATCGGCGCAGCGCTTTCCGCAGACGGGGGAACTGTCCCAGGCTGGGAGGGCCCGGATTGCGGAAATGGACTTGCACGATCTCTGGCGCTCCCTGCACCCCACGGATAGGGACTACTCTTTCTTCTCGCACGCACACCGCACCTACTCACGGCTGGACTACCTCCTGGTGAGTGGACCGATGCGTGCCGCTGCCACGGCGGCGGACATCGGGGTCCTGACCCTGTCTGACCACTCTCCAGTCACCGGCGTTTTCCGGTGGCCGGCGGCCTCCCCCTCTCGGGGGGCGTGGCGCCTCCGGGACACACTTCTACACAAAAAATCGGTGGTACAACGCGTCGGGGAGGTCATACAGGACTATCTCACTCACAACAGCAACACTGACACTTCGCAGGCGACACAGTGGGCGGCACTGAAGGCCGTCCTACGGGGGGAATTCATCTCTATCTCTGCAGCCGAGAATAAGGAGCGGCAACTGAAGAGGGATGAGTTGACAGCTCAAGTCCGGGAGCTTGAGCAGGTCCACCGCCGTACGGGAGCGCCGAGGGTATGGAGGCAGTTGAAGGCAGCGAGGAAGCTCCTCTCCGCTCTGGATCTTGATAGGGCGGAGTATGCCGCCTTACGCTTGAAACATGCCTACTACACTGGGGGGGACAGATGTGGCAAGCTCCTAGCACACCGGCTCCGGGTCGCGCAACAGCGCAGCGTGGTGAAAGAACTGGTGGGTGCGGACGGGGGGGTTGTCTCCGGGGACGCGGAGGTAGCGGAGACTTTCCGCGGCTTCTACGAGGCGCTGTATGCTGAGGAGCCCTCCTCGCCACGGGATGCCGATAGCTATTTGGAGTCGGTGACCCTCCCGGTGCTGGACCCGGCTCAGGCTGACCACCTGGAGCGGGACATCCATGTCGAGGAAGTGATTTCGGCTATCGCGCGGCTGAAACATGGCAAGGCCCCGGGCCCGGACGGGTACACGTCGCTATTCTACAAGACTTTTTGCACGACCGTGGCCCCTGTTCTTACGCGGCTGTTTAACTCTTTCTCCGAACCGGGAGCCATCCCTCCGGATCTCCTGAGGGCGACGGTCGCGGTAATCCCGAAGCCTGGGAAGGACCGGGCCCTCTGCGGCTCGTACCGGCCCATCTCGCTCCTAAATGTCGACCTCAAGTTGTACACGGGGATTCTCGCATCCCGGCTGGGTCCACACCTCCCCGACCTGGTGGAGGCGGACCAGGCTGGTTTTGTGCCCGGTAGACAGACGGTTGACAACACCAAGAGGGTGACGCATGTTCTGGAGAAGGCCTCAAGGATCTCGGGGGAGCGGATGTTGTTGTCCGTTGACGCGGAGAAGGCCTTCGACAGAGTTCACTGGCCGTATCTTGAGCGGGTCCTCAAAAAACTGGGAATCGGCGATAAGTTCCGCACCATGGTATTTAATTGCTATAAGCATCCTTCAGCGTCGGTGCGGGTAAACGGGTGTAGCTCTGGTGGCTTCGCCATCGAGCGCGGCACGCGGCAGGGCTGCCCTCTCTCGCCGCTCCTGTTTGCCCTCTACATGGAGCCGTTTGCTCAGAGGATCCGTGATAATCCGGATGCTGTCGGGGTCCGGATGGGCCAGTACGTCCACACCGTCAGTCTCTACGCGGATGATGTCCTGCTGACTTTGGACGACCCTAGGAGGTCGCTGCCTGCTTGCCTCCGAGAGTTGGACGCCTTTGCGGGGGTGGCCGGCTTCAAAATGAATATGAGCAAGTCGATGGCATTAGACGTGTCCCTGGCTGCGGAAACCAGGAGGGATCTTCAACGGCTCTTCCCCATGCAGTGGTCCTCGTCCACGGTGCCGTATCTGGGGATTCTGCTGGCGCCTACATTATCGGAGATGGTTATGGCCAATTATGCCTCCCTCAGCAGGAAGATCAAGGACGAGCTTGGCCGATGGAACAAAGGCCTGCTGTCCTGGCTGGGGCGAATCGCGGCGGTCAAAATGACGGTGCTGCCCCAGATACTATATCTTTTCCGAGCCCTTCCGCTCCAACCCCCGGTGGGCTGGATCCGACAAATGCAGGCTGACATCTCCCGCTTTGTCTGGCAGGGCCGCAGGCCACGCATGAAGAGGGTCCTCTCCACGCTTGCTCCGGAAGCGGGGGGTCTCGGCATTCCGGACCTCCGTAAGTACTTTCAGGCGGCACAGCTTCGCTATCTGGTGGAGTGGAGCAGGTGGGAGTCCGACAAACATTGGCTCTTCCAAGACCAGGCAGTGGCGGGCCGCACCTTACAAGAGGTTCCATTCTTGCGCCGCACGCATCGCCCCCCTAATCTTTACGCTTCCTTTGTTACGCGGGTCCCCCTGCGTGTGTGGGACGCGGTCTGCGAGACCCGGGGCCTTACCACCTTCCCTTCGCCGCTCACGCCCATTACGGGCAACCCGGACTTCTCCCCAGGGATGGAGCCGGGGGTTTTCTCCCACTGGGTACGGGCGGGCTGCAGGGCACTCTTCCAGATCTATGGCCCGGAAGGCGTGGTTCCTTTTCAGCAACTCCGCCAGGAGTTCGGCCTGACGGAGCTGGACAGATTGCGCTACATGCAAGTTCGGCATTGGGCCATCCAGCCTCAGGTGCGGGCCACCGCTGCCCGTCCAATCACACCGTACGAGCGGTGGTTGGCTACTCGGACCTCCGACGCTAAACTGATCACTGATCTGTACAAACACCTACAACCCCCGCCGTTTCACTACTACAACCCGGGGAGGGAGCGCTGGCACAGGGAATTGGGTAGGACACTCAGCCACAAGGAATGGGACAAAATTGCGTATCGGGCTCGGCACTCTGCATATCACACGGGCCTTACGGAGACATTCACTAAGGTGTCCACATACTGGTACTACACCCCGGAGAGACTGTATGAAATGCATAAACACACTGACAAGGGGTGCTGGCGGAGCTGCGGGCAGGAAGGTACCCTTACACACATTCTATGGGATTGCCCAGTGCTGACCGCCTACTGGAAAGAAGTCTTGGACGAGGTGGATGAGCACTTTGGGATAGAGCTGCCGCGACTCCCGGCGTATGTCCTGCTGGGCCTCCCCAATGACCTAATGTACCCACTGAAGTCCCGCAGGGGTAGGCAGATTGCAATAGCGCTGGGGTCTGCGGTTCAGAACATCCTAATCCACTGGCGCACATCCACCGTCCCCTCCATCACCGGTTGGTTGCATAGGCTCTGGCATGTGCTGGGGATGGAGAAGCTGTCGCTTGCGGTTGCGGGGGAGATAGACCAATTTGAAGAGCTATGGCAACCCTTTCTAGCGCTGCTGTCCACCGAATTCCGGGAGCTCACCTGCCCGAGGTACCTTAGGCTTCTCAGGCTGAGGCCGCCGGTGACCCCGGCGGACTAGCTTACATGTGAGATGGGGACCCCCGGGGAGGGGGGGGGGAGCGGGGCTTCCTGGTTAGGGCTACTTTGATGCGGGACCATAGGACGGGGGGGAGGAGGGAGTGTTGTTGTTTTGTTACTGGGAGGAGGGGGGATGGGAGGGGGGGGATTGTGTTCTGTTGAGGTGTTGATGGGGGGGGATGCTCTTGCTCAGCTTTGGGGTGTCGGATACGCGCGTGGGACTCCACAGCTTGTAATTCTAGCGTTCAGTTACTGTGTTCTTCCCTCTGAGCCACCGCGCCACCTATTGCCAACCCTCTGGAGATGCATCCCTTCTTCTTTGACTGTATTCCATGTATCCTGCCTCCTATCCCCCTCCCCCATGGTTTGTTTTGTCTCAATAAAAAACGTTTTAAACTTAAAGAATGATAATGGATTCAACCCAGATCTGTGACTGGGGGTGAGTGTTTGAAAAGTTTCAGCACTTCCTCCATCAATTCCTTGTGTTTGCTTTGTTTGCCCTAAGTTGGCATGGTATGCCCAGAAGTGGGTCCCTTGCTCACTGGATTCAAGCTAGCCTGGCTGAAGAGGGCTGTTAGCCCGAACCCGGCCCCAGGATGTTTGTTTACGGTCCAGGGAAGACATAGCTTAGCAGTTCGGTCTGGACGGTTCCCATGAGGCACAGGGTCAAGACTGATTTGCATATAGCTGTGTCTGAACTGGGGTGGCAAAGTGAGCTAAAGAATGATGATGGATTCAACCCAGATCTTTGACAGGGTGAGTGTTTGAAAAGTTTCAGCACTTCCTCCATCATCTACTTGTGTTTGCATTGTTCGCCCTAAGTTGGCAGGGCATGCCCAGACGTGGGTCCCTTGCTCACTTTGCCACTGGATTCAAGTTAGCCTAGCTGATGAGGGCTGTTAGCCAGAAACCGGTCCCAGGATGCTTGTTTTCAGTCCAGGGAAGACATAGTTTAGCAGTTCGGGCTGGACTGTTCCCACGAGGCACAGGGTCAAGACTGATTTGCATATAGCTGTGTCTGAACTGGGGTGGCAAAGTGGGCTAAAGAATGACGAGGGATTCAACCCAGATCTGTGAGTGGGGGTCAGTTTTTGAAAAGTTTCAGCACTTCCTCCATCATCTCCTTGTGTTTGGTTTGTTTGCCCTAAGTTGGCAGGGTATGCCCAGACGTGGGTCCCTTGCTCACTTTGGCACTGGATTCAAGCTAGCCTGGCTGATGAGGGCTGTGAGCCCGAAACCGGTCCCAGGATTCTCGTTTCCGGTCCAGGGAAGACATAGCCTAGCAGTTCGGGCTGGACTGTTCCCATGAGGAACAGGGTGAAAACTGATTTGCATATAGCTGTGTCTGAACTGGGGTGGCAAAGTGAGGTAAAGAAAGATGATAGATTCAAGCCAGATCTGTGACTGGGGGTGAGTGTTTGAAAAGTTTCAGCACTCCATCCATCATCTCCTTGTGTTTGCTTTGTTCGCCCTAAGTTGACAGGCCATTCCCAGACGTGGGTCCCTTGCTCACTTTGCCACTGGATTCAAGCTAGCCTGGCTGATGAGGGCTGTTAGCCCGAAACCTGTCCCAGGATGCTTGTTTCCAGTCCAGGGAAGACATAGCTTAGGAGTTCGGGCTGGGCTGGTCCCATGAGGCACAGGGTCAAGAATGATTTGCACATAGCTGTGTCTGAACTGGGGTGGCAAAGTGAGCTAAAAAATGATGATGGATTCAACCCAGATCTGTGACTGGGGGTGAATGTTTGAAAAGTTTCAGCACTCCATCCATCATCTCCTTGTGTTTGCTTTCTTCGCCCTAAGTTGGCAGGGTATGCCCAGACGTTAGTCCCTTGCTCACTTTGCCACTGGATTCAAGCTAGCCTGGCTGATGAGGGCTGTTAGCCCGAAACCAGTCCCAGGATGCTTGTTTTCAGTCCAGGGAAGACATAGCTTAGCATTTCGGGCTGGACTGTTCCCATGAGGAACAGGGTGAAGACTGATTTGCATATAGCTGTGTCTGAACTGGGGTTTCAAAGTGAGCTAAAGAATGACGAGGGATTCAATTCAGATCTGTGACTGGGGGTGAGTGTTTGAAAAGGTTCAGCACTCCATCCATCATCTACTTGTGTTTGCTTTGTTCGCCCTAAGTTGGCAGGGTATGCCCAGATGTGGGTCCCTTGCTCACTTTCCCACTGGATTCAAGCTAGCCTGGCTGATGAGGGCTGTTAGCCCGAACCCGGCCCCAGGATGTTTGTTTCCGGTCCAGGCAAGACATAGCTTAGCAGTTCGGTCTGGACGGTTCCCATGAGGCATAGGGTCAAGACTGATTTGCATATAGCTGTGTCTGAACTGGGGTGGCAAAGTGAGCTAAAGAATGATGATGGATTCAACCCTGATCTGTGACTGGGGGTGAGTGTTTGGAAAGTTTCAGCACTCCGTCAATCATCTCCTTGTGTTTGCTTTGTTCACCCTAATTTGGCAGGTTATGCCCAGACGTGGGTCCCTAACTCACTTTGCCTCTGGTTTCAAGCTATCCTGGCTGATGAGGGCTGTTAGCCAGAAACTGGTCCCAGGATGCTTGTTTTCAGTCCAGGGAAGACATAGTTTAGCAGTTCGGGCTGGACTGTTCCCATGAGCCACAGGGTCAAGACTGATTTGCATATAGCTGTTTCTGAACTGGGGTCGCAAAGTGAGCTAAAGAATGACGAGGGAATCAACCCAGATCTGTGACTGGGGGTCAGTTTTTGAAAAGTTTCAGCACTCCGTCCATCATCTCCTTGTGTTTGGTTTGTTTGCCCTAAGTTGGCAGGGTATGCCCAGACGTGGGTCCTTTGCTCACTTTGGCACTGGATTCAAGCTAGCCTGGCTGATGATGGCTGTGGGCCCGAAACCGGTGCCAGGATTCTCGTTTCCGGTCCAGGGAAGACATAGCTTAGCAGTTTGGGCTGGACTGTTCCCATGAGGTACAGGGTGAAGACTGATTTGCATATAGCTGTGTCTGAACTGGGGTGGCAAAGTGAGCTAAAGAACGATGATGGATTCAACCCAGATCTGTGACTGGGGGTGAGTGTTTGAAAAGTTTCAGCACTCCGTCCATCATCTCCTTGTGTATGCTTTCTTCGCCCTAAGTTGGCAGGGTATGCCCAGACATGGGTCCTTTGCTCACTTTGCCACTGGATTTAAGCTAGCCTGGCTGATGAGGGCTGTTAGCCCGAAACCTGTCCCAGGATGCTTGTTTCTAGTCCAGGGAAGACATAGCTTAGGAGTTCGGGCTGGGCTGGTCCCATGAGGCACAGGGTCAAGACTGATTTCCATATAGCTGGGTCTGAACTGGGGTGGCAAAGTGAGCTAAAGAATGACAAGGGATTCAACTCAGATCTGTGACTGTGCGTGAGTGTTTGAAAAGTTTCAGCACTCCATCCATCATCTCCTTGTGTTTGCTTTCTTCGCCCTAAGTTGGCAGGGTATACCCAGACGTTAGTCCCTTGCTCACTTTGCCACTGGATTCAAACTATCCTGGCTGATGAGGGCTGTTAGCCAGAAATCGGTCCCAGGATGCTTGTTTTCGGTCCAGAGAAGACATAGCTTAGCATTTCGGGCTGGACTGTTCCCATGAGGCACAGGGTCAAGACTGATTTCCATATAGCTGTGTCTGAACTGGGGTGGCAAAGTGAGCTAAAGAATGACAAGGGATTCAACTCAGATCTGTGACTGTGCGTGAGTGTTTGAAAAGTTTCAGCACTCCATCCATCATCTACTTGTGTTTGCTTTGTTTGCCCTAAGTTGGCAGGGTATGCCCAGACGTGGGTCCGTTGCTCACTTTCCCACTGGATTCAAGCTAGCCTGGCTGATGATGGCTGTTAGCCAATAACCGGCCCCAGGATGTTTATTTCCGGTCCAGGGAAGACATAGTTTAGCAATTCGGGCTGGACTGTTCCCATGAGGCACAGGGTCAAGACTGATTTGCATATAGCTGTGTCTGAACTGGGGTGGCAAAGTGAGCTAAAGAATGACGAGGGATTCAACCCAGATCTGTGACTGGGGGTCAGTTTTTGAAAAGTTTCAGCACTCCGTCCATCATCTCCTTGTGTTTGGTTTGTTTGCCCTAAGTTGGCAGGGTATGCCCAGACATGGGTCCCTTGCTCACTTTGACACTGGATTCAAGCTAGCCTGGCTGATGAGGGCTGTGAGCCTGAAACCGGTCCCAGGATTCTCGTTTCCGGTCCAGGGAAGACATAGCTTAGCAGTTTGGGCTGGACTGTTCCCATGAGGAACAGGGTGAAAACTGATTTGCATATAGCTGTGTCTGAACTGGCGTGGCCAAGTGAGCTAAAGAATGATGATGGATTCAACCCAGATCTGTGACTGGGGGTGAGTGTTTGAAAAGTTTCAGCACTCCATTCATCATCTTCTTGTGTTTGCTTTGTTCGCCCTAAGTTGACAGGGCATGCCCAGACGTGGGTCCCTTGCTCACTTTGCCACTGGATTCAAGCTAGCCTGGCTGATGAGGGCTGTTAGCCTGAAACCTGTCCCAGGATGCTTGTTTCCAGTCTAGGGAAGACATAGCTTAGGAGTTCGGGCTCGGCTGGTCCCATGAGGCACAGGGTCAAGACTGATTTGCATATAGCTGTGATTGAACTGGGGTGGCAAAGTGAGCTAAAGAATGACGAGGGATTCAACTCAGATCTGTGACGTGTGGTGAGTGTTTGAAAAGGTTCAGCACTCCATCCATCATCTACTTGTGTTTGCTTTGTTTGCCCTAATTTGGCAGGGTATGCCCAGACGTGGGTCCCTTGCTCACTTTCCCTCTGGATTCAAGCTAGCCTGGCTTATGAGGGCTGTTAGCCCGAAACCGGTCCCAGGATGTTTGTTTCCGGTCCAGGGAAGACATAGGTTAGCAGTTCGGTCTGGACGGTTCCCATGAGGCACAGGGTCAAGACTGATTTGCATATAGCTGTGTCTGAACTGGGGTGGCAAAGTGAGCTAAAGAATGATGATGGATTCAACCCAGATCTGTGACGGGGTGAGTGTTTGAAAAGTTTCAGCACTTCCTCCATCATCTCCTTGTGTTTGCTTTGTTTGCCCTAAGTTGGCAGGGTATGCCCAGAAGTGGGTCCCTTGCTCACTTTCCCACTGGATTCAAGCTAGCCTGGCTGATGATGGCTGTTAGCCCGAAACCGGTCCTAGGATGGTTGTTTCCGGTCCAGGGAAGACATAGCTTAGCAGTTCGGTCTGGAGTGTTCCCATGAGGCACAGGGTCAAGACTGATTTGCATATAGCTGTGTCTGAACTGGGGTAGCAAAGCGAGCTAAAGAATGATGATGGATTCAACCCAGATGTGTGACTTTGTGTCAGTGTTTGAAAAGTTTCAGCACTCCGTCCATCATCTCCTTGTGTTTGCTTTGTTCACCCTAAGTTGGCAGGGTATGCCCAGACGTTAGTCCCTTGCTCACTTTACCACTGGATTCAAGCTAGCCTGGCTGATGAGGGCTGTTAGCCCGAACCCGGCCCCAGGATGTTTGTTTTCAGTCCAGGGAAGACATAGTTTAGCAGTTCGGGCTGGACTGTTCCCATGAGGCACAGGGTCAAGACTGATTTCCATATAGCTGTGTCTGAACTGGGGTGGCAAATTGAGCTAAAGAATGACAAGGGATTCATCTCAGATCTGTGACTGGGCGTGAGTGTTTGAAAAGGTTCAGCACTCCATCCATCATCTACTTGTGTTTGCTTTGTTTGCCCTAAGTTGGCAGGGTATGCCCAGACGTGGGTCTGTTGCTCACTTTCCAACTGGATTCAAGCTAGCCTGGCTGATGATGGCTGTTAGCCCGAAACCTGTCCGAGGATGCTTGTTTCCGTTCCAGGGAAGACATAGCTTAGCAGTTCGGGCTGGGCTGGTCCAATGAGGCACAGGGTCAAGAATGATTTGCATATAGCTGTGTCTGAACTGGGGTGGCAAAGTGAGGTAAAGAATGATGATGGATTCAACCGAGATCTGTGACTGGGTGGTGAGTCTTTAAAAAGTTTCAGCACTTCATCCATCATCTCCTTGTGTTTGCTTTGTTCGCCTTAAGTTGGCAGGGTATGCCCAGACATGGGTCCCTTGCTCACTTTGCCACTGGATTCAAACTAGTGTGGCTGATAAGGGCTGTAAGCCCTAAACCGGTCCCAGGCTACTTGTTTGTGGTCCAGGGAAGAAATAGCTTAGCATTTCGGGCTGGACTGTTCCCAAGAGGAACAGGGTGAAGACTGATTTGCATATAGCTGTGTCTGAACTGGGGTGGCAAAGTGAGCCAAAGAATGATGATGGATTCAACCCAGATCTGTGACTGGGGGTGAGTGTTTGAAAAGTTTCAGCACTCCGTCAATCATCTCCTTGCGTTTGCTTTGTTCACCCAAATTTGGCAGGGTATACCCAGATGTGGGTCCCTAACTCACTTTGCCACTGGATTCAAGCTAGCCTGGCTGATGAGGGCTGTTAGCCCGAATCCGGTCCCAGGATGTTTGTTTCCGGTCCAGGGAAGACATAGCTTAGCAGTTCGGTCTGGAGTGTTCCCATGAGGCACAGGGTCAAGACTGATTTGCATATAGCTGTGTCTGAACTGGGGTGGCAAAGCGAGCTAAAGAATGATGATGGATTCAACCCAGATGTGTGACTTTGTGTCAGTGTTTGAAAAGTTTCAGCACTCCGTCCATCATCTCCTTGTGTTTGCTTTGTTCGTCCTAAGTTGGCAGGGTATGCCCAGACGTTAGTCCCTTGCTCACTTTGCCACTGGATTCAAGCTAGCCTGGCTGATGAGGGCTGTTAGTCCGAAACCAGTCCCAGGATGCTTGTTTTCAGTCCAGGGAAGACATAGCTTAGCAGTTCGGGCTGGACGGTTCCCATGAGGCATAGGGTCAAGACTGATTTGCATATAGCTGTGTCTGAACTGGGGTGGCAAAGTGAGCTAAAGAATGATGATGGATTCAACCCTGATCTGTGACTGGGGGTGAGTGTTTGGAAAGTTTCAGCACTCCGTCAATCATCTCCTTGTGTTTGCTTTGTTCACCCTAATTTGGCAGGTTATGCCCAGACGTGGGTCCCTAACTCACTTTGCCTCTGGTTTCAAGCTATCCTGGCTGATGAGGGCTGTTAGCCAGAAACTGGTCCCAGGATGCTTGTTTTCAGTCCAGGGAAGACATAGTTTAGCAGTTCGGGCTGGACTGTTCCCATGAGCCACAGGGTCAAGACTGATTTGCATATAGCTGTGTCTGAACTGGGGTCGCAAAGTGAGCTAAAGAATGACGAGGGAATCAACCCAGATCTGTGACTGGGGGCCAGTTTTTGAAAAGTTTCAGCACTCCGTCCATCATCTCCTTGTGTTTGGTTTGTTTGCCCTAAGTTGGCAGGGTATGCCCAGACGTGGGTCCTTTGCTCACTTTGGCACTGGATTCAAGCTAGCCTGGCTGATGATGGCTGTGGGCCCGAAACCGGTGCCAGGATTCTCGTTTCCGGTCCAGGGAAGACATAGCTTAGCAGTTTGGGCTGGACTGTTCCCATGAGGTACAGGGTGAAGACTGATTTGCATATAGCTGTGTCTGAACTGGGGTGGCAAAGTGAGCTAAAGAACGATGATGGATTCAACCCAGATCTGTGACTGGGGGTGAGTGTTTGAAAAGTTTCAGCACTCCGTCCATCATCTCCTTGTGTATGCTTTCTTCGCCCTAAGTTGGCAGGGTATGCCCAGACATGGGTCCTTTGCTCACTTTGCCACTGGATTTAAGCTAGCCTGGCTGATGAGGGCTGTTAGCCCGAAACCTGTCCCAGGATGCTTGTTTCTAGTCCAGGGAAGACATAGCTTAGGAGTTCGGGCTGGGCTGGTCCCATGAGGCACAGGGTCAAGACTGATTTCCATATAGCTGGGTCTGAACTGGGGTGGCAAAGTGAGCTAAAGAATGACAAGGGATTCAACTCAGATCTGTGACTGTGCGTGAGTGTTTGAAAAGTTTCAGCACTCCATCCATCATCTCCTTGTGTTTGCTTTCTTCGCCCTAAGTTGGCAGGGTATACCCAGACGTTAGTCCCTTGCTCACTTTGCCACTGGATTCAAACTATCCTGGCTGATGAGGGCTGTTAGCCAGAAATCGGTCCCAGGATGCTTGTTTTCGGTCCAGAGAAGACATAGCTTAGCATTTCGGGCTGGACTGTTCCCATGAGGCACAGGGTCAAGACTGATTTCCATATAGCTGTGTCTGAACTGGGGTGGCAAAGTGAGCTAAAGAATGACAAGGGATTCAACTCAGATCTGTGACTGTGCGTGAGTGTTTGAAAAGTTTCAGCACTCCATCCATCATCTACTTGTGTTTGCTTTGTTTGCCCTAAGTTGGCAGGGTATGCCCAGACGTGGGTCCGTTGCTCACTTTCCCACTGGATTCAAGCTAGCCTGGCTGATGATGGCTGTTAGCCAATAACCGGCCCCAGGATGTTTATTTCCGGTCCAGGGAAGACATAGTTTAGCAATTCGGGCTGGACTGTTCCCATGAGGCACAGGGTCAAGACTGATTTGCATATAGCTGTGTCTGAACTGGGGTGGCAAAGTGAGCTAAAGAATGACGAGGGATTCAACCCAGATCTGTGACTGGGGGTCAGTTTTTGAAAAGTTTCAGCACTCCGTCCATCATCTCCTTGTGTTTGGTTTGTTTGCCCTAAGTTGGCAGGGTATGCCCAGACATGGGTCCCTTGCTCACTTTGACACTGGATTCAAGCTAGCCTGGCTGATGAGGGCTGTGAGCCTGAAACCGGTCCCAGGATTCTCGTTTCCGGTCCAGGGAAGACATAGCTTAGCAGTTTGGGCTGGACTGTTCCCATGAGGAACAGGGTGAAAACTGATTTGCATATAGCTGTGTCTGAACTGGCGTGGCCAAGTGAGCTAAAGAATGATGATGGATTCAACCCAGATCTGTGACTGGGGGTGAGTGTTTGAAAAGTTTCAGCACTCCATTCATCATCTTCTTGTGTTTGCTTTGTTCGCCCTAAGTTGACAGGGCATGCCCAGACGTGGGTCCCTTGCTCACTTTGCCACTGGATTCAAGCTAGCCTGGCTGATGAGGGCTGTTAGCCTGAAACCTGTCCCAGGATGCTTGTTTCCAGTCTAGGGAAGACATAGCTTAGGAGTTCGGGCTCGGCTGGTCCCATGAGGCACAGGGTCAAGACTGATTTGCATATAGCTGTGATTGAACTGGGGTGGCAAAGTGAGCTAAAGAATGACGAGGGATTCAACTCAGATCTGTGACGTGTGGTGAGTGTTTGAAAAGGTTCAGCACTCCATCCATCATCTACTTGTGTTTGCTTTGTTTGCCCTAATTTGGCAGGGTATGCCCAGACGTGGGTCCCTTGCTCACTTTCCCTCTGGATTCAAGCTAGCCTGGCTTATGAGGGCTGTTAGCCCGAAACCGGTCCCAGGATGTTTGTTTCCGGTCCAGGGAAGACATAGGTTAGCAGTTCGGTCTGGACGGTTCCCATGAGGCACAGGGTCAAGACTGATTTGCATATAGCTGTGTCTGAACTGGGGTGGCAAAGTGAGCTAAAGAATGATGATGGATTCAACCCAGATCTGTGACGGGGTGAGTGTTTGAAAAGTTTCAGCACTTCCTCCATCATCTCCTTGTGTTTGCTTTGTTTGCCCTAAGTTGGCAGGGTATGCCCAGAAGTGGGTCCCTTGCTCACTTTCCCACTGGATTCAAGCTAGCCTGGCTGATGATGGCTGTTAGCCCGAAACCGGTCCTAGGATGGTTGTTTCCGGTCCAGGGAAGACATAGCTTAGCAGTTCGGTCTGGAGTGTTCCCATGAGGCACAGGGTCAAGACTGATTTGCATATAGCTGTGTCTGAACTGGGGTAGCAAAGCGAGCTAAAGAATGATGATGGATTCAACCCAGATGTGTGACTTTGTGTCAGTGTTTGAAAAGTTTCAGCACTCCGTCCATCATCTCCTTGTGTTTGCTTTGTTCACCCTAAGTTGGCAGGGTATGCCCAGACGTTAGTCCCTTGCTCACTTTACCACTGGATTCAAGCTAGCCTGGCTGATGAGGGCTGTTAGCCCGAACCCGGCCCCAGGATGTTTGTTTTCAGTCCAGGGAAGACATAGTTTAGCAGTTCGGGCTGGACTGTTCCCATGAGGCACAGGGTCAAGACTGATTTCCATATAGCTGTGTCTGAACTGGGGTGGCAAATTGAGCTAAAGAATGACAAGGGATTCATCTCAGATCTGTGACTGGGCGTGAGTGTTTGAAAAGGTTCAGCACTCCATCCATCATCTACTTGTGTTTGCTTTGTTTGCCCTAAGTTGGCAGGGTATGCCCAGACGTGGGTCTGTTGCTCACTTTCCAACTGGATTCAAGCTAGCCTGGCTGATGATGGCTGTTAGCCCGAAACCTGTCCGAGGATGCTTGTTTCCATTCCAGGGAAGACATAGCTTAGCAGTTCGGGCTGGGCTGGTCCAATGAGGCACAGGGTCAAGAATGATTTGCATATAGCTGTGTCTGAACTGGGGTGGCAAAGTGAGGTAAAGAATGATGATGGATTCAACCGAGATCTGTGACTGGGTGGTGAGTCTTTAAAAAGTTTCAGCACTTCATCCATCATCTCCTTGTGTTTGCTTTGTTCGCCTTAAGTTGGCAGGGTATGCCCAGACATGGGTCCCTTGCTCACTTTGCCACTGGATTCAAACTAGTGTGGCTGATAAGGGCTGTAAGCCCTAAACCGGTCCCAGGCTACTTGTTTGTGGTCCAGGGAAGAAATAGCTTAGCATTTCGGGCTGGACTGTTCCCAAGAGGAACAGGGTGAAGACTGATTTGCATATAGCTGTGTCTGAACTGGGGTGGCAAAGTGAGCCAAAGAATGATGATGGATTCAACCCAGATCTGTGACTGGGGGTGAGTGTTTGAAAAGTTTCAGCACTCCGTCAATCATCTCCTTGCGTTTGCTTTGTTCACCCAAATTTGGCAGGGTATACCCAGATGTGGGTCCCTAACTCACTTTGCCACTGGATTCAAGCTAGCCTGGCTGATGAGGGCTGTTAGCCCGAATCCGGTCCCAGGATGTTTGTTTCCGGTCCAGGGAAGACATAGCTTAGCAGTTCGGTCTGGAGTGTTCCCATGAGGCACAGGGTCAAGACTGATTTGCATATAGCTGTGTCTGAACTGGGGTGGCAAAGCGAGCTAAAGAATGATGATGGATTCAACCCAGATGTGTGACTTTGTGTCAGTGTTTGAAAAGTTTCAGCACTCCGTCCATCATCTCCTTGTGTTTGCTTTGTTCGCCCTAAGTTGGCAGGGTATGCCCAGACGTTAGTCCCTTGCTCACTTTGCCACTGGATTCAAGCTAGCCTGGCTGATGAGGGCTGTTAGTCCGAAACCAGTCCCAGGATGCTTGTTTTCAGTCCAGGGAAGACATAGCTTAGCAGTTCGGGCTGGACGGTTCCCATGAGGCACAGGGTCAAGACTGATTTGCATATAGCTGTGTCTGAACTGGGGTGGCAAAGTGAGCTAAAGAATGACGAGGGATTCAACTCAGATCTGTGACAGGGGTGAGTGTTTGAAAAGGTTCAGCACTCCATCCATCATCTTCTTGTGTTTGCTTTGTTTTCCCTAAGTTGGCAGGGTATGCCCAGATGTGGGTCCCTTGCTCACTTTGCCACTGGATTCAAGTTAGCCTAGCTGATGAGGGCTGTTAGCCAGAAACCGGTCCCAGGATGCTTGTTTTCAGTCCAGGGAAGACATAGTTTAGCCGTTCGGGCTGGACTGTTCCCATGAGGCACAGGGTCAAGACTGATTTCCATATAGCTGTGTCTGAACTGGGGTGGCAAATTGAGCTAAAGAATGACAAGGGATTCAACTCAGATCTGTGACTGGGCGTGAGTGTTTGAAAAGGTTCAGCACTCCATCCATCATCTACTTGTGTTTGCTTTGTTTGCCCTAAGTTGGCAGGATATGCCCAGACGTGGGTCCATTGCTCACTTTCCCACTGGATTCAAGCTAGCCTGGCTGATGATGGCTGTTAGCCAAAAACCGGCCCCAGAATGTTTATTTCCGGTCCAGGGAAGACATAGCTTAGCAGTTCGGTCTGGACGGTTCCCATGAGGCACAGGGTCAAGACTGATTTGCATAGAGCTGTGTCTGAACTGGTGTAGCAAAGTGAGCTAAAGAATGATTATGGATTCAACCCAGATCTGTGACGGGGTGAGTGTTTGAAAAGTTTCAGCACTTCCTCCATCATCTTCTTGTGTTTGCTTTGTTCGCCCTAAGTTGGCAGGGCATGCCCAGACGTGGGTCCCTTGCTCACTTTGCCACTGAATTCAAGTTAGCCTAGCTGATGAGGGCTGTTAGCCAGAAACCGGTCCCAGGGTGCTTGTTTTCGGTCCAGGGAAGACATAGTTTAGCAGTTCCGGCTGGACTGTTCCCATGAGGCACAGGGTCAAGACTGATTTGCATATAGTCGTGTCTGAACTGGGGTGGCAAAGTGAGCTAAAGAATGACGAGGGATTCAACCCAGATCTGTGACTGGGGGTCAGTTTTTGAAAAGTTTCAGCACTCCGTCCATCATCTCCTTGTGTTTGGTTTGTTTGCCCTAAGTTGGCAGGGTATGCCCAGACGTGGGTCCCTTGCTCACTTTGGCACTGGATTCAAGCTAGCCTGGCTGATGAGGGCTGTGAGCCCGAAACCGGTCCCAGGATTCTCGTTTCCGGTCCAGGGAAGACATAGCTTAGCAGTTCGGGCTGGACTGTTCCCATGAGGAACAGGGTGAAAACTGATTTGCATATAGCTGTGTCTGAACTGGGGTGGCAAAGTGAGGTAAAGAAAGATGATAGATTCAAGCCAGATCTGTGACTGGGGGTGAGTGTTTGAAAAGTTTCAGCACTCCATCCATCATCTCCTTGTGTTTGCTTTGTTCGCCCTAAGTTGACAGGCCATGCCCAGACGTGGGTCCCTTGCTCACTTTGCCACTGGATTCAAGCTAGCCTGGCTGATGAGGGCTGTTAGCCCGAATCCGGTCCCAGGATGTTTGTTTCCAGTCCAGGGAAGACATAGCTTAGGAGTTCGGGCTGGGCTGGTCCCATGAGGCACAGGGTCAAGAATGATTTGCACATAGCTGTGTCTGAACTGGGGTGGCAAAGTGAGCTAAAAAATGATGATGGATTCAACCCAGATCTGTGACTGGGGGTGAGTGTTTGAAAAGTTTCAGCACTCCATTCATCATCTTCTTGTGCTTGCTTTGTTCGCCCTAAGTTGACAGGGCATGCCCAGACGTGGGTCCCTTGCTCACTTTGCCACTGGATTCAAGCTAGCCTGGCTGATGAGGGCTGTTAGCCCGAAACCTGTCCCAGGATGCTTGTTTCCAGTCTAGGGAAGACATAGCTTAGGAGTTCGGGCTCGGCTGGTCCCATGAGGCACAGGGTCAAGACTGATTTGCATATAGCTGTGATTGAACTGGGGTGGCAAAGTGAGCTAAAGAATGACGAGGGATTCAATTCAGATCTGTGACTGGGGGTGAGTGTTTGAAAAGGTTCAGCACTCCATCCATCATCTACTTGTGTTTGCTTTGTTTGCCCTAAGTTGGCAGGGTATGCCCAGATGTGGGTCCCTTGCTCACTTTCCCACTGGATTCAAGCTAGCCTGGCTGATGAGGGCTGTTAGCCCGAACCCGGCCCCAGGATGTTTGTTTCCGGTCCAGGCAAGACATAGCTTAGCAGTTCGGTCTGGACAGTTCCCATGAGGCATAGGGTCAAGACTGATTTGCATATAGCTGTGTCTGAACTGGGGTGGCAAAGTGAGCTAAAGAATGATGATGGATTCAACCCTGATCTGTGACTGGGGGTGAGTGTTTGGAAAGTTTCAGCACTCCGTCAATCATCTCCTTGTGTTTGCTTTGTTCACCCTAATTTGGCAGGTTATGCCCAGACGTCGGTCCCTAACTCACTTTGCCTCTGGTTTCAAGCTATCCTGGCTGATGAGGGCTGTTAGCCAGAAACTGGTCCCAGGATGCTTGTTTTCAGTCCAGGGAAGACATAGTTTAGCAGTTCGGGCTGGACTGTTCCCATGAGGCACAGGGTCAAGACTGATTTGCATATAGCTGTGTCTGAACTGGGGTGGCAAAGTGAGCTAAAGAATGACGAGGGAATCAACCCAGATCTGTGACTGGGGGTCAGTTTTTGAAAAGTTTCAGCACTCCGTCCATCATCTCCTTGTGTTTGGTTTGTTTGCCCTAAGTTGGCAGTGTATGCCCAGACGTGGGTCCCTTGCTCACTTTGCCACTGAATTCAAGTTAGCCTAGCTGATGAGGGCTGTTAGCCAGAAACCGGTCCCAGGGTGCTTGTTTTCGGTCCAGGGAAGACATAGTTTAGCAGTTCCGGCTGGACTGTTCCCATGAGGCACAGGGTCAAGACTGATTTGCATATAGTCGTGTCTGAACTGGGGTGGCAAAGTGAGCTAAAGAATGACGAGGGATTCAACCCAGATCTGTGACTGGGGGTCAGTTTTTGAAAAGTTTCAGCACTCCGTCCATCATCTCCTTGTGTTTGGTTTGTTTGCCCTAAGTTGGCAGGGTATGCCCAGACGTGGGTCCCTTGCTCACTTTGGCACTGGATTCAAGCTAGCTTGGCTGATGAGGGCTGTGAGCCCGAAACCGGTCCCAGGATTCTCGTTTCCGGTCCAGGGAAGACATAGCTTAGCAGTTCGGGCTGGACTGTTCCCATGAGGACCAGGGTGAAAACTGATTTGCATATAGCTGTGTCTGAACTGGGGTGGCAAAGTGAGGTAAAGAAAGATGATAGATTCAAGCCAGATCTGTGACTGGGGGTGAGTGTTTGAAAAGTTTCAGCACTCCATCCATCATCTCCTTGTGTTTGCTTTGTTCGCCCTAAGTTGACAGGCCATGCCCAGACGTGGGTCCCTTGCTCACTTTGCCACTGGATTCAAGCTAGCCTGGCTGATGAGGGCTGTTAGCCCGAAACCTGTCCCAGGATGCTTGTTTCCAGTCCAGGGAAGACATAGCTTAGGAGTTCGGGCTGGGCTGGTCCCATGAGGCACAGGGTCAAGAATGATTTGCACATAGCTGTGTCTGAACTGGGGTGGCAAAGTGAGCTAAAAAATGATGATGGATTCAACCCAGATCTGTGACTGGGGGTGAGTGTTTGAAAAGTTTCAGCACTCCATTCATCATCTTCTTGTGTTTGCTTTGTTCGCCCTAAGTTGACAGGGCATGCCCAGACGTGGGTCCCTTGCTCACTTTGCCACTGGATTCAAGCTAGCCTGGCTGATGAGGGCTGTTAGCCCGAAACCTGTCCCAGGATGCTTGTTTCCAGTCTAAGGAAGACATAGCTTAGGAGTTCGGGCTCGGCTGGTCCCATGAGGCACAGGGTCAAGACTGATTTGCATATAGCTGTGATTGAACTGGGGTGGCAAAGTGAGCTAAAGAATGACGAGGGATTCAATTCAGATCTGTGACTGGGGGTGAGTGTTTGAAAAGGTTCAGCACTCCATCCATCATCTACTTGTGTTTGCTTTGTTCGCCCTAAGTTGGCAGGGTATGCCCAGATGTGGGTCCCTTGCTCACTTTCCCACTGGATTCAAGCTAGCCTGGCTGATGAGGGCTGTTAGCCCGAACCCGGCCCCAGGATGTTTGTTTCCGGTCCAGGCAAGACATAGCTTAGCAGTTCGGTCTGGACAGTTCCCATGAGGCATAGGGTCAAGACTGATTTGCATATAGCTGTGTCTGAACTGGGGTGGCAAAGTGAGCTAAAGAATGATGATGGATTCAACCCTGATCTGTGACTGGGGGTGAGTGTTTGGAAAGTTTCAGCACTCCGTCAATCATCTCCTTGTGTTTGCTTTGTTCACCCTAATTTGGCAGGTTATGCCCAGACGTGGGTCCCTAACTCACTTTGCCTCTGGTTTCAAGCTATCCTGGCTGATGAGGGCTGTTATCCAGAAACTGGTCCCAGGATGCTTGTTTTCAGTCCAGGGAAGACATAGTTTAGCAGTTCGGGCTGGACTGTTCCCATGAGGCACAGGGTCAAGACTGATTTGCATATAGCTGTGTCTGAACTGGGGTGGCAAAGTGAGCTAAAGAATGACGAGGGAATCAACCCAGATCTGTGACTGGGGGTCAGTTTTTGAAAAGTTTCAGCACTCCGTCCATCATCTCCTTGTGTTTGGTTTGTTTGCCCTAAGTTGGCAGGGTATGCCCAGACGTGGGTCCCTTGCTCACTTTGGCACTGGATTCAAGCTAGCCTGGCTGATGAGGGCTGTGGGCCCGAAACCGGTCCCAGGATTCTCGTTTCTGGTCCAGGGAAGACATAGCTTAGCAGTTTGGGCTGGACTGTTCCCATGAGGTACAGGGTGAAGACTGATTTGCATATAGCTGTGTCTGAACTGGGGTGGCAAAGTGAGCTAAAGAATGATGATGGATTCAACCCAGATCTGTGACTGGGGGTGAATGTTTGAAAAGTTTCAGCACTCCGTCCATCATCTCCTTGTGTATGCTTTCTTCGCCCTAAGTTGGCAGGGTATGCCAAGACATGGGTCCTTTGCTCACTTTGCCACTGGATTTAAGCTAGCCTGGCTGATGAGGGCTGTTAACCCGAAACCTGTCCCAGGATGCTTGTTTCTAGTCCAGGGAAGACATAGCTTAGGAGTTCGGGCTGGGCTGGTCCCATGAGGCACAGGGTCAAGACTGATTTCCATATAGCTGTGTCTGAACTGGGGTGGCAAAGTGAGCTAAAGAATGACAAGGGATTCAACTCAGATCTGTGACTGTGCGTGAGTGTTTGAAAAGTTTCAGCACTCCATGCATCATCTCCTTGTGTTTGCTTTCTTCGCCCTAAGTTGGCAGGGTATACCCAGACGTTAGTCCCTTGCTCACTTTGCCACTGGATTCAAACTATCCTGGCTGATGAGGGCTGTTAGCCAGAAATCGGTCCCAGGATGCTTGTTTTCGGTCCAGAGAAGACATAGCTTAGCATTTCGGGCTGGACTGTTCCCATGAGGCACAGGGTCAAGACTGATTTCCATATAGCTGTGTCTGAACTGGGGTGGCAAAGTGAGCTAAAGAATGACAAGGGATTCAACTCAGATCTGTGACTGTGCGTGAGTGTTTGAAAAGTTTCAGCACTCCATCCATCATCTACTTGTGTTTGCTTTGTTTGCCCTAAGTTGGCAGGGTATGCCCAGACGTGGGTCCGTTGCTCACTTTCCCACTGGATTCAAGCTAGCCTGGCTGATGATGGCTGTTAGCCAATAACCGGCCCCAGGATGTTTATTTCCGGTCCAGGAAAGACATAGTTTAGCAATTCGGGCTGGACTGTTCCCATGAGGCACAGGGTCAAGACTGATTTGCATATAGCTGTGTCTGAACTGGGGTGGCAAAGTGAGCTAAAGAATGACGAGGGATTCAACCCAGATCTGTGACTGGGGGTCAGTTTTTGAAAAGTTTCAGCACTCCGTCCATCATCTCCTTGTGTTTGGTTTGTTTGCCCTAAGTTGGCAGGGTATGCCCAGACATGGGTCCCTTGCTCACTTTGACACTGGATTCAAGCTAGCCTGGCTGATGAGGGCTGTGAGCCTGAAACCGGTCCCAGGATTCTCGTTTCCGGTCCAGGGAAGACATAGCTTAGCAGTTTGGGCTGGACTGTTCCCATGAGGAACAGGGTGAAAACTGATTTGCATATAGCTGTGTCTGAACTGGCGTGGCCAAGTGAGCTAAAGAATGATGATGGATTCAACCCAGATCTGTGACTGGGGGTGAGTGTTTGAAAAGTTTCAGCACTCCATTCATCATCTTCTTGTGTTTGCTTTGTTCGCCCTAAGTTGACAGGGCATGCCCAGACGTGGGTCCCTTGCTCACTTTGCCACTGGATTCAAGCTAGCCTGGCTGATGAGGGCTGTTAGCCCGAAACCTGTCCCAGGATGCTTGTTTCCAGTCTAGGGAAGACATAGCTTAGGAGTTCGGGCTCGGCTGGTCCCATGAGGCACAGGGTCAAGACTGATTTGCATATAGCTGTGATTGAACTGGGGTGGCAAAGTGAGCTAAAGAATGACGAGGGATTCAACTCAGATCTGTGACGTGTGGTGAGTGTTTGAAAAGGTTCAGCACTCCATCCATCATCTACTTGCGTTTGCTTTGTTTGCCCTAATTTGGCAGGGTATGCCCAGACGTGGGTCCCTTGCTCACTTTCCCTCTGGATTCAAGCTAGCCTGGCTTATGAGGGCTGTTAGCCCGAAACCGGTCCCAGGATGTTTGTTTCCGGTCCAGGGAAGACATAGGTTAGCAGTTCGGTCTGGACGGTTCCCATGAGGCACAGGGTCAAGACTGATTTGCATATAGCTGTGTCTGAACTGGGGTGGCAAAGTGAGCTAAAGAATGATGATGGATTCAACCCAGATCTGTGACGGGGTGAGTGTTTGAAAAGTTTCAGCACTTCCTCCATCATCTCCTTGTGTTTGCTTTGTTTGCCCTAAGTTGGCAGGGTATGCCCAGAAGTGGGTCCCTTGCTCACTTTCCCACTGGATTCAAGCTAGCCTGGCTGATGATGGCTGTTAGCCCGAAATCGGTCCTAGGATGGTTGTTTCCGGTCCAGGGAAGACATAGTTTAGCAGTTCGGTCTGGAGTGTTCCCATGAGGCACAGGGTCAAGACTGATTTGCATATAGCTGTGTCTGAACTGGGGTAGCAAAGCGAGCTAAAGAATGATGATGGATTCAACCCAGATGTGTGACTTTGTGTCAGTGTTTGAAAAGTTTCAGCACTCCGTCCATCATCTCCTTGTGTTTGCTTTGTTCACCCTAAGTTGGCAGGGTATGCCCAGACGTTAGTCCCTTGCTCACTTTACCACTGGATTCAAGCTAGCCTGGCTGATGAGGGCTGTTAGCCCGAACCCGGCCCCAGGATGTTTGTTTTCAGTCCAGGGAAGACATAGTTTAGCAGTTCGGGCTGGACTGTTCCCATGAGGCACAGGGTCAAGACTGATTTCCATATAGCTGTGTCTGAACTGGGGTGGCAAATTGAGCTAAAGAATGACAAGGGATTCATCTCAGATCTGTGACTGGGCGTGAGTGTTTGAAAAGGTTCAGCACTCCATCCATCATCTACTTGTGTTTGCTTTGTTTGCCCTAAGTTGGCAGGGTATGCCCAGACGTGGGTCTGTTGCTCACTTTCCAACTGGATTCAAGCTAGCCTGGCTGATGATGGCTGTTAGCCCGAAACCTGTCCGAGGATGCTTGTTTCCGTTCCAGGGAAGACATAGCTTAGCAGTTCGGGCTGGGCTGGTCCAATGAGGCACAGGGTCAAGAATGATTTGCATATAGCTGTGTCTGAACTGGGGTGGCAAAGTGAGGTAAAGAATGATGATGGATTCAACCGAGATCTGTGACTGGGTGGTGAGTCTTTAAAAAGTTTCAGCACTTCATCCATCATCTCCTTGTGTTTGCTTTGTTCGCCTTAAGTTGGCAGGGTATGCCCAGACATGGGTCCCTTGCTCACTTTGCCACTGGATTCAAACTAGTGTGGCTGATAAGGGCTGTAAGCCCTAAACCGGTCCCAGGCTACTTGTTTGTGGTCCAGGGAAGAAATAGCTTAGCATTTCGGGCTGGACTGTTCCCAAGAGGAACAGGGTGAAGACTGATTTGCATATAGCTGTGTCTGAACTGGGGTGGCAAAGTGAGCCAAAGAATGATGATGGATTCAACCCAGATCTGTGACTGGGGGTGAGTGTTTGAAAAGTTTCAGCACTCCGTCAATCATCTCCTTGCGTTTGCTTTGTTCACCCAAATTTGGCAGGGTATACCCAGATGTGGGTCCCTAACTCACTTTGCCACTGGATTCAAGCTAGCCTGGCTGATGAGGGCTGTTAGCCCGAATCCGGTCCCAGGATGTTTGTTTCCGGTCCAGGGAAGACATAGCTTAGCAGTTCGGTCTGGAGTGTTCCCATGAGGCACAGGGTCAAGACTGATTTGCATATAGCTGTGTCTGAACTGGGGTGGCAAAGCGAGCTAAAGAATGATGATGGATTCAACCCAGATGTGTGACTTTGTGTCAGTGTTTGAAAAGTTTCAGCACTCCGTCCATCATCTCCTTGTGTTTGCTTTGTTCGCCCTAAGTTGGCAGGGTATGCCCAGACGTTAGTCCCTTGCTCACTTTGCCACTGGATTCAAGCTAGCCTGGCTGATGAGGGCTGTTAGCCCGAAACCAGTCCCAGGATGCTTGTTTTCAGTCCAGGGAAGACATAGCTTAGCAGTTCGGGCTGGACGGTTCCCATGAGGCACAGGGTCAAGACTGATTTGCATATAGCTGTGTCTGAACTGGGGTGGCAAAGTGAGCTAAAGAATGACGAGGGATTCAACTCAGATCTGTGACAGGGGTGAGTGTTTGAAAAGGTTCAGCACTCCATCCATCATCTTCTTGTGTTTGCTTTGTTTTCCCTAAGTTGGCAGGGTATGCCCAGATGTGGGTCCCTTGCTCACTTTGCCACTGGATTCAAGTTAGCCTAGCTGATGAGGGCTGTTAGCCAGAAACCGGTCCCAGGATGCTTGTTTTCAGTCCAGGGAAGACATAGTTTAGCCGTTCGGGCTGGACTGTTCCCATGAGGCACAGGGTCAAGACTGATTTCCATATAGCTGTGTCTGAACTGGGGTGGCAAATTGAGCTAAAGAATGACAAGGGATTCAACTCAGATCTGTGACTGGGCGTGAGTGTTTGAAAAGGTTCAGCACTCCATCCATCATCTACTTGTGTTTGCTTTGTTTGCCCTAAGTTGGCAGGATATGCCCAGACGTGGGTCCATTGCTCACTTTCCCACTGGATTCAAGCTAGCCTGGCTGATGATGGCTGTTAGCCAAAAACCGGCCCCAGAATGTTTATTTCCGGTCCAGGGAAGACATAGCTTAGCAGTTCGGTCTGGACGGTTCCCATGAGGCACAGGGTCAAGACTGATTTGCATAGAGCTGTGTCTGAACTGGTGTAGCAAAGTGAGCTAAAGAATGATTATGGATTCAACCCAGATCTGTGACGGGGTGAGTGTTTGAAAAGTTTCAGCACTTCCTCCATCATCTTCTTGTGTTTGCTTTGTTCGCCCTAAGTTGGCAGGGCATGCCCAGACGTGGGTCCCTTGCTCACTTTGCCACTGAATTCAAGTTAGCCTAGCTGATGAGGGCTGTTAGCCAGAAACCGGTCCCAGGGTGCTTGTTTTCGGTCCAGGGAAGACATAGTTTAGCAGTTCCGGCTGGACTGTTCCCATGAGGCACAGGGTCAAGACTGATTTGCATATAGTCGTGTCTGAACTGGGGTGGCAAAGTGAGCTAAAGAATGACGAGGGATTCAACCCAGATCTGTGACTGGGGGTCAGTTTTTGAAAAGTTTCAGCACTCCGTCCATCATCTCCTTGTGTTTGGTTTGTTTGCCCTAAGTTGGCAGGGTATGCCCAGACGTGGGTCCCTTGCTCACTTTGGCACTGGATTCAAGCTAGCCTGGCTGATGAGGGCTGTGAGCCCGAAACCGGTCCCAGGATTCTCGTTTCCGGTCCAGGGAAGACATAGCTTAGCAGTTCGGGCTGGACTGTTCCCATGAGGACCAGGGTGAAAACTGATTTGCATATAGCTGTGTCTGAACTGGGGTGGCAAAGTGAGGTAAAGAAAGATGATAGATTCAAGCCAGATCTGTGACTGGGGGTGAGTGTTTGAAAAGTTTCAGCACTCCATCCATCATCTCCTTGTGTTTGCTTTGTTCGCCCTAAGTTGACAGGCCATGCCCAGACGTGGGTCCCTTGCTCACTTTGCCACTGGATTCAAGCTAGCCTGGCTGATGAGGGCTGTTAGCCCGAAACCTGTCCCAGGATGCTTGTTTCCAGTCCAGGGAAGACATAGCTTAGGAGTTCGGGCTGGGCTGGTCCCATGAGGCACAGGGTCAAGAATGATTTGCACATAGCTGTGTCTGAACTGGGGTGGCAAATTGAGCTAAAAAATGATGATGGATTCAACCCAGATCTGTGACTGGGGGTGAGTGTTTGAAAAGTTTCAGCACTCCATTCATCATCTTCTTGTGTTTGCTTTGTTCGCCCTAAGTTGACAGGGCATGCCCAGACGTGGGTCCCTTGCTCACTTTGCCACTGGATTCAAGCTAGCCTGGCTGATGAGGGCTGTTAGCCCGAAACCTGTCCCAGGATGCTTGTTTCCAGTCTAGGGAAGACATAGCTTAGGAGTTCGGGCTCGGCTGGTCCCATGAGGCACAGGGTCAAGACTGATTTGCATATAGCTGTGATTGAACTGGGGTGGCAAAGTGAGCTAAAGAATGACGAGGGATTCAATTCAGATCTGTGACTGGGGGTGAGTGTTTGAAAAGGTTCAGCACTCCATTCATCATCTACTTGTGTTTGCTTTGTTCGCCCTAAGTTGGCAGGGTATGCCCAGATGTGGGTCCCTTGCTCACTTTCCCACTGGATTCAAGCTAGCCTGGCTGATGAGGGCTGTTAGCCCGAACCCGGCCCCAGGATGTTTGTTTCCGGTCCAGGCAAGACATAGCTTAGCAGTTCGGTCTGGACAGTTCCCATGAGGCATAGGGTCAAGACTGATTTGCATATAGCTGTGTCTGAACTGGGGTGGCAAAGTGAGCTAAAGAATGATGATGGATTCAACCCTGATCTGTGACTGGGGGTGAGTGTTTGGAAAGTTTCAGCACTCCGTCAATCATCTCCTTGTGTTTGCTTTGTTCACCCTAATTTGGCAGGTTATGCCCAGACATGGGTCCCTAACTCACTTTGCCTCTGGTTTCAAGCTATCCTGGCTGATGAGGGCTGTTAGCCAGAAACTGGTCCCAGGATGCTTGTTTTCAGTCCAGGGAAGACATAGTTTAGCAGTTCGGGCTGGACTGTTCCCATGAGGCACAGGGTCAAGACTGATTTGCATATAGCTGTGTCTGAACTGGGGTGGCAAAGTGAGCTAAAGAATGACGAGGGAATCAACCCAGATCTGTGACTGGGGGTCAGTTTTTGAAAAGTTTCAGCACTCCGTCCATCATCTCCTTGTGTTTGGTTTGTTTGCCCTAAGTTGGCAGGGTATGCCCAGACGTGGGTCCCTTGCTCACTTTGCCACTGAATTCAAGTTAGCCTAGCTGATGAGGGCTGTTAGCCAGAAACCGGTCCCAGGGTGCTTGTTTTCGGTCCAGGGAAGACATAGTTTAGCAGTTCCGGCTGGACTGTTCCCATGAGGCACAGGGTCAAGACTGATTTGCATATAGTCGTGTCTGAACTGGGGTGGCAAAGTGAGCTAAAGAATGACGAGGGATTCAACCCAGATCTGTGACTGGGGGTCAGTTTTTGAAAAGTTTCAGCACTCCGTCCATCATCTCCTTGTGTTTGGTTTGTTTGCCCTAAGTTGGCAGGGTATGCCCAGACGTGGGTCCCTTGCTCACTTTGGCACTGGATTCAAGCTAGCCTGGCTGATGAGGGCTGTGAGCCCAAAACCGGTCCCAGGATTCTCGTTTCCGGTCCAGGGAAGACATAGCTTAGCAGTTCGGGCTGGACTGTTCCCATGAGGAACAGGGTGAAAACTGATTTGCATATAGCTGTGTCTGAACTGGGGTGGCAAAGTGAGGTAAAGAAAGATGATAGATTCAAGCCAGATCTGTGACTGGGGGTGAGTGTTTGAAAAGTTTCAGCACTCCATCCATCATCTCCTTGTGTTTGCTTTGTTCGCCCTAAGTTGACAGGCCATGCCCAGACGTGGGTCCCTTGCTCACTTTGCCACTGGATTCAAGCTAGCCTGGCTGATGAGGGCTGTTAGCCCGAAACCTGTCCCAGGATGCTTGTTTCCAGTCCAGGGAAGACATAGCTTAGGAGTTCGGGCTGGGCTGGTCCCATGAGGCACAGGGTCAAGAATGATTTGCACATAGCTGTGTCTGAACTGGGGTGGCAAAGTGAGCTAAAAAATGATGATGGATTCAACCCAGATCTGTGACTGGGGGTGAGTGTTTGAAAAGTTTCAGCACTCCATTCATCATCTTCTTGTGTTTGCTTTGTTCGCCCTAAGTTGACAGGGCATGCCCAGACGTGGGTCCCTTGCTCACTTTGCCACTGGATTCAAGCTAGCCTGGCTGATGAGGGCTGTTAGCCCGAAACCTGTCCCAGGATGCTTGTTTCCAGTCTAGGGAAGACATAGCTTAGGAGTTCGGGCTCGGCTGGTCCCATGAGGCACAGGGTCAAGACTGATTTGCATATAGCTGTGATTGAACTGGGGTGGCAAAGTGAGCTAAAGAATGACGAGGGATTCAATTCAGATCTGTGACTGGGGGTGAGTGTTTGAAAAGGTTCAGCACTCCATCCATCATCTACTTGTGTTTGCTTTGTTCGCCCTAAGTTGGCAGGGTATGCCCAGATGTGGGTCCCTTGCTCACTTTCCCACTGGATTCAAGCTAGCCTGGCTGATGAGGGCTGTTAGCCCGAACCCGGCCCCAGGATGTTTGTTTCCGGTCCAGGCAAGACATAGCTTAGCAGTTCGGTCTGGACAGTTCCCATGAGGCATAGGGTCAAGACTGATTTGCATATAGCTGTGTCTGAACTGGGGTGGCAAAGTGAGCTAAAGAATGATGATGGATTCAACCCTGATCTGTGACTGGGGGTGAGTGTTTGGAAAGTTTCAGCACTCCGTCAATCATCTCCTTGTGTTTGCTTTGTTCACCCTAATTTGGCAGGTTATGCCCAGACGTGGGTCCCTAACTCACTTTGCCTCTGGTTTCAAGCTATCCTGGCTGATGAGGGCTGTTAGCCAGAAACTGGTCCCAGGATGCTTGTTTTCAGTCCAGGGAAGACATAGTTTAGCAGTTCGGGCTGGACTGTTCCCATGAGGCACAGGGTCAAGACTGATTTGCATATAGCTGTGTCTGAACTGGGGTGGCAAAGTGAGCTAAAGAATGACGAGGGAATCAACCCAGATCTGTGACTGGGGGTCAGTTTTTGAAAAGTTTCAGCACTCCGTCCATCATCTCCTTGTGTTTGGTTTGTTTGCCCTAAGTTGGCAGGGTATGCCCAGACGTGGGTCCCTTGCTCACTTTGGCACTGGATTCAAGCTAGCCTGGCTGATGAGGGCTGTGGGCCCGAAACCGGTCCCAGGATTCTCGTTTCCGGTCCAGGGAAGACATAGCTTAGCAGTTTGGGCTGGACTGTTCCCATGAGGTACAGGGTGAAGACTGATTTGCATATAGCTGTGTCTGAACTGGGGTGGCAAAGTGAGCTAAAGAATGATGATGGATTCAACCCAGATCTGTGACTGGGGGTGAATGTTTGAAAAGTTTCAGCACTCCGTCCATCATCTCCTTGTGTATGCTTTCTTCGCCCTAAGTTGGCAGGGTATGCCCAGACATGGGTCCTTTGCTCACTTTGCCACTGGATTTAAGCTAGCCTGGCTGATGAGGGCTGTTAGCCCGAAACCTGTCCCAGGATGCTTGTTTTTAGTCCAGGGAAGACATAGCTTAGGAGTTCGGGCTGGGCTGGTCCCATGAGGCACAGGGTCAAGACTGATTTCCATATAGCTGTGTCTGAACTGGGGTGGCAAAGTGAGCTAAAGAATGACAAGGGATTCAACTCAGATCTGTGACTGTGCGTGAGTGTTTGAAAAGTTTCAGCACTCCATCCATCATCTCCTTGTGTTTGCTTTCTTCGCCCTAAGTTGGCAGGGTATGCCCAGACGTTAGTCCCTTGCTCACTTTGCCACTGGATTCAAACTATCCTGGCTGATGAGGGCTGTTAGCCAGAAATCGGTCCCAGGATGCTTGTTTTCGGTCCAGAGAAGACATAGCTTAGCATTTCGGGCTGGACTGTTCCCATGAGGCACAGGGTCAAGACTGATTTCCATATAGCTGTGTCTGAACTGGGGTGGCAAAGTGAGCTAAAGAATGACAAGGGATTCAACTCAGATCTGTGACTGTGCGTGAGTGTTTGAAAAGTTTCAGCACTCCATCCATCATCTACTTGTGTTTGCTTTGTTTGCCCTAAGTTGGCAGGGTATGCCCAGACGTGGGTCCGTTGCTCACTTTCCCACTGGATTCAAGCTAGCCTGGCTGATGATGGCTGTTAGCCAATAACCGGCCCCAGGATGTTTATTTCCGGTCCAGGGAAGACATAGTTTAGCAATTCGGGCTGGACTGTTCCCATGAGGCACAGGGTCAAGACTGATTTGCATATAGCTGTGTCTGAACTGGGGTGGCAAAGTGAGCTAAAGAATGACGAGGGATTCAACCCAGATCTGTGACTGGGGGTCAGTTTTTGAAAAGTTTCAGCACTCCGTCCATCATCTCCTTGTGTTTGGTTTGTTTGCCCTAAGTTGGCAGGGTATGCCCAGACATGGGTCCCTTGCTCACTTTGGCACTGGATTCAAGCTAGCCTGGCTGATGAGGGCTGTGAGCCTGAAACCGGTCCCAGGATTCTCGTTTCCGGTCCAGGGAAGACATAGCTTAGCAGTTTGGGCTGGACTGTTCCCATGAGGAACAGGGTGAAAACTGATTTGCATATAGCTGTGTCTGAACTGGCGTGGCCAAGTGAGCTAAAGAATGATGATGGATTCAACCCAGATCTGTGACTGGGGGTGAGTGTTTGAAAAGTTTCAGCACTCCATTCATCATCTTCTTGTGTTTGCTTTGTTCGCCCTAAGTTGACAGGGCATGCCCAGACGTGGGTCCCTTGCTCACTTTGCCACTGGATTCAAGCTAGCCTGGCTGATGAGGGCTGTTAGCCCGAAACCTGTCCCAGGATGCTTGTTTCCAGTCTAGGGAAGACATAGCTTAGGAGTTCGGGCTCGGCTGGTCCCATGAGGCACAGGGTCAAGACTGATTTGCATATAGCTGTGATTGAACTGGGGTGGCAAAGTGAGCTAAAGAATGACGAGGGATTCAACTCAGATCTGTGACGTGTGGTGAGTGTTTGAAAAGGTTCAGCACTCCATCCATCATCTACTTGCGTTTGCTTTGTTTGCCCTAATTTGGCAGGGTATGCCCAGACGTGGGTCCCTTGCTCACTTTCCCTCTGGATTCAAGCTAGCCTGGCTTATGAGGGCTGTTAGCCCGAAACCGGTCCCAGGATGTTTGTTTCCGGTCCAGGGAAGACATAGGTTAGCAGTTCGGTCTGGACGGTTCCCATGAGGCACAGGGTCAAGACTGATTTGCATATAGCTGTGTCTGAACTGGGGTGGCAAAGTGAGCTAAAGAATGATGATGGATTCAACCCAGATCTGTGACGGGGTGAGTGTTTGAAAAGTTTCAGCACTTCCTCCATCATCTCCTTGTGTTTGCTTTGTTTGCCCTAAGTTGGCAGGGTATGCCCAGAAGTGGGTCCCTTGCTCACTTTCCCACTGGATTCAAGCTAGCCTGGCTGATGATGGCTGTTAGCCCGAAATCGGTCCTAGGATGGTTGTTTCCGGTCCAGGGAAGACATAGTTTAGCAGTTCGGTCTGGAGTGTTCCCATGAGGCACAGGGTCAAGACTGATTTGCATATAGCTGTGTCTGAACTGGGGTAGCAAAGCGAGCTAAAGAATGATGATGGATTCAACCCAGATGTGTGACTTTGTGTCAGTGTTTGAAAAGTTTCAGCACTCCGTCCATCATCTCCTTGTGTTTGCTTTGTTCACCCTAAGTTGGCAGGGTATGCCCAGACGTTAGTCCCTTGCTCACTTTACCACTGGATTCAAGCTAGCCTGGCTGATGAGGGCTGTTAGCCCGAACCCGGCCCCAGGATGTTTGTTTTCAGTCCAGGGAAGACATAGTTTAGCAGTTCGGGCTGGACTGTTCCCATGAGGCACAGGGTCAAGACTGATTTCCATATAGCTGTGTCTGAACTGGGGTGGCAAATTGAGCTAAAGAATGACAAGGGATTCATCTCAGATCTGTGACTGGGCGTGAGTGTTTGAAAAGGTTCAGCACTCCATCCATCATCTACTTGTGTTTGCTTTGTTTGCCCTAAGTTGGCAGGGTATGCCCAGACGTGGGTCTGTTGCTCACTTTCCAACTGGATTCAAGCTAGCCTGGCTGATGATGGCTGTTAGCCCGAAACCTGTCCGAGGATGCTTGTTTCCGTTCCAGGGAAGACATAGCTTAGCAGTTCGGGCTGGGCTGGTCCAATGAGGCACAGGGTCAAGAATGATTTGCATATAGCTGTGTCTGAACTGGGGTGGCAAAGTGAGGTAAAGAATGATGATGGATTCAACCGAGATCTGTGACTGGGTGGTGAGTCTTTAAAAAGTTTCAGCACTTCATCCATCATCTCCTTGTGTTTGCTTTGTTCGCCTTAAGTTGGCAGGGTATGCCCAGACATGGGTCCCTTGCTCACTTTGCCACTGGATTCAAACTAGTGTGGCTGATAAGGGCTGTAAGCCCTAAACCGGTCCCAGGCTACTTGTTTGTGGTCCAGGGAAGAAATAGCTTAGCATTTCGGGCTGGACTGTTCCCAAGAGGAACAGGGTGAAGACTGATTTGCATATAGCTGTGTCTGAACTGGGGTGGCAAAGTGAGCCAAAGAATGATGATGGATTCAACCCAGATCTGTGACTGGGGGTGAGTGTTTGAAAAGTTTCAGCACTCCGTCAATCATCTCCTTGCGTTTGCTTTGTTCACCCAAATTTGGCAGGGTATACCCAGATGTGGGTCCCTAACTCACTTTGCCACTGGATTCAAGCTAGCCTGGCTGATGAGGGCTGTTAGCCCGAATCCGGTCCCAGGATGTTTGTTTCCGGTCCAGGGAAGACATAGCTTAGCAGTTCGGTCTGGAGTGTTCCCATGAGGCACAGGGTCAAGACTGATTTGCATATAGCTGTGTCTGAACTGGGGTGGCAAAGCGAGCTAAAGAATGATGATGGATTCAACCCAGATGTGTGACTTTGTGTCAGTGTTTGAAAAGTTTCAGCACTCCGTCCATCATCTCCTTGTGTTTGCTTTGTTCGCCCTAAGTTGGCAGGGTATGCCCAGACGTTAGTCCCTTGCTCACTTTGCCACTGGATTCAAGCTAGCCTGGCTGATGAGGGCTGTTAGCCCGAAACCAGTCCCAGGATGCTTGTTTTCAGTCCAGGGAAGACATAGCTTAGCAGTTCGGGCTGGACGGTTCCCATGAGGCACAGGGTCAAGACTGATTTGCATATAGCTGTGTCTGAACTGGGGTGGCAAAGTGAGCTAAAGAATGACGAGGGATTCAACTCAGATCTGTGACAGGGGTGAGTGTTTGAAAAGGTTCAGCACTCCATCCATCATCTTCTTGTGTTTGCTTTGTTTTCCCTAAGTTGGCAGGGTATGCCCAGATGTGGGTCCCTTGCTCACTTTGCCACTGGATTCAAGTTAGCCTAGCTGATGAGGGCTGTTAGCCAGAAACCGGTCCCAGGATGCTTGTTTTCAGTCCAGGGAAGACATAGTTTAGCCGTTCGGGCTGGACTGTTCCCATGAGGCACAGGGTCAAGACTGATTTCCATATAGCTGTGTCTGAACTGGGGTGGCAAATTGAGCTAAAGAATGACAAGGGATTCAACTCAGATCTGTGACTGGGCGTGAGTGTTTGAAAAGGTTCAGCACTCCATCCATCATCTACTTGTGTTTGCTTTGTTTGCCCTAAGTTGGCAGGATATGCCCAGACGTGGGTCCATTGCTCACTTTCCCACTGGATTCAAGCTAGCCTGGCTGATGATGGCTGTTAGCCAAAAACCGGCCCCAGAATGTTTATTTCCGGTCCAGGGAAGACATAGCTTAGCAGTTCGGTCTGGACGGTTCCCATGAGGCACAGGGTCAAGACTGATTTGCATAGAGCTGTGTCTGAACTGGTGTAGCAAAGTGAGCTAAAGAATGATTATGGATTCAACCCAGATCTGTGACGGGGTGAGTGTTTGAAAAGTTTCAGCACTTCCTCCATCATCTTCTTGTGTTTGCTTTGTTCGCCCTAAGTTGGCAGGGCATGCCCAGACGTGGGTCCCTTGCTCACTTTGCCACTGAATTCAAGTTAGCCTAGCTGATGAGGGCTGTTAGCCAGAAACCGGTCCCAGGGTGCTTGTTTTCGGTCCAGGGAAGACATAGTTTAGCAGTTCCGGCTGGACTGTTCCCATGAGGCACAGGGTCAAGACTGATTTGCATATAGTCGTGTCTGAACTGGGGTGGCAAAGTGAGCTAAAGAATGACGAGGGATTCAACCCAGATCTGTGACTGGGGGTCAGTTTTTGAAAAGTTTCAGCACTCCGTCCATCATCTCCTTGTGTTTGGTTTGTTTGCCCTAAGTTGGCAGGGTATGCCCAGACGTGGGTCCCTTGCTCACTTTGGCACTGGATTCAAGCTAGCCTGGCTGATGAGGGCTGTGAGCCCGAAACCGGTCCCAGGATTCTCGTTTCCGGTCCAGGGAAGACATAGCTTAGCAGTTCGGGCTGGACTGTTCCCATGAGGACCAGGGTGAAAACTGATTTGCATATAGCTGTGTCTGAACTGGGGTGGCAAAGTGAGGTAAAGAAAGATGATAGATTCAAGCCAGATCTGTGACTGGGGGTGAGTGTTTGAAAAGTTTCAGCACTCCATCCATCATCTCCTTGTGTTTGCTTTGTTCGCCCTAAGTTGACAGGCCATGCCCAGACGTGGGTCCCTTGCTCACTTTGCCACTGGATTCAAGCTAGCCTGGCTGATGAGGGCTGTTAGCCCGAAACCTGTCCCAGGATGCTTGTTTCCAGTCCAGGGAAGACATAGCTTAGGAGTTCGGGCTGGGCTGGTCCCATGAGGCACAGGGTCAAGAATGATTTGCACATAGCTGTGTCTGAACTGGGGTGGCAAATTGAGCTAAAAAATGATGATGGATTCAACCCAGATCTGTGACTGGGGGTGAGTGTTTGAAAAGTTTCAGCACTCCATTCATCATCTTCTTGTGTTTGCTTTGTTCGCCCTAAGTTGACAGGGCATGCCCAGACGTGGGTCCCTTGCTCACTTTGCCACTGGATTCAAGCTAGCCTGGCTGATGAGGGCTGTTAGCCCGAAACCTGTCCCAGGATGCTTGTTTCCAGTCTAGGGAAGACATAGCTTAGGAGTTCGGGCTCGGCTGGTCCCATGAGGCACAGGGTCAAGACTGATTTGCATATAGCTGTGATTGAACTGGGGTGGCAAAGTGAGCTAAAGAATGACGAGGGATTCAATTCAGATCTGTGACTGGGGGTGAGTGTTTGAAAAGGTTCAGCACTCCATTCATCATCTACTTGTGTTTGCTTTGTTCGCCCTAAGTTGGCAGGGTATGCCCAGATGTGGGTCCCTTGCTCACTTTCCCACTGGATTCAAGCTAGCCTGGCTGATGAGGGCTGTTAGCCCGAACCCGGCCCCAGGATGTTTGTTTCCGGTCCAGGCAAGACATAGCTTAGCAGTTCGGTCTGGACAGTTCCCATGAGGCATAGGGTCAAGACTGATTTGCATATAGCTGTGTCTGAACTGGGGTGGCAAAGTGAGCTAAAGAATGATGATGGATTCAACCCTGATCTGTGACTGGGGGTGAGTGTTTGGAAAGTTTCAGCACTCCGTCAATCATCTCCTTGTGTTTGCTTTGTTCACCCTAATTTGGCAGGTTATGCCCAGACATGGGTCCCTAACTCACTTTGCCTCTGGTTTCAAGCTATCCTGGCTGATGAGGGCTGTTAGCCAGAAACTGGTCCCAGGATGCTTGTTTTCAGTCCAGGGAAGACATAGTTTAGCAGTTCGGGCTGGACTGTTCCCATGAGGCACAGGGTCAAGACTGATTTGCATATAGCTGTGTCTGAACTGGGGTGGCAAAGTGAGCTAAAGAATGACGAGGGAATCAACCCAGATCTGTGACTGGGGGTCAGTTTTTGAAAAGTTTCAGCACTCCGTCCATCATCTCCTTGTGTTTGGTTTGTTTGCCCTAAGTTGGCAGGGTATGCCCAGACGTGGGTCCCTTGCTCACTTTGCCACTGAATTCAAGTTAGCCTAGCTGATGAGGGCTGTTAGCCAGAAACCGGTCCCAGGGTGCTTGTTTTCGGTCCAGGGAAGACATAGTTTAGCAGTTCCGGCTGGACTGTTCCCATGAGGCACAGGGTCAAGACTGATTTGCATATAGTCGTGTCTGAACTGGGGTGGCAAAGTGAGCTAAAGAATGACGAGGGATTCAACCCAGATCTGTGACTGGGGGTCAGTTTTTGAAAAGTTTCAGCACTCCGTCCATCATCTCCTTGTGTTTGGTTTGTTTGCCCTAAGTTGGCAGGGTATGCCCAGACGTGGGTCCCTTGCTCACTTTGGCACTGGATTCAAGCTAGCCTGGCTGATGAGGGCTGTGAGCCCAAAACCGGTCCCAGGATTCTCGTTTCCGGTCCAGGGAAGACATAGCTTAGCAGTTCGGGCTGGACTGTTCCCATGAGGAACAGGGTGAAAACTGATTTGCATATAGCTGTGTCTGAACTGGGGTGGCAAAGTGAGGTAAAGAAAGATGATAGATTCAAGCCAGATCTGTGACTGGGGGTGAGTGTTTGAAAAGTTTCAGCACTCCATCCATCATCTCCTTGTGTTTGCTTTGTTCGCCCTAAGTTGACAGGCCATGCCCAGACGTGGGTCCCTTGCTCACTTTGCCACTGGATTCAAGCTAGCCTGGCTGATGAGGGCTGTTAGCCCGAAACCTGTCCCAGGATGCTTGTTTCCAGTCCAGGGAAGACATAGCTTAGGAGTTCGGGCTGGGCTGGTCCCATGAGGCACAGGGTCAAGAATGATTTGCACATAGCTGTGTCTGAACTGGGGTGGCAAAGTGAGCTAAAAAATGATGATGGATTCAACCCAGATCTGTGACTGGGGGTGAGTGTTTGAAAAGTTTCAGCACTCCATTCATCATCTTCTTGTGTTTGCTTTGTTCGCCCTAAGTTGACAGGGCATGCCCAGACGTGGGTCCCTTGCTCACTTTGCCACTGGATTCAAGCTAGCCTGGCTGATGAGGGCTGTTAGCCCGAAACCTGTCCCAGGATGCTTGTTTCCAGTCTAGGGAAGACATAGCTTAGGAGTTCGGGCTCGGCTGGTCCCATGAGGCACAGGGTCAAGACTGATTTGCATATAGCTGTGATTGAACTGGGGTGGCAAAGTGAGCTAAAGAATGACGAGGGATTCAATTCAGATCTGTGACTGGGGGTGAGTGTTTGAAAAGGTTCAGCACTCCATCCATCATCTACTTGTGTTTGCTTTGTTCGCCCTAAGTTGGCAGGGTATGCCCAGATGTGGGTCCCTTGCTCACTTTCCCACTGGATTCAAGCTAGCCTGGCTGATGAGGGCTGTTAGCCCGAACCCGGCCCCAGGATGTTTGTTTCCGGTCCAGGCAAGACATAGCTTAGCAGTTCGGTCTGGACAGTTCCCATGAGGCATAGGGTCAAGACTGATTTGCATATAGCTGTGTCTGAACTGGGGTGGCAAAGTGAGCTAAAGAATGATGATGGATTCAACCCTGATCTGTGACTGGGGGTGAGTGTTTGGAAAGTTTCAGCACTCCGTCAATCATCTCCTTGTGTTTGCTTTGTTCACCCTAATTTGGCAGGTTATGCCCAGACGTGGGTCCCTAACTCACTTTGCCTCTGGTTTCAAGCTATCCTGGCTGATGAGGGCTGTTAGCCAGAAACTGGTCCCAGGATGCTTGTTTTCAGTCCAGGGAAGACATAGTTTAGCAGTTCGGGCTGGACTGTTCCCATGAGGCACAGGGTCAAGACTGATTTGCATATAGCTGTGTCTGAACTGGGGTGGCAAAGTGAGCTAAAGAATGACGAGGGAATCAACCCAGATCTGTGACTGGGGGTCAGTTTTTGAAAAGTTTCAGCACTCCGTCCATCATCTCCTTGTGTTTGGTTTGTTTGCCCTAAGTTGGCAGGGTATGCCCAGACGTGGGTCCCTTGCTCACTTTGGCACTGGATTCAAGCTAGCCTGGCTGATGAGGGCTGTGGGCCCGAAACCGGTCCCAGGATTCTCGTTTCCGGTCCAGGGAAGACATAGCTTAGCAGTTTGGGCTGGACTGTTCCCATGAGGTACAGGGTGAAGACTGATTTGCATATAGCTGTGTCTGAACTGGGGTGGCAAAGTGAGCTAAAGAATGATGATGGATTCAACCCAGATCTGTGACTGGGGGTGAATGTTTGAAAAGTTTCAGCACTCCGTCCATCATCTCCTTGTGTATGCTTTCTTCGCCCTAAGTTGGCAGGGTATGCCCAGACATGGGTCCTTTGCTCACTTTGCCACTGGATTTAAGCTAGCCTGGCTGATGAGGGCTGTTAGCCCGAAACCTGTCCCAGGATGCTTGTTTTTAGTCCAGGGAAGACATAGCTTAGGAGTTCGGGCTGGGCTGGTCCCATGAGGCACAGGGTCAAGACTGATTTCCATATAGCTGTGTCTGAACTGGGGTGGCAAAGTGAGCTAAAGAATGACAAGGGATTCAACTCAGATCTGTGACTGTGCGTGAGTGTTTGAAAAGTTTCAGCACTCCATCCATCATCTCCTTGTGTTTGCTTTCTTCGCCCTAAGTTGGCAGGGTATGCCCAGACGTTAGTCCCTTGCTCACTTTGCCACTGGATTCAAACTATCCTGGCTGATGAGGGCTGTTAGCCAGAAATCGGTCCCAGGATGCTTGTTTTCGGTCCAGAGAAGACATAGCTTAGCATTTCGGGCTGGACTGTTCCCATGAGGCACAGGGTCAAGACTGATTTCCATATAGCTGTGTCTGAACTGGGGTGGCAAAGTGAGCTAAAGAATGACAAGGGATTCAACTCAGATCTGTGACTGTGCGTGAGTGTTTGAAAAGTTTCAGCACTCCATCCATCATCTACTTGTGTTTGCTTTGTTTGCCCTAAGTTGGCAGGGTATGCCCAGACGTGGGTCCGTTGCTCACTTTCCCACTGGATTCAAGCTAGCCTGGCTGATGATGGCTGTTAGCCAATAACCGGCCCCAGGATGTTTATTTCCGGTCCAGGGAAGACATAGTTTAGCAATTCGGGCTGGACTGTTCCCATGAGGCACAGGGTCAAGACTGATTTGCATATAGCTGTGTCTGAACTGGGGTGGCAAAGTGAGCTAAAGAATGACGAGGGATTCAACCCAGATCTGTGACTGGGGGTCAGTTTTTGAAAAGTTTCAGCACTCCGTCCATCATCTCCTTGTGTTTGGTTTGTTTGCCCTAAGTTGGCAGGGTATGCCCAGACATGGGTCCCTTGCTCACTTTGGCACTGGATTCAAGCTAGCCTGGCTGATGAGGGCTGTGAGCCTGAAACCGGTCCCAGGATTCTCGTTTCCGGTCCAGGGAAGACATAGCTTAGCAGTTTGGGCTGGACTGTTCCCATGAGGAACAGGGTGAAAACTGATTTGCATATAGCTGTGTCTGAACTGGCGTGGCAAAGTGAGCTAAAGAATGATGATGGATTCAACCCAGATCTGTGACTGGGGGTGAGTGTTTGAAAAGTTTCAGCACTCCATTCATCATCTTCTTGTGTTTGCTTTGTTCGCCCTAAGTTGACAGGGCATGCCCAGACGTGGGTCCCTTGCTCACTTTGCCACTGGATTCAAGCTAGCCTGGCTGATGAGGGCTGTTAGCCCGAAACCTGTCCCAGGATGCTTGTTTCCAGTCTAGGGAAGACATAGCTTAGGCGTTCGGGCTCGGCTGGTCCCATGAGGCACAGGGTCAAGACTGATTTGCATATAGCTGTGATTGAACTGGGGTGGCAAAGTGAACTAAAGAATGACGAGGGATTCAACTCAGATCTGTGACGTGTGGTGAGTGTTTGAAAAGGTTCAGCACTCCATCCATCATCTACTTGTGTTTGCTTTGTTTGCCCTAAGTTGGTAGGGTATGCCCAGACGTGGGTCCCTTGCTCACTTTCCCTCTGGATTCAAGCTAGCCTGGCTTATGAGGGCTGTTAGCCCGAAACCGGTCCCAGGATGTTTTTTTCCGGTCCAGGGAAGACATAGGTTAGCAGTTCAGTCTGGACGGTTCCCATGAGGCACAGGGTCAAGACTGATTTGCATATAGCTGTGTCTGAACTGGGGTGGCAAAGTGAGCTAAAGAATGATGATGGATTCAACCCAGATCAGTGACGGGGTGAGTGTTTGAAAAGTTTCAGCACTTCCTCCATCATCTCCTTGTGTTTGCTTTGTTTGCCCTAAGTTGGCAGGGTATGCCCAGAAGTGGGTCCCTTGCTCACTTTCCCACTGGATTCAAGCTAGCCTGGCTGATGATGGCTGTTAGCCCGAAACCGTTCCTAGGATGTTTGTTTCCGGTCCAGGGAAGACATAGCTTAGCAGTTCGGTCTGGAGTGTTCCCTTGAGGCACAGGGTCAAGACTGATTTGCATATAGCTGTGTCTGAACTGGGGTAGCAAAGCGAGCTAAAGAATGATGATGGATTCAACCCAGATGTGTGACTTTGTGTCAGTGTTTGAAAAGTTTCAGCACTCCGTCCATCATCTCCTTGTGTTTGCTTTGTTCACCCTAAGTTGGCAGGGTATGCCCAGACGTTAGTCCCTTGCTCACTTTACCACTGGATTCAAGCTAGCCTGGCTGATGATGGCTGTTAGCCCGAACCCGGCCCCAGGATGTTTGTTTTCAGTCCAGGGAAGACATAGTTTAGCAGTTCGGGCTGGACTGTTCCCATGAGGCACAGGGTCAAGACTGATTTCCATATAGCTGTGTCTGAACTGGGGTGGCAAATTGAGCTAAAGAATGACAAGGGATTCATCTCAGATCTGTGACTGGGCGTGAGTGTTTGAAAAGGTTCAGCACTCCATCCATCATCTACTTGTGTTTGCTTTGTTTGCCCTAAGTTGGCAGGGTATGCCCAGACGTGGGTCTGTTGCTCACTTTCCAACTGGATTCAAGCTAGCCTGGCTGATGATGGCTGTTAGCCCGAAACCTGTCCGAGGATGCTTGTTTCCGTTCCAGGGAAGACATAGCTTAGCAGTTCGGGCTGGGCTGGTCCAATGAGGCACAGGGTCAAGAATGATTTGCATATAGCTGTGTCTGAACTGGGGTGGCAAAGTGAGGTAAAGAATGATGATGGATTCAACCGAGATCTGTGACTGGGTGGTGAGTCTTTAAAAAGTTTCAGCACTTCATCCATCATCTCCTTGTGTTTGCTTTGTTCGCCTTAAGTTGGCAGGGTATGCCCAGACATGGGTCCCTTGCTCACTTTGCCACTGGATTCAAACTAGTGTGGCTGATAAGGGCTGTAAGCCCTAAACCGGTCCCAGGCTACTTGTTTGTGGTCCAGGGAAGAAATAGCTTAGCATTTCGGGCTGGACTGTTCCCAAGAGGAACAGGGTGAAGATTGATTTGCATATAGCTGTGTCTGAACTGGGGTGGCAAAGTGAGCCAAAGAATGATGATGGATTCAACCCAGATCTGTGACTGGGGGTGAGTGTTTGAAAAGTTTCAGCACTCCGTCAATCATCTCCTTGCGTTTGCTTTGTTCACCCAAATTTGGCAGGGTATACCCAGATGTGGGTCCCTAACTCACTTTGCCACTGGATTCAAGCTAGCCTGGCTGATGAGGGCTGTTAGCCCGAATCCGGTCCCAGGATGTTTGTTTCCGGTCCAGGGAAGACATAGCTTAGCAGTTCGGTCTGGAGTGTTCCCATGAGGCACAGGGTCAAGACTGATTTGCATATAGCTGTGTCTGAACTGGGGTGGCAAAGCGAGCTAAAGAATGATGATGGATTCAACCCAGATGTGTGACTTTGTGTCAGTGTTTGAAAAGTTTCAGCACTCCGTCCATCATCTCCTTGTGTTTACTTTGTTCGCCCTAAGTTGGCAGGGTATGCCCAGACGTTAGTCCCTTGCTCACTTTGCCACTGGATTCAAGCTAGCCTGGCTGATGAGGGCTGTTAGCCCGAAACCAGTCCCAGGATGCTTGTTTTCAGTCCAGGGAAGACATAGCTTAGCAGTTCGGGCTGGACGGTTCCCATGAGGCACAGGGTCAAGACTGATTTGCATATAGCTGTGTCTGAACTGGGGTGGCAAAGTGAGCTAAAGAATGACGAGGGATTCAACTCAGATCTGTGACAGGGGTGAGTGTTTGAAAAGGTTCAGCACTCCATCCATCATCTTCTTGTGTTTGCATTGTTTTCCCTAAGTTGGCAGGGTATGCCCAGATGTGGGTCCCTTGCTCACTTTGCCACTGGATTCAAGTTAGCCTAGCTGATGAGGGCTGTTAGCCAGAAACCGGTCCCAGGATGCTTGTTTTCAGTCCAGGGAAGACATAGTTTAGCCGTTCGGGCTGGACTGTTCCCATGAGGCACAGGGTCAAGACTGATTTCCATATAGCTGTGTCTGAACTGGGGTGGCAAATTGAGCTAAAGAATGACAAGGGATTCAACTCAGATCTGTGACTGGGCGTGAGTGTTTGAAAAGGTTCAGCACTCCATCCATCATCTACTTGTGTTTGCTTTGTTTGCCCTACGTTGGCAGGATATGCCCAGACGTGGGTCCATTGCTCACTTTCCCACTGGATTCAAGCTAGCCTGGCTGATGATGGCTGTTAGCCAAAAACCGGCCCCAGAATGTTTATTTCCGGTCCAGGGAAGACATAGCTTAGCAGTTCGGTCTGGACGGTTCCCATGAGGCACAGGGTCAAGACTGATTTGCATAGAGCTGTGTCTGAACTGGTGTAGCAAAGTGAGCTAAAGAATGATTATGGATTCAACCCAGATCTGTGACGGGGTGAGTGTTTGAAAAGTTTCAGCACTTCCTCCATCATCTTCTTGTGTTTGCTTTGTTCGCCCTAAGTTGGCAGGGCATGCCCAGACGTGGGTCCCTTGCTCACTTTGCCACTGAATTCAAGTTAGCCTAGCTGATGAGGGCTGTTAGCCAGAATCCGGTCCCAGGGTGCTTGTTTTCGGTCCAGGGAAGACATAGTTTAGCAGTTCCGGCTGGACTGTTCCCATGAGGCACAGGGTCAAGACTGATTTGCATATAGCTGTGTCTGAACTGGGGTGGCAAAGTGAGCTAAAGAATGATGATGGATTCAACCCAGATCTGTGACTGGGGGTGAGTGTTTGAAAAGTTTCAGCACTCCATTCATCATCTTCTTGTGTTTGCTTTGTTCGCCCTAAGTTGACAGGGCATGCCCAGACGTGGGTCCCTTGCTCACTTTGCCACTGGATTCAAGCTAGCCTGGCTGATGAGGGCTGTTAGCCCGAAACCTGTCCCAGGATGCTTGTTTCCAGTCTAGGGAAGACATAGCTTAGGCGTTCGGGCTCGGCTGGTCCCATGAGGCACAGGGTCAAGACTGATTTGCATATAGCTGTGATTGAACTGGGGTGGCAAAGTGAACTAAAGAATGACGAGGGATTCAACTCAGATCTGTGACGTGTGGTGAGTGTTTGAAAAGGTTCAGCACTCCATCCATCATCTACTTGTGTTTGCTTTGTTTGCCCTAAGTTGGTAGGGTATGCCCAGACGTGGGTCCCTTGCTCACTTTCCCTCTGGATTCAAGCTAGCCTGGCTTATGAGGGCTGTTAGCCCGAAACCGGTCCCAGGATGTTTTTTTCCGGTCCAGGGAAGACATAGGTTAGCAGTTCAGTCTGGACGGTTCCCATGAGGCACAGGGTCAAGACTGATTTGCATATAGCTGTGTCTGAACTGGGGTGGCAAAGTGAGCTAAAGAATGATGATGGATTCAACCCAGATCAGTGACGGGGTGAGTGTTTGAAAAGTTTCAGCACTTCCTCCATCATCTCCTTGTGTTTGCTTTGTTTGCCCTAAGTTGGCAGGGTATGCCCAGAAGTGGGTCCCTTGCTCACTTTCCCACTGGATTCAAGCTAGCCTGGCTGATGATGGCTGTTAGCCCGAAACCGTTCCTAGGATGTTTGTTTCCGGTCCAGGGAAGACATAGCTTAGCAGTTCGGTCTGGAGTGTTCCCATGAGGCACAGGGTCAAGACTGATTTGCATATAGCTGTGTCTGAACTGGGGTAGCAAAGCGAGCTAAAGAATGATGATGGATTCAACCCAGATGTGTGACTTTGTGTCAGTGTTTGAAAAGTTTCAGCACTCCGTCCATCATCTCCTTGTGTTTGCTTTGTTCACCCTAAGTTGGCAGGGTATGCCCAGACGTTAGTCCCTTGCTCACTTTACCACTGGATTCAAGCTAGCCTGGCTGATGATGGCTGTTAGCCCGAACCCGGCCCCAGGATGTTTGTTTTCAGTCCAGGGAAGACATAGTTTAGCAGTTCGGGCTGGACTGTTCCCATGAGGCACAGGGTCAAGACTGATTTCCATATAGCTGTGTCTGAACTGGGGTGGCAAATTGAGCTAAAGAATGACAAGGGATTCATCTCAGATCTGTGACTGGGCGTGAGTGTTTGAAAAGGTTCAGCACTCCATCCATCATCTACTTGTGTTTGCTTTGTTTGCCCTAAGTTGGCAGGGTATGCCCAGACGTGGGTCTGTTGCTCACTTTCCAACTGGATTCAAGCTAGCCTGGCTGATGATGGCTGTTAGCCCGAAACCTGTCCGAGGATGCTTGTTTCCGTTCCAGGGAAGACATAGCTTAGCAGTTCGGGCTGGGCTGGTCCAATGAGGCACAGGGTCAAGAATGATTTGCATATAGCTGTGTCTGAACTGGGGTGGCAAAGTGAGGTAAAGAATGATGATGGATTCAACCGAGATCTGTGACTGGGTGGTGAGTCTTTAAAAAGTTTCAGCACTTCATCCATCATCTCCTTGTGTTTGCTTTGTTCGCCTTAAGTTGGCAGGGTATGCCCAGACATGGGTCCCTTGCTCACTTTGCCACTGGATTCAAACTAGTGTGGCTGATAAGGGCTGTAAGCCCTAAACCGGTCCCAGGCTACTTGTTTGTGGTCCAGGGAAGAAATAGCTTAGCATTTCGGGCTGGACTGTTCCCAAGAGGAACAGGGTGAAGACTGATTTGCATATAGCTGTGTCTGAACTGGGGTGGCAAAGTGAGCCAAAGAATGATGATGGATTCAACCCAGATCTGTGACTGGGGGTGAGTGTTTGAAAAGTTTCAGCACTCCGTCAATCATCTCCTTGCGTTTGCTTTGTTCACCCAAATTTGGCAGGGTATACCCAGATGTGGGTCCCTAACTCACTTTGCCACTGGATTCAAGCTAGCCTGGCTGATGAGGGCTGTTAGCCCGAATCCGGTCCCAGGATGTTTGTTTCCGGTCCAGGGAAGACATAGCTTAGCAGTTCGGTCTGGAGTGTTCCCATGAGGCACAGGGTCAAGACTGATTTGCATATAGCTGTGTCTGAACTGGGGTGGCAAAGCGAGCTAAAGAATGATGATGGATTCAACCCAGATGTGTGACTTTGTGTCAGTGTTTGAAAAGTTTCAGCACTCCGTCCATCATCTCCTTGTGTTTGCTTTGTTCGCCCTAAGTTGGCAGGGTATGCCCAGACGTTAGTCCCTTGCTCACTTTGCCACTGGATTCAAGCTAGCCTGGCTGATGAGGGCTGTTAGCCCGAAACCAGTCCCAGGATGCTTGTTTTCAGTCCAGGGAAGACATAGCTTAGCAGTTCGGGCTGGACGGTTCCCATGAGGCACAGGGTCAAGACTGATTTGCATATAGCTGTGTCTGAACTGGGGTGGCAAAGTGAGCTAAAGAATGACGAGGGATTCAACTCAGATCTGTGACAGGGGTGAGTGTTTGAAAAGGTTCAGCACTCCATCCATCATCTTCTTGTGTTTGCATTGTTTTCCCTAAGTTGGCAGGGTATGCCCAGATGTGGGTCCCTTGCTCACTTTGCCACTGGATTCAAGTTAGCCTAGCTGATGAGGGCTGTTAGCCAGAAACCGGTCCCAGGATGCTTGTTTTCAGTCCAGGGAAGACATAGTTTAGCCGTTCGGGCTGGACTGTTCCCATGAGGCACAGGGTCAAGACTGATTTCCATATAGCTGTGTCTGAACTGGGGTGGCAAATTGAGCTAAAGAATGACAAGGGATTCAACTCAGATCTGTGACTGGGCGTGAGTGTTTGAAAAGGTTCAGCACTCCATCCATCATCTACTTGTGTTTGCTTTGTTTGCCCTACGTTGGCAGGATATGCCCAGACGTGGGTCCATTGCTCACTTTCCCACTGGATTCAAGCTAGCCTGGCTGATGATGGCTGTTAGCCAAAAACCGGCCCCAGAATGTTTATTTCCGGTCCAGGGAAGACATAGCTTAGCAGTTCGGTCTGGACGGTTCCCATGAGGCACAGGGTCAAGACTGATTTGCATAGAGCTGTGTCTGAACTGGTGTAGCAAAGTGAGCTAAAGAATGATTATGGATTCAACCCAGATCTGTGACGGGGTGAGTGTTTGAAAAGTTTCAGCACTTCCTCCATCATCTTCTTGTGTTTGCTTTGTTCGCCCTAAGTTGGCAGGGCATGCCCAGACGTGGGTCCCTTGCTCACTTTGCCACTGAATTCAAGTTAGCCTAGCTGATGAGGGCTGTTAGCCAGAAACCGGTCCCAGGGTGCTTGTTTTCGGTCCAGGGAAGACATAGTTTAGCAGTTCCGGCTGGACTGTTCCCATGAGGCACAGGGTCAAGACTGATTTGCATATAGTCGTGTCTGAACTGGGGTGGCAAAGTGAGCTAAAGAATGACGAGGGATTCAACCCAGATCTGTGACTGGGGGTCAGTTTTTGAAAAGTTTCAGCACTCCGTCCATCATCTCCTTGTGTTTGGTTTGTTTGCCCTAAGTTGGCAGGGTATGCCCAGACGTGGGTCCCTTGCTCACTTTGGCACTGGATTCAAGCTAGCCTGGCTGATGAGGGCTGTGAGCCCGAAACCGGTCCCAGGATTCTCGTTTCCGGTCCAGGGAAGACATAGCTTAGCAGTTCGGGCTGGACTGTTCCCATGAGGAACAGGGTGAAAACTGATTTGCATATAGCTGTGTCTGAACTGGGGTGGCAAAGTGAGGTAAAGAAAGATGATAGATTCAAGCCAGATCTGTGACTGGGGGTGAGTGTTTGAAAAGTTTCAGCACTCCATCCATCATCTCCTTGTGTTTGCTTTGTTCGCCCTAAGTTGACAGGCCATGCCCAGACGTGGGTCCCTTGCTCACTTTGCCACTGGATTCAAGCTAGCCTGGCTGATGAGGGCTGTTAGCCCGAAACCTGTCCCAGGATGCTTGTTTCCAGTCCAGGGAAGACATAGCTTAGGAGTTCGGGCTGGGCTGGTCCCATGAGGCACAGGGTCAAGAATGATTTGCACATAGCTGTGTCTGAACTGGGGTGGCAAAGTGAGCTAAAAAATGATGATGGATTCAACCCAGATCTGTGACTGGGGGTGAGTGTTTGAAAAGTTTCAGCACTCCATTCATCATCTTCTTGTGTTTGCTTTGTTCGCCCTAAGTTGACAGGGCATGCCCAGACGTGGGTCCCTTGCTCACTTTGCCACTGGATTCAAGCTAGCCTGGCTGATGAGGGCTGTTAGCCCGAAACCTGTCCCAGGATGCTTGTTTCCAGTCTAGGGAAGACATAGCTTAGGAGTTCGGGCTCGGCTGGTCCCATGAGGCACAGGGTCAAGACTGATTTGCATATAGCTGTGATTGAACTGGGGTGGCAAAGTGAGCTAAAGAATGACGAGGGATTCAATTCAGATCTGTGACTGGGGGTGAGTGTTTGAAAAGGTTCAGCACTCCATCCATCATCTACTTGTGTTTGCTTTGTTCGCCCTAAGTTGGCAGGGTATGCCCAGATGTGGGTCCCTTGCTCACTTTCCCACTGGATTCAAGCTAGCCTGGCTGATGAGGGCTGTTAGCCCGAACCCGGCCCCAGGATGTTTGTTTCCGGTCCAGGCAAGACATAGCTTAGCAGTTCGGTCTGGACAGTTCCCATGAGGCATAGGGTCAAGACTGATTTGCATATAGCTGTGTCTGAACTGGGGTGGCAAAGTGAGCTAAAGAATGATGATGGATTCAACCCTGATCTGTGACTGGGGGTGAGTGTTTGGAAAGTTTCAGCACTCCGTCAATCATCTCCTTGTGTTTGCTTTGTTCACCCTAATTTGGCAGGTTATGCCCAGACGTGGGTCCCTAACTCACTTTGCCTCTGGTTTCAAGCTATCCTGGCTGATGAGGGCTGTTAGCCAGAAACTGGTCCCAGGATGCTTGTTTTCAGTCCAGGGAAGACATAGTTTAGCAGTTCGGGCTGGACTGTTCCCATGAGGCACAGGGTCAAGACTGATTTGCATATAGCTGTGTCTGAACTGGGGTGGCAAAGTGAGCTAAAGAATGACGAGGGAATCAACCCAGATCTGTGACTGGGGGTCAGTTTTTGAAAAGTTTCAGCACTCCGTCCATCATCTCCTTGTGTTTGGTTTGTTTGCCCTAAGTTGGCAGGGTATGCCCAGACGTGGGTCCCTTGCTCACTTTGCCACTGAATTCAAGTTAGCCTAGCTGATGAGGGCTGTTAGCCAGAAACCGGTCCCAGGGTGCTTGTTTTCGGTCCAGGGAAGACATAGTTTAGCAGTTCCGGCTGGACTGTTCCCATGAGGCACAGGGTCAAGACTGATTTGCATATAGTCGTGTCTGAACTGGGGTGGCAAAGTGAGCTAAAGAATGACGAGGGATTCAACCCAGATCTGTGACTGGGGGTCAGTTTTTGAAAAGTTTCAGCACTCCGTCCATCATCTCCTTGTGTTTGGTTTGTTTGCCCTAAGTTGGCAGGGTATGCCCAGACGTGGGTCCCTTGCTCACTTTGGCACTGGATTCAAGCTAGCCTGGCTGATGAGGGCTGTGAGCCCGAAACCGGTCCCAGGATTCTCGTTTCCGGTCCAGGGAAGACATAGCTTAGCAGTTCGGGCTGAACTGTTCCCATGAGGACCAGGGTGAAAACTGATTTGCATATAGCTGTGTCTGAACTGGGGTGGCAAAGTGAGGTAAAGAAAGATGATAGATTCAAGCCAGATCTGTGACTGGGGGTGAGTGTTTGAAAAGTTTCAGCACTCCATCCATCATCTCCTTGTGTTTGCTTTGTTCGCCCTAAGTTGACAGGCCATGCCCAGACGTGGGTCCCTTGCTCACTTTGCCACTGGATTCAAGCTAGCCTGGCTGATGAGGGCTGTTAGCCCGAAACCTGTCCCAGGATGCTTGTTTCCAGTCCAGGGAAGACATAGCTTAGGAGTTCGGGCTGGGCTGGTCCCATGAGGCACAGGGTCAAGAATGATTTGCACATAGCTGTGTCTGAACTGGGGTGGCAAAGTGAGCTAAAAAATGATGATGGATTCAACCCAGATCTGTGACTGGGGGTGAGTGTTTGAAAAGTTTCAGCACTCCATTCATCATCTTCTTGTGTTTGCTTTGTTCGCCCTAAGTTGACAGGGCATGCCCAGACGTGGGTCCCTTGCTCACTTTGCCACTGGATTCAAGCTAGCCTGGCTGATGAGGGCTGTTAGCCCGAAACCTGTCCCAGGATGCTTGTTTCCAGTCTAGGGAAGACATAGCTTAGGAGTTCGGGCTCGGCTGGTCCCATGAGGCACAGGGTCAAGACTGATTTGCATATAGCTGTGATTGAACTGGGGTGGCAAAGTGAGCTAAAGAATGACGAGGGATTCAATTCAGATCTGTGACTGGGGGTGAGTGTTTGAAAAGGTTCAGCACTCCATCCATCATCTACTTGTGTTTGCTTTGTTCGCCCTAAGTTGGCAGGGTATGCCCAGATGTGGGTCCCTTGCTCACTTTCCCACTGGATTCAAGCTAGCCTGGCTGATGAGGGCTGTTAGCCCGAACCCGGCCCCAGGATGTTTGTTTCCGGTCCAGGCAAGACATAGCTTAGCAGTTCGGTCTGGACAGTTCCCATGAGGCATAGGGTCAAGACTGATTTGCATATAGCTGTGTCTGAACTGGGGTGGCAAAGTGAGCTAAAGAATGATGATGGATTCAACCCTGATCTGTGACTGGGGGTGAGTGTTTGGAAAGTTTCAGCACTCCGTCAATCATCTCCTTGTGTTTGCTTTGTTCACCCTAATTTGGCAGGTTATGCCCAGACGTGGGTCCCTAACTCACTTTGCCTCTGGTTTCAAGCTATCCTGGCTGATGAGGGCTGTTAGCCAGAAACTGGTCCCAGGATGCTTGTTTTCAGTCCAGGGAAGACATAGTTTAGCAGTTCGGGCTGGACTGTTCCCATGAGGCACAGGGTCAAGACTGATTTGCATATAGCTGTGTCTGAACTGGGGTGGCAAAGTGAGCTAAAGAATGACGAGGGAATCAACCCAGATCTGTGACTGGGGGTCAGTTTTTGAAAAGTTTCAGCACTCCGTCCATCATCTCCTTGTGTTTGGTTTGTTTGCCCTAAGTTGGCAGGGTATGCCCAGACGTGGGTCCCTTGCTCACTTTGCCACTGAATTCAAGTTAGCCTAGCTGATGAGGGCTGTTAGCCAGAAACCGGTCCCAGGGTGCTTGTTTTCGGTCCAGGGAAGACATAGTTTAGCAGTTCCGGCTGGACTGTTCCCATGAGGCACAGGGTCAAGACTGATTTGCATATAGTCGTGTCTGAACTGGGGTGGCAAAGTGAGCTAAAGAATGACGAGGGATTCAACCCAGATCTGTGACTGGGGGTCAGTTTTTGAAAAGTTTCAGCACTCCGTCCATCATCTCCTTGTGTTTGGTTTGTTTGCCCTAAGTTGGCAGGGTATGCCCAGACGTGGGTCCCTTGCTCACTTTGGCACTGGATTCAAGCTAGCCTGGCTGATGAGGGCTGTGAGCCCGAAACCGGTCCCAGGATTCTCGTTTCCGGTCCAGGGAAGACATAGCTTAGCAGTTCGGGCTGGACTGTTCCCATGAGGACCAGGGTGAAAACTGATTTGCATATAGCTGTGTCTGAACTGGGGTGGCAAAGTGAGGTAAAGAAAGATGATAGATTCAAGCCAGATCTGTGACTGGGGGTGAGTGTTTGAAAAGTTTCAGCACTCCATCCATCATCTCCTTGTGTTTGCTTTGTTCGCCCTAAGTTGACAGGCCATGCCCAGACGTGGGTCCCTTGCTCACTTTGCCACTGGATTCAAGCTAGCCTGGCTGATGAGGGCTGTTAGCCCGAAACCTGTCCCAGGATGCTTGTTTCCAGTCCAGGGAAGACATAGCTTAGGAGTTCGGGCTGGGCTGGTCCCATGAGGCACAGGGTCAAGAATGATTTGCACATAGCTGTGTCTGAACTGGGGTGGCAAAGTGAGCTAAAAAATGATGATGGATTCAACCCAGATCTGTGACTGGGGGTGAGTGTTTGAAAAGTTTCAGCACTCCATTCATCATCTTCTTGTGTTTGCTTTGTTCGCCCTAAGTTGACAGGGCATGCCCAGACGTGGGTCCCTTGCTCACTTTGCCACTGGATTCAAGCTAGCCTGGCTGATGAGGGCTGTTAGCCCGAAACCTGTCCCAGGATGCTTGTTTCCAGTCTAGGGAAGACATAGCTTAGGAGTTCGGGCTCGGCTGGTCCCATGAGGCACAGGGTCAAGACTGATTTGCATATAGCTGTGATTGAACTGGGGTGGCAAAGTGAGCTAAAGAATGACGAGGGATTCAATTCAGATCTGTGACTGGGGGTGAGTGTTTGAAAAGGTTCAGCACTCCATCCATCATCTACTTGTGTTTGCTTTGTTCGCCCTAAGTTGGCAGGGTATGCCCAGATGTGGGTCCCTTGCTCACTTTCCCACTGGATTCAAGCTAGCCTGGCTGATGAGGGCTGTTAGCCCGAACCCGGCCCCAGGATGTTTGTTTCCGGTCCAGGCAAGACATAGCTTAGCAGTTCGGTCTGGACAGTTCCCATGAGGCATAGGGTCAAGACTGATTTGCATATAGCTGTGTCTGAACTGGGGTGGCAAAGTGAGCTAAAGAATGATGATGGATTCAACCCTGATCTGTGACTGGGGGTGAGTGTTTGGAAAGTTTCAGCACTCCGTCAATCATCTCCTTGTGTTTGCTTTGTTCACCCTAATTTGGCAGGTTATGCCCAGACGTGGGTCCCTAACTCACTTTGCCTCTGGTTTCAAGCTATCCTGGCTGATGAGGGCTGTTAGCCAGAAACTGGTCCCAGGATGCTTGTTTTCAGTCCAGGGAAGACATAGTTTAGCAGTTTGGGCTGGACTGTTCCCATGAGGCACAGGGTCAAGACTGATTTGCATATAGCTGTGTCTGAACTGGGGTGGCAAAGTGAGCTAAAGAATGACGAGGGAATCAACCCAGATCTGTGACTGGGGGTCAGTTTTTGAAAAGTTTCAGCACTCCGTCCATCATCTCCTTGTGTTTGGTTTGTTTGCCCTAAGTTGGCAGGGTATGCCCAGACGTGGGTCCCTTGCTCACTTTGGCACTGGATTCAAGCTAGCCTGGCTGATGAGGGCTGTGGGCCCGAAACCGGTCCCAGGATTCTCGTTTCCGGTCCAGGGAAGACATAGCTTAGCAGTTTGGGCTGGACTGTTCCCATGAGGTACAGGGTGAAGACTGATTTGCATATAGCTGTGTCTGAACTGGGGTGGCAAAGTGAGCTAAAGAATGATGATGGATTCAACCCAGATCTGTGACTGGGGGTGAATGTTTGAAAAGTTTCAGCACTCCGTCCATCATCTCCTTGTGTATGCTTTCTTCGCCCTAAGTTGGCAGGGTATGCCCAGACATGGGTCCTTTGCTCACTTTGCCACTGGATTTAAGCTAGCCTGGCTGATGAGGGCTGTTAGCCCGAAACCTGTCCCAGGATGCTTGTTTCTAGTCCAGGGAAGACATAGCTTAGGAGTTCGGGCTGGGCTGGTCCCATGAGGCACAGGGTCAAGACTGATTTCCATATAGCTGTGTCTGAACTGGGGTGGCAAAGTGAGCTAAAGAATGACAAGGGATTCAACTCAGATCTGTGACTGTGCGTGAGTGTTTGAAAAGTTTCAGCACTCCATCCATCATCTCCTTGTGTTTGCTTTCTTCGCCCTAAGTTGGCAGGGTATACCCAGACGTTAGTCCCTTGCTCACTTTGCCACTGGATTCAAACTATCCTGGCTGATGAGGGCTGTTAGCCAGAAATCGGTCCCAGGATGCTTGTTTTCGGTCCAGAGAAGACATAGCTTAGCATTTCGGGCTGGACTGTTCCCATGAGGCACAGGGTCAAGACTGATTTCCATATAGCTGTGTCTGAACTGGGGTGGCAAAGTGAGCTAAAGAATGACAAGGGATTCAACTCAGATCTGTGACTGTGCGTGAGTGTTTGAAAAGTTTCAGCACTCCATCCATCATCTACTTGTGTTTGCTTTGTTTGCCCTAAGTTGGCAGGGTATGCCCAGACGTGGGTCCGTTGCTCACTTTCCCACTGGATTCAAGCTAGCCTGGCTGATGATGGCTGTTAGCCAATAACCGGCCCCAGGATGTTTATTTCCGGTCCAGGGAAGACATAGTTTAGCAATTCGGGCTGGACTGTTCCCATGAGGCACAGGGTCAAGACTGATTTGCATATAGCTGTGTCTGAACTGGGGTGGCAAAGTGAGCTAAAGAATGACGAGGGATTCAACCCAGATCTGTGACTGGGGGTCAGTTTTTGAAAAGTTTCAGCACTCCGTCCATCATCTCCTTGTGTTTGGTTTGTTTGCCCTAAGTTGGCAGGGTATGCCCAGACATGGGTCCCTTGCTCACTTTGACACTGGATTCAAGCTAGCCTGGCTGATGAGGGCTGTGAGCCTGAAACCGGTCCCAGGATTCTCGTTTCCGGTCCAGGGAAGACATAGCTTAGCAGTTTGGGCTGGACTGTTCCCATGAGGAACAGGGTGAAAACTGATTTGCATATAGCTGTGTCTGAACTGGCGTGGCCAAGTGAGCTAAAGAATGATGATGGATTCAACCCAGATCTGTTACTGGGGGTGAGTGTTTGAAAAGTTTCAGCACTCCATTCATCATCTTCTTGTGTTTGCTTTGTTCGCCCTAAGTTGACAGGGCATGCCCAGACGTGGGTCCCTTGCTCACTTTGCCACTGGATTCAAGCTAGCCTGGCTGATGAGGGCTGTTAGCCCGAAACCTGTCCCAGGATGCTTGTTTCCAGTCTAGGGAAGACATAGCTTAGGAGTTCGGGCTCGGCTGGTCCCATGAGGCACAGGGTCAAGACTGGTTTGCATATAGCTGTGATTGAACTGGGGTGGCAAAGTGAGCTAAAGAATGACGAGGGATTCAACTCAGATCTGTGACGTGTGGTGAGTGTTTGAAAAGGTTCAGCACTCCATCCATCATCTACTTGTGTTTGCTTTGTTTGCCCTAATTTGGCAGGGTATGCCCAGACGTGGGTCCCTTGCTCACTTTCCCTCTGGATTCAAGCTAGCCTGGCTTATGAGGGCTGTTAGCCCGAAACCGGTCCCAGGATGTTTGTTTCCGGTCCAGGGAAGACATAGGTTAGCAGTTCGGTCTGGACGGTTCCCATGAGGCACAGGGTCAAGACTGATTTGCATATAGCTGTGTCTGAACTGGGGTGGCAAAGTGAGCTAAAGAATGATGATGGATTCAACCCAGATCTGTGACGGGGTGAGTGTTTGAAAAGTTTCAGCACTTCCTCCATCATCTCCTTGTGTTTGCTTTGTTTGCCCTAAGTTGGCAGGGTATGCCCAGAAGTGGGTCCCTTGCTCACTTTCCCACTGGATTCAAGCTAGCCTGGCTGATGATGGCTGTTAGCCCGAAACCGGTCCTAGGATGGTTGTTTCCGGTCCAGGGAAGACATAGCTTAGCAGTTCGGTCTGGAGTGTTCCCATGAGGCACAGGGTCAAGACTGATTTGCATATAGCTGTGTCTGAACTGGGGTAGCAAAGCGAGCTAAAGAATGATGATGGATTCAACCCAGATGTGTGACTTTGTGTCAGTGTTTGAAAAGTTTCAGCACTCCGTCCATCATCTCCTTGTGTTTGCTTTGTTCACCCTAAGTTGGCAGGGTATGCCCAGACGTTAGTCCCTTGCTCACTTTACCACTGGATTCAAGCTAGCCTGGCTGATGAGGGCTGTTAGCCCGAACCCGGCCCCAGGATGTTTGTTTTCAGTCCAGGGAAGACATAGTTTAGCAGTTCGGGCTGGACTGTTCCCATGAGGCACAGGGTCAAGACTGATTTCCATATAGCTGTGTCTGAACTGGGGTGGCAAATTGAGCTAAAGAATGACAAGGGATTCATCTCAGATCTGTGACTGGGCGTGAGTGTTTGAAAAGGTTCAGCACTCCATCCATCATCTACTTGTGTTTGCTTTGTTTGCCCTAAGTTGGCAGGGTATGCCCAGACGTGGGTCTGTTGCTCACTTTCCAACTGGATTCAAGCTAGCCTGTCTGATGATGGCTGTTAGCCCGAAACCTGTCCGAGGATGCTTGTTTCCGTTCCAGGGAAGACATAGCTTAGCAGTTCGGGCTGGGCTGGTCCAATGAGGCACAGGGTCAAGAATGATTTGCATATAGCTGTGTCTGAACTGGGGTGGCAAAGTGAGGTAAAGAATGATGATGGATTCAACCGAGATCTGTGACTGGGTGGTGAGTCTTTAAAATGTTTCAGCACTTCATCCATCATCTCCTTGTGTTTGCTTTGTTCGCCTTAAGTTGGCAGGGTATGCCCAGACATGGGTCCCTTGCTCACTTTGCCACTGGATTCAAACTAGTGTGGCTGATAAGGGCTGTAAGCCCTAAACCGGTCCCAGGCTACTTGTTTGTGGTCCAGGGAAGAAATAGCTTAGCATTTCGGGCTGGACTGTTCCCAAGAGGAACAGGGTGAAGACTGATTTGCATATAGCTGTGTCTGAACTGGGGTGGCAAAGTGAGCCAAAGAATGATGATGGATTCAACCCAGATCTGTGACTGGGGGTGAGTGTTTGAAAAGTTTCAGCACTCCGTCAATCATCTCCTTGCGTTTGCTTTGTTCACCCAAATTTGGCAGGGTATACCCAGATGTGGGTCCCTAACTCACTTTGCCACTGGATTCAAGCTAGCCTGGCTGATGAGGGCTGTTAGCCCGAATCCGGTCCCAGGATGTTTGTTTCCGGTCCAGGGAAGACATAGCTTAGCAGTTCGGTCTGGAGTGTTCCCATGAGGCACAGGGTCAAGACTGATTTGCATATAGCTGTGTCTGAACTGGGGTGGCAAAGCGAGCTAAAGAATGATGATGGATTCAACCCAGATGTGTGACTTTGTGTCAGTGTTTGAAAAGTTTCAGCACTCCGTCCATCATCTCCTTTTGTTTGCTTTGTTCGCCCTAAGTTGGCAGGGTATGCCCAGACGTTAGTCCCTTGCTCACTTTGCCACTGGATTCAAGCTAGCCTGGCTGATGAGGGCTGTTAGCCCGAAACCAGTCCCAGGATGCTTGTTTTCAGTCCAGGGAAGACATAGCTTAGCAGTTCGGGCTGGACGGTTCCCATGAGGCACAGGGTCAAGACTGATTTGCATATAGCTGTGTCTGAACTGGGGTGGCAAAGTGAGCTAAAGAATGACGAGGGATTCAACTCAGATCTGTGACAGGGGTGAGTGTTTGAAAAGGTTCAGCACTCCATCCATCATCTTCTTGTGTTTGCTTTGTTTTCCCTAAGTTGGCAGGGTATGCCCAGATGTGGGTCCCTTGCTCACTTTGCCACTGGATTCAAGTTAGCCTAGCTGATGAGGTCTGTTAGCCAGAAACCGGTCCCAGGATGCTTGTTTTCAGTCCAGGGAAGACATAGTTTAGCCGTTCGGGCTGGACTGTTCCCATGAGGCACAGGGTCAAGACTGATTTCCATATAGCTGTGTCTGAACTGGGGTGGCAAATTGAGCTAAAGAATGACAAGGGATTCAACTCAGATCTGTGACTGGGCGTGAGTGTTTGAAAAGGTTCAGCACTCCATCCATCATCTACTTGTGTTTGCTTTGTTTGCCCTAAGTTGGCAGGATATGCCCAGACGTGGGTCCATTGCTCACTTTCCCACTGGATTCAAGCTAGCCTGGCTGATGATGGCTGTTAGCCAAAAACCGGCCCCAGAATGTTTATTTCCGGTCCAGGGAAGACATAGCTTAGCAGTTCGGTCTGGACGGTTCCCATGAGGCACAGGGTCAAGACTGATTTGCATAGAGCTGTGTCTGAACTGGTGTAGCAAAGTGAGCTAAAGAATGATTATGGATTCAACCCAGATCTGTGACGGGGTGAGTGTTTGAAAAGTTTCAGCACTTCCTCCATCATCTTCTTGTGTTTGCTTTGTTCGCCCTAAGTTGGCAGGGCATGCCCAGACGTGGGTCCCTTGCTCACTTTGCCACTGAATTCAAGTTAGCCTAGCTGATGAGGGCTGTTAGCCAGAAACCGGTCCCAGGGTGCTTGTTTTCGGTCCAGGGAAGACATAGTTTAGCAGTTCCGGCTGGACTGTTCCCATGAGGCACAGGGTCAAGACTGATTTGCATATAGTCGTGTCTGAACTGGGGTGGCAAAGTGAGCTAAAGAATGACGAGGGATTCAACCCAGATCTGTGACTGGGGGTCAGTTTTTGAAAAGTTTCAGCACTCCGTCCATCATCTCCTTGTGTTTGGTTTGTTTGCCCTAAGTTGGCAGGGTATGCCCAGACGTGGGTCCCTTGCTCACTTTGGCACTGGATTCAAGCTAGCCTGGCTGATGAGGGCTGTGAGCCCGAAACCGGTCCCAGGATTCTCGTTTCCGGTCCAGGGAAGACATAGCTTAGCAGTTCGGGCTGGACTGTTCCCATGAGGAACAGGGTGAAAACTGATTTGCATATAGCTGTGTCTGAACTGGGGTGGCAAAGTGAGGTAAAGAAAGATGATAGATTCAAGCCAGATCTGTGACTGGGGGTGAGTGTTTGAAAAGTTTCAGCACTCCATCCATCATCTCCTTGTGTTTGCTTTGTTCGCCCTAAGTTGACAGGCCATGCCCAGACGTGGGTCCCTTGCTCACTTTGCCACTGGATTCAAGCTAGCCTGGCTGATGAGGGCTGTTAGCCCGAAACCTGTCCCAGGATGCTTGTTTCCAGTCCAGGGAAGACATAGCTTAGGAGTACGGGCTGGGCTGGTCCCATGAGGCACAGGGTCAAGAATGATTTGCACATAGCTGTGTCTGAACTGGGGTGGCAAAGTGAGCTAAAAAATGATGATGGATTCAACCCAGATCTGTGACTGGGGGTGAGTGTTTGAAAAGTTTCAGCACTCCATTCATCATCTTCTTGTGTTTGCTTTGTTCGCCCTAAGTTGACAGGGCATGCCCAGACGTGGGTCCCTTGCTCACTTTGCCACTGGATTCAAGCTAGCCTGGCTGATGAGGGCTGTTAGCCCGAAACCTGTCCCAGGATGCTTGTTTCCAGTCTAGGGAAGACATAGCTTAGGAGTTCGGGCTCGGCTGGTCCCATGAGGCACAGGGTCAAGACTGATTTGCATATAGCTGTGATTGAACTGGGGTGGCAAAGTGAGCTAAAGAATGACGAGGGATTCAATTCAGATCTGTGACTGGGGGTGAGTGTTTGAAAAGGTTCAGCACTCCATCCATCATCTACTTGTGTTTGCTTTGTTTGCCCTAAGTTGGCAGCGTATGCCCAGATGTGGGTCCCTTGCTCACTTTCCCACTGGATTCAAGCTAGCCTGGCTGATGAGGGCTGTTAGCCCGAACCCGGCCCCAGGATGTTTGTTTCCGGTCCAGGCAAGACATAGCTTAGCAGTTCGGTCTGGACAGTTCCCATGAGGCATAGGGTCAAGACTGATTTGCATATAGCTGTGTCTGAACTGGGGTGGCAAAGTGAGCTAAAGAATGATGATGGATTCAACCCTGATCTGTGACTGGGGGTGAGTGTTTGGAAAGTTTCAGCACTCCGTCAATCATCTCCTTGTGTTTGCTTTGTTCACCCTAATTTGGCAGGTTATGGCCAGACGTGGGTCCCTAACTCACTTTGCCTCTGGTTTCAAGCTATCCTGGCTGATGAGGGCTGTTAGCCAGAAACTGGTCCCAGGATGCTTGTTTTCAGTCCAGGGAAGACATAGTTTAGCAGTTCGGGCTGGACTGTTCCCATGAGGCACAGGGTCAAGACTGATTTGCATATAGCTGTGTCTGAACTGGGGTGGCAAAGTGAGCTAAAGAATGACGAGGGAATCAACCCAGATCTGTGACTGGGGGTCAGTTTTTGAAAAGTTTCAGCACTCCGTCCATCATCTCCTTGTGTTTGGTTTGTTTGCCCCAAGTTGGCAGGGTATGCCCAGACGTGGGTCCCTTGCTCACTTTGCCACTGAATTCAAGTTAGCCTAGCTGATGAGGGCTGTTAGCCAGAAACCGGTCCCAGGGTGCTTGTTTTCGGTCCAGGGAAGACATAGTTTAGCAGTTCCGGCTGGACTGTTCCCATGAGGCACAGGGTCAAGACTGATTTGCATATAGTCGTGTCTGAACTGGGGTGGCAAAGTGAGCTAAAGAATGACGAGGGATTCAACCCAGATCTGTGACTGGGGGTCAGTTTTTGAAAAGTTTCAGCACTCCGTCCATCATCTCCTTGTGTTTGGTTTGTTTGCCCTAAGTTGGCAGGGTATGCCCAGACGTGGGTCCCTTGCTCACTTTGGCACTGGATTCAAGCTAGCCTGGCTGATGAGGGCTGTGAGCCCGAAACCGGTCCCAGGATTCTCGTTTCCGGTCCAGGGAAGACATAGCTTAGCAGTTCGGGCTGGACTGTTCCCATGAGGACCAGGGTGAAAACTGATTTGCATATAGCTGTGTCTGAACTGGGGTGGCAAAGTGAGGTAAAGAAAGATGATAGATTCAAGCCAGATCTGTGACTGGGGGTGAGTGTTTGAAAAGTTTCAGCACTCCATCCATCATCTCCTTGTGTTTGCTTTGTTCGCCCTAAGTTGACAGGCCATGCCCAGACGTGGGTCCCTTGCTCACTTTGCCACTGGATTCAAGCTAGCCTGGCTGATGAGGGCTGTTAGCCCGAAACCTGTCCCAGGATGCTTGTTTCCAGTCCAGGGAAGACATAGCTTAGGAGTTCGGGCTGGGCTGGTCCCATGAGGCACAGGGTCAAGAATGATTTGCACATAGCTGTGTCTGAACTGGGGTGGCAAAGTGAGCTAAAAAATGATGATGGATTCAACCCAGATCTGTGACTGGGGGTGAGTGTTTGAAAAGTTTCAGCACTCCATTCATCATCTTCTTGTGTTTGCTTTGTTCGCCCTAAGTTGACAGGGCATGCCCAGACGTGGGTCCCTTGCTCACTTTGCCACTGGATTCAAGCTAGCCTGGCTGATGAGGGCTGTTAGCCCGAAACCTGTCCCAGGATGCTTGTTTCCAGTCTAGGGAAGACATAGCTTAGGAGTTCGGGCTCGGCTGGTCCCATGAGGCACAGGGTCAAGACTGATTTGCATATAGCTGTGATTGAACTGGGGTGGCAAAGTGAGCTAAAGAATGACGAGGGATTCAATTCAGATCTGTGACTGGGGGTGAGTGTTTGAAAAGGTTCAGCACTCCATCCATCATCTACTTGTGTTTGCTTTGTTCGCCCTAAGTTGGCAGGGTATGCCCAGATGTGGGTCCCTTGCTCACTTTCCCACTGGATTCAAGCTAGCCTGGCTGATGAGGGCTGTTAGCCCGAACCCGGCCCCATGATGTTTGTTTCCGGTCCAGGCAAGACATAGCTTAGCAGTTCGGTCTGGACAGTTCCCATGAGGCATAGGGTCAAGACTGATTTGCATATAGCTGTGTCTGAACTGGGGTGGCAAAGTGAGCTAAAGAATGATGATGGATTCAACCCTGATCTGTGACTGGGGGTGAGTGTTTGGAAAGTTTCAGCACTCCGTCAATCATCTCCTTGTGTTTGCTTTGTTCACCCTAATTTGGCAGGTTATGCCCAGACGTGGGTCCCTAACTCACTTTGCCTCTGGTTTCAAGCTATCCTGGCTGATGAGGGCTGTTAGCCAGAAACTGGTCCCAGGATGCTTGTTTTCAGTCCAGGGAAGACATAGTTTAGCAGTTCGGGCTGGACTGTTCCCATGAGGCACAGGGTCAAGACTGATTTGCATATAGCTGTGTCTGAACTGGGGTGGCAAAGTGAGCTAAAGAATGACGAGGGAATCAACCCAGATCTGTGACTGGGGGTCAGTTTTTGAAAAGTTTCAGCACTCCGTCCATCATCTCCTTGTGTTTGGTTTGTTTGCCCTAAGTTGGCAGGGTATGCCCAGACGTGGGTCCCTTGCTCACTTTGCCACTGAATTCAAGTTAGCCTAGCTGATGAGGGCTGTTAGCCAGAAACCGGTCCCAGGGTGCTTGTTTTCGGTCCAGGGAAGACATAGTTTAGCAGTTCCGGCTGGACTGTTCCCATGAGGCACAGGGTCAAGACTGATTTGCATATAGTCGTGTCTGAACTGGGGTGGCAAAGTGAGCTAAAGAATGACGAGGGATTCAACCCAGATCTGTGACTGGGGGTCAGTTTTTGAAAAGTTTCAGCACTCCGTCCATCATCTCCTTGTGTTTGGTTTGTTTGCCCTAAGTTGGCAGGGTATGCCCAGACGTGGGTCCCTTGCTCACTTTGGCACTGGATTCAAGCTAGCCTGGCTGATGAGGGCTGTGAGCCCGAAACCGGTCCCAGGATTCTCGTTTCCGGTCCAGGGAAGACATAGCTTAGCAGTTCGGGCTGGACTGTTCCCATGAGGACCAGGGTGAAAACTGATTTGCATATAGCTGTGTCTGAACTGGGGTGGCAAAGTGAGGTAAAGAAAGATGATAGATTCAAGCCAGATCTGTGACTGGGGGTGAGTGTTTGAAAAGTTTCAGCACTCCATCCATCATCTCCTTGTGTTTGCTTTGTTCGCCATAAGTTGACAGGCCATGCCCAGACGTGGGTCCCTTGCTCACTTTGCCACTGGATTCAAGCTAGCCTGGCTGATGAGGGCTGTTAGCCCGAAACCTGTCCCAGGATGCTTGTTTCCAGTCCAGGGAAGACATAGCTTAGGAGTTCGGGCTGGGCTGGTCCCATGAGGCACAGGGTCAAGAATGATTTGCACATAGCTGTGTCTGAACTGGGGTGGCAAAGTGAGCTAAAAAATGATGATGGATTCAACCCAGATCTGTGACTGGGGGTGAGTGTTTGAAAAGTTTCAGCACTCCATTCATCATCTTCTTGTGTTTGCTTTGTTCGCCCTAAGTTGACAGGGCATGCCCAGACGTGGGTCCCTTGCTCACTTTGCCACTGGATTCAAGCTAGCCTGGCTGATGAGGGCTGTTAGCCCGAAACCTGTCCCAGGATGCTTGTTTCCAGTCTAGGGAAGACATAGCTTAGGAGTTCGGGCTCGGCTGGTCCCATGAGGCACAGGGTCAAGACTGATTTGCATATAGCTGTGATTGAACTGGGGTGGCAAAGTGAGCTAAAGAATGACGAGGGATTCAATTCAGATCTGTGACTGGGGGTGAGTGTTTGAAAAGGTTCAGCACTCCATCCATCATCTACTTGTGTTTGCTTTGTTCGCCCTAAGTTGGCAGGGTATGCCCAGATGTGGGTCCCTTGCTCACTTTCCCACTGGATTCAAGCTAGCCTGGCTGATGAGGGCTGTTAGCCCGAACCCGGCCCCAGGATGTTTGTTTCCGGTCCAGGCAAGACATAGCTTAGCAGTTCGGTCTGGACAGTTCCCATGAGGCATAGGGTCAAGACTGATTTGCATATAGCTGTGTCTGAACTGGGGTGGCAAAGTGAGCTAAAGAATGATGATGGATTCAACCCTGATCTGTGACTGGGGGTGAGTGTTTGGAAAGTTTCAGCACTCCGTCAATCATCTCCTTGTGTTTGCTTTGTTCACCCTAATTTGGCAGGTTATGCCCAGACGTGGGTCCCTAACTCACTTTGCCTCTGGTTTCAAGCTATCCTGGCTGATGAGGGCTGTTAGCCAGAAACTGGTCCCAGGATGCTTGTTTTCAGTCCAGGGAAGACATAGTTTAGCAGTTCGGGCTGGACTGTTCCCATGAGGCACAGGGTCAAGACTGATTTGCATATAGCTGTGTCTGAACTGGGGTGGCAAAGTGAGCTAAAGAATGACGAGGGAATCAACCCAGATCTGTGACTGGGGGTCAGTTTTTGAAAAGTTTCAGCACTCCGTCCATCATCTCCTTGTGTTTGGTTTGTTTGCCCTAAGTTGGCAGGGTATGCCCAGACGTGGGTCCCTTGCTCACTTTGGCACTGGATTCAAGCTAGCCTGGCTGATGAGGGCTGTGGGCCCGAAACCGGTCCCAGGATTCTCGTTTCCGGTCCAGGGAAGACATAGCTTAGCAGTTTGGGCTGGACTGTTCCCATGAGGTACAGGGTGAAGACTGATTTGCATATAGCTGTGTCTGAACTGGGGTGGCAAAGTGAGCTAAAGAATGATGATGGATTCAACCCAGATCTGTGACTGGGGGTGAATGTTTGAAAAGTTTCAGCACTCCGTCCATCATCTCCTTGTGTATGCTTTCTTCGCCCTAAGTTGGCAGGGTATGCCCAGACATGGGTCCTTTGCTCACTTTGCCACTGGATTTAAGCTAGCCTGGCTGATGAGGGCTGTTAGCCCGAAACCTGTCCCAGGATGCTTGTTTCTAGTCCAGGGAAGACATAGCTTAGGAGTTTGGGCTGGGCTGGTCCCATGAGGCACAGGGTCAAGACTGATTTCCATATAGCTGTGTCTGAACTGGGGTGGCAAAGTGAGCTAAAGAATGACAAGGGATTCAACTCAGATCTGTGACTGTGCGTGAGTGTTTGAAAAGTTTCAGCACTCCATCCATCATCTCCTTGTGTTTGCTTTCTTCGCCCTAAGTTGGCAGGGTATACCCAGACGTTAGTCCCTTGCTCACGTTGCCACTGGATTCAAACTATCCTGGCTGATGAGGGCTGTTAGCCAGAAATCGGTCCCAGGATGCTTGTTTTCGGTCCAGAGAAGACATAGCTTAGCATTTCGGGCTGGACTGTTCCCATGAGGCACAGGGTCAAGACTGATTTCCATATAGCTGTGTCTGAACTGGGGTGGCAAAGTGAGCTAAAGAATGACAAGGGATTCAACTCAGATCTGTGACTGTGCGTGAGTGTTTGAAAAGTTTCAGCACTCCATCCATCATCTACTTGTGTTTGCTTTGTTTGCCCTAAGTTGGCAGGGTATGCCCAGACGTGGGTCCGTTGCTCACTTTCCCACTGGATTCAAGCTAGCCTGGCTGATGATGGCTGTTAGCCAATAACCGGCCCCAGGATGTTTATTTCCGGTCCAGGGAAGACATAGTTTAGCAATTCGGGCTGGACTGTTCCCATGAGGCACAGGGTCAAGACTGATTTGCATATAGCTGTGTCTGAACTGGGGTGGCAAAGTGAGCTAAAGAATGACGAGGGATTCAACCCAGATCTGTGACTGGGGGTCAGTTTTTGAAAAGTTTCAGCACTCCGTCCATCATCTCCTTGTGTTTGGTTTGTTTGCCCTAAGTTGGCAGGGTATGCCCAGACATGGGTCCCTTGCTCACTTTGACACTGGATTCAAGCTAGCCTGGCTGATGAGGGCTGTGAGCCTGAAACCGGTCCCAGGATTCTCGTTTCCGGTCCAGGGAAGACATAGCTTAGCAGTTTGGGCTGGACTGTTCCCATGAGGAACAGGGTGAAAACTGATTTGCATATAGCTGTGTCTGAACTGGCGTGGCCAAGTGAGCTAAAGAATGATGATGGATTCAACCCAGATCTGTGACTGGGGGTGAGTGTTTGAAAAGTTTCAGCACTCCATTCATCATCTTCTTGTGTTTGCTTTGTTCGCCCTAAGTTGACAGGGCATGCCCAGACGTGGGTCCCTTGCTCACTTTGCCACTGGATTCAAGCTAGCCTGGCTGATGAGGGCTGTTAGCCCGAAACCTGTCCCAGGATGCTTGTTTCCAGTCTAGGGAAGACATAGCTTAGGAGTTCGGGCTCGGCTGGTCCCATGAGGCACAGGGTCAAGACTGATTTGCATATAGCTGTGATTGAACTGGGGTGGCAAAGTGAGCTAAAGAATGACGAGGGATTCAACTCAGATCTGTGACGTGTGGTGAGTGTTTGAAAAGGTTCAGCACTCCATCCATCATCTACTTGTGTTTGCTTTGTTTGCCCTAATTTGGCAGGGTATGCCCAGACGTGGGTCCCTTGCTCACTTTCCCTCTGGATTCAAGCTAGCCTGGCTTATGAGGGCTGTTAGCCCGAAACCGGTCCCAGGATGTTTGTTTCCGGTCCAGGGAAGACACAGGTTAGCAGTTCGGTCTGGACGGTTCCCATGAGGCACAGGGTCAAGACTGATTTGCATATAGCTGTGTCTGAACTGGGGTGGCAAAGTGAGCTAAAGAATGATGATGGATTCAACCCAGATCTGTGACGGGGTGAGTGTTTGAAAAGTTTCAGCACTTCCTCCATCATCTCCTTGTGTTTGCTTTGTTTGCCCTAAGTTGGCAGGGTATGCCCAGAAGTGGGTCCCTTGCTCACTTTCCCACTGGATTCAAGCTAGCCTGGCTGATGATGGCTGTTAGCCCGAAACCGGTCCTAGGATGGTTGTTTCCGGTCCAGGGAAGACATAGCTTAGCAGTTCGGTCTGGAGTGTTCCCATGAGGCACAGGGTCAAGACTGATTTGCATATAGCTGTGTCTGAACTGGGGTGGCAAAGCGAGCTAAAGAATGATGATGGATTCACCCAGATGTGTGACTTTGTGTCAGTGTTTGAAAAGTTTCAGCACTCCGTCCATCATCTCCTTGTGTTTGCTTTGTTCGCCCTAAGTTGGCAGGGTATGCCCAGACGTTAGTCCCTTGCTCACTTTACCACTGGATTCAAGCTAGCCTGGCTGATGAGGGCTGTTAGCCCGAACCCGGCCCCAGGATGTTTGTTTTCAGTCCAGGGAAGACATAGTTTAGCAGTTCGGGCTGGACTGTTCCCATGAGGCACAGGGTCAAGACTGATTTCCATATAGCTGTGTCTGAACTGGGGTGGCAAATTGAGCTAAAGAATGACAAGGGATTCAACTCAGATCTGTGACTGGGCGTGAGTGTTTGAAAAGGTTCAGCACTCCATCCATCATCTACTTGTGTTTGCTTTGTTTGCCCTAAGTTGGCAGGGTATGCCCAGACGTGGGTCTGTTGCTCACTTTCCCACTGGATTCAAGCTAGCCTGGCTGATGATGGCTGTTAGCCCGAAACCTGTCCGAGGATGCTTGTTTCCGTTCCAGGGAAGACATAGCTTAGCAGTTCGGGCTGGGCTGGTCCAATGAGGCACAGGGTCAAGAATGATTTGCATATAGCTGTGTCTGAACTGGGGTGGCAAAGTGAGGTAAAGAATGATGATGGATTCAACCCAGATCTGTGACTGGGTGGTGAGTCTTTAAAAAGTTTCAGCACTTCATCCATCATCTCCTTGTGTTTGCTTTGTTCGCCTTAAGTTGGCAGGGTATGCCCAGACATGGGTCCCTTGCTCACTTTGCCACTGGATTCAAACTAGTGTGGCTGATAAGGGCTGTAAGCCCTAAACCGGTCCCAGGATACTTGTTTGTGGTCCAGGGAAGAAATAGCTTAGCATTTCGGGCTGGACTGTTCCCATGAGGCACAGGGTGAAGACTGATTTGCATATAGCTGTGTCTGAACTGGGGTGGCAAAGTGAGCCAAAGAATGATGATGGATTCAACCCAGATCTGTGACTGGGGGTGAGTGTTTGAAAAGTTTCAGCACTCCGTCAATCATCTCCTTGCGTTTGCTTTGTTCACCCAAATTTGGCAGGGTATACCCAGATGTGGGTCCCTAACTCACTTTGCCACTGGATTCAAGCTAGCCTGGCTGATGAGGGCTGTTAGCCCGAAACCGGTCCCAGGATGTTTGTTTCCGGTCCAGGGAAGACATAGCTTAGCAGTTCGGTCTGGAGTGTTCCCATGAGGCACAGGGTCAAGACTGATTTGCATATAGCTGTGTCTGAACTGGGGTGGCAAAGCGAGCTAAAGAATGATGATGGATTCAACCCAGATGTGTGACTTTGTGTCAGTGTTTGAAAAGTTTCAGCACTCCGTCCATCATCTCCTTGTGTTTGCTTTGTTCGCCCTAAGTTGGCAGGGTATGCCCAGACGTTAGTCCCTTGCTCACTTTGCCACTGGATTCAAGCTAGCCTGGCTGATGAGGGCTGTTAGCCCGAAACCAGTCCCAGGATGCTTGTTTTCAGTCCAGGGAAGACATAGCTTAGCAGTTCGAGCTGGACTGTTCCCATGAGGCACAGGGTCAAGACTGATTTGCATATAGCTGTGTCTGAACTGGGGTGGCAAAGTGAGCTAAAGAATGACGAGGGATTCAACTCAGATCTGTGACGGGGGTGAGTGTTTGAAAAGGTTCAGCACTCCATCCATCATCTTCTTGTGTTTGCTTTGTTTTCCCTAAGTTGGCAGGGTATGCCCAGATGTGGGTCCCTTGCTCACTTTGCCACTGGATTCAAGTTAGCCTAGCTGATGAGGGCTGTTAGCCAGAAACCGGTCCCAGGATGCTTGTTTTCAGTCCAGGGAAGACATAGTTTAGCAGTTCGGGCTGGACTGTTCCCATGAGGCACAGGGTCAAGACTGATTTCCATATAGCTGTGTCTGAACTGGGGTGGCAAATTGAGCTAAAGAATGACAATGGATTCAACTCAGATCTGTGACTGGGCGTGAGTGTTTGAAAAGGTTCAGCACTCCATCCATCATCTACTTGTGTTTGCTTTGTTTGCCCTAAGTTGGCAGGGTATGCCCAGACGTGGGTCCATTGCTCACTTTCCCACTGGATTCAAGCTAGCCTGGCTGATGATGGCTGTTAGCCAAAAACTGGCCCCAGAATGTTTATTTCCGGTCCAGGGAAGACATAGCTTAGCAGTTCGGTCTGGACGGTTCCCATGAGGCACAGGGTCAAGACTGATTTGCATAGAGCTGTGTCTGAACTGGTGTAGCAAAGTGAGCTAAAGAATGATTATGGATTCAACCCAGATCTGTGACGGGTGAGTGTTTGAAAAGTTTCAGCACTTCCTCCATCATCTTCTTGTGTTTGCTTTGTTCGCCCTAAGTTGGCAGGGCATGCCCAGACGTGGGTCCCTTGCTCACTTTGCCACTGAATTCAAGTTAGCCTAGCTGATGAGGGCTGTTAGCCAGAAACCGGTCCCAGGGTGCTTGTTTTCGGTCCAGGGAAGACATAGTTTAGCAGTTCCGGCTGGACTGTTCCCATGAGGCACAGGGTCAAGACTGATTTGCATATAGCTGTGTCTGAACTGGGGTGGCAAAGTGGGCTAAAGAATGACGAGGGCTTCAACCCAGATCTGTGACTGGGGGTCAGTTTTTGAAAAGTTTCAGCACTCCGTCCATCATCTCCTTGTGTTTGGTTTGTTTGCCCTAAGTTGGCAGGGTATGCCCAGACGTGGGTCCCTTGCTCACTTTGGCACTGGATTTAAGGTAGCCTGGCTGATGAGGGCTGTTAGCCAGAAACCGGTCCCAGGATGCTTGTTTTCAGTCCAGGGAAGACATAGTTTAGCAGTTCGGGCTGGACTGTTCCCATGAGGCACAGGGTCAAGACTGATTTCCATATAGCTGTGTCTGAACTGGGGTGGCAAATTGAGCTAAAGAATGACAAGGGATTCAACTCAGATCTGTGACTGGGCGTGAGTGTTTGAAAAGGTTCAGCACTCCATCCATCATCTACTTGTGTTTGCTTTGTTTGCCCTAAGTTGGCAGGGTATGCCCAGACGTGGGTCCATTGCTCACTTTCCCACTGGATTCAAGCTAGCCTGGCTGATGATGGCTGTTAGCCAAAAACCGGCCCCAGAATGTTTATTTCCGGTCCAGGGAAGACATAGCTTAGCAGTTCGGTCTGGACGGTTCCCATGAGGCACAGGGTCAAGACTGATTTGCATAGAGCTGTGTCTGAACTGGTGTAGCAAAGTGAGCTAAAGAATGATTATGGATTCAACCCAGATCTGTGACGGGGTGAGTGTTTGAAAAGTTTCAGCACTTCCTCCATCATCTTCTTGTGTTTGCTTTGTTCGCCCTAAGTTGGCAGGGCATGCCCAGACGTGGGTCCCTTGCTCACTTTGCCACTGAATTCAAGTTAGCCTAGCTGATGAGGGCTGTTAGCCAGAAACCGGTCCCAGGGTGCTTGTTTTCGGTCCAGGGAAGACATAGTTTAGCAGTTCCGGCTGGACTGTTCCCATGAGGCACAGGGTCAAGACTGATTTGCATATATCTGTGTCTGAACTGGGGTGGCAAAGTGGGCTAAAGAATGACGAGGGATTCAACCCAGATCTGTGACTGGGGGTCAGTTTTTGAAAAGTTTCAGCACTCCGTCCATCATCTCCTTGTGTTTGGTTTGTTTGCCCTAAGTTGGCAGGGTATGCCCAGACGTGGGTCCCTTGCTCACTTTGGCACTGGATTTAAGGTAGCCTGTCTGATGAGGGCTGTGAGCCCGAAACCGGTCCCAGGATTCTCGTTTCCGGTCCAGGGAAGACATAGCTTAGCAGTTTGGGTTGGACTGTTCCCATGAGGTACAGGGTGAAGACTGATTTGCATATAGCTGTGTCTGAACTGGGGTGGCAAAGTGAGCTAAAGATTGATGATGGATTCAACCCAGATCTGTGTCTGGGGGTGAGTGTTTGAAAAGTTTCAGCACTCCATCCATCATCTTCTTGTGTTTGATTTGTTCGCCTTAAGTTGACAGGGCATGCCCAGACGTGGGTCCCTTGCTCACTTTGCCACTGGATTCAAGCTAGCCTGGCTGATGAGGGCTGTTAGCCCGAAACCTGTCCCAGGATGCTTGTTTCCAGTCCAGGGAAGACATAGCTTAGCAGTTCGGGCTGGACTGTTCCCATGAGGAACAGGGTGAAAACTGATTTGCATATAGCTGTGTCTGAACTGGAGTGGCAAAGTGAGGTAAAGAAAGATGATAGATTCAACCCAGATCTGTGACTGGGGGTGAGTGTTTGAAAAGTTTCAGCACTCCATCCATCATCTGCTTGTGTTTGCTTTGTTTGCCCTAAGTTGACAGGGCATGCCCAGACGTGGGTCCCTTGCTCACTTTGCCACTGGATTCAAGCTAGCCTGGCTGATGAGGGCTGTTAGCCCAAACCCGGCCGCAGGACGTTTGTTTCCGGTCCAGGGAAGACATAGCTTAACAGTTCGGTCTGGACGGTTCCCATGAGGCACATGGTCAAGACTGATTTGCATATAGCTGTGTCTGAACTGGGGTGGCAAAGTGAGCTAAAGAATGACGAGGGAATCAACCCAGATCTGTGACTGGGGGTCAGTTTTTGAAAAGTTTCATCACTCCGTCCATCATCTCCTTGTGTTTGGTTTGTTTGCCCTAAGTTGGCAGGGTATGCCCAGACGTGGGTCCCTTGCTCACTTTGGCACTGGATTCAAGCTAGCCTGGCTGATGAGGGCTGGGAGCCCGAAACCGGTCCCAGGATTCTCGTTTCCGGTCCAGGGAAGACATAGCTTAGCAGTTTGGGCCGGACTGTTCCCATGAGGTACAGGGTGAAGACTGATTTGCATATAGCTGTGTCTGAACTGGGGTGCCAAAGTGAGCTAAAGAATGATGATGGATTCAACCCAGATCTGTGACTGGGGGTGAATGTTTGAAAAGTTTCAGCACTCCATCCATCATCTCCTTGTGTATGCTTTCTTCGCCCTATGTTGGCATGGTATGCCCAGACATGGGTCCTTTGCTCACTTTGCCACTGGATTCAAGCTAGCCTGGCTGATGAGGGCTGTTAGCCCTAAACACGTCCCAGGATACTTGTTTGTGGTCCAGGGAAGACATAGGTTTGCAGTTCGGGCTGGACTGTTCCCATGAGGAACAGGGTGAAAACTGATTTGCATATAGCTGTGTCTGAACTGGGGTGGCAAAGTGAGGTAAAGAAAGATGATAGATTCAACCCAGATCTGTGACTGGGGGGGGAGTGTTTGAAAAGTTTCAGCACTTCCTCCATCATCTACTTGTATTTGCTTTGTTCGCCCTAAGTTGGCAGGGCATGCCCAGACGTGGGCCCCTTGCTCACTTTGCCACTGAATTCAAGTTAGCCTAGCTGATGAGAGCTGTTAACCAGAAACCGGTCCCAGGATGCTTGTTTTCGGTCCAGGGAAGACATAGTTTAGCAATTCGGGCTGGACTGTTCCCATGAGGCACAGGGTCAAGACTGATTTGCATATAGGTGTGTCTGAACTGGGGTGGCAAAGTGAGCTAAAGAATGACGAGGGATTCAACCCAGATCTGTGACTGGGGGTCAGTTTTTGAAAAGTTTCAGCACTCCGTCCATCATCTCCTTGTGTTTGGTTTGTTTGCCCTAAGTTAGCAGGGTATGCCCAGACGTGGGTCCCTTGCTCACTTTGGCACTGGATTCAAGCTAGCCTGGCTGATGAGGGCTGTGAGCCCGAAACCGGTCCCAGGATTCTCGTTTCCGGTCCAGGGAAGACATAGCTTAGCAGTTTGGGCTGGACTGTTCCCATGAGGAACAGGGTGAAAACTGATTTGCATATAGCTGTGTCTGAACTGGGGTGGCAAAGTGAGCTAAAGAATGATGATGGATTCAACCCAGATCTGTGACTGGGGGTGAGCGTTTGAAAAGTTTCAGCACTCCATCCATCATCTTGTTATGTTTGCTTTGTTCGCCCTAAGTTGACAGGGCATGCCCAGACGTAGGTCCCTTGCTCACTTTGCCACTGGATTCAAGCTAGCCTGGCTGATGAGGGCTGTTAGCCCGAAATCTGTCCCAGGGTGGTTGTTTCAAGTCCAGGGAAGACATAGCTTAGGAGTTCGGGCTGGGCTGGTCCCATGAGGCACAGGGTCAAGACTGATTTGCACATAGCTGTGTCTGAACTGGGGTGGCAAAGTGAGCTAAAAAATGATAATGGATTCAACCCAGATCTGTGACTGGGGGTGAGTGTTTGAAAAGTTTCAGCACTCCCTCCATCATCTTCTTGTGTTTGTTTTGTTCGCCCTAAGTTGACAGGGCATGCCCAGACGTAGGTCCCTTGCTCACTTTGCCACTGGATTCAAGCTAGCCTGGCTGATGAGGGCTGTTAGCCCTAAACACGTCCCAGGATACTTGTTTGTGGTCCAGGGAAGACATAGCTTAGCAGTTCGGGCTGGACGGTTCCCATGAGGAACAGGGTGAAAACTGATTTGCATATAGCTGTGTCTGAACTGGGGTGGCCAAGTGAGGTAAAGAAAGATGATAGATTCAACCCAGATCTGTGACTGGGGATGAATGTTTGAAAAGTTTCAGCACTCCGTCCATCATCTCCTTGTGTATGCTTTCTTCGCCCTAAGTTGGCTGGGTATGCCCAGACATGGGTCCTTTGCTCACTTTGCCACTGGATTCAAGCTAGCGTGGCTGATGAGGGCTGTTAGCCCGAAACCTGTCCCAGAATGCTTGTTTCTAGTCCAGGGAAGACATAGCTTAGGAGTTCGGGCTGGGCTGGTCCCATGAGGCACAGGGTCAAGACTGATTTGCACATAGCTGTGTCTGAACTGGGGTGGCAAAGTGAGCTAAAGAATGACGAGGGATTCAACTCAGATCTGTGACGGGGGGAGTGTTTGAAAAGGTTCAGCACTCCATCCATCATCTTCTTGTGTTTGCTTTGTTTTCCCTAAGTTGGCAGGGTATGCCCAGATGTGGGTCCCTTGCTCACTTTCCCACTGGATTCAAGCTAGCCTGGCTGATGAGGGCTGTTAGCCCGAACCCGGTCCCCCGAAGGATGTTTGTTTACGGTCCAGGGAAGACATAGCTTAGGAGTTCGGTCTGGACGGTTCCCATGAGGCACAGGGTCAAGACTGATTTGCATATAGCTGTGTCTGAACTGGGGTGGCAAAGTGAGCTAAAGAATGATGATGGATTCAACCCAGATCTGTGACGGGGTGAGTGTTTGAAAAGTTTCAGCACTTTCTCCATCATCTACTTGTGTTTGCTTTGTTCGCCCCAAGTTGGCAGGGCATGCCCAGACGTGGGTCCCTTGCTCACTTTGCCACTGGATTCAAGTTAGCCTAGCTGATGAGGGCTGTTAGCCAGAAACCGGTCCCAGGATGCTTGTTTTCAGTCCAGGGAAGACATAGTTTAGAAGTTCGGGCTGGACTGTTCCCATGAGGCACAGGGTCAAGACTGATTTCCATATAGCTGTGTCTGAACTGGGGTGGCAAATTGAGCTAAAGAATGACAAGGGATTCAACTCAGATCTGTGACTGGGCGTGAGTGTTTGAAAAGGTTCAGCACTCCATCCATCATCTACTTGTGTTTGCTTTGTTTGCCCTAAGTTGGCAGGGTATGCCCAGACGTGGGTCCATTGCTCACTTTCCCACTGGATTCAAGCTAGCCTGGCTGATGATGGCTGTTAGCCAAAAACCGGCCCCAGAATGTTTATTTCCGGTCCAGGGAAGACATAGCTTAGCAGTTCGGTCTGGACGGTTCCCATGAGGCACAGGTTCAAGACTGATTTGCATATAGCTGTGTCTGAACTGGTGTAGCAAAGTGAGCTAAAGAATGATGATGGATTCAACCCAGATCTGTGACGGGGTGAGTGTTTGAAAAGTTTCAGCACTTCCTCCACCATCTTCTTGTGTTTGCTTTGTTCGCCCTAAGTTGGCAGGGCATGCCCAGACGTGGGTCCCTTGCTCACTTTGCCACTGAATTCAAGTTAGCCTAGCTGATGAGGGCTGTTAGCCAGAAACCGGTCCCAGGGTGCTTGTTTTCGGTCCAGGGAAGACATAGTTTAGCAGATCCGGCTGGACTGTTCCCATGAGGCACAGGGTCAAGACTGATTTGCATATAGCTGTGTCTGAACTGGGGTGGCAAAGTGGGCTAAAGAATGACGAGGGATTCAACCCAGATCTGTGACTGGGGGTCAGTTTTTGAAAAGTTTCAGCACTCCGTCCATCATCTCCTTGTGTTTGGTTTGTTTGCCCTAAGTTGGCAGGGTATGCCCAGACGTGGGTCCCTTGCTCACTTTGGCACTGGATTCAAGCTAGCCTGGCTGATGAGGGCTGTGAGCCCGAAACCGGTCCCAGGATTCTCGTTTCCGGTCCAGGGAAGACATAGCTTAGCAGTTTGGGTTGGACTGTTCCCATGAGGTACAGGGTGAAGACTGATTTGCATATAGCTGTGTCTGAACTGGGGTGGCAAAGTGAGCTAAAGATTGATGATGGATTCAACCCAGATCTGTGTCTGGGGGTGAGTGTTTGAAAAGTTTCAGCACTCCATCCATCATCTTCTTGTGTTTGATTTGTTCGCCTTAAGTTGACAGGGCATGCCCAGACGTGGGTCCCTTGCTCACTTGGCCACTGGATTCAAGCTAGCCAGGCTGATGAGGGCTGTTAGCCCGAAACCTGTCCCAGGATGCTTGTTTCCAGTCCAGGGAAGACATAGCTTAGCAGTTCGGGCTGGACTGTTCCAATGAGGAACAGGGTGAAAACTGATTTGCATATAGCTGTGTCCGAACTGGGGTGGCAAAGTGAGGTAAAGAAAGATGATAGAGTCAACCCAGATCTGCGACTGGGGGTGAGTGTTTGAAAAGTTTCAGCACTCCATCCATCATCTCCTTGTGTTTGCTTTGTTCGCCCTAAGTTGACAGGGCATGCCCAGACGTGGGTCCCTTACTCACTTTGCCACTGGATTCAAGCTAGCCTGGCTGATGAGGGCTGTTAGCCCGAAACCAGTCCCAGGATGCTTGTTTTCAGTCCAGGGAAGACATAGCTTAGCAATTCTGGCTGGACTGTTCCCATGAGGAACAGGGTGAAGACTGATTTGCATATAGCTGTGTTTGAACTGGGGTGGCAAAGTGAGCTAAAGAATGACGAGGGATTCAACTCAGATCTGTGACTGGGGGTGAGTGTTTGAAAAGGTTCAGCACTCCATCCATCATCTACTTGTGTTTGCTTTGTTTGCCCTAAGTTGGCAGGGTATGCCCAGACGTGGGTCCCTTGCTCACTTTCCCACTGGATTCAAGCTAACCTGGCTGATGAGGGCTGCTAGCCCGAACCCGGCCGCAGGACGTTTGTTTCTGGTCCAGGGAAGACATAGCTTAACAGTTCGGTCTGGACGGTTCCCATGAGGCACAGGGTCAAGACTGATTTGCATATAGCTGTGTCTGAACTGGGGTGGCAAAGTGAGCTAAAGAATGATGATGGATTCAACCCAGATCTGTGACGGGGTGAGTGTTTGAAAAGTTTCAGCACTTTCTCCATCATCTCCTTGTGTTTGCTTTGTTCGCCCTAAGTTGGCAGGGCATGCCCAGACGTGGGTCCCTTGCTCACTTTGCCACTGGATTCAAGTTAGCCTAGCTGATGAGAGCTGTTAGCCAGAAACCGGTCCCAGGATGCTTGTTTTCAGTCCAGGGAAGACATAGTTTAGCAGTTCGGGCTGGACTGTTCCCATGAGGCACAGGGTCAAGACTGATTTGCATATAGCTGTGTCTGAACTGGGGTGGCAAAGTGAGCTAAAGAATGACGAGGGAATCAACCCAGATCTGTGACTGGGGGTCAGTTTTTGAAAAGTTTCATCACTCCGTCCATCATCTCCTTGTGTTTGGTTTGTTTGCCCTAAGTTGGCAGGGTATGCCCAGACGTGGGTCCCTTGCTCACTTTGGCACTGGATTCAAGCTAGCCTGGCTGATGAGGGCTGGGAGCCCGAAGCCGGTCCCAGGATTCTCGTTTCCGGTCCAGGGAAGATATAGCTTAGCAGTTTGGGCTGGACTGTTCCCATGAGGTACAGGGTGAAGACTGATTTGCATATAGCTGTGTCTGAACTGGGGTGCCAAAGTGAGCTAAAGAATGATGATGGATTCAACCCAGATCTGTGACTGGGGGTGAATGTTTGAAAAGTTTCAGCACTCCGTCCATCATCTCCTTGTGTATGCTTTCTTCGCCCTAATTTGGCAGGGTATGCCCAGACATGGGTCCTTTGCTCACTTTGCCACTGGATTCAAGCTAGCCTGGCTGATGAGGGCTGTTAGCCCTAAACACGTCCCAGGATACTTGTTTGTGGTCCAGGGAAGATATAGCTTAGCAGTTCGGGCTGGACTGTTCCCATGAGGAACAGGGTGAAAACTGATTTGCATATAGCTGTGTCTGAACTGGGGTGGCAAAGTGAGGTAAAGAAAGATGATAGATTCAACCCAGATCTGTGACTGGGGGGGAGTGTTTGAAAAGTTTCAGCACTTCCTCCATCATCTACTTGTATTTGCTTTGTTCGCCCTAAGTTGGCAGGGCATGCCCAGACGTGGGCCCCTTGCTCACTTTGCCACTGAATTCAAGTTAGCCTAGCTGATGAGAGCTGTTAGCCAGAAACCGGTCCCAGGATGCTTGATTTCGGTCCAGGGAAGACATAGTTTAGCAATTCGGGCTGGACTGTTCCCATGAGGCACAGGGTCAAGACTGATTTGCATATAGATGTGTCTGAACTGGGGTGGCAAAGTGAGCTAAAGAATGATGATGGATTCAACCCAGGTCTGTGACTGGGGGTGAGTGTTTGAAAAGTTTCAGCACTCCATCCATCATCTTCTTGTGTTTGCTTTGTTCGCCCTAAGTTGACAGGGCATGCCCAGACGTGGGTCCCTTGCTCACTTTGCCACTGGATTCAAGTTAGCCTAGCTGATGAGGGCTGTTAGCCAGAAACCGGTCCCAGGATGCTTGTTTTCAGTCCAGGGAAGACATAGTTTAGCAGTTCGGGCTGAACTGTTCCCATGAGGCACAGGGTCAAGACTGATTTGCATATAGCTGTGTCTGAACTGGGGTGGCAAAGTGAGCTAAAGAATGACGAGGGAATCAACCCAGATCTGTGACTGGGGGTCAGTTTTTGAAAAGTTTCATCACTCCGTCCATCATCTCCTTGTGTTTGGTTTGTTTGCCCTAAGTTGGCAGGGTATGCCCAGACGTGGGTCCCTTGCTCACTTTGGCACTGGATTCAAGCTAGCCTGGCTGATGAGGGCTGGGAGCCCGAAACCGGTCCCAGGATTCTCGTTTCCGGTCCAGGGAAGACATAGCTTAGCAGTTTGGGCTGGACTGTTCCCATGAGGTACAGGGTGAAGACTGATTTGCATATAGCTGTGTCTGAACTGGGGTGCCAAAGTGAGCTTAAGAATGATGATGGATTCAACCCAGATCTGTGACTGGGGGTGAATGTTTGAAAAGTTTCAGCACTCCATCCATCATCTTCTTGTATTTGCTTTGTTCGCCCTAAGTTGACAGGGCATGCCCAGACGTAGGTCCCTTGCTCACTTTGCCACTGGATTCAAGCTAGCCTGGCTGATGAGGGCTGTTAGCCCGAAATCTGTCCCAGGGTGGTTGTTTCAAGTCCAGGGAAGACATAGCTTAGGAGTTCGGGCTGGGCTGGTCCCATGAGGCACAGGGTCAAGACTGATTTGCACATAGCTGTGTCTGAACTGGGGTGGCAAAGTGAGCTAAAAAATGATAATGGATTCAACCCAGATCTGTGACTGGGGGTGAGTGTTTGAAAAGTTTCAGCACTGCCTCCATCATCTTCTTGTGTTTGCTTTGTTCGCCCTAAGTTGACAGGGCATGCCCAGACGTAGGTCCCTTGCTCACTTTGCCACTGGATTCAAGCTAGCCTGGCTGATGAGGGCTGTTAGCCCTAAACATGTCCCAGGATACTTGTTTGTGGTCCAGGGAAGACATAGCTTAGCAGTTCGGGCTGGACTGTTCCCATGAGGAACAGGGTGAAAACTGATTTGCATATAGCTGTGTCTGAACTGGGGTGGCCAAGTGAGGTAAAGAAAGATGATAGATTCAACCCAGATCTGTGACTGGGGGTGAATGTTTGAAAAGTTTCAGCACTCCGTCCATCATCTCCTTGTGTATGCTTTCTTCGCCCTAAGTTGGCTGGGTATGCCCAGACATGGGTCCTTTGCTCACTTTGCCACTGGATTCAAGCTAGCGTGGCTGATGAGGGCTGTTAGCCCGAAACCTGTCCCAGAATGCTTGTTTCTAGTCCAGGGAAGACATAGCTTAGGAGTTCGGGCTGGGCTGGTCCCATGAGGCACAGGGTCAAGACTGATTTGCACATAGCTGTGTCTGAACTGGGGTGGCATAGTGAGCTAAAGAATGACGAGGGATTCAACTCAGATCTGTGACGGGGGGAGTGTTTGAAAAGGTTCAGCACTCCATCCATCATCTTCTTGTGTTTGCTTTGTTTTCCCTAAGTTGGCAGGGTATGCCCAGATGTGGGTCCCTTGCTCACTTTCCCACTGGATTCAAGCTAGCCTGGCTGATGAGGGCTGTTAGCCCGAACCCGGTCCCCCGAAGGATGTTTGTTTACGGTCCAGGGAAGACATAGCTTAGGAGTTCGGTCTGGACGGTTCCCATGAGGCACAGGGTCAAGACTGATTTGCATATAGCTGTGTCTGAACTGGGGTGGCAAAGTGAGCTAAAGAATGATGATGGATTCAACCCAGATCTGTGACGGGGTGAGTGTTTGAAAAGTTTCAGCACTTTCTCCATCATCTACTTGTGTTTGCTTTGTTCGCCATAAGTTGGCAGGGCATGCCCAGACGTGGGTCCCTTGCTCACTTTGCCACTGGATTCAAGTTAGCCTAGCTGATGAGGGCTGTTAGCCAGAAACCGGTCCCAGGATGCTTGTTTTCAGTCCAGGGAAGACATAGTTTAGAAGTTCGGGCTGGACTGTTCCCATGAGGCACAGGGTCAAGACTGATTTCCATATAGCTGTGTCTGAACTGGAGTGGCAAATTGAGCTAAAGAATGACAAGGGATTCAACTCAGATCTGTGACTGGGCGTGAGTGTTTGGAAAGGTTCAGCACTCCATCCATCATCTACTTGTGTTTGCTTTGTTTGCCCTAAGTTGGCAGGGTATGCCCAGACGTGGGTCCATTGCTCACTTTCCCACTGGATTCAAGCTAGCCTGGCTGATGATGGCTGTTAGCCAAAAACCGGCCCCAGAATGTTTATTTCCGGTCCAGGGAAGACATAGCTTAGCAGTTCGGCCTGGACGGTTCCCATGAGGCACAGGGTCAAGACTGATTTGCATATAGCTGTGTCTGAACTGGTGTAGCAAAGTGAGCTAAAGAATGATGATGGATTCAACCCAGATCTGTGACGGGGTGAGTGTTTGAAAAGTTTCAGCACTTCCTCCATCATCTTCTTGTGTTTGCTTTGTTCGCCCTAAGTTGGCAGGGCATGCCCAGACGTGGGTCCCTTGCTCACTTTGCCACTGAATTCAAGTTAGCCTAGCTGATGAGGGCTGTTAGCCAGACACCGGTCCCAGGGTGCTTGTTTTCGGTCCAGGGAAGACATAGTTTAGCAGATCCGGCTGGACTGTTCCCATGAGGCACAGGGTCAAGACTGATTTGCATATAGCTGTGTCTGAACTGGGGTGGCAAAGTGGGCTAAAGAATGACGAGGGATTCAACCCAGATCTGTGACTGGGGGTCAGTTTTTGAAAAGTTTCAGCACTCCGTCCATCATCTCCTTGTGTTTGGTTTGTTTGCCCTAAGTTGGCAGGGTATGCCCAGACGTGGGTCCCTTGCTCACTTTGGCACTGGATTCAAGATAGCCTTGCTGATGAGGGCTGTGAGCCCGAAACCGGTCCCAGGATTCTCGTTTCCGGTCCAGGGAAGACATAGCTTAGCAGTTTGGGTTGGACTGTTCCCATGAGGTACAGGGTGAAGACTGATTTGCATATAGCTGTGTCTGAACTGGGGTGGCAAAGTGAGCTAAAGATTGATGATGGATTCAACCCAGATCTGTGTCTGGGGGTGAGTGTTTGAAAAGTTTCAGCACTTCCTCCATCATCTTCTTGTGTTTGCTTTGTTCGCCCTAAGTTGGCAGGGCATGCCCAGACGTGGGTCCCTTGCTCACTTTGCCACTGAATTCAAGTTAGCCTAGCTGATGAGGGCTGTTAGCCAGACACCGGTCCCAGGGTGCTTGTTTTCGGTCCAGGGAAGACATAGTTTAGCAGATCCGGCTGGACTGTTCCCATGAGGCACAGGGTCAAGACTGATTTGCATATAGCTGTGTCTGAACTGGGGTGGCAAAGTGGGCTAAAGAATGACGAGGGATTCAACCCAGATCTGTGACTGGGGGTCAGTTTTTGAAAAGTTTCAGCACTCCGTCCATCATCTCCTTGTGTTTGGTTTGTTTGCCCTAAGTTGGCAGGGTATGCCCAGACGTGGGTCCCTTGCTCACTTTGGCACTGGATTCAAGATAGCCTGGCTGATGAGGGCTGTGAGCCCGAAACCGGTCCCAGGATTCTCGTTTCCGGTCCAGGGAAGACATAGCTTAGCAGTTTGGGTTGGACTGTTCCCATGAGGTACAGGGTGAAGACTGATTTGCATATAGCTGTGTCTGAACTGGGGTGGCAAAGTGAGCTAAAGATTGATGATGGATTCAACCCAGATCTGTGTCTGGGGGTGAGTGTTTGAAAAGTTTCAGCACTCCATCCATCATCTACTTGTGTTTGCTTTGTTTGCCCTAAGTTGGCAGGGTATGCCCAGACGTGGGTCTGTTGCTCACTTTCCCACTGGATTCAAGCTAGCCTGGCTGATGATGGCTGTTAGCCCGAAACCTGTCCGAGGATGCTTGTTTCCGTTCCAGGGAAGACATAGCTTAGCAGTTCGGGCTGGGCTGGTCCAATGAGGCACAGGGTCAAGAATGATTTGCATATAGCTGTGTCTGAACTGGGGTGGCAAAGTGAGGTAAAGAATGATGATGGATTCAACCCAGATCTGTGACTGGGTGGTGAGTCTTTAAAAAGTTTCAGCACTTCATCCATCATCTCCTTGTGTTTGCTTTGTTCGCCTTAAGTTGGCAGGGTATGCCCAGACATGGGTCCCTTGCTCACTTTGCCACTGGATTCAAACTAGTGTGGCTGATAAGGGCTGTAAGCCCTAAACCGGTCCCAGGATACTTGTTTGTGGTCCAGGGAAGAAATAGCTTAGCATTTCGGGCTGGACTGTTCCCATGAGGCACAGGGTGAAGACTGATTTGCATATAGCTGTGTCTGAACTGGGGTGGCAAAGTGAGCCAAAGAATGATGATGGATTCAACCCAGATCTGTGACTGGGGGTGAGTGTTTGAAAAGTTTCAGCACTCCGTCAATCATCTCCTTGCGTTTGCTTTGTTCACCCAAATTTGGCAGGGTATACCCAGATGTGGGTCCCTAACTCACTTTGCCACTGGATTCAAGCTAGCCTGGCTGATGAGGGCTGTTAGCCCGAAACCGGTCCCAGGATGTTTGTTTCCGGTCCAGGGAAGACATAGCTTAGCAGTTCGGTCTGGAGTGTTCCCATGAGGCACAGGGTCAAGACTGATTTGCATATAGCTGTGTCTGAACTGGGGTGGCAAAGCGAGCTAAAGAATGATGATGGATTCAACCCAGATGTGTGACTTTGTGTCAGTGTTTGAAAAGTTTCAGCACTCCGTCCATCATCTCCTTGTGTTTGCTTTGTTCGCCCTAAGTTGGCAGGGTATGCCCAGACGTTAGTCCCTTGCTCACTTTGCCACTGGATTCAAGCTAGCCTGGCTGATGAGGGCTGTTAGCCCGAAACCAGTCCCAGGATGCTTGTTTTCAGTCCAGGGAAGACATAGCTTAGCAGTTCGAGCTGGACTGTTCCCATGAGGCACAGGGTCAAGACTGATTTGCATATAGCTGTGTCTGAACTGGGGTGGCAAAGTGAGCTAAAGAATGACGAGGGATTCAACTCAGATCTGTGACGGGGGTGAGTGTTTGAAAAGGTTCAGCACTCCATCCATCATCTTCTTGTGTTTGCTTTGTTTTCCCTAAGTTGGCAGGGTATGCCCAGATGTGGGTCCCTTGCTCACTTTGCCACTGGATTCAAGTTAGCCTAGCTGATGAGGGCTGTTAGCCAGAAACCGGTCCCAGGATGCTTGTTTTCAGTCCAGGGAAGACATAGTTTAGCAGTTCGGGCTGGACTGTTCCCATGAGGCACAGGGTCAAGACTGATTTCCATATAGCTGTGTCTGAACTGGGGTGGCAAATTGAGCTAAAGAATGACAATGGATTCAACTCAGATCTGTGACTGGGCGTGAGTGTTTGAAAAGGTTCAGCACTCCATCCATCATCTACTTGTGTTTGCTTTGTTTGCCCTAAGTTGGCAGGGTATGCCCAGACGTGGGTCCATTGCTCACTTTCCCACTGGATTCAAGCTAGCCTGGCTGATGATGGCTGTTAGCCAAAAACTGGCCCCAGAATGTTTATTTCCGGTCCAGGGAAGACATAGCTTAGCAGTTCGGTCTGGACGGTTCCCATGAGGCACAGGGTCAAGACTGATTTGCATAGAGCTGTGTCTGAACTGGTGTAGCAAAGTGAGCTAAAGAATGATTATGGATTCAACCCAGATCTGTGACGGGTGAGTGTTTGAAAAGTTTCAGCACTTCCTCCATCATCTTCTTGTGTTTGCTTTGTTCGCCCTAAGTTGGCAGGGCATGCCCAGACGTGGGTCCCTTGCTCACTTTGCCACTGAATTCAAGTTAGCCTAGCTGATGAGGGCTGTTAGCCAGAAACCGGTCCCTGGGTGCTTGTTTTCGGTCCAGGGAAGACATAGTTTAGCAGTTCCGGCTGGACTGTTCCCATGAGGCACAGGGTCAAGACTGATTTGCATATAGCTGTGTCTGAACTGGGGTGGCAAAGTGGGCTAAAGAATGACGAGGGATTCAACCCAGATCTGTGACTGGGGGTCAGTTTTTGAAAAGTTTCAGCACTCCGTCCATCATCTCCTTGTGTTTGGTTTGTTTGCCCTAAGTTGGCAGGGTATGCCCAGACGTGGGTCCCTTGCTCACTTTGGCACTGGATTTAAGGTAGCCTGGCTGATGAGGGCTGTTAGCCAGAAACCGGTCCCAGGATGCTTGTTTTCAGTCCAGGGAAGACATAGTTTAGCAGTTCGGGCTGGACTGTTCCCATGAGGCACAGGGTCAAGACTGATTTCCATATAGCTGTGTCTGAACTGGGGTGGCAAATTGAGCTAAAGAATGACAAGGGATTCAACTCAGATCTGTGACTGGGCGTGAGTGTTTGAAAAGGTTCAGCACTCCATCCATCATCTACTTGTGTTTGCTTTGTTTGCCCTAAGTTGGCAGGGTATGCCCAGACGTGGGTCCATTGCTCACTTTCCCACTGGATTCAAGCTAGCCTGGCTGATGATGGCTGTTAGCCAAAAACCGGCCCCAGAATGTTTATTTCCGGTCCAGGGAAGACATAGCTTAGCAGTTCGGTCTGGACGGTTCCCATGAGGCACAGGGTCAAGACTGATTTGCATAGAGCTGTGTCTGAACTGGTGTAGCAAAGTGAGCTAAAGAATGATTATGGATTCAACCCAGATCTGTGACGGGGTGAGTGTTTGAAAAGTTTCAGCACTTCCTCCATCATCTTCTTGTGTTTGCTTTGTTCGCCCTAAGTTGGCAGGGCATGCCCAGACGTGGGTCCCTTGCTCACTTTGCCACTGAATTCAAGTTAGCCTAGCTGATGAGGGCTGTTAGCCAGAAACCGGTCCCAGGGTGCTTGTTTTCGGTCCAGGGAAGACATAGTTTAGCAGTTCCGGCTGGACTGTTCCCATGAGGCACAGGGTCAAGACTGATTTGCATATATCTGTGTCTGAACTGGGGTGGCAAAGTGGGCTAAAGAATGACGAGGGATTCAACCCAGATCTGTGACTGGGGGTCAGTTTTTGAAAAGTTTCAGCACTCCGTCCATCATCTCCTTGTGTTTGGTTTGTTTGCCCTAAGTTGGCAGGGTATGCCCAGACGTGGGTCCCTTGCTCACTTTGGCACTGGATTTAAGGTAGCCTGTCTGATGAGGGCTGTGAGCCCGAAACCGGTCCCAGGATTCTCGTTTCCGGTCCAGGGAAGACATAGCTTAGCAGTTTGGGTTGGACTGTTCCCATGAGGTACAGGGTGAAGACTGATTTGCATATAGCTGTGTCTGAACTGGGGTGGCAAAGTGAGCTAAAGATTGATGATGGATTCAACCCAGATCTGTGTCTGGGGGTGAGTGTTTGAAAAGTTTCAGCACTCCATCCATCATCTTCTTGTGTTTGATTTGTTCGCCTTAAGTTGACAGGGCATGCCCAGACGTGGGTCCCTTGCTCACTTTGCCACTGGATTCAAGCTAGCCTGGCTGATGAGGGCTGTTAGCCCGAAACCTGTCCCAGGATGCTTGTTTCCAGTCCAGGGAAGACATAGCTTAGCAGTTCGGGCTGGACTGTTCCCATGAGGAACAGGGTGAAAACTGATTTGCATATAGCTGTGTCTGAACTGGAGTGGCAAAGTGAGGTAAAGAAAGATGATAGATTCAACCCAGATCTGTGACTGGGGGTGAGTGTTTGAAAAGTTTCAGCACTCCATCCATCATCTGCTTGTGTTTGCTTTGTTCGCCCTAAGTTGACAGGGCATGCCCAGACGTGGGTCCCTTGCTCACTTTGCCACTGGATTCAAGCTAGCCTGGCTGATGAGGGCTGTTAGCCCGAACCCGGCCGCAGGACGTTTGTTTCCGGTCCAGGGAAGACATAGCTTAACAGTTCGGTCTGGACGGTTCCCATGAGGCACAGGGTCAAGACTGATTTGCATATAGCTGTGTCTGAACTGGGGTGGCAAAGTGAGCTAAAGAATGACGAGGGAATCAACCCAGATCTGTGACTGGGGGTCAGTTTTTGAAAAGTTTCATCACTCCGTCCATCATCTCCTTGTGTTTGGTTTGTTTGCCCTAAGTTGGCAGGGTATGCCCAGACGTGGGTCCCTTGCTCACTTTGGCACTGGATTCAAGCTAGCCTGGCTGATGAGGGCTGGGAGCCCGAAACCGGTCCCAGGATTCTCGTTTCCGGTCCAGGGAAGACATAGCTTAGCAGTTTGGGCCGGACTGTTCCCATGAGGTACAGGGTGAAGACTGATTTGCATATAGCTGTGTCTGAACTGGGGTGCCAAAGTGAGCTAAAGAATGATGATGGATTCAACCCAGATCTGTGACTGGGGGTGAATGTTTGAAAAGTTTCAGCACTCCATCCATCATCTCCTTGTGTATGCTTTCTTCGCCCTATGTTGGCATGGTATGCCCAGACATGGGTCCTTTGCTCACTTTGCCACTGGATTCAAGCTAGCCTGGCTGATGAGGGCTGTTAGCCCTAAACACGTCCCAGGATACTTGTTTGTGGTCCAGGGAAGACATAGGTTTGCAGTTCGGGCTGGACTGTTCCCATGAGGAACAGGGTGAAAACTGATTTGCATATAGCTGTGTCTGAACTGGGGTGGCAAAGTGAGGTAAAGAAAGATGATAGATTCAACCCAGATCTGTGACTGGGGGGGGAGTGTTTGAAAAGTTTCAGCACTTCCTCCATCATCTACTTGTATTTGCTTTGTTCGCCCTAAGTTGGCAGGGCATGCCCAGACGTGGGCCCCTTGCTCACTTTGCCACTGAATTCAAGTTAGCCTAGCTGATGAGAGCTGTTAGCCAGAAACCGGTCCCAGGATGCTTGTTTTCGGTCCAGGGAAGACATAGTTTAGCAATTCGGGCTGGACTGTTCCCATGAGGCACAGGGTCAAGACTGATTTGCATATAGGTGTGTCTGAACTGGGGTGGCAAAGTGAGCTAAAGAATGACGAGGGATTCAACCCAGATCTGTGACTGGGGGTCAGTTTTTGAAAAGTTTCAGCACTCCGTCCATCATCTCCTTGTGTTTGGTTTGTTTGCCCTAAGTTAGCAGGGTATGCCCAGACGTGGGTCCCTTGCTCACTTTGGCACTGGATTCAAGCTAGCCTGGCTGATGAGGGCTGTGAGCCCGAAACCGGTCCCAGGATTCTCGTTTCCGGTCCAGGGAAGACATAGCTTAGCAGTTTGGGCTGGACTGTTCCCATGAGGAACAGGGTGAAAACTGATTTGCATATAGCTGTGTCTGAACTGGGGTGGCAAAGTGAGCTAAAGAATGATGATGGATTCAACCCAGATCTGTGACTGGGGGTGAGCGTTTGAAAAGTTTCAGCACTCCATCCATCATCTTGTTATGTTTGCTTTGTTCGCCCTAAGTTGACAGGGCATGCCCAGACGTAGGTCCCTTGCTCACTTTGCCACTGGATTCAAGCTAGCCTGGCTGATGAGGGCTGTTAGCCCGAAATCTGTCCCAGGGTGGTTGTTTCAAGTCCAGGGAAGACATAGCTTAGGAGTTCGGGCTGGGCTGGTCCCATGAGGCACAGGGTCAAGACTGATTTGCACATAGCTGTGTCTGAACTGGGGTGGCAAAGTGAGCTAAAAAATGATAATGGATTCAACCCAGATCTGTGACTGGGGGTGAGTGTTTGAAAAGTTTCAGCACTCCCTCCATCATCTTCTTGTGTTTGTTTTGTTCGCCCTAAGTTGACAGGGCATGCCCAGACGTAGGTCCCTTGCTCACTTTGCCACTGGATTCAAGCTAGCCTGGCTGATGAGGGCTGTTAGCCCTAAACACGTCCCAGGATACTTGTTTGTGGTCCAGGGAAGACATAGCTTAGCAGTTCGGGCTGGACGGTTCCCATGAGGAACAGGGTGAAAACTGATTTGCATATAGCTGTGTCTGAACTGGGGTGGCCAAGTGAGGTAAAGAAAGATGATAGATTCAACCCAGATCTGTGACTGGGGATGAATGTTTGAAAAGTTTCAGCACTCCGTCCATCATCTCCTTGTGTATGCTTTCTTCGCCCTAAGTTGGCTGGGTATGCCCAGACATGGGTCCTTTGCTCACTTTGCCACTGGATTCAAGCTAGCGTGGCTGATGAGGGCTGTTAGCCCGAAACCTGTCCCAGAATGCTTGTTTCTAGTCCAGGGAAGACATAGCTTAGGAGTTCGGGCTGGGCTGGTCCCATGAGGCACAGGGTCAAGACTGATTTGCACATAGCTGTGTCTGAACTGGGGTGGCAAAGTGAGCTAAAGAATGACGAGGGATTCAACTCAGATCTGTGACGGGGGGAGTGTTTGAAAAGGTTCAGCACTCCATCCATCATCTTCTTGTGTTTGCTTTGTTTTCCCTAAGTTGGCAGGGTATGCCCAGATGTGGGTCCCTTGCTCACTTTCCCACTGGATTCAAGCTAGCCTGGCTGATGAGGGCTGTTAGCCCGAACCCGGTCCCCCGAAGGATGTTTGTTTACGGTCCAGGGAAGACATAGCTTAGGAGTTCGGTCTGGACGGTTCCCATGAGGCACAGGGTCAAGACTGATTTGCATATAGCTGTGTCTGAACTGGGGTGGCAAAGTGAGCTAAAGAATGATGATGGATTCAACCCAGATCTGTGACGGGGTGAGTGTTTGAAAAGTTTCAGCACTTTCTCCATCATCTACTTGTGTTTGCTTTGTTCGCCCCAAGTTGGCAGGGCATGCCCAGACGTGGGTCCCTTGCTCACTTTGCCACTGGATTCAAGTTAGCCTAGCTGATGAGGGCTGTTAGCCAGAAACCGGTCCCAGGATGCTTGTTTTCAGTCCAGGGAAGACATAGTTTAGAAGTTCGGGCTGGACTGTTCCCATGAGGCACAGGGTCAAGACTGATTTCCATATAGCTGTGTCTGAACTGGGGTGGCAAATTGAGCTAAAGAATGACAAGGGATTCAACTCAGATCTGTGACTGGGCGTGAGTGTTTGAAAAGGTTCAGCACTCCATCCATCATCTACTTGTGTTTGCTTTGTTTGCCCTAAGTTGGCAGGGTATGCCCAGACGTGGGTCCATTGCTCACTTTCCCACTGGATTCAAGCTAGCCTGGCTGATGATGGCTGTTAGCCAAAAACCGGCCCCAGAATGTTTATTTCCGGTCCAGGGAAGACATAGCTTAGCAGTTCGGTCTGGACGGTTCCCATGAGGCACAGGTTCAAGACTGATTTGCATATAGCTGTGTCTGAACTGGTGTAGCAAAGTGAGCTAAAGAATGATGATGGATTCAACCCAGATCTGTGACGGGGTGAGTGTTTGAAAAGTTTCAGCACTTCCTCCACCATCTTCTTGTGTTTGCTTTGTTCGCCCTAAGTTGGCAGGGCATGCCCAGACGTGGGTCCCTTGCTCACTTTGCCACTGAATTCAAGTTAGCCTAGCTGATGAGGGCTGTTAGCCAGAAACCGGTCCCAGGGTGCTTGTTTTCGGTCCAGGGAAGACATAGTTTAGCAGATCCGGCTGGACTGTTCCCATGAGGCACAGGGTCAAGACTGATTTGCATATAGCTGTGTCTGAACTGGGGTGGCAAAGTGGGCTAAAGAATGACGAGGGATTCAACCCAGATCTGTGACTGGGGGTCAGTTTTTGAAAAGTTTCAGCACTCCGTCCATCATCTCCTTGTGTTTGGTTTGTTTGCCCTAAGTTGGCAGGGTATGCCCAGACGTGGGTCCCTTGCTCACTTTGGCACTGGATTCAAGCTAGCCTGGCTGATGAGGGCTGTGAGCCCGAAACCGGTCCCAGGATTCTCGTTTCCGGTCCAGGGAAGACATAGCTTAGCAGTTTGGGTTGGACTGTTCCCATGAGGTACAGGGTGAAGACTGATTTGCATATAGCTGTGTCTGAACTGGGGTGGCAAAGTGAGCTAAAGATTGATGATGGATTCAACCCAGATCTGTGTCTGGGGGTGAGTGTTTGAAAAGTTTCAGCACTCCATCCATCATCTTCTTGTGTTTGATTTGTTCGCCTTAAGTTGACAGGGCATGCCCAGACGTGGGTCCCTTGCTCACTTGGCCACTGGATTCAAGCTAGCCAGGCTGATGAGGGCTGTTAGCCCGAAACCTGTCCCAGGATGCTTGTTTCCAGTCCAGGGAAGACATAGCTTAGCAGTTCGGGCTGGACTGTTCCAATGAGGAACAGGGTGAAAACTGATTTGCATATAGCTGTGTCCGAACTGGGGTGGCAAAGTGAGGTAAAGAAAGATGATAGAGTCAACCCAGATCTGCGACTGGGGGTGAGTGTTTGAAAAGTTTCAGCACTCCATCCATCATCTCCTTGTGTTTGCTTTGTTCGCCCTAAGTTGACAGGGCATGCCCAGACGTGGGTCCCTTACTCACTTTGCCACTGGATTCAAGCTAGCCTGGCTGATGAGGGCTGTTAGCCCGAAACCAGTCCCAGGATGCTTGTTTTCAGTCCAGGGAAGACATAGCTTAGCAATTCTGGCTGGACTGTTCCCATGAGGAACAGGGTGAAGACTGATTTGCATATAGCTGTGTTTGAACTGGGGTGGCAAAGTGAGCTAAAGAATGACGAGGGATTCAACTCAGATCTGTGACTGGGGGTGAGTGTTTGAAAAGGTTCAGCACTCCATCCATCATCTACTTGTGTTTGCTTTGTTTGCCCTAAGTTGGCAGGGTATGCCCAGACGTGGGTCCCTTGCTCACTTTCCCACTGGATTCAAGCTAACCTGGCTGATGAGGGCTGCTAGCCCGAACCCGGCCGCAGGACGTTTGTTTCTGGTCCAGGGAAGACATAGCTTAACAGTTCGGTCTGGACGGTTCCCATGAGGCACAGGGTCAAGACTGATTTGCATATAGCTGTGTCTGAACTGGGGTGGCAAAGTGAGCTAAAGAATGATGATGGATTCAACCCAGATCTGTGACGGGGTGAGTGTTTGAAAAGTTTCAGCACTTTCTCCATCATCTCCTTGTGTTTGCTTTGTTCGCCCTAAGTTGGCAGGGCATGCCCAGACGTGGGTCCCTTGCTCACTTTGCCACTGGATTCAAGTTAGCCTAGCTGATGAGAGCTGTTAGCCAGAAACCGGTCCCAGGATGCTTGTTTTCAGTCCAGGGAAGACATAGTTTAGCAGTTCGGGCTGGACTGTTCCCATGAGGCACAGGGTCAAGACTGATTTGCATATAGCTGTGTCTGAACTGGGGTGGCAAAGTGAGCTAAAGAATGACGAGGGAATCAACCCAGATCTGTGACTGGGGGTCAGTTTTTGAAAAGTTTCATCACTCCGTCCATCATCTCCTTGTGTTTGGTTTGTTTGCCCTAAGTTGGCAGGGTATGCCCAGACGTGGGTCCCTTGCTCACTTTGGCACTGGATTCAAGCTAGCCTGGCTGATGAGGGCTGGGAGCCCGAAGCCGGTCCCAGGATTCTCGTTTCCGGTCCAGGGAAGATATAGCTTAGCAGTTTGGGCTGGACTGTTCCCATGAGGTACAGGGTGAAGACTGATTTGCATATAGCTGTGTCTGAACTGGGGTGCCAAAGTGAGCTAAAGAATGATGATGGATTCAACCCAGATCTGTGACTGGGGGTGAATGTTTGAAAAGTTTCAGCACTCCGTCCATCATCTCCTTGTGTATGCTTTCTTCGCCCTAATTTGGCAGGGTATGCCCAGACATGGGTCCTTTGCTCACTTTGCCACTGGATTCAAGCTAGCCTGGCTGATGAGGGCTGTTAGCCCTAAACACGTCCCAGGATACTTGTTTGTGGTCCAGGGAAGATATAGCTTAGCAGTTCGGGCTGGACTGTTCCCATGAGGAACAGGGTGAAAACTGATTTGCATATAGCTGTGTCTGAACTGGGGTGGCAAAGTGAGGTAAAGAAAGATGATAGATTCAACCCAGATCTGTGACTGGGGGGGAGTGTTTGAAAAGTTTCAGCACTTCCTCCATCATCTACTTGTATTTGCTTTGTTCGCCCTAAGTTGGCAGGGCATGCCCAGACGTGGGCCCCTTGCTCACTTTGCCACTGAATTCAAGTTAGCCTAGCTGATGAGAGCTGTTAGCCAGAAACCGGTCCCAGGATGCTTGATTTCGGTCCAGGGAAGACATAGTTTAGCAATTCGGGCTGGACTGTTCCCATGAGGCACAGGGTCAAGACTGATTTGCATATAGATGTGTCTGAACTGGGGTGGCAAAGTGAGCTAAAGAATGATGATGGATTCAACCCAGATCTGTGACTGGGGGTGAGTGTTTGAAAAGTTTCAGCACTCCATCCATCATCTTCTTGTGTTTGCTTTGTTCGCCCTAAGTTGACAGGGCATGCCCAGACGTGGGTCCCTTGCTCACTTTGCCACTGGATTCAAGTTAGCCTAGCTGATGAGGGCTGTTAGCCAGAAACCGGTCCCAGGATGCTTGTTTTCAGTCCAGGGAAGACATAGTTTAGCAGTTCGGGCTGAACTGTTCCCATGAGGCACAGGGTCAAGAATGATTTGCATATAGCTGTGTCTGAACTGGGGTGGCAAAGTGAGCTAAAGAATGACGAGGGAATCAACCCAGATCTGTGACTGGGGGTCAGTTTTTGAAAAGTTTCATCACTCCGTCCATCATCTCCTTGTGTTTGGTTTGTTTGCCCTAAGTTGGCAGGGTATGCCCAGACGTGGGTCCCTTGCTCACTTTGGCACTGGATTCAAGCTAGCCTGGCTGATGAGGGCTGGGAGCCCGAAACCGGTCCCAGGATTCTCGTTTCCGGTCCAGGGAAGACATAGCTTAGCAGTTTGGGCTGGACTGTTCCCATGAGGTACAGGGTGAAGACTGATTTGCATATAGCTGTGTCTGAACTGGGGTGCCAAAGTGAGCTTAAGAATGATGATGGATTCAACCCAGATCTGTGACTGGGGGTGAATGTTTGAAAAGTTTCAGCACTCCATCCATCATCTTCTTGTATTTGCTTTGTTCGCCCTAAGTTGACAGGGCATGCCCAGACGTAGGTCCCTTGCTCACTTTGCCACTGGATTCAAGCTAGCCTGGCTGATGAGGGCTGTTAGCCCGAAATCTGTCCCAGGGTGGTTGTTTCAAGTCCAGGGAAGACATAGCTTAGGAGTTCGGGCTGGGCTGGTCCCATGAGGCACAGGGTCAAGACTGATTTGCACATAGCTGTGTCTGAACTGGGGTGGCAAAGTGAGCTAAAAAATGATAATGGATTCAACCCAGATCTGTGACTGGGGGTGAGTGTTTGAAAAGTTTCAGCACTGCCTCCATCATCTTCTTGTGTTTGCTTTGTTCGCCCTAAGTTGACAGGGCATGCCCAGACGTAGGTCCCTTGCTCACTTTGCCACTGGATTCAAGCTAGCCTGGCTGATGAGGGCTGTTAGCCCTAAACATGTCCCAGGATACTTGTTTGTGGTCCAGGGAAGACATAGCTTAGCAGTTCGGGCTGGACTGTTCCCATGAGGAACAGGGTGAAAACTGATTTGCATATAGCTGTGTCTGAACTGGGGTGGCCAAGTGAGGTAAAGAAAGATGATAGATTCAACCCAGATCTGTGACTGGGGGTGAATGTTTGAAAAGTTTCAGCACTCCGTCCATCATCTCCTTGTGTATGCTTTCTTCGCCCTAAGTTGGCTGGGTATGCCCAGACATGGGTCCTTTGCTCACTTTGCCACTGGATTCAAGCTAGCGTGGCTGATGAGGGCTGTTAGCCCGAAACCTGTCCCAGAATGCTTGTTTCTAGTCCAGGGAAGACATAGCTTAGGAGTTCGGGCTGGGCTGGTCCCATGAGGCACAGGGTCAAGACTGATTTGCACATAGCTGTGTCTGAACTGGGGTGGCATAGTGAGCTAAAGAATGACGAGGGATTCAACTCAGATCTGTGACGGGGGGAGTGTTTGAAAAGGTTCAGCACTCCATCCATCATCTTCTTGTGTTTGCTTTGTTTTCCCTAAGTTGGCAGGGTATGCCCAGATGTGGGTCCCTTGCTCACTTTCCCACTGGATTCAAGCTAGCCTGGCTGATGAGGGCTGTTAGCCCGAACCCGGTCCCCCGAAGGATGTTTGTTTACGGTCCAGGGAAGACATAGCTTAGGAGTTCGGTCTGGACGGTTCCCATGAGGCACAGGGTCAAGACTGATTTGCATATAGCTGTGTCTGAACTGGGGTGGCAAAGTGAGCTAAAGAATGATGATGGATTCAACCCAGATCTGTGACGGGGTGAGTGTTTGAAAAGTTTCAGCACTTTCTCCATCATCTACTTGTGTTTGCTTTGTTCGCCATAAGTTGGCAGGGCATGCCCAGACGTGGGTCCCTTGCTCACTTTGCCACTGGATTCAAGTTAGCCTAGCTGATGAGGGCTGTTAGCCAGAAACCGGTCCCAGGATGCTTGTTTTCAGTCCAGGGAAGACATAGTTTAGAAGTTCGGGCTGGACTGTTCCCATGAGGCACAGGGTCAAGACTGATTTCCATATAGCTGTGTCTGAACTGGAGTGGCAAATTGAGCTAAAGAATGACAAGGGATTCAACTCAGATCTGTGACTGGGCGTGAGTGTTTGGAAAGGTTCAGCACTCCATCCATCATCTACTTGTGTTTGCTTTGTTTGCCCTAAGTTGGCAGGGTATGCCCAGACGTGGGTCCATTGCTCACTTTCCCACTGGATTCAAGCTAGCCTGGCTGATGATGGCTGTTAGCCAAAAACCGGCCCCAGAATGTTTATTTCCGGTCCAGGGAAGACATAGCTTAGCAGTTCGGCCTGGACGGTTCCCATGAGGCACAGGGTCAAGACTGATTTGCATATAGCTGTGTCTGAACTGGTGTAGCAAAGTGAGCTAAAGAATGATGATGGATTCAACCCAGATCTGTGACGGGGTGAGTGTTTGAAAAGTTTCAGCACTTCCTCCATCATCTTCTTGTGTTTGCTTTGTTCGCCCTAAGTTGGCAGGGCATGCCCAGACGTGGGTCCCTTGCTCACTTTGCCACTGAATTCAAGTTAGCCTAGCTGATGAGGGCTGTTAGCCAGACACCGGTCCCAGGGTGCTTGTTTTCGGTCCAGGGAAGACATAGTTTAGCAGATCCGGCTGGACTGTTCCCATGAGGCACAGGGTCAAGACTGATTTGCATATAGCTGTGTCTGAACTGGGGTGGCAAAGTGGGCTAAAGAATGACGAGGGATTCAACCCAGATCTGTGACTGGGGGTCAGTTTTTGAAAAGTTTCAGCACTCCGTCCATCATCTCCTTGTGTTTGGTTTGTTTGCCCTAAGTTGGCAGGGTATGCCCAGACGTGGGTCCCTTGCTCACTTTGGCACTGGATTCAAGATAGCCTGGCTGATGAGGGCTGTGAGCCCGAAACCGGTCCCAGGATTCTCGTTTCCGGTCCAGGGAAGACATAGCTTAGCAGTTTGGGTTGGACTGTTCCCATGAGGTACAGGGTGAAGACTGATTTGCATATAGCTGTGTCTGAACTGGGGTGGCAAAGTGAGCTAAAGATTGATGATGGATTCAACCCAGATCTGTGTCTGGGGGTGAGTGTTTGAAAAGTTTCAGCACTTCCTCCATCATCTTCTTGTGTTTGCTTTGTTCGCCCTAAGTTGGCAGGGCATGCCCAGACGTGGGTCCCTTGCTCACTTTGCCACTGAATTCAAGTTAGCCTAGCTGATGAGGGCTGTTAGCCAGACACCGGTCCCAGGGTGCTTGTTTTCGGTCCAGGGAAGACATAGTTTAGCAGATCCGGCTGGACTGTTCCCATGAGGCACAGGGTCAAGACTGATTTGCATATAGCTGTGTCTGAACTGGGGTGGCAAAGTGGGCTAAAGAATGACGAGGGATTCAACCCAGATCTGTGACTGGGGGTCAGTTTTTGAAAAGTTTCAGCACTCCGTCCATCATCTCCTTGTGTTTGGTTTGTTTGCCCTAAGTTGGCAGGGTATGCCCAGACGTGGGTCCCTTGCTCACTTTGGCACTGGATTCAAGATAGCCTGGCTGATGAGGGCTGTGAGCCCGAAACCGGTCCCAGGATTCTCGTTTCCGGTCCAGGGAAGACATAGCTTAGCAGTTTGGGTTGGACTGTTCCCATGAGGTACAGGGTGAAGACTGATTTGCATAAAGCTGTGTCTGAACTGGGGTGGCAAAGTGAGCTAAAGATTGATGATGGATTCAACCCAGATCTGTGTCTGGGGGTGAGTGTTTGAAAAGTTTCAGCACTCCATCCGTCATCTCCTTGTGTTTGGTTTGTTTGCCCTAAGTTGGCAGGGTATGCCCAGACGTGGGTCCCTTGCTCACTTTGGCACTGGATTCAAGCTAGCCTGGCTGATGAGGGCTGTTAGCCCTAAACACGTCCCAGGATACTTGTTTGTGGTCCAGGGAAGACATAGCTTAGCAGTTCAGGCTGGACTGTCCCCATGAGGAACAGGGTGAAAACTGATTTGCATATAGCTGTGTCTGAACTGGGGTGGCAAAGTGAGGTAAAGAAAGATGATAGATTCAACCCAGATCTGTGACTGGGGGGGAGTGTTTGAAAAGTTTCAGCACTTCCTCCATCATCTACTTGTGTTTGCTTTGTTCGCCCTAAGTTGGCAGGGCATGCCCAGACGTGGGCCCCTTGCTCACTTTGCCACTGAATTCAAGTTAGCCTAGCTGATGAGAGCTGTTAGCCAGAAACCGGTCCCAGGATGCTTTTTTTCGGTCCAGGGAAGACATAGTTTAGCAATTCGGGCTGGACTGTTCCCATGAGGCACAGGGTCAAGACTGATTTGCATATAGGTGTGTCTGAACTGGGGTGGCAAAGTGAGCTAAAGAATGATGATGGATTCAACCCAGATCTGTGACTGGGGGTGAGTGTTTGAAAAGTTTCAGCACTCCATCCATCATCTTCTTGTGTTTGCTTTGTTCGCCCTAAGTTGACAGGGCATGCCCAGACGTAGGTCCCTTGCTCACTTGGCCACTGGATTCAAGCTAGCCTGGCTGATGAGGGCTGTTAGCCCGAACCCGGCCCCAGGATGTTTGTTTCCGGTCCAGGCAAGACATAGCTTAGCAGTTCGGTCTGGACGGTTCCCATGAGGCATAGGGTCAAGACTGATTTGCATATAGCTGTGTCTGAACTGGGGTGGCAAAGTGAGCTAAAGAATGATGATGGATTCAACCCTGATCTGTGACTGGGGGTGAGTGTTTAGAAAGTTTCAGCACTCCGTCAATCATCTCCTTGTGTTTGCTTTGTTCACCCTAATTTGGCAGGTTATGCCCAGACGTGGGTCCCTAACTCACTTTGCCTCTGGTTTCAAGCTATCCTGGCTGATGAGGGCTGTTAGCCAGAAACTGGTCCCAGGATGCTTGTTTTCAGTCCAGGGAAGACATAGTTTAGCAGTTCGGGCTGGACTGTTCCCATGAGGCACAGGGTCAAGACTGATTTGCATATAGCTGTGTCTGAACTGGGGTGGCAAAGTGAGCTAAAGAATGACGAGGGAATCAACCCAGATCTGTGACTGGGGGTCAGTTTTTGAAAAGTTTCAGCACTCCGTCCATCATCTCCTTGTGTTTGGTTTGTTTGCCCTAAGTTGGCAGGGTATGCCCAGACGTGGGTCCCTTGCTCACTTTGGCACTGGATTCAAGCTAGCCTGGCTGATGAGGGCTGTGGGCCCGAAACCGGTCCCAGGATTCTCGTTTCCGGTCCAGGGAGGACATAGCTTAGCAGTTTGGGCTGGACTGTTCCCATGAGGTACAGGGTGAAGACTGATTTGCATATAGCTGTGTCTGAACTGGGGTGGCAAAGTGAGCTAAAGAATGATGATGGATTCAACCCAGATCTGTGACTGGGGGTGAATGTTTGAAAAGTTTCAGCACTCCGTCCATCATCTCCTTGTGTATGCTTTCTTCGCCCTAAGTTGGCAGGGTATGCCCAGACATGGGTCCTTTGCTCACTTTGCCACTGGATTCAAGCTAGCCTGGCTGATGAGGGCTGTTAGCCCGAAACCTGTCCCAGGATGCTTGTTTCTAGTCCAGGGAAGACATAGCTTAGGAGTTCGGGCTGGGCTGGTCCCATGAGGCACAGGGTCAAGACTGATTTGCACATAGCTGTGTCTGAACTGGGGTGGCAACGTGAGCTAAAAAATCATGATGGATTCAACCCAGATCTGTGACTGGGGGTGAATGTTTGAAAAGTTTCAGCACTCCATCCATCATCTCCTTGTGTTTGCTTTCTTCGCCCTAAGTTGGCAGGGTATGCCCAGACGTTAGTCCCTTGCTCACTTTGCCACTGGATTCAAACTATCCTGGCTGATGAGGGCTGTTAGCCAGAAATCGGTCCCAGGATGCTTGTTTTCGGTCCAGAGAAGACATAGCTTAGCATTTCGGGCTGGACTGTTCCCATGAGGCACAGGGTCAAGACTGATTTCCATATAGCTGTGTCTGAACTGGGGTGGCAAAGTGAGCTAAAGAATGACAAGGGATTCAACTCAGATCTGTGACTGTGCGTGAGTGTTTGAAAAGTTTCAGCACTCCATCCATCATCTACTTGTGTTTGCTTTGTTTGCCCTAAGTTGGCAGGGTATGCCCAGACGTGGGTCCATTGCTCACTTTCCCATTGGATTCAAGCTAGCCTGGCTGATGATGGCTGTTAGCCAATAACCGGCCCCAGGATGTTTATTTCCGGTCCAGGGAAGACATAGTTTAGCAATTCGGGCTGGACTGTTCCCATGAGGCACAGGGTCAAGACTGATTTGCATATAGCTGTGTCTGAACTGGGGTGGCAAAGTGAGCTAAAGAATGACGAGGGATTCAACCCAGATCTGTGACTGGGGGTCAGTTTTTGAAAAGTTTCAGCACTCCGTCCATCATCTCCTTGTGTTTGGTTTGTTTGCCCTAAGTTGGCAGGGTATGCCCAGACATGGGTCCCTTGCTCACTTTGGCACTGGATTCAAGCTAGCCTGGCTGATGAGGGCTGTGAGCCTGAAACCGGTCCCAGGATTCTCGTTTCCGGTCCAGGGAAGACATAGCTTAGCAGTTTGGGCTGGACTGTTCCCATGAGGAACAGGGTGAAAACTGATTTGCATATAGCTGTGTCTGAACTGGCGTGGCAAAGTGAGCTAAAGAATGATGATGGATTCAACCCAGATCTGTGACTGGGGGTGAGTGTTTGAAAAGTTTCAGCACTCCATTCATCATCTTCTTGTGTTTGCTTTGTTCGCCCTAAGTTGACAGGGCATGCCCAGACGTGGGTCCCTTGCTCACTTTGCCACTGGATTCAAGCTAGCCTGGCTGATGAGGGCTGTTAGCCCGAAACCTGTCCCAGGATGCTTGTTTCCAGTCTAGGGAAGACATAGCTTAGGCGTTCGGGCTCGGCTGGTCCCATGAGGCACAGGGTCAAGACTGATTTGCATATAGCTGTGATTGAACTGGGGTGGCAAAGTGAGCTAAAGAATGACGAGGGATTCAACTCAGATCTGTGACGTGTGGTGAGTGTTTGAAAAGGTTCAGCACTCCATCCATCATCTACTTGTGTTTGCCCTAAGTTGGTAGGGTATGCCCAGACGTGGGTCCCTTGCTCACTTTCCCTCTGGATTCAAGCTAGCCTGGCTTATGAGGGCTGTTAGCCCGAAACCGGTCCCAGGATGTTTGTTTCCGGTCCAGGGAAGACATAGGTTAGCAGTTCGGTCTGGACGGTTCCCATGAGCCACAGGGTCAAGACTGATTTGCATATAGCTGTGTCTGAACTGGGGTGGCAAAGTGAGCTAAAGAATGATGATGGATTCAACCCAGATCTGTGACGGGGTGAGTGTTTGAAAAGTTTCAGCACTTCCTCCATCATCTCCTTGTGTTTGCTTTGTTTGCCCTAAGTTGGCAGGGTATGCCCAGAAGTGGGTCCCTTGCTCACTTTCCCACTGGATTCAAGCTAGCCTGGCTGATGATGGCTGTTAGCCCGAAACCGGTCCTAGGATGTGTGTTTCCGGTCCAGGTAAGACATAGCTTAGCAGTTCGGTCTGGAGTGTTCCCATGAGGCACAGGGTCAAGACTGATTTGCATATAGCTGTGTCTGAACTGGGGTAGCAAAGCGAGCTAAAGAATGATGATGGATTCAACCCAGATGTGTGACTTTGTGTCAGTGTTTGAAAAGTTTCAGCACTCCGTCCATCATCTCCTTGCGTTTGCTTTGTTCACCCTAAGTTGGCAGGGTATGCCCAGACGTTAGTCCCTTGCTCACTTTACCACTGGATTCAAGCTAGCCTGGCTGATGAGGGCTGTTAGCCCGAACCCGGCCCCAGGATGTTTGTTTTCAGTCCAGGGAAGACATAGTTTAGCAGTTCGGGCTGGACTGTTCCCATGAGGCACAGGGTCAAGACTGATTTCCATATAGCTGTGTCTGAACTGGGGTGGCAAAATGAGCTAAAGAATGACAAGGGAATCATCTCAGATCTGTGACTGGGCGTGAGTGTTTGAAAAGGTTCAGCACTCCATCCATCATCTACTTGTGTTTGCTTTGTTTGCCCTAAGTTTGCAGGGTATGCCCAGACGTGGGTCTGTTGCTCACTTTCCAACTGGATTCAAGCTAGCCTGGCTGATGATGGCTGTTAGCCCGAAACCTGTCCGAGGATGCTTGTTTCCGTTCCAGGGAAGACATAGCTTAGCAGTTCGGGCTGGGCTGGTCCAATGAGGCACAGGGTCAAGAATGATTTGCATATAGCTGTGTCTGAACTGGGGTGGCAAAGTGAGGTAAAGAATGATGATGGATTCAACCGAGATCTGTGACTGGGTGGTGAGTCTTTAAAAAGTTTCAGCACTTCATCCATCATCTCCTTGTGTTTGCTTTGTTCGCCTTAAGTTGGCAGGGTATGCCCAGACATGGGTCCCTTGCTCACTTTGCCACTGGATTCAAACTAGTGTGGCTGATAAGGGCTGTAAGCCCTAAACCGGTCCCAGGCTACTTGTTTGTGGTCCAGGGAAGAAATAGCTTAGCATTTCGGGCTGGACTGTTCCCAAGAGGAACAGGGTGAAGACTGATTTGCATATAGCTGTGTCTGAACTGGGGTGGCAAAGTGAGCCAAAGAATGATGATGGATTCAACCCAGATCTGTGACTGGGGGTGAGTGTTTGAAAAGTTTCAGCACTCCGTCAATCATCTCCTTGCGTTTGCTTTGTTCACCCAAATTTGGCAGGGTATACCCAGATGTGGGTCCCTAACTCACTTTGCCACTGGATTCAAGCTAGCCTGGCTGATGAGGGCTGTTAGCCCGAAACCGGTCCCAGGATGTTTGTTTCCGGTCCAGGGAAGACATAGCTTAGCAGTTCGGTCTGGAGTGTTCCCATGAGGCACAGGGTCAAGACTGATTTGCATAGAGCTGTGTCTGAACTGGGGTGGCAAAGCGAGCTAAAGAATGATGATGGATTCAACCCAGATGTGTGACTTTGTGTCAGTGTTTGAAAAGTTTCAGCACTCCGTCCATCATCTCCTTGTGTTTGCTTTGTTCGCCCTAAGTTGGCAGGGTATGCCCAGACGTTAGTCCCTTGCTCACTTTGCCACTGGATTCAAGCTAGCCTGGCTGATGAGGGCTGTTAGCCCGAAACCAGTCCCAGGATGCTTGTTTTCAGTCCAGGGAAGACATAGCTTAGCAGTTCGGGCTGGACGGTTCCCATGAGGCACAGGGTCAAGACTGATTTGCATATAGCTGTGTCTGAACTGGGGTGGCAAAGTGAGCTAAAGAATGACGAGGGATTCAACTCAGATCTGTGACAGGGGTGAGTGTTTGAAAAGGTTCAGCACTCCATCCATCATCTTCTTGTGTTTGCTTTGTTTTCCCTAAGTTGGCAGGGTATGCCCAGATGTGGGTCCCTTGCTCACTTTGCCACTGGATTCAAGTTAGCCTAGCTGATGAGGGCTGTTAGCCAGAAACCGGTCCCAGGATGCTTGTTTTCAGTCCAGGGAAGACATAGTTTAGCCGTTCGGGCTGGACTGTTCCCATGAGGCACAGGGTCAAGACTGATTTCCATATAGCTGTGTCTGAACTGGGGTGACAAATTGAGCTAAAGAATGACAAGGGATTCAACTCAGATCTGTGACTGGGCGTGAGTGTTTGAAAAGGTTCAGCACTCCATCCATCATCTACTTGTGTTTGCTTTGTTTACCCTAAGTTGGCAGGATATGCCCAGACGTGGGTCCATTGCTCACTTTCCCACTGGATTCAAGCTAGCCTGGCTGATGATGGCTGTTAGCCAAAAACCGGCCCCAGAATGTTTATTTCCGGTCCAGGGAAGACATAGCTTAGCAGTTCGGTCTGGACGGTTCCCATGAGGCACAGGGTCAAGACTGATTTGCATAGAGCTGTGTCTGAACTGGTGTAGCAAACTGAGCTAAAGAATGATTATGGATTCAACCCAGATCTGTGACGGGGTGAGTGTTTGAAAAGTTTCAGCACTTCCTCCATCATCTTCTTGTGTTTGCTTTGTTCGCCCTAAGTTGGCAGGGCATGCCCAGACGTGGGTCCCTTGCTCACTTTGCCACTGAATTCAAGTTATCCTAGCTGATGAGGGCTGTTAGCCAGAAACCGGTCCCAGGGTGCTTGTTTTCGGTCCAGGGAAGACATAGTTTAGCAGTTCCGGCTGGACTGTTCCCATGAGGCACAGGGTCAAAACTGATTTGCATATAGTCGTGTCTGAACTGGGGTGGCAAAGTGAGCTAAAGAATGACGAGGGATTCAATTCAGATCTGTGACTGGGGGTGAGTGTTTGAAAAGGTTCAGCACTCCATCCATCATCTACTTGTGTTTGCTTTGTTCGCCCTAAGTTGGCAGGGTATGCCCAGATGTGGGTCCCTTGCTCACTTTCCCACTGGATTCAAGCTAGCCTGGCTGATGAGGGCTGTTAGCCCGAACCCGGCCCCAGGATGTTTGTTTCCGGTCCAGGCAAGACATAGCTTAGCAGTTCGGTCTGGACGGTTCCCATGAGGCATAGGGTCAAGACTGATTTGCATATAGCTGTGTCTGAACTGGGGTGGCAAAGTGAGCTAAAGAATGATGATGGATTCAACCCTGATCTGTGACTGGGGGTGAGTGTTTGGAAAGTTTCAGCACTCCGTCAATCATCTCCTTGGATTTGCTTTGTTCACCCTAATTTGGCAGGTTATGCCCAGACGTGGGTCCCTAACTCACTTTGCCTCTGGTTTCAAGCTATCCTAGCTGATGAGGGCTGTTAGCCAGAAACTGGTCCCAGGATGCTTGTTTTCAGTCCAGGGAAGACATAGTTTAGCAGTTCGGGCTGGACTGTTCCCATGAGGCACAGGGTCAAGACTGATTTGCATATAGCTGTGTCTGAACTGGGGTGGCAAAGTGAGCTAAAGAATGACGAGGGAATCAACCCAGATCTGTGACTGGGGGTCAGTTTTTGAAAAGTTTCAGCACTCCGTCCATCATCTCCTTGTGTTTGGTTTGTTTGCCCTAAGTTGGCAGGGTATGCCCAGACGTGGGTCCCTTGCTCACTTTGGCACTGGATTCAAGCTAGCCTGGCTGATGAGGGCTGTGGGCCCGAAACCGGTCCCAGGATTCTCGTTTCCGGTCCAGGGAAGACATAGCTTAGCAGTTTGGGCTGGACTGTTCCCATGAGGTACAGGGTGAAGACTGATTTGCATATAGCTGTGTCTGAACTGGGGTGGCAAAGTGAGCTAAAGAATGATGATGGATTCAACCCAGATCTGTGACTGGGGGTGAATGTTTGAAAAGTTTCAGCACTCCGTCCATCATCTCCTTGTGTATGCTTTCTTCGCCCTAAGTTGGCAGGGTATGCCCAGACATGGGTCCTTTGCTCACTTTGCCACTGGATTTAAGCTAGCCTGGCTGATGAGGGCTGTTAGCCCGAAACCTGTCCCAGGATGCTTGTTTCTAGTCCAGGGAAGACATAGCTTAGGAGTTCGGGCTGGGCTGGTCCCATGAGGCACAGGGTCAAGACTGATTTCCATATAGCTGTGTCTGAACTGGGGTGGCAAAGTGAGCTAAAGAAAGACAAGGGATTCAACTCAGATCTGTGACTGTGTGTGAGTGTTTGAAAAGTTTCAGCACTCCATCCATCATCTCCTTGTGTTTGCTTTCTTCGCCCTAAGTTGGCAGGGTATGCCCAGACGTTAGTCCCTTGCTCACTTTGCCACTGGATTCAAACTATCCTGGCTGATGAGGGCTGTTAGCCAGAAATCGGTCCCAGGATGCTTGTTTTCGGTCCAGAGAAGACATAGCTTAGCATTTCGGGCTGGACTGTTCCCATGAGGCACAGGGTCAAGACTGATTTCCATATAGCTGTGTCTGAACTGGGGTGGCAAATTGAGCTAAAGAATGACAAGGGATTCAACTCAGATCTGTGACTGGGCGTGAGTGTTTGAAAAGGTTCAGCACTCCATCCATCATCTACTTGTGTTTGCTTTGTTTGCCCTAAGTGTGCAGGGTATGCCCAGACGTGGGTCCATTGCTCACTTTCCCACTGGATTCAAGCTAGCCTGGCTGATGATGGCTGTTAGCCAGAAACCGGTCCCAGGATGCTTGTTTTCAGTCCAGGGAAGACATAGTTTAGCAGTTCGGGCTGGACTGTTCCCATGAGGCACAGGGTCAAGAATGATTTCCATATAGCTGTGTCTGAACTGGGGTGGCAAATTGAGCTAAAGAATGATTATGGATTCAACCCAGATCTGTGACGGGGTGAGTGTTTGAAAAGTTTCAGCACTTCCTCCATCATCTTCTTGTGTTTGCTTTGTTCGCCCTAAGTTGGCAGGGCATGCCCAGACGTGGGTCCCTTGCTCACTTTGCCACTGAATTCAAGTTAGCCTAGCTGATGAGGGCTGTTAGCCAGAAACCGGTCCCAGGGTGCTTGTTTTCAGTCCAGGGAAGACATAGTTTAGAAGTTCGGGCTGGACTGTTCCCATGAGGCACAGGGTCAAGACTGATTTCCATATAGCTGTGTCTGAACTGGGGTGGCAAATTGAGCTAAAGAATGACAAGGGATTCAACTCAGATCTGTGACTGGGCGTGAGTGTTTGAAAAGGTTCAGCACTCCATCCATCATCTACTTGTGTTTGCTTTGTTTGCCCTAAGTTGGCAGGGTATGCCCAGACGTGGGTCCCTTGCTCACTTTGGCACTGGATTCAAGCTAGCCTGGCTGATGAGGGCTGTGAGCCCGAAACCGGTCCCAGGATTCTCGTTTCCGGTCCAGGGAAGACATAGCTTAGCAGTTTGGGTTGGACTGTTCCCATGAGGTACAGGGTGAAGACTGATTTGCATATAGCTGTGTCTGAACTGGGGTGGCAAAGTGAGCTAAAGATTGATGATGGATTCAACCCAGATCTGTGTCTGGGGGTGAGTGTTTGAAAAGTTTCAGCACTCCATCCATCATCTTCTTGTGTTTGATTTGTTCGCCTTAAGTTGACAGGGCATGCCCAGACGTGGGTCCCTTGCTCACTTGGCCACTGGATTCAAGCTAGCCAGGCTGATGAGGGCTGTTAGCCCGAAACCTGTCCCAGGATGCTTGTTTCCAGTCCAGGGAAGACATAGCTTAGCAGTTCGGGCTGGACTGTTCCAATGAGGAACAGGGTGAAAACTGATTTGCATATAGCTGTGTCCGAACTGGGGTGGCAAAGTGAGGTAAAGAAAGATGATAGAGTCAACCCAGATCTGCGACTGGGGGTGAGTGTTTGAAAAGTTTCAGCACTCCATCCATCATCTCCTTGTGTTTGCTTTGTTCGCCCTAAGTTGACAGGGCATGCCCAGACGTGGGTCCCTTACTCACTTTGCCACTGGATTCAAGCTAGCCTGGCTGATGAGGGCTGTTAGCCCGAAACCAGTCCCAGGACGCTTGTTTTCAGTCCAGGGAAGACATAGCTTAGCAATTCTGGCTGGACTGTTCCCATGAGGAACAGGGTGAAGACTGATTTGCATATAGCTGTGTTTGAACTGGGGTGGCAAAGTGAGCTAAAGAATGACGAGGGATTCAACTCAGATCTGTGACTGGGGGTGAGTGTTTGAAAAGGTTCAGCACTCCATCCATCATCTACTTGTGTTTGCCCTAAGTTGGCAGGGTATGCCCAGACGTGGGTCCCTTGCTCACTTTCCCACTGGATTCAAGCTAACCTGGCTGATGAGGGCTGCTAGCCCGAACCCGGCCGCAGGACGTTTGTTTCTGGTCCAGGGAAGACATAGCTTAACAGTTCGGTCTGGACGGTTCCCATGAGGCACAGGGTCAAGACTGATTTGCATATAGCTGTGTCTGAACTGGGGTGGCAAAGTGAGCTAAAGAATGATGATGGATTCAACCCAGATCTGTGACGGGGTGAGTGTTTGAAAAGTTTCAGCACTTCCTCCATCATCTCCTTGTGTTTGCTTTGTTCGCCCTAAGTTGGCAGGGCATGCCCAGACGTGGGTCCCTTGCTCACTTTGCCACTGGATTCAAGTTAGCCTAGCTGATGAGAGCTGTTAGCCAGAAACCGGTCCCAGGATGCTTGTTTTCAGTCCAGGGAAGACATAGTTTAGCAGTTCGGGCTGGACTGTTCCCATGAGGCACAGGGTCAAGACTGATTTGCATATAGCTGTGTCTGAACTGGGGTGGCAAAGTGAGCTAAAGAATGACGAGGGAATCAACCCAGATCTGTGACTGGGGGTCAGTTTTTGAAAAGTTTCATCACTCCGTCCATCATCTCCTTGTGTTTGGTTTGTTTGCCCTAAGTTGGCAGGGTATGCCCAGACGTGGGTCCCTTGCTCACTTTGGCACTGGATTCAAGCTAGCCTGGTTGATGAGGGCTGGGAGCCCGAAGCCGGTCCCAGGATTCTCGTTTCCGGTCCAGGGAAGATATAGCTTAGCAGTTTGGGCTGGACTGTTCCCATGAGGTACAGGGTGAAGACTGATTTGCATATAGCTGTGTCTGAACTGGGGTGCCAAAGTGAGCTAAAGAATGATGATGGATTCAACCCAGATCTGTGACTGGGGGTGAATGTTTGAAAAGTTTCAGCACTCCGTCCATCATCTCCTTGTGTATGCTTTCTTCGCCCTGATTTGGCAGGGTATGCCCAGACATGGGTCCTTTGCTCACTTTGCCACTGGATTCAAGCTAGCCTGGCTGATGAGGGCTGTTAGCCCTAAACACGTCCCAGGATACTTGTTTGTGGTCCAGGGAAGATATAGCTTAGCAGTTCGGGCTGGACTGTTCCCATGAGGAACAGGGTGAAAACTGATGTGCATATAGCTGTGTCTGAACTGGGGTGGCAAAGTGAGGTAAAGAAAGATGATAGATTCAACCCAGATCTGTGACTGGGGGGGAGTGTTTGAAAAGTTTCAGCACTTCCTCCATCATCTACTTGTATTTGCTTTGTTCGCCCTAAGTTGGCAGGGCATGCCCAGACGTGGGCCCCTTGCTCACTTTGCCACTGAATTCAAGTTAGCCTAGCTGATGAGAGCTGTTAGCCAGAAACCGGTCCCAGGATGCTTGATTTCGGTCCAGGGAAGACATAGTTTAGCAATTCGGGCTGGACTGTTCCCATGAGGCACAGGGTCAAGACTGATTTGCATATAGGTGTGTCTGAACTGGGGTGGCAAAGTGAGCTAAAGAATGATGATGGATTCAACCCAGATCTGTGACTGGGGGTGAGTGTTTGAAAAGTTTCAGCACTCCATCCATCATCTTCTTGTGTTTGCTTTGTTCGCCCTAAGTTGACAGGGCATGCCCAGACGTGGGTCCCTTGCTCACTTTGCCACTGGATTCAAGTTAGCCTAGCTGATGAGGGCTGTTAGCCAGAAACCGGTCCCAGGATGCTTGTTTTCAGTCCAGGGAAGACATAGTTTAGCAGTTCGGGCTGAACTGTTCCCATGAGGCACAGGGTCAAGACTGATTTGCATATAGCTGTGTCTGAACTGGGGTGGCAAAGTGAGCTAAAGAATGACGAGGGAATCAACCCAGATCTGTGACTGGGGGTCAGTTTTTGAAAAGTTTCATCACTCCGTCCATCATCTCCTTGTGTTTGGTTTGTTTGCCCTAAGTTGGCAGGGTATGCCCAGACGTGGGTCCCTTGCTCACTTTGGCACTGGATTCAAGCTAGCCTGGCTGATGAGGGCTGGGAGCCCGAAACCGGTCCCAGGATTCTCGTTTCCGGTCCAGGGAAGACATAGCTTAGCAGTTTGGGCTGGACTGTTCCCATGAGGTACAGGGTGAAGACTGATTTGCATATAGCTGTGTCTGAACTGGGGTGCCAAAGTGAGCTTAAGAATGATGATGGATTCAACCCAGATCTGTGACTGGGGGTGAATGTTTGAAAAGTTTCAGCACTCCATCCATCATCTTCTTGTATTTGCTTTGTTCGCCCTAAGTTGACAGGGCATGCCCAGACGTAGGTCCCTTGCTCATTTTGCCACTGGATTCAAGCTAGCCTGGCTGATGAGGGCTGTTAGCCCGAAATCTGTCCCAGGGTGGTTGTTTCAAGTCCAGGGAAGACATAGCTTAGGAGTTCGGGCTGGGCTGGTCCCATGAGGCACAGGGTCAAGACTGATTTGCACATAGCTGTGTCTGAACTGGGGTGGCAAAGTGAGCTAAAAAATGATAATGGATTCAACCCAGATCTGTGACTGGGGGTGAGTGTTTGAAAAGTTTCAGCACTCCATTCATCATCTTCTTGTGTTTGCTTTGTTCGCCCTAAGTTGACAGGGCATGCCCAGACGTAGGTCCCTTGCTCACTTTGCCACTGGATTCAAGCTAGCCTGGCTGATGAGGGCTGTTAGCCCTAAACATGTCCCAGGATACTTGTTTGTGGTCCAGGGAAGACATAGCTTAGCAGTTCGGGCTGGACTGTTCCCATGAGGAACAGGGTGAAAACTGATTTGCATATAGCTGTGTCTGAACTGGGGTGGCCAAGTGAGGTAAAGAAAGATGATAGATTCAACCCAGATCTGTGACTGGGGGTGAATGTTTGAAAAGTTTCAGCACTCCGTCCATCATCTCCTTGTGTATGCTTTCTTCGCCCTAAGTTGGCTGGGTATGCCCAGACATGGGTCCTTTGCTCACTTTGCCACTGGATTCAAGCTAGCGTGGCTGATGAGGGCTGTTAGCCCGAAACCTGTCCCAGAATGCTTGTTTCTAGTCCAGGGAAGACATAGCTTAGGAGTTCGGGCTGGGCTGGTCCCATGAGGCACAGGGTCAAGACTGATTTGCACATAGCTGTGTCTGAACTGGGGTGGCAAAGTGAGCTAAAGAATGACGAGGGATTCAACTCAGATCTGTGACGGGGGGAGTGTTTGAAAAGGTTCAGCACTCCATCCATCATCTTCTTGTGTTTGCTTTGTTTTCCCTAAGTTGGCAGGGTATGCCCAGATGTGGGTCCCTTGCTCACTTTCCCACTGGATTCAAGCTAGCCTGGCTGATGAGGGCTGTTAGCCCGAACCCGGTCCCCCGAAGGATGTTTGTTTACGGTCCAGGGAAGACATAGCTTAGGAGTTCGGTCTGGACGGTTCCCATGAGGCACAGGGTCAAGACTGATTTGCATATAGCTGTGTCTGAACTGGGGTGGCAAAGTGAGCTAAAGAATGATGATGGATTCAACCCAGATCTGTGACGGGGTGAGTGTTTGAAAAGTTTCAGCACTTTCTCCATCATCTACTTGTGTTTGCTTTGTTCGCCATAAGTTGGCAGGGCATGCCCAGACGTGGGTCCCTTGCTCACTTTGCCACTGGATTCAAGTTAGCCTAGCTGATGAGGGCTGTTAGCCAGAAACCGGTCCCACGATGCTTGTTTTCAGTCCAGGGAAGACATAGTTTAGAAGTTCGGGCTGGACTGTTCCCATGAGGCACAGGGTCAAGACTGATTTCCATATAGCTGTGTCTGAACTGGAGTGGCAAATTGAGCTAAAGAATGACAAGGGATTCAACTCAGATCTGTGACTGGGCGTGAGTGTTTGGAAAGGTTCAGCACTCCATCCATCATCTACTTGTGTTTGCTTTGTTTGCCCTAAGTTGGCAGGGTATGCCCAGACGTGGGTCCATTGCTCACTTTCCCACTGGATTCAAGCTAGCCTGGCTGATGATGGCTGTTAGCCAAAAACCGGCCCCAGAATGTTTATTTCCGGTCCAGGGAAGACATAGCTTAGCAGTTCGGCCTGGACGGTTTCCATGAGGCACAGGGTCAAGACTGATTTGCATATAGCTGTGTCTGAACTGGTGTAGCAAAGTGAGCTAAAGAATGATGATGGATTCAACCCAGATCTGTGACGGGGTGAGTGTTTGAAAAGTTTCAGCACTTCCTCCATCATCTTCTTGTGTTTGCTTTGTTCGCCCTAAGTTGGCAGGGCATGCCCAGACGTGGGTCCCTTGCTCACTTTGCCACTGAATTCAAGTTAGCCTAGCTGATGAGGGCTGTTAGCCAGAAACCGGTCCCAGGGTGCTTGTTTTCGGTCCAGGGAAGACATAGTTTAGCAGATCCGGCTGGACTGTTCCCATGAGGCACAGGGTCAAGACTGATTTGCATATAGCTGTGTCTGAACTGGGGTGGCAAAGTGGGCTAAAGAATGACGAGGGATTCAACCCAGATCTGTGACTGGGGGTCAGTTTTTGAAAAGTTTCAGCACTCCGTCCATCATCTCCTTGTGTTTGGTTTGTTTGCCCTAAGTTGGCAGGGTATGCCCAGACGTGGGTCCCTTGCTCACTTTGGCACTGGATTCAAGATAGCCTGGCTGATGAGGGCTGTGAGCCCGAAACCGGTCCCAGGATTCTCGTTTCCGGTCCAGGGAAGACATAGCTTAGCAGTTTGGGTTGGACTGTTCCCATGAGGTACAGGGTGAAGACTGATTTGCATATAGCTGTGTCTGAACTGGGGTGGCAAAGTGAGCTAAAGATTGATGATGGATTCAACCCAGATCTGTGTCTGGGAGTGAGTGTTTGAAAAGTTTCAGCACTCCATCCGTCATCTCCTTGTGTTTGGTTTGTTTGCCCTAAGTTGGCAGGGTATGCCCAGACGTGGGTCCCTTGCTCACTTTGGCACTGGATTCAAGCTAGCCTGGCTGATGAGGGCTGTTAGCCCTAAACACGTCCCAGGATACTTGTTTGTGGTCCAGGGAAGACATAGCTTAGCAGTTCAGGCTGGACTGTCCCCATGAGGAACAGGGTGAAAACTGATTTGCATATAGCTGTGTCTGAACTGGGGTGGCAAAGTGAGGTAAAGAAAGATGATAGATTCAACCCAGATCTGTGACTGGGGGGGAGTGTTTGAAAAGTTTCAGCACTTCCTCCATCATCTACTTGTGTTTGCTTTGTTCGCCCTAAGTTGGCAGGGCATGCCCAGACGTGGGCCCCTTGCTCACTTTGCCACTGAATTCAAGTTAGCCTAGCTGATGAGAGCTGTTAGCCAGAAACCGGTCCCAGGATGCTTTTTTTCGGTCCAGGGAAGACATAGTTTAGCAATTCGGGCTGGACTGTTCCCATGAGGCACAGGGTCAAGACTGATTTGCATATAGGTGTGTCTGAACTGGGGTGGCAAAGTGAGCTAAAGAATGATGATGGATTCAACCCAGATCTGTGACTGGGGGTGAGTGTTTGAAAAGTTTCAGCACTCCATCCATCATCTTCTTGTGTTTGCTTTGTTCGCCCTAAGTTGACAGGGCATGCCCAGACGTAGGTCCCTTGCTCACTTGGCCACTGGATTCAAGCTAGCCTGGCTGATGAGGGCTGTTAGCCCGAACCCGGCCCCAGGATGTTTGTTTCCGGTCCAGGCAAGACATAGCTTAGCAGTTCGGTCTGGACGGTTCCCATGAGGCATAGGGTCAAGACTGATTTGCATATAGCTGTGTCTGAACTGGGGTGGCAAAGTGAGCTAAAGAATGATGATGGATTCAACCCTGATCTGTGACTGGGGGTGAGTGTTTAGAAAGTTTCAGCACTCCGTCAATCATCTCCTTGTGTTTGCTTTGTTCACCCTAATTTGGCAGGTTATGCCCAGACGTGGGTCCCTAACTCACTTTGCCTCTGGTTTCAAGCTATCCTGGCTGATGAGGGCTGTTAGCCAGAAACTGGTCCCAGGATGCTTGTTTTCAGTCCAGGGAAGACATAGTTTAGCAGTTCGGGCTGGACTGTTCCCATGAGGCACAGGGTCAAGACTGATTTGCATATAGCTGTGTCTGAACTGGGGTGGCAAAGTGAGCTAAAGAATGACGAGGGAATCAACCCAGATCTGTGACTGGGGGTCAGTTTTTGAAAAGTTTCAGCACTCCGTCCATCATCTCCTTGTGTTTGGTTTGTTTGCCCTAAGTTGGCAGGGTATGCCCAGACGTGGGTCCCTTGCTCACTTTGGCACTGGATTCAAGCTAGCCTGGCTGATGAGGGCTGTGGGCCCGAAACCGGTCCCAGGATTCTCGTTTCCGGTCCAGGGAGGACATAGCTTAGCAGTTTGGGCTGGACTGTTCCCATGAGGTACAGGGTGAAGACTGATTTGCATATAGCTGTGTCTGAACTGGGGTGGCAAAGTGAGCTAAAGAATGATGATGGATTCAACCCAGATCTGTGACTGGGGGTGAATGTTTGAAAAGTTTCAGCACTCCGTCCATCATCTCCTTGTGTATGCTTTCTTCGCCCTAAGTTGGCAGGGTATGCCCAGACATGGGTCCTTTGCTCACTTTGCCACTGGATTCAAGCTAGCCTGGCTGATGAGGGCTGTTAGCCCGAAACCTGTCCCAGGATGCTTGTTTCTAGTCCAGGGAAGACATAGCTTAGGAGTTCGGGCTGGGCTGGTCCCATGAGGCACAGGGTCAAGACTGATTTGCACATAGCTGTGTCTGAACTGGGGTGGCAACGTGAGCTAAAAAATCATGATGGATTCAACCCAGATCTGTGACTGGGGGTGAATGTTTGAAAAGTTTCAGCACTCCATCCATCATCTCCTTGTGTTTGCTTTCTTCGCCCTAAGTTGGCAGGGTATGCCCAGACGTTAGTCCCTTGCTCACTTTGCCACTGGATTCAAACTATCCTGGCTGATGAGGGCTGTTAGCCAGAAATCGGTCCCAGGATGCTTGTTTTCGGTCCAGAGAAGACATAGCTTAGCATTTCGGGCTGGACTGTTCCCATGAGGCACAGGGTCAAGACTGATTTCCATATAGCTGTGTCTGAACTGGGGTGGCAAAGTGAGCTAAAGAATGACAAGGGATTCAACTCAGATCTGTGACTGTGCGTGAGTGTTTGAAAAGTTTCAGCACTCCATCCATCATCTACTTGTGTTTGCTTTGTTTGCCCTAAGTTGGCAGGGTATGCCCAGACGTGGGTCCATTGCTCACTTTCCCATTGGATTCAAGCTAGCCTGGCTGATGATGGCTGTTAGCCAATAACCGGCCCCAGGATGTTTATTTCCGGTCCAGGGAAGACATAGTTTAGCAATTCGGGCTGGACTGTTCCCATGAGGCACAGGGTCAAGACTGATTTGCATATAGCTGTGTCTGAACTGGGGTGGCAAAGTGAGCTAAAGAATGACGAGGGATTCAACCCAGATCTGTGACTGGGGGTCAGTTTTTGAAAAGTTTCAGCACTCCGTCCATCATCTCCTTGTGTTTGGTTTGTTTGCCCTAAGTTGGCAGGGTATGCCCAGACATGGGTCCCTTGCTCACTTTGGCACTGGATTCAAGCTAGGCTGGCTGATGAGGGCTGTGAGCCTGAAACCGGTCCCAGGATTCTCGTTTCCGGTCCAGGGAAGACATAGCTTAGCAGTTTGGGCTGGACTGTTCCCATGAGGAACAGGGTGAAAACTGATTTGCATATAGCTGTGTCTGAACTGGCGTGGCAAAGTGAGCTAAAGAATGATGATGGATTCAACCCAGATCTGTGACTGGGGGTGAGTGTTTGAAAAGTTTCAGCACTCCATTCATCATCTTCTTGTGTTTGCTTTGTTCGCCCTAAGTTGACAGGGCATGCCCAGACGTGGGTCCCTTGCTCACTTTGCCACTGGATTCAAGCTAGCCTGGCTGATGAGGGCTGTTAGCCCGAAACCTGTCCCAGGATGCTTGTTTCCAGTCTAGGGAAGACATAGCTTAGGCGTTCGGGCTCGGCTGGTCCCATGAGGCACAGGGTCAAGACTGATTTGCATATAGCTGTGATTGAACTGGGGTGGCAAAGTGAGCTAAAGAATGACGAGGGATTCAACTCAGATCTGTGACGTGTGGTGAGTGTTTGAAAAGGTTCAGCACTCCATCCATCATCTACTTGTGTTTGCCCTAAGTTGGTAGGGTATGCCCAGACGTGGGTCCCTTGCTCACTTTCCCTCTGGATTCAAGCTAGCCTGGCTTATGAGGGCTGTTAGCCCGAAACCGGTCCCAGGATGTTTGTTTCCGGTCCAGGGAAGACATAGGTTAGCAGTTCGGTCTGGACGGTTCCCATGAGGCACAGGGTCAAGACTGATTTGCATATAGCTGTGTCTGAACTGGGGTGGCAAAGTGAGCTAAAGAATGATGATGGATTCAACCCAGATCTGTGACGGGGTGAGTGTTTGAAAAGTTTCAGCACTTCCTCCATCATCTCCTTGTGTTTGCTTTGTTTGCCCTAAGTTGGCAGGGTATGCCCAGAAGTGGGTCCCTTGCTCACTTTCCCACTGGATTCAAGCTAGCCTGGCTGATGATGGCTGTTAGCCCGAAACCGGTCCTAGGATGTGTGTTTCCGGTCCAGGTAAGACATAGCTTAGCAGTTCGGTCTGGAGTGTTCCCATGAGGCACAGGGTCAAGACTGATTTGCATATAGCTGTGTCTGAACTGGGGTAGCAAAGCGAGCTAAAGAATGATGATGGATTCAACCCAGATGTGTGACTTTGTGTCAGTGTTTGAAAAGTTTCAGCACTCCGTCCATCATCTCCTTGTGTTTGCTTTGTTCACCCTAAGTTGGCAGGGTATGCCCAGACGTTAGTCCCTTGCTCACTTTACCACTGGATTCAAGCTAGCCTGGCTGATGAGGGCTGTTAGCCCGAACCCGGCCCCAGGATGTTTGTTTTCAGTCCAGGGAAGACATAGTTTAGCAGTTCGGGCTGGACTGTTCCCATGAGGCACAGGGTCAAGACTGATTTCCATATAGCTGTGTCTGAACTGGGGTGGCAAAATGAGCTAAAGAATGACAAGGGATTCATCTCAGATCTGTGACTGGGCGTGAGTGTTTGAAAAGGTTCAGCACTCCATCCATCATCTACTTGTGTTTGCTTTGTTTGCCCTAAGTTTGCAGGGTATGCCCAGACGTGGGTCTGTTGCTCACTTTCCAACTGGATTCAAGCTAGCCTGGCTGATGATGGCTGTTAGCCCGAAACCTGTCCGAGGATGCTTGTTTCCGTTCCAGGGAAGACATAGCTTAGCAGTTCGGGCTGGGCTGGTCCAATGAGGCACAGGGTCAAGAATGATTTGCATATAGCTGTGTCTGAACTGGGGTGGCAAAGTGAGGTAAAGAATGATGATGGATTCAACCGAGATCTGTGACTGGGTGGTGAGTCTTTAAAAAGTTTCAGCACTTCATCCATCATCTCCTTGTGTTTGCTTTGTTCGCCTTAAGTTGGCAGGGTATGCCCAGACATGGGTCCCTTGCTCACTTTGCCACTGGATTCAAACTAGTGTGGCTGATAAGGGCTGTAAGCCCTAAACCGGTCCCAGGCTACTTGTTTGTGGTCCAGGGAAGAAATAGCTTAGCATTTCGGGCTGGACTGTTCCCAAGAGGAACAGGGTGAAGACTGATTTGCATATAGCTGTGTCTGAACTGGGGTGGCAAAGTGAGCCAAAGAATGATGATGGATTCAACCCAGATCTGTGACTGGGGGTGAGTGTTTGAAAAGTTTCAGCACTCCGTCAATCATCTCCTTGCGTTTGCTTTGTTCACCCAAATTTGGCAGGGTATACCCAGATGTGGGTCCCTAACTCACTTTGCCACTGGATTCAAGCTAGCCTGGCTGATGAGGGCTGTTAGCCCGAAACCGGTCCCAGGATGTTTGTTTCCGGTCCAGGGAAGACATAGCTTAGCAGTTCGGTCTGGAGTGTTCCCATGAGGCACAGGGTCAAGACTGATTTGCATAGAGCTGTGTCTGAACTGGGGTGGCAAAGCGAGCTAAAGAATGATGATGGATTCAACCCAGATGTGTGACTTTGTGTCAGTGTTTGAAAAGTTTCAGCACTCCGTCCATCATCTCCTTGTGTTTGCTTTGTTCGCCCTAAGTTGGCAGGGTATGCCCAGACGTTAGTCCCTTGCTCACTTTGCCACTGGATTCAAGCTAGCCTGGCTGATGAGGGCTGTTAGCCCGAAACCAGTCCCAGGATGCTTGTTTTCAGTCCAGGGAAGACATAGCTTAGCAGTTCGGGCTGGACGGTTCCCATGAGGCACAGGGTCAAGACTGATTTGCATATAGCTGTGTCTGAACTGGGGTGGCAAAGTGAGCTAAAGAATGACGAGGGATTCAACTCAGATCTGTGACAGGGGTGAGTGTTTGAAAAGGTTCAGCACTCCATCCATCATCTTCTTGTGTTTGCTTTGTTTTCCCTAAGTTGGCAGGGTATGCCCAGATGTGGGTCCCTTGCTCACTTTGCCACTGGATTCAAGTTAGCCTAGCTGATGAGGGCTGTTAGCCAGAAACCGGTCCCAGGATGCTTGTTTTCAGTCCAGGGAAGACATAGTTTAGCCGTTCGGGCTGGACTGTTCCCATGAGGCACAGGGTCAAGACTGATTTCCATATAGCTGTGTCTGAACTGGGGTGACAAATTGAGCTAAAGAATGACAAGGGATTCAACTCAGATCTGTGACTGGGCGTGAGTGTTTGAAAAGGTTCAGCACTCCATCCATCATCTACTTGTGTTTGCTTTGTTTGCCCTAAGTTGGCAGGATATGCCCAGACGTGGGTCCATTGCTCACTTTCCCACTGGATTCAAGCTAGCCTGGCTGATGATGGCTGTTAGCCAAAAACCGGCCCCAGAATGTTTATTTCCGGTCCAGGGAAGACATAGCTTAGCAGTTCGGTCTGGACGGTTCCCATGAGGCACAGGGTCAAGACTGATTTGCATAGAGCTGTGTCTGAACTGGTGTAGCAAACTGAGCTAAAGAATGATTATGGATTCAACCCAGATCTGTGACGGGGTGAGTGTTTGAAAAGTTTCAGCATTTCCTCCATCATCTTCTTGTGTTTGCTTTGTTCGCCCTAAGTTGGCAGGGCATGCCCAGACGTGGGTCCCTTGCTCACTTTGCCACTGAATTCAAGTTAGCCTAGCTGATGAGGGCTGTTAGCCAGAAACCGGTCCCAGGGTGCTTGTTTTCGGTCCAGGGAAGACATAGTTTAGCAGTTCCGGCTGGACTGTTCCCATGAGGCACAGGGTCAAAACTGATTTGCATATAGTCGTGTCTGAACTGGGGTGGCAAAGTGAGCTAAAGAATGACGAGGGATTCAACCCAGATCTGTGACTGGGGGTCAGTTTTTGAAAAGTTTCAGCACTCCGTCCATCATCTCCTTGTGTTTGGTTTGTTTGCCCTAAGTTGGCAGGGTATGCCCAGACGTGGGTCCCTTGCTCACTTTGGCACTGGATTCAAGCTAGCCTGGCTGATAAGGGCTGTGAGCCTGAAACCGGTCCCAGGATTCTCGTTTCCGGTCCAGGGAAGACATAGCTTAGCAGTTCGGGCTGGACTGTTCCCATGAGGAACAGGGTGAAAACTGATTTGCATATAGCTGTGTCTGAACTGGGGTGGCAAAGTGAGGTAAAGAAAGATGATAGATTCAAGCCAGATCTGTGACTGGGGGTGAGTGTTTGAAAAGTTTCAGCACTCCATCCATCATCTCCTTGTGTTTGCTTTGTTCGCCCTAAGTTGACAGGCCATGCCCAGATGTGGGTCCCTTGCTCACTTTGCCACTGGATTCAAGCTAGCCTGGCTGATGAGGGCTGTTAGCCCGAAACCTGTCCCAGGATGCTTGTTTCCAGTCCAGGGAAGACATAGCTTAGGAGTTCGGGCTGGGCTGGTCCCATGAGGCACAGGGTCAAGAATGATTTGCACATAGCTGTGTCTGAACTGGGGTGGCAAAGAGAGCTAAAAAATGATGATGGATTCAACCCAGATCTGTGACTGGGGGTGAGTGTTTGAAAAGTTTCAGCACTCCATTCATCATCTTCTTGTGTTTGCTTTGTTCGCCCTAAGTTGACAGGGCATGCCCAGACGTGGGTCCCTTGCTCACTTTGCCACTGGATTCAAGCTAGCCTGGCTGATGAGGGCTGTTAGCCCGAAACCTGTCCCAGGATGCTTGTTTCCAGTCTAGGGAAGACATAGCTTAGGAGTTCGGGCTCGGCTGGTCCCATGAGGCACAGGGTCAAGACTGATTTGCATATAGCTGTGATTGAACTGGGGTGGCAAAGTGAGCTAAAGAATGACGAGGGATTCAATTCAGATCTGTGACTGGGGGTGAGTGTTTGAAAAGGTTCAGCACTCCATCCATCATCTACTTGTGTTTGCTTTGTTCGCCCTAAGTTGGCAGGGTATGCCCAGATGTGGGTCCCTTGCTCACTTTCCCACTGGATTCAAGCTAGCCTGGCTGATGAGGGCTGTTAGCCCGAACCCGGCCCCAGGATGTTTGTTTCCGGTCCAGGCAAGACATAGCTTAGCAGTTCGGTCTGGACGGTTCCCATGAGGCATAGGGTCAAGACTGATTTGCATATAGCTGTGTCTGAACTGGGGTGGCAAAGTGAGCTAAAGAATGATGATGGATTCAACCCTGATCTGTGACTGGGGGTGAGTGTTTGGAAAGTTTCAGCACTCCGTCAATCATCTCCTTGGATTTGCTTTGTTCACCCTAATTTGGCAGGTTATGCCCAGACGTGGGTCCCTAACTCACTTTGCCTCTGGTTTCAAGCTATCCTAGCTGATGAGGGCTGTTAGCCAGAAACTGGTCCCAGGATGCTTGTTTTCAGTCCAGGGAAGACATAGTTTAGCAGTTCGGGCTGGACTGTTCCCATGAGGCACAGGGTCAAGACTGATTTGCATATAGCTGTGTCTGAACTGGGGTGGCAAAGTGAGCTAAAGAATGACGAGGGAATCAACCCAGATCTGTGACTGGGGGTCAGTTTTTGAAAAGTTTCAGCACTCCGTCCATCATCTCCTTGTGTTTGGTTTGTTTGACCTAAGTTGGCAGGGTATGCCCAGACGTGGGTCCCTTGCTCACTTTGGCACTGGATTCAAGCTAGCCTGGCTGATGTGGGCTGTGGGCCCGAAACCGGTCCCAGGATTCTCGTTTCCGGTCCAGGGAAGACATAGCTTAGCAGTTTGGGCTGGACTGTTCCCATGAGGTACAGGGTGAAGACTGATTTGCATATAGCTGTGTCTGAACTGGGGTGGCAAAGTGAGCTAAAGAATGATGATGGATTCAACCCAGATCTGTGACTGGGGGTGAATGTTTGAAAAGTTTCAGCACTCCGTCCATCATCTCCTTGTGTATGCTTTCTTCGCCCTAAGTTGGCAGGGTATGCCCAGACATGGGTCCTTTGCTCACTTTGCCACTGGATTTAAGCTAGCCTGGCTGATAAGGGCTGTGAGCCCGAAACCGGTCCCAGGATTCTCGTTTCCGGTCCAGGGAAGACATAGCTTAGCAGTTCGGGCTGGACTGTTCCCATGAGGAACAGGGTGAAAACTGATTTGCATATAGCTGTGTCTGAACTGGGGTGGCAAAGTGAGGTAAAGAAAGATGATAGATTCAAGCCAGATCTGTGACTGGGGGTGAGTGTTTGAAAAGTTTCAGCACTCCATCCATCATCTCCTTGTGTTTGCTTTGTTCGCCCTAAGTTGACAGGCCATGCCCAGATGTGGGTCCCTTGCTCACTTTGCCACTGGATTCAAGCTAGCCTGGCTGATGAGGGCTGTTAGCCCGAAACCTGTCCCAGGATGCTTGTTTCCAGTCCAGGGAAGACATAGCTTAGGAGTTCAGGCTGGGCTGGTCCCATGAGGCACAGGGTCAAGAATGATTTGCACATAGCTGTGTCTGAACTGGGGTGGCAAAGAGAGCTAAAAAATGATGATGGATTCAACCCAGATCTGTGACTGGGGGTGAGTGTTTGAAAAGTTTCAGCACTCCATTCATCATCTTCTTGTGTTTGCTTTGTTCGCCCTAAGTTGACAGGGCATGCCCAGACGTGGGTCCCTTGCTCACTTTGCCACTGGATTCAAGCTAGCCTGGCTGATGAGGGCTGTTAGCCCGAAACCTGTCCCAGGATGCTTGTTTCCAGTCTAGGGAAGACATAGCTTAGGAGTTCGGGCTCGGCTGGTCCCATGAGGCACAGGGTCAAGACTGATTTGCATATAGCTGTGATTGAACTGGGGTGGCAAAGTGAGCTAAAGAATGACGAGGGATTCAATTCAGATCTGTGACTGGGGGTGAGTGTTTGAAAAGGTTCAGCACTCCATCCATCATCTACTTGTGTTTGCTTTGTTCGCCCTAAGTTGGCAGGGTATGCCCAGATGTGGGTCCCTTGCTCACTTTCCCACTGGATTCAAGCTAGCCTGGCTGATGAGGGCTGTTAGCCCGAACCCGGCCCCAGGATGTTTGTTTCCGGTCCAGGCAAGACATAGCTTAGCAGTTCGGTCTGGACGGTTCCCATGAGGCATAGGGTCAAGACTGATTTGCATATAGCTGTGTCTGAACTGGGGTGGCAAAGTGAGCTAAAGAATATTGATGGATTCAACCCTGATCTGTGACTGGGGGTGAGTGTTTGGAAAGTTTCAGCACTCCGTCAATCATCTCCTTGGATTTGCTTTGTTCACCCTAATTTGGCAGGTTATGCCCAGACGTGGGTCCCTAACTCACTTTGCCTCTGGTTTCAAGCTATCCTAGCTGATGAGGGCTGTTAGCCAGAAACTGGTCCCAGGATGCTTGTTTTCAGTCCAGGGAAGACATAGTTTAGCAGTTCGGGCTGGACTGTTCCCATGAGGCACAGGGTCAAGACTGATTTGCATATAGCTGTGTCTGAACTGGGGTGGCAAAGTGAGCTAAAGAATGACGAGGGAATCAACCCAGATCTGTGACTGGGGGTCAGTTTTTGAAAAGTTTCAGCACTCCGTCCATCATCTCCTTGTGTTTGGTTTGTTTGACCTAAGTTGGCAGGGTATGCCCAGACGTGGGTCCCTTGCTCACTTTGGCACTGGATTCAAGCTAGCCTGGCTGATGAGGGCTGTGGGCCCGAAACCGGTCCCAGGATTCTCGTTTCCGGTCCAGGGAAGACATAGCTTAGCAGTTTGGGCTGGACTGTTCCCATGAGGTACAGGGTGAAGACTGATTTGCATATAGCTGTGTCTGAACTGGGGTGGCAAAGTGAGCTAAAGAATGATGATGGATTCAACCCAGATCTGTGACTGGGGGTGAATGTTTGAAAAGTTTCAGCACTCCGTCCATCATCTCCTTGTGTATGCTTTCTTCGCCCTAAGTTGGCAGGGTATGCCCAGACATGGGTCCTTTGCTCACTTTGCCACTGGATTTAAGCTAGCCTGGCTGATGAGGGCTGTTAGCCCGAAACCTGTCCCAGGATGCTTGTTTCTAGTCCAGGGAAGACATAGCTTAGGAGTTCGGGCTGGGCTGGTCCCATGAGGCACAGGGTCAAGACTGATTTCCATATAGCTGTGTCTGAACTGGGGTGGCAAAGTGAGCTAAAGAATGACAAGGGATTCAACTCAGATCTGTGACTGTGTGTGAGTGTTTGAAAAGTTTCAGCACTCCATCCATCATCTCCTTGTGTTTGCTTTCTTCGCCCTAAGTTGGCAGGGTATGCCCAGACGTTAGTCCCTTGCTCACTTTGCCACTGGATTCAAACTATCCTGGCTGATGAGGGCTGTTAGCCAGAAATCGGTCCCAGGATGCTTGTTTTCGGTCCAGAGAAGACATAGCTTAGCATTTCGGGCTGGACTGTTCCCATGAGGCACAGGGTCAAGACTGATTTCCATATAGCTGTGTCTGAACTGGGGTGGCAAATTGAGCTAAAGAATGACAAGGGATTCAACTCAGATCTGTGACTGGGCGTGAGTGTTTGAAAAGGTTCAGCACTCCATCCATCATCTACTTGTGTTTGCTTTGTTTGCCCTAAGTTGGCAGGGTATGCCCAGACGTGGGTCCATTGCTCACTTTCCCACTGGATTCAAGCTAGCCTGGCTGATGATGGCTGTTAGCCAAAAACCGGCCCCAGAATGTTTATTTCCGGTCCAGGGAAGACATAGCTTAGCAGTTCGGCCTGGACGGTTTCCATGAGGCACAGGGTCAAGACTGATTTGCATATAGCTGTGTCTGAACTGGTGTAGCAAAGTGAGCTAAAGAATGATGATGGATTCAACCCAGATCTGTGACGGGGTGAGTGTTTGAAAAGTTTCAGCACTTCCTCCATCATCTTCTTGTGTTTGCTTTGTTCGCCCTAAGTTGGCAGGGCATGCCCAGACGTGGGTCCCTTGCTCACTTTGCCACTGAATTCAAGTTAGCCTAGCTGATGAGGGCTGTTAGCCAGAAACCGGTCCCAGGGTGCTTGTTTTCGGTCCAGGGAAGACATAGTTTAGCAGATCCGGCTGGACTGTTCCCATGAGGCACAGGGTCAAGACTGATTTGCATATAGCTGTGTCTGAACTGGGGTGGCAAAGTGGGCTAAAGAATGACGAGGGATTCAACCCAGATCTGTGACTGGGGGTCAGTTTTTGAAAAGTTTCAGCACTCCGTCCATCATCTCCTTGTGTTTGGTTTGTTTGCCCTAAGTTGGCAGGGTATGCCCAGACGTGGGTCCCTTGCTCACTTTGGCACTGGATTCAAGATAGCCTGGCTGATGAGGGCTGTGAGCCCGAAACCGGTCCCAGGATTCTCGTTTCCGGTCCAGGGAAGACATAGCTTAGCAGTTTGGGTTGGACTGTTCCCATGAGGTACAGGGTGAAGACTGATTTGCATATAGCTGTGTCTGAACTGGGGTGGCAAAGTGAGCTAAAGATTGATGATGGATTCAACCCAGATCTGTGTCTGGGAGTGAGTGTTTGAAAAGTTTCAGCACTCCATCCGTCATCTCCTTGTGTTTGGTTTGTTTGCCCTAAGTTGGCAGGGTATGCCCAGACGTGGGTCCCTTGCTCACTTTGGCACTGGATTCAAGCTAGCCTGGCTGATGAGGGCTGTTAGCCCTAAACACGTCCCAGGATACTTGTTTGTGGTCCAGGGAAGACATAGCTTAGCAGTTCAGGCTGGACTGTCCCCATGAGGAACAGGGTGAAAACTGATTTGCATATAGCTGTGTCTGAACTGGGGTGGCAAAGTGAGGTAAAGAAAGATGATAGATTCAACCCAGATCTGTGACTGGGGGGGAGTGTTTGAAAAGTTTCAGCACTTCCTCCATCATCTACTTGTGTTTGCTTTGTTCGCCCTAAGTTGGCAGGGCATGCCCAGACGTGGGCCCCTTGCTCACTTTGCCACTGAATTCAAGTTAGCCTAGCTGATGAGAGCTGTTAGCCAGAAACCGGTCCCAGGATGCTTTTTTTCGGTCCAGGGAAGACATAGTTTAGCAATTCGGGCTGGACTGTTCCCATGAGGCACAGGGTCAAGACTGATTTGCATATAGGTGTGTCTGAACTGGGGTGGCAAAGTGAGCTAAAGAATGATGATGGATTCAACCCAGATCTGTGACTGGGGGTGAGTGTTTGAAAAGTTTCAGCACTCCATCCATCATCTTCTTGTGTTTGCTTTGTTCGCCCTAAGTTGACAGGGCATGCCCAGACGTAGGTCCCTTGCTCACTTGGCCACTGGATTCAAGCTAGCCTGGCTGATGAGGGCTGTTAGCCCGAACCCGGCCCCAGGATGTTTGTTTCCGGTCCAGGCAAGACATAGCTTAGCAGTTCGGTCTGGACGGTTCCCATGAGGCATAGGGTCAAGACTGATTTGCATATAGCTGTGTCTGAACTGGGGTGGCAAAGTGAGCTAAAGAATGATGATGGATTCAACCCTGATCTGTGACTGGGGGTGAGTGTTTAGAAAGTTTCAGCACTCCGTCAATCATCTCCTTGTGTTTGCTTTGTTCACCCTAATTTGGCAGGTTATGCCCAGACGTGGGTCCCTAACTCACTTTGCCTCTGGTTTCAAGCTATCCTGGCTGATGAGGGCTGTTAGCCAGAAACTGGTCCCAGGATGCTTGTTTTCAGTCCAGGGAAGACATAGTTTAGCAGTTCGGGCTGGACTGTTCCCATGAGGCACAGGGTCAAGACTGATTTGCATATAGCTGTGTCTGAACTGGGGTGGCAAAGTGAGCTAAAGAATGACGAGGGAATCAACCCAGATCTGTGACTGGGGGTCAGTTTTTGAAAAGTTTCAGCACTCCGTCCATCATCTCCTTGTGTTTGGTTTGTTTGCCCTAAGTTGGCAGGGTATGCCCAGACGTGGGTCCCTTGCTCACTTTGGCACTGGATTCAAGCTAGCCTGGCTGATGAGGGCTGTGGGCCCGAAACCGGTCCCAGGATTCTCGTTTCCGGTCCAGGGAGGACATAGCTTAGCAGTTTGGGCTGGACTGTTCCCATGAGGTACAGGGTGAAGACTGATTTGCATATAGCTGTGTCTGAACTGGGGTGGCAAAGTGAGCTAAAGAATGATGATGGATTCAACCCAGATCTGTGACTGGGGGTGAATGTTTGAAAAGTTTCAGCACTCCGTCCATCATCTCCTTGTGTATGCTTTCTTCGCCCTAAGTTGGCAGGGTATGCCCAGACATGGGTCCTTTGCTCACTTTGCCACTGGATTCAAGCTAGCCTGGCTGATGAGGGCTGTTAGCCCGAAACCTGTCCCAGGATGCTTGTTTCTAGTCCAGGGAAGACATAGCTTAGGAGTTCGGGCTGGGCTGGTCCCATGAGGCACAGGGTCAAGACTGATTTGCACATAGCTGTGTCTGAACTGGGGTGGCAACGTGAGCTAAAAAATCATGATGGATTCAACCCAGATCTGTGACTGGGGGTGAATGTTTGAAAAGTTTCAGCACTCCATCCATCATCTCCTTGTGTTTGCTTTCTTCGCCCTAAGTTGGCAGGGTATGCCCAGACGTTAGTCCCTTGCTCACTTTGCCACTGGATTCAAACTATCCTGGCTGATGAGGGCTGTTAGCCAGAAATCGGTCCCAGGATGCTTGTTTTCGGTCCAGAGAAGACATAGCTTAGCATTTCGGGCTGGACTGTTCCCATGAGGCACAGGGTCAAGACTGATTTCCATATAGCTGTGTCTGAACTGGGGTGGCAAAGTGAGCTAAAGAATGACAAGGGATTCAACTCAGATCTGTGACTGTGCGTGAGTGTTTGAAAAGTTTCAGCACTCCATCCATCATCTACTTGTGTTTGCTTTGTTTGCCCTAAGTTGGCAGGGTATGCCCAGACGTGGGTCCATTGCTCACTTTCCCATTGGATTCAAGCTAGCCTGGCTGATGATGGCTGTTAGCCAATAACCGGCCCCAGGATGTTTATTTCCGGTCCAGGGAAGACATAGTTTAGCAATTCGGGCTGGACTGTTCCCATGAGGCACAGGGTCAAGACTGATTTGCATATAGCTGTGTCTGAACTGGGGTGGCAAAGTGAGCTAAAGAATGACGAGGGATTCAACCCAGATCTGTGACTGGGGGTCAGTTTTTGAAAAGTTTCAGCACTCCGTCCATCATCTCCTTGTGTTTGGTTTGTTTGCCCTAAGTTGGCAGGGTATGCCCAGACATGGGTCCCTTGCTCACTTTGGCACTGGATTCAAGCTAGGCTGGCTGATGAGGGCTGTGAGCCTGAAACCGGTCCCAGGATTCTCGTTTCCGGTCCAGGGAAGACATAGCTTAGCAGTTTGGGCTGGACTGTTCCCATGAGGAACAGGGTGAAAACTGATTTGCATATAGCTGTGTCTGAACTGGCGTGGCAAAGTGAGCTAAAGAATGATGATGGATTCAACCCAGATCTGTGACTGGGGGTGAGTGTTTGAAAAGTTTCAGCACTCCATTCATCATCTTCTTGTGTTTGCTTTGTTCGCCCTAAGTTGACAGGGCATGCCCAGACGTGGGTCCCTTGCTCACTTTGCCACTGGATTCAAGCTAGCCTGGCTGATGAGGGCTGTTAGCCCGAAACCTGTCCCAGGATGCTTGTTTCCAGTCTAGGGAAGACATAGCTTAGGCGTTCGGGCTCGGCTGGTCCCATGAGGCACAGGGTCAAGACTGATTTGCATATAGCTGTGATTGAACTGGGGTGGCAAAGTGAGCTAAAGAATGACGAGGGATTCAACTCAGATCTGTGACGTGTGGTGAGTGTTTGAAAAGGTTCAGCACTCCATCCATCATCTACTTGTGTTTGCCCTAAGTTGGTAGGGTATGCCCAGACGTGGGTCCCTTGCTCACTTTCCCTCTGGATTCAAGCTAGCCTGGCTTATGAGGGCTGTTAGCCCGAAACCGGTCCCAGGATGTTTGTTTCCGGTCCAGGGAAGACATAGGTTAGCAGTTCGGTCTGGACGGTTCCCATGAGGCACAGGGTCAAGACTGATTTGCATATAGCTGTGTCTGAACTGGGGTGGCAAAGTGAGCTAAAGAATGATGATTTATTCAACCCAGATCTGTGACGGGGTGAGTGTTTGAAAAGTTTCAGCACTTCCTCCATCATCTCCTTGTGTTTGCTTTGTTTGCCCTAAGTTGGCAGGGTATGCCCAGAAGTGGGTCCCTTGCTCACTTTCCCACTGGATTCAAGCTAGCCTGGCTGATGATGGCTGTTAGCCCGAAACCGGTCCTAGGATGTGTGTTTCCGGTCCAGGTAAGACATAGCTTAGCAGTTCGGTCTGGAGTGTTCCCATGAGGCACAGGGTCAAGACTGATTTGCATATAGCTGTGTCTGAACTGGGGTAGCAAAGCGAGCTAAAGAATGATGATGGATTCAACCCAGATGTGTGACTTTGTGTCAGTGTTTGAAAAGTTTCAGCACTCCGTCCATCATCTCCTTGTGTTTGCTTTGTTCACCCTAAGTTGGCAGGGTATGCCCAGACGTTAGTCCCTTGCTCACTTTACCACTGGATTCAAGCTAGCCTGGCTGATGAGGGCTGTTAGCCCGAACCCGGCCCCAGGATGTTTGTTTTCAGTCCAGGGAAGACATAGTTTAGCAGTTCGGGCTGGACTGTTCCCATGAGGCACAGGGTCAAGACTGATTTCCATATAGCTGTGTCTGAACTGGGGTGGCAAAATGAGCTAAAGAATGACAAGGGATTCATCTCAGATCTGTGACTGGGCGTGAGTGTTTGAAAAGGTTCAGCACTCCATCCATCATCTACTTGTGTTTGCTTTGTTTGCCCTAAGTTTGCAGGGTATGCCCAGACGTGGGTCTGTTGCTCACTTTCCAACTGGATTCAAGCTAGCCTGGCTGATGATGGCTGTTAGCCCGAAACCTGTCCGAGGATGCTTGTTTCCGTTCCAGGGAAGACATAGCTTAGCAGTTCGGGCTGGGCTGGTCCAATGAGGCACAGGGTCAAGAATGATTTGCATATAGCTGTGTCTGAACTGGGGTGGCAAAGTGAGGTAAAGAATGATGATGGATTCAACCGAGATCTGTGACTGGGTGGTGAGTCTTTAAAAAGTTTCAGCACTTCATCCATCATCTCCTTGTGTTTGCTTTGTTCGCCTTAAGTTGGCAGGGTATGCCCAGACATGGGTCCCTTGCTCACTTTGCCACTGGATTCAAACTAGTGTGGCTGATAAGGGCTGTAAGCCCTAAACCGGTCCCAGGCTACTTGTTTGTGGTCCAGGGAAGAAATAGCTTAGCATTTCGGGCTGGACTGTTCCCAAGAGGAACAGGGTGAAGACTGATTTGCATATAGCTGTGTCTGAACTGGGGTGGCAAAGTGAGCCAAAGAATGATGATGGATTCAACCCAGATCTGTGACTGGGGGTGAGTGTTTGAAAAGTTTCAGCACTCCGTCAATCATCTCCTTGCGTTTGCTTTGTTCACCCAAATTTGGCAGGGTATACCCAGATGTGGGTCCCTAACTCACTTTGCCACTGGATTCAAGCTAGCCTGGCTGATGAGGGCTGTTAGCCCGAAACCGGTCCCAGGATGTTTGTTTCCGGTCCAGGGAAGACATAGCTTAGCAGTTCGGTCTGGAGTGTTCCCATGAGGCACAGGGTCAAGACTGATTTGCATAGAGCTGTGTCTGAACTGGGGTGGCAAAGCGAGCTAAAGAATGATGATGGATTCAACCCAGATGTGTGACTTTGTGTCAGTGTTTGAAAAGTTTCAGCACTCCGTCCATCATCTCCTTGTGTTTGCTTTGTTCGCCCTAAGTTGGCAGGGTATGCCCAGACGTTAGTCCCTTGCTCACTTTGCCACTGGATTCAAGCTAGCCTGGCTGATGAGGGCTGTTAGCCCGAAACCAGTCCCAGGATGCTTGTTTTCAGTCCAGGGAAGACATAGCTTAGCAGTTCGGGCTGGACGGTTCCCATGAGGCACAGGGTCAAGACTGATTTGCATATAGCTGTGTCTGAACTGGGGTGGCAAAGTGAGCTAAAGAATGACGAGGGATTCAACTCAGATCTGTGACAGGGGTGAGTGTTTGAAAAGGTTCAGCACTCCATCCATCATCTTCTTGTGTTTGCTTTGTTTTCCCTAAGTTGGCAGGGTATGCCCAGATGTGGGTCCCTTGCTCACTTTGCCACTGGATTCAAGTTAGCCTAGCTGATGAGGGCTGTTAGCCAGAAACCGGTCCCAGGATGCTTGTTTTCAGTCCAGGGAAGACATAGTTTAGCCGTTCGGGCTGGACTGTTCCCATGAGGCACAGGGTCAAGACTGATTTCCATATAGCTGTGTCTGAACTGGGGTGACAAATTGAGCTAAAGAATGACAAGGGATTCAACTCAGATCTGTGACTGGGCGTGAGTGTTTGAAAAGGTTCAGCACTCCATCCATCATCTACTTGTGTTTGCTTTGTTTGCCCTAAGTTGGCAGGATATGCCCAGACGTGGGTCCATTGCTCACTTTCCCACTGGATTCAAGCTAGCCTGGCTGATGATGGCTGTTAGCCAAAAACCGGCCCCAGAATGTTTATTTCCGGTCCAGGGAAGACATAGCTTAGCAGTTCGGTCTGGACGGTTCCCATGAGGCACAGGGTCAAGACTGATTTGCATAGAGCTGTGTCTGAACTGGTGTAGCAAACTGAGCTAAAGAATGATTATGGATTCAACCCAGATCTGTGACGGGGTGAGTGTTTGAAAAGTTTCAGCATTTCCTCCATCATCTTCTTGTGTTTGCTTTGTTCGCCCTAAGTTGGCAGGGCATGCCCAGACGTGGGTCCCTTGCTCACTTTGCCACTGAATTCAAGTTAGCCTAGCTGATGAGGGCTGTTAGCCAGAAACCGGTCCCAGGGTGCTTGTTTTCGGTCCAGGGAAGACATAGTTTAGCAGTTCCGGCTGGACTGTTCCCATGAGGCACAGGGTCAAAACTGATTTGCATATAGTCGTGTCTGAACTGGGGTGGCAAAGTGAGCTAAAGAATGACGAGGGATTCAACCCAGATCTGTGACTGGGGGTCAGTTTTTGAAAAGTTTCAGCACTCCGTCCATCATCTCCTTGTGTTTGGTTTGTTTGCCCTAAGTTGGCAGGGTATGCCCAGACGTGGGTCCCTTGCTCACTTTGGCACTGGATTCAAGCTAGCCTGGCTGATAAGGGCTGTGAGCCCGAAACCGGTCCCAGGATTCTCGTTTCCGGTCCAGGGAAGACATAGCTTAGCAGTTCGGGCTGGACTGTTCCCATGAGGAACAGGGTGAAAACTGATTTGCATATAGCTGTGTCTGAACTGGGGTGGCAAAGTGAGGTAAAGAAAGATGATAGATTCAAGCCAGATCTGTGACTGGGGGTGAGTGTTTGAAAAGTTTCAGCACTCCATCCATCATCTCCTTGTGTTTGCTTTGTTCGCCCTAAGTTGACAGGCCATGCCCAGATGTGGGTCCCTTGCTCACTTTGCCACTGGATTCAAGCTAGCCTGGCTGATGAGGGCTGTTAGCCCGAAACCTGTCCCAGGATGCTTGTTTCCAGTCCAGGGAAGACATAGCTTAGGAGTTCGGGCTGGGCTGGTCCCATGAGGCACAGGGTCAAGAATGATTTGCACATAGCTGTGTCTGAACTGGGGTGGCAAAGAGAGCTAAAAAATGATGATGGATTCAACCCAGATCTGTGACTGGGGGTGAGTGTTTGAAAAGTTTCAGCACTCCATTCATCATCTTCTTGTGTTTGCTTTGTTCGCCCTAAGTTGACAGGGCATGCCCAGACGTGGGTCCCTTGCTCACTTTGCCACTGGATTCAAGCTAGCCTGGCTGATGAGGGCTGTTAGCCCGAAACCTGTCCCAGGATGCTTGTTTCCAGTCTAGGGAAGACATAGCTTAGGAGTTCGGGCTCGGCTGGTCCCATGAGGCACAGGGTCAAGACTGATTTGCATATAGCTGTGATTGAACTGGGGTGGCAAAGTGAGCTAAAGAATGACGAGGGATTCAATTCAGATCTGTGACTGGGGGTGAGTGTTTGAAAAGGTTCAGCACTCCATCCATCATCTACTTGTGTTTGCTTTGTTCGCCCTAAGTTGGCAGGGTATGCCCAGATGTGGGTCCCTTGCTCACTTTCCCACTGGATTCAAGCTAGCCTGGCTGATGAGGGCTGTTAGCCCGAACCCGGCCCCAGGATGTTTGTTTCCGGTCCAGGCAAGACATAGCTTAGCAGTTCGGTCTGGACGGTTCCCATGAGGCATAGGGTCAAGACTGATTTGCATATAGCTGTGTCTGAACTGGGGTGGCAAAGTGAGCTAAAGAATGATGATGGATTCAACCCTGATCTGTGACTGGGGGTGAGTGTTTGGAAAGTTTCAGCACTCCGTCAATCATCTCCTTGGATTTGCTTTGTTCACCCTAATTTGGCAGGTTATGCCCAGACGTGGGTCCCTAACTCACTTTGCCTCTGGTTTCAAGCTATCCTAGCTGATGAGGGCTGTTAGCCAGAAACTGGTCCCAGGATGCTTGTTTTCAGTCCAGGGAAGACATAGTTTAGCAGTTCGGGCTGGACTGTTCCCATGAGGCACAGGGTCAAGACTGATTTGCATATAGCTGTGTCTGAACTGGGGTGGCAAAGTGAGCTAAAGAATGACGAGGGAATCAACCCAGATCTGTGACTGGGGGTCAGTTTTTGAAAAGTTTCAGCACTCCGTCCATCATCTCCTTGTGTTTGGTTTGTTTGACCTAAGTTGGCAGGGTATGCCCAGACGTGGGTCCCTTGCTCACTTTGGCACTGGATTCAAGCTAGCCTGGCTGATGAGGGCTGTGGGCCCGAAACCGGTCCCAGGATTCTCGTTTCCGGTCCAGGGAAGACATAGCTTAGCAGTTTGGGCTGGACTGTTCCCATGAGGTACAGGGTGAAGACTGATTTGCATATAGCTGTGTCTGAACTGGGGTGGCAAAGTGAGCTAAAGAATGATGATGGATTCAACCCAGATCTGTGACTGGGGGTGAATGTTTGAAAAGTTTCAGCACTCCGTCCATCATCTCCTTGTGTATGCTTTCTTCGCCCTAAGTTGGCAGGGTATGCCCAGACATGGGTCCTTTGCTCACTTTGCCACTGGATTTAAGCTAGCCTGGCTGATAAGGGCTGTGAGCCCGAAACCGGTCCCAGGATTCTCGTTTCCGGTCCAGGGAAGACATAGCTTAGCAGTTCGGGCTGGACTGTTCCCATGAGGAACAGGGTGAAAACTGATTTGCATATAGCTGTGTCTGAACTGGGGTGGCAAAGTGAGGTAAAGAAAGATGATAGATTCAAGCCAGATCTGTGACTGGGGGTGAGTGTTTGAAAAGTTTCAGCACTCCATCCATCATCTCCTTGTGTTTGCTTTGTTCGCCCTAAGTTGACAGGCCATGCCCAGATGTGGGTCCCTTGCTCACTTTGCCACTGGATTCAAGCTAGCCTGGCTGATGAGGGCTGTTAGCCCGAAACCTGTCCCAGGATGCTTGTTTCCAGTCCAGGGAAGACATAGCTTAGGAGTTCGGGCTGGGCTGGTCCCATGAGGCACAGGGTCAAGAATGATTTGCACATAGCTGTGTCTGAACTGGGGTGGCAAAGAGAGCTAAAAAATGATGATGGATTCAACCCAGATCTGTGACTGGGGGTGAGTGTTTGAAAAGTTTCAGCACTCCATTCATCATCTTCTTGTGTTTGCTTTGTTCGCCCTAAGTTGACAGGGCATGCCCAGACGTGGGTCCCTTGCTCACTTTGCCACTGGATTCAAGCTAGCCTGGCTGATGAGGGCTGTTAGCCCGAAACCTGTCCCAGGATGCTTGTTTCCAGTCTAGGGAAGACATAGCTTAGGAGTTCGGGCTCGGCTGGTCCCATGAGGCACAGGGTCAAGACTGATTTGCATATAGCTGTGATTGAACTGGGGTGGCAAAGTGAGCTAAAGAATGACGAGGGATTCAATTCAGATCTGTGACTGGGGGTGAGTGTTTGAAAAGGTTCAGCACTCCATCCATCATCTACTTGTGTTTGCTTTGTTCGCCCTAAGTTGGCAGGGTATGCCCAGATGTGGGTCCCTTGCTCACTTTCCCACTGGATTCAAGCTAGCCTGGCTGATGAGGGCTGTTAGCCCGAACCCGGCCCCAGGATGTTTGTTTCCGGTCCAGGCAAGACATAGCTTAGCAGTTCGGTCTGGACGGTTCCCATGAGGCATAGGGTCAAGACTGATTTGCATATAGCTGTGTCTGAACTGGGGTGGCAAAGTGAGCTAAAGAATATTGATGGATTCAACCCTGATCTGTGACTGGGGGTGAGTGTTTGGAAAGTTTCAGCACTCCGTCAATCATCTCCTTGGATTTGCTTTGTTCACCCTAATTTGGCAGGTTATGCCAAGACGTGGGTCCCTAACTCACTTTGCCTCTGGTTTCAAGCTATCCTAGCTGATGAGGGCTGTTAGCCAGAAACTGGTCCCAGGATGCTTGTTTTCAGTCCAGGGAAGACATAGTTTAGCAGTTCGGGCTGGACTGTTCCCATGAGGCACAGGGTCAAGACTGATTTGCATATAGCTGTGTCTGAACTGGGGTGGCAAAGTGAGCTAAAGAATGACGAGGGAATCAACCCAGATCTGTGACTGGGGGTCAGTTTTTGAAAAGTTTCAGCACTCCGTCCATCATCTCCTTGTGTTTGGTTTGTTTGACCTAAGTTGGCAGGGTATGCCCAGACGTGGGTCCCTTGCTCACTTTGGCACTGGATTCAAGCTAGCCTGGCTGATGAGGGCTGTGGGCCCGAAACCGGTCCCAGGATTCTCGTTTCCGGTCCAGGGAAGACATAGCTTAGCAGTTTGGGCTGGACTGTTCCCATGAGGTACAGGGTGAAGACTGATTTGCATATAGCTGTGTCTGAACTGGGGTGGCAAAGTGAGCTAAAGAATGATGATGGATTCAACCCAGATCTGTGACTGGGGGTGAATGTTTGAAAAGTTTCAGCACTCCGTCCATCATCTCCTTGTGTATGCTTTCTTCGCCCTAAGTTGGCAGGGTATGCCCAGACATGGGTCCTTTGCTCACTTTGCCACTGGATTTAAGCTAGCCTGGCTGATGAGGGCTGTTAGCCCGAAACCTGTCCCAGGATGCTTGTTTCTAGTCCAGGGAAGACATAGCTTAGGAGTTCGGGCTGGGCTGGTCCCATGAGGCACAGGGTCAAGACTGATTTCCATATAGCTGTGTCTGAACTGGGGTGGCAAAGTGAGCTAAAGAATGACAAGGGATTCAACTCAGATCTGTGACTGTGTGTGAGTGTTTGAAAAGTTTCAGCACTCCATCCATCATCTCCTTGTGTTTGCTTTCTTCGCCCTAAGTTGGCAGGGTATGCCCAGACGTTAGTCCCTTGCTCACTTTGCCACTGGATTCAAACTATCCTGGCTGATGAGGGCTGTTAGCCAGAAATCGGTCCCAGGATGCTTGTTTTCGGTCCAGAGAAGACATAGCTTAGCATTTCGGGCTGGACTGTTCCCATGAGGCACAGGGTCAAGACTGATTTCCATATAGCTGTGTCTGAACTGGGGTGGCAAATTGAGCTAAAGAATGACGAGGGATTCAACTCAGATCTGTGACTGGGCGTGAGTGTTTGAAAAGGTTCAGCACTCCATCCATCATCTACTTGTGTTTGCTTTGTTTGCCCTAAGTTGGCAGGGTATGCCCAGACGTGGGTCCATTGCTCACTTTCCCACTGGATTCAAGCTAGCCTGGCTGATGATGGCTGTTAGCCAGAAACCGGTCCCAGGATGCTTGTTTTCAGTCCAGGGAAGACATAGTTTAGCAGTTCGGGCTGGACTGTTCCCATGAGGCACAGGGTCAAGAATGATTTCCATATAGCTGTGTCTGAACTGGGGTGGCAAATTGAGCTAAAGAATGATTATGGATTCAACCCAGATCTGTGACGGGGTGAGTGTTTGAAAAGTTTCAGCACTTCCTCCATCATCTTCTTGTGTTTGCTTTGTTCGCCCTAAGTTGGCAGGGCATGCCCAGACGTGGGTCCCTTGCTCACTTTGCCACTGAATTCAAGTTAGCCTAGCTGATGAGGGCTGTTAGCCAGAAACCGGTCCCAGGGTGCTTGTTTTCGGTCCAGGGAAGACATAGTTTAGCAGTTCCAGCTGGACTGTTCCCATGAGGCACAGGGTCAAGACTGATTTGCATATAGCTGTGTCTGAACTGGGGTGGCAAAGTGGGCTAAAGAATGACGAGGGATTCAACCCAGATCTGTGACTGGGGGTCAGTTTTTGAAAAGTTTCAGCACTCCGTCCATCATCTCCTTGTGTTTGGTTTGTTTGCCCTAAGTTGGCAGGGTATGCCCAGACGTGGGTCCCTTGCTCACTTTGGCACTGGATTTAAGGTAGCCTGGCTGATGAGGGCTGTGAGCCCGAAACCGGTCCCAGGATTCTCGTTTCCGGTCCAGGGAAGACATAGCTTAGCAGTTTGGGTTGGACTGTTCCCATGAGGTACAGGGTGAAGACTGATTTGCATATAGCTGTGTCTGAAGTGGGGTGGCAAAGTGAGCTAAAGATTGATGATGGATTCAACCCAGATCTGTGTCTGGGGGTGAGTGTTTGAAAAGTTTCAGCACTCCATCCATCATCTTCTTGTGTTTGATTTGTTCGCCTTAAGTTGACAGGGCATGCCCAGACGTGGGTCCCTTGCTCACTTTGCCACTGGATTCAAGCTAGCCTGGCTGATGAGGGCTGTTAGCCCGAAACCTGTCCCAGGATGCTTGTTTCCAGTCCAGGGAAGACATAGCTTAGCAGTTCGGGCTGGACTGTTCCCATGAGGAACAGGGTGAAAACTGATTTGCATATAGCTGTGTCTGAACTGGAGTGGCAAAGTGAGGTAAAGAAAGATGATAGATTCAACCCAGATCTGTGACTGGGGGTGAGTGTTTGAAAAGTTTCAGCACTCCATCCATCATCTGCTTGTGTTTGCTTTGTTCGCCCTAAGTTGACAGGGCATGCCCAGACGTGGGTCCCTTGCTCACTTTGCCACTGGATTCAAGCTAGCCTGGCTGATGAGGGCTGTTAGCCCGAACCCGGCCGCAGGACGTTTGTTTCCGGTCCAGGGAAGACATAGCTTAACAGTTCGGTCTGGACGGTTCCCATGAGGCACAGGGTCAAGACTGATTTGCATATAGCTGTGTCTGAACTGGGGTGGCAAAGTGAGCTAAAGAATGACGAGGGAATCAACCCAGATCTGTGACTGGGGGTCAGTTTTTGAAAAGTTTCATCACTCCGTCCATCATCTCCTTGTGTTTGGTTTGTTTGCCCTAAGTTGGCAGGGTATGCCCAGACGTGGGTCCCTTGCTCACTTTGGCACTGGATTCAAGCTAGCCTGGCTGATGAGGGCTGGGAGCCCGAAACCGGTCCCAGGATTCTCGTTTCCGGTCCAGGGAAGACATAGCTTAGCAGTTTGGGCTGGACTGTTCCCATGAGGTACAGGGTGAAGACTGATTTGCATATAGCTGTGTCTGAACTGGGGTGCCAAAGTGAGCTAAAGAATGATGATGGATTCAACCCAGATCTGTGACTGGGGGTGAATGTTTGAAAAGTTTCAGCACTCCATCCATCATCTCCTTGTGTATGCTTTCTTCGCCCTATGTTGGCAGGGTATGCCCAGACATGGGTCCTTTGCTCACTTTGCCACTGGATTCAAGCTAGCCTGGCTGATGAGGGCTGTTAGCCCTAAACACGTCCCAGGATACTTGTTTGTGGTCCAGGGAAGACATAGGTTTGCAGTTCGGGCTGGACTGTTCCCATGAGGAACAGGGTGAAAACTGATTTGCATATAGCTGTGTCTGAACTGGGGTGGCAAAGTGAGGTAAAGAAAGATGATAGATTCAACCCAGATCTGTGACTTGGGGGGAGTGTTTGAAAAGTTTCAGCACTTCCTCCATCATCTACTTGTATTTGCTTTGTTCGCCCTAAGTTGGCAGGGCATGCCCAGACGTGGGCCCCTTGCTCACTTTGCCACTGAATTCAAGTTAGCCTAGCTGATGAGAGCTGTTAGCCAGAAACCGGTCCCAGGATGCTTGTTTTCGGTCCAGGGAAGAGATAGTTTAGCAATTCGGGCTGGACTGTTCCCATGAGGCACAGGGTCAAGACTGATTTGCATATAAGTGTGTCTGAACTGGGGTGGCAAAGTGAGCTAAAGAATGACGAGGGATTCAACCCAGATCTGTGACTGGGGGTCAGTTTTTGAAAAGTTTCAGCACTCCGTCCATCATCTCCTTGTGTTTGGTTTGTTTGCCCTAAGTTAGCAGGGTATGCCCAGACGTGGGTCCCTTGCTCACTTTGGCACTGGATTCAAGCTAGCCTGGCTGATGAGGGCTGTGAGCCGGAAACCGGTCCCAGGATTCTCGTTTCCGGTCCAGGGAAGACATAGCTTAGCAGTTTGGGCTGGACTGTTCCCATGAGGAACAGGGTGAAAACTGATTTGCATATAGCTGTGTCTGAACTGGGGTGGCAAAGTGAGCTAAAGAATGATGATGGATTCAACCCAGATCTGTGACTGGGGGTGAGTGTTTGAAAAGTTTCAGCACTCCATCCATCATCTTGTTGTGTTTGCTTTGTTCGCCCTAAGTTGACAGGGCATGCCCAGACGTAGGTCCCTTGCTCACTTTGCCACTGGATTCAAGCTAGCCTGGCTGATGAGGGCTGTTAGCCCGAAATCTGTCCCAGGGTGGTTGTTTCAAGTCCAGGGAAGACATAGCTTAGGAGTTCGGGCTGGGCTGGGCTGGTCCCATGAGGCACAGGGTCAAGACTGATTTGCACATAGCTGTGTCTGAACTGGGGTGGCAAAGTGAGCTAAAAAATGATAATGGATTCAACCCAGATCTGTGACTGGGGGTGAGTGTTTGAAAAGTTTCAGCACTCCCTCCATCATCTTCTTGTGTTTGTTTTGTTCGCCCTAAGTTGACAGGGCATGCCCAGACGTAGGTCCCTTGCTCACTTTGCCACTGGATTCAAGCTAGCCTGGCTGATGAGGGCTGTTAGCCCTAAACACGTCCCAGGATACTTGTTTGTGGTCCAGGGAAGACATAGCTTAGCAGTTCGGGCTGGACGGTTCCCATGAGGAACAGGGTGAAAACTGATTTTCATATAGCTGTGTCTGAACTGGGGTGGCCAAGTGAGGTAAAGAAAGATGATAGATTCAACCCAGATCTGTGACTGGGGATGAATGTTTGAAAAGTTTCAGCACTCCGCCCATCATCTCCTTGTGTATGCTTTCTTCGCCCTAAGTTGGCTAGGTATGCCCAGACATGGGTCCTTTGCTCACTTTGCCACTGGATTCAAGCTAGCGTGGCTGATGAGGGCTGTTAGCTCGAAACCTGTCCCAGAATGCTTGTTTCTAGTCCAGGGAAGACATAGCTTAGGAGTTCGGGCTGGGCTGGTCCCATGAGGCACAGGGTCAAGACTGATTTGCACATAGCTGTGTCTGAACTGGGGTGGCAAAGTGAGCTAAAGAATGACGAGGGATTCAACTCAGATCTGTGACGGGGGGAGTGTTTGAAAAGGTTCAGCACTCCATCCATCATCTTCTTGTGTTTGCTTTGTTCGCCCCAAGTTGGCAGGGCATGCCCAGACGTGGGTCCCTTGCTCACTTTGCCACTGGATTCAAGTTAGCCTAGCTGATGAGGGCTGTTAGCCAGAAACCGGTCCCAGGATGCTTGTTTTCAGTCCAGGGAAGACATAGTTTAGAAGTTCGGGCTGGACTGTTCCCATGAGGCACAGGGTCAAGACTGATTTCCATATAGCTGTGTCTGAACTGGGGTGGCAAATTGAGCTAAAGAATGACAAGGGATTCAACTCAGATCTGTGACTGGGCGTGAGTGTTTGAAAAGGTTCAGCACTCCATCCATCATCTACTTGTGTTTGCTTTGTTTGCCCTAAGTTGGCAGGGTATGCCCAGACGTGGGTCCATTGCTCACTTTCCCACTGGATTCAAGCTAGCCTGGCTGATGATGGCTGTTAGCCGAAAACCGGCCCCAGAATGTTTATTTCCGGTCCAGGGAAGACATAGCTTAGCAGTTCGGTCTGGACGGTTCCCATGAGGCACAGGTTCAAGACTGATTTGCATATAGCTGTGTCTGAACTGGTGTAGCAAAGTGAGCTAAAGAATGATGATGGATTCAACCCAGATCTGTGACGGGGTGAGTGTTTGAAAAGTTTCAGCACTTCCTCCACCATCTTCTTGTGTTTGCTTTGTTCGCCCTAAGTTGGCAGGGCATGCCCAGACGTGGGTCCCTTGCTCACTTTGCCACTGAATTCAAGTTAGCCTAGCTGATGAGGGCTGTTAGCCAGAAACCGGTCCCAGGGTGCTTGTTTTCGGTCCAGGGAAGACATAGTTTAGCAGATCCGGCTGGACTGTTCCCATGAGGCACAGGGTCAAGACTGATTTGCATATAGCTGTGTCTGAACTGGGGTGGCAAAGTGGGCTAAAGAATGACGAGGGATTCAACCCAGATCTGTGACTGGGGGTCAGTTTTTGAAAAGTTTCAGCACTCCGTCCATCATCTCCTTGTGTTTGGTTTGTTTGCCCTAAGTTGGCAGGGTATGCCCAGACGTGGGTCCCTTGCTCACTTTGGCACTGGATTCAAGCTAGCCTGGCTGATGAGGGCTGTGAGCCCGAAACCGGTCCCAGGATTCTCGTTTCCAGTCCAGGGAAGACATAGCTTAGCAGTTTGGGTTGGACTGTTCCCATGAGGTACAGGGTGAAGACTGATTTGCATATAGCTGTGTCTGAACTGGGGTGGCAAAGTGAGCTAAAGATTGATGATGGATTCAACCCAGATCTGTGTCTGGGGGTGAGTGTTTGAAAAGTTTCAGCACTCCATCCATCATCTTCTTGTGTTTGATTTGTTCGCCTTAAGTTGACAGGGCATGCCCAGACGTGGGTCCCTTGCTCACTTGGCCACTGGATTCAAGCTAGCCAGGCTGATGAGGGCTGTTAGCCCGAAACCTGTCCCAGGATGCTTGTTTCCAGTCCAGGGAAGACATAGCTTAGCAATTCTGGCTGGACTGTTCCCATGAGGAACAGGGTGAAGACTGATTTGCATATAGCTGTGTTTGAACTGGGGTGGCAAAGTGAGCTAAAGAATGACGAGGGATTCAACTCAGATCTGTGACTGGGGGTGAGTGTTTGAAAAGGTTCAGCACTCCATCCATCATCTACTTGTGTTTGCTTTGTTTGCCCTAAGTTGGCAGGGTATGCCCAGACGTGGGTCCCTTGCTCACTTTCCCACTGGATTCAAGCTAACCTGACTGATGAGGGCTGCTAGCCCGAACCCGGCCGCAGGATGTTTGTTTCTGGTCCAGGGAAGACATAGCTTAACAGTTCGGTCTGGACGGTTCTCATGAGGCACAGGGTCAAGACTGATTTGCATATAGCTGTGTCTGAACTGGGGTGGCAAAGTGAGCTAAAGAATGATGATGGATTCAACCCAGATCTGTGACGGGGTGAGTGTTTGAAAAGTTTCAGCACTTCCTCCATCATCTCCTTGTGTTTGCTTTGTTCGCCCTAAGTTGGCAGGGCATGCCCAGACGTGGGTCCCTTGCTCACTTTGCCACTGGATTCAAGTTAGCCTAGCTGATGAGAGCTGTTAGCCAGAAACCGGTCCCAGGATGCTTGTTTTCAGTCCAGGGAAGACATAGTTTAGCAGTTCGGGCTGGACTGTTCCCATGAGGCACAGGGTCAAGACTGATTTGCATATAGCTGTGTCTGAACTGGGGTGGCAAAGTGAGCTAAAGAATGACGAGGGAATCAACCCAGATCTGTGACTGGGGGTCAGTTTTTGAAAAGTTTCATCACTCCGTCCATCATCTCCTTGTGTTTGGTTTGTTTGCCCTAAGTTGGCAGGGTATGCCCAGACGTGGGTCCCTTGCTCACTTTGGCACTGGATTCAAGCTAGCCTGGTTGATGAGGGCTGGGAGCCCGAAGCCGGTCCCAGGATTCTCGTTTCCGGTCCAGGGAAGATATAGCTTAGCAGTTTGGGCTGGACTGTTCCCATGAGGTACAGGGTGAAGACTGATTTGCATATAGCTGTGTCTGAACTGGGGTGCCAAAGTGAGCTAAAGAATGATGATGGATTCAACCCAGATCTGTGACTGGGGGTGAATGTTTGAAAAGTTTCAGCACTCCGTCCATCATCTCCTTGTGTATGCTTTCTTCGCCCTAATTTGGCAGGGTATGCCCAGACATGGGTCCTTTGCTCACTTTGCCACTGGATTCAAGCTAGCCTGGCTGATGAGGGCTGTTAGCCCTAAACACGTCCCAGGATACTTGTTTGTGGTCCAGGGAAGATATAGCTTAGCAGTTCGGGCTGGACTGTTCCCATGAGGAACAGGGTGAAAACTGATTTGCATATAGCTGTGTCTGAACTGGGGTGGCAAAGTGAGGTAAAGAAAGATGATAGATTCAACCCAGATCTGTGACTGGGGGGGAGTGTTTGAAAAGTTTCAGCACTTCCTCCATCATCTACTTGTATTTGCTTTGTTCGCCCTAAGTTGGCAGGGCATGCCCAGACGTGGGCCCCTTGCTCACTTTGCCACTGAATTCAAGTTAGCCTAGCTGATGAGAGCTGTTAGCCAGAAACGGGTCCCAGGATGCTTGATTTCGGTCCAGGGAAGACATAGTTTAGCAATTCGGGCTGGACTGTTCCCATGAGGCACAGGGTCAAGACTGATTTGCATATAGGTGTGTCTGAACTGGGGTGGCAAAGTGAGCTAAAGAATGATGATGGATTCAACCCAGATCTGTGACTGGGGGTGAGTGTTTGAAAAGTTTCAGCACTCCATCCATCATCTTCTTGTGTTTGCTTTGTTCGCCCTAAGTTGACAGGGCATGCCCAGACGTGGGTCCCTTGCTCACTTTGCCACTGGATTCAAGTTAGCCTAGCTGATGAGGGCTGTTAGCCAGAAACCGGTCCCAGGATGCTTGTTTTCAGTCCAGGGAAGACATAGTTTAGCAGTTCGGGCTGAACTGTTCCCATGAGGCACAGGGTCAAGACTGATTTGCATATAGCTGTGTCTGAACTGGGGTGGCAAAGTGAGCTAAAGAATGACGAGGGAATCAACCCAGATCTGTGACTGGGGGTCAGTTTTTGAAAAGTTTCATCACTCCGTCCATCATCTCCTTGTGTTTGGTTTGTTTGCCCTAAGTTGGCAGGGTATGCCCAGACGTGGGTCCCTTGCTCACTTTGGCACTGGATTCAAGCTAGCCTGGCTGATGAGGGCTGGGAGCCCGAAACCGGTCCCAGGATTCTCGTTTCCGGTCCAGGGAAGACATAGCTTAGCAGTTTGGGCTGGACTGTTCCCATGAGGTACAGGGTGAAGACTGATTTGCATATAGCTGTGTCTGAACTGGGGTGCCAAAGTGAGCTTAAGAATGATGATGGATTCAACCCAGATCTGTGACTGGGGGTGAATGTTTGAAAAGTTTCAGCACTCCATCCATCATCTTCTTGTATTTGCTTTGTTCGCCCTAAGTTGACAGGGCATGCCCAGACGTAGGTCCCTTGCTCTTTTTGCCACTGGATTCAAGCTAGCCTGGCTGATGAGGGCTGTTAGCCCGAAATCTGTCCCAGGGTGGTTGTTTCAAGTCCAGGGAAGACATAGCTTAGGAGTTCGGGCTGGGCTGGTCCCATGAGGCACAGGGTCAAGACTGATTTGCACATAGCTGTGTCTGAACTGGGGTGGCAAAGTGAGCTAAAAAATGATAATGGATTCAACCCAGATCTGTGACTGGGGGTGAGTGTTTGAAAAGTTTCAGCACTGCCTCCATCATCTTCTTGTGTTTGCTTTGTTCGCCCTAAGTTGACAGGGCATGCCCAGACGTAGGTCCCTTGCTCACTTTGCCACTGGATTCAAGCTAGCCTGGCTGATGAGGGCTGTTAGCCCTAAACATGTCCCAGGATACTTGTTTGTGGTCCAGGGAAGACATAGCTTAGCAGTTCGGGCTGGACTGTTCCCATGAGGAACAGGGTGAAAACTGATTTGCATATAGCTGTGTCTGAACTGGGGTGGCCAAGTGAGGTAAAGAAAGATGATAGATTCAACCCAGATTTGTGACTGGGGGTGAATGTTTGAAAAGTTTCAGCACTCCGTCCATCATCTCCTTGTGTATGCTTTCTTCGCCCTAAGTTGACTGGGTATGCCCAGACATGGGTCCTTTGCTCACTTTGCCACTGGATTCAAGCTAGCGTGGCTGATGAGGGCTGTTAGCCCGAAACCTGTCCCAGAATGCTTGTTTCTAGTCCAGGGAAGACATAGCTTAGGAGTTCGGGCTGGGCTGGTCCCATGAGGCACAGGGTCAAGACTGATTTGCACATAGCTGTGTCTGAACTGGGGTGGCAAAGTGAGCTAAAGAATGACGAGGGATTCAACTCAGATCTGTGACGGGGGGAGTGTTTGAAAAGGTTCAGCACTCCATCCATCATCTTCTTGTGTTTGCTTTGTTTTCCCTAAGTTGGCAGGGTATGCCCAGATGTGGGTCCCTTGCTCACTTTCCCACTGGATTCAAGCTAGCCTGGCTGATGAGGGCTGTTAGCCCGAACCCGGTCCCCCGAAGGATGTTTGTTTACGGTCCAGGGAAGACATAGCTTAGGAGTTCGGTCTGGACGGTTCCCATGAGGCACAGGGTCAAGACTGATTTGCATATAGCTGTGTCTGAACTGGGGTGGCAAAGTGAGCTAAAGAATGATGATGGATTCAACCCAGATCTGTGACGGGGTGAGTGTTTGAAAAGTTTCAGCACTTTCTCCATCATCTACTTGTGTTTGCTTTGTTCGCCATAAGTTGGCAGGGCATGCCCAGACGTGGGTCCCTTGCTCACTTTGCCACTGGATTCAAGTTAGCCTAGCTGATGAGGGCTGTTAGCCAGAAACCGGTCCCAGGATGCTTGTTTTCAGTCCAGGGAAGACATAGTTTAGAAGTTCGGGCTGGACTGTTCCCATGAGGCACAGGGTCAAGACTGATTTCCATATAGCTGTGTCTGAACTGGAGTGGCAAATTGAGCTAAAGAATGACAAGGGATTCAACTCAGATCTGTGACTGGGCGTGAGTGTTTGGAAAGGTTCAGCACTCCATCCATCATCTACTTGTGTTTGCTTTGTTTGCCCTAAGTTGGCAGGGTATGCCCAGACGTGGGTCCATTGCTCACTTTCCCACTGGATTCAAGCTAGCCTGGCTGATGATGGCTGTTAGCCAAAAACCGGCCCCAGAATGTTTATTTCCGGTCCAGGGAAGACATAGCTTAGCAGTTCGGCCTGGACGGTTCCCATGAGGCACAGGGTCAAGACTGATTTGCATATAGCTGTGTCTGAACTGGTGTAGCAAAGTGAGCTAAAGAATGATGATGGATTCAACCCAGATCTGTGACGGGGTGAGTGTTTGAAAAGTTTCAGCACTTCCTCCATCATCTTCTTGTGTTTGCTTTGTTCGCCCTAAGTTGGCAGGGCATGCCCAGACGTGGGTCCCTTGCTCACTTTGCCACTGAATTCAAGTTAGCCTAGCTGATGAGGGCTGTTAGCCAGAAACCGGTCCCAGGGTGCTTGTTTTCGGTCCAGGGAAGACATAGTTTAGCAGATCCGGCTGGACTGTTCCCATGAGGCACAGGGTCAAGACTGATTTGCATATAGCTGTGTCTGAACTGGGGTGGCAAAGTGGGCTAAAGAATGACGAGGGATTCAACCCAGATCTGTGACTGGGGGTCAGTTTTTGAAAAGTTTCAGCACTCCGTCCATCATCTCCTTGTGTTTGGTTTGTTTGCCCTAAGTTGGCAGGGTATGCCCAGACGTGGGTCCCTTGCTCACTTTGGCACTGGATTCAAGATAGCCTGGCTGATGAGGGCTGTGAGCCCGAAACCGGTCCCAGGATTCTCGTTTCCGGTCCAGGGAAGACATAGCTTAGCAGTTTGGGTTGGACTGTTCCCATGAGGTACAGGGTGAAGACTGATTTGCATATAGCTGTGTCTGAACTGGGGTGGCAAAGTGAGCTAAAGATTGATGATGGATTCAACCCAGATCTGTGTCTGGGGGTGAGTGTTTGAAAAGTTTCAGCACTCCATCCGTCATCTCCTTGTGTTTGGTTTGTTTGCCCTAAGTTGGCAGGGTATGCCCAGACGTGGGTCCCTTGCTCACTTTGGCACTGGATTCAAGCTAGCCTGGCTGATGAGGGCTGTTAGCCCTAAACACGTCCCAGGATACTTGTTTGTGGTCCAGGGAAGACATAGCTTAGCAGTTCAGGCTGGACTGTCCCCATGAGGAACAGGGTGAAAACTGATTTGCATATAGCTGTGTCTGAACTGGGGTGGCAAAGTGAGGTAAAGAAAGATGATAGATTCAACCCAGATCTGTGACTGGGGGGGAGTGTTTGAAAAGTTTCAGCACTTCCTCCATCATCTACTTGTGTTTGCTTTGTTCGCCCTAAGTTCGCAGGGCATGCCCAGACGTGGGCCCCTTGCTCACTTTGCCACTGAATTCAAGTTAGCCTAGCTGATGAGAGCTGTTAGCCAGAAACCAGTCCCAGGATGCTTTTTTTCGGTCCAGGGAAGACATAGTTTAGCAATTCGGGCTGGACTGTTCCCATGAGGCACAGGGTCAAGACTGATTTGCATATAGGTGTGTCTGAACTGGGGTGGCAAAGTGAGCTAAAGAATGATGATGGATTCAACCCAGATCTGTGACTGAGGGTGAGTGTTTGAAAAGTTTCAGCACTCCATCCATCATCTTCTTGTGTTTGCTTTGTTCGCCCTAAGTTGACAGGGCATGCCCAGACGTAGGTCCCTTGCTCACTTGGCCACTGGATTCAAGCTAGCCTGGCTGATGAGGGCTGTTAGCCCGAACCCGGCCCCAGGATGTTTGTTTCCGGTCCAGGCAAGACATAGCTTAGCAGTTCGGTCTGGACGGTTCCCATGAGGCATAGGGTCAAGACTGATTTGCATATAGCTGTGTCTGAACTGGGGTGGCAAAGTGAGCTAAAGAATGATGATGGATTCAACCCTGATCTGTGACTGGGGGTGAGTGTTTAGAAAGTTTCAGCACTCCGTCAATCATCTCCTTGTGTTTGCTTTGTTCACCCTAATTTGGCAGGTTATGCCCAGACGTGGGTCCCTAACTCACTTTGCCTCTGGTTTCAAGCTATCCTGGCTGATGAGGGCTGTTAGCCAGAAACTGGTCCCAGGATGCTTGTTTTCAGTCCAGGGAAGACATAGTTTAGCAGTTCGGGCTGGACTGTTCCCATGAGGCACAGGGTCAAGACTGATTTGCATATAGCTGTGTCTGAACTGGGGTGGCAAAGTGAGCTAAAGAATGACGAGGGAATCAACCCAGATCTGTGACTGGGGGTCAGTTTTTGAAAAGTTTCAGCACTCCGTCCATCATCTCCTTGTGTTTGGTTTGTTTGCCCTAAGTTGGCAGGGTATGCCCAGACGTGGGTCCCTTGCTCACTTTGGCACTGGATTCAAGCTAGCCTGGCTGATGAGGGCTGTGGGCCCGAAACCGGTCCCAGGATTCTCGTTTCCGGTCCAGGGAGGACATAGCTTAGCAGTTTGGGCTCGACTGTTCCCATGAGGTACAGGGTGAAGACTGATTTGCATATAGCTGTGTCTGAACTGGGGTGGCAAAGTGAGCTAAAGAATGATGATGGATTCAACCCAGATCTGTGACTGGGGGTGAATGTTTGAAAAGTTTCAGCACTCCGTCCATCATCTCCTTGTGTATGCTTTCTTCGCCCTAAGTTGGCAGGGTATGCCCAGACATGGGTCCTTTGCTCACTTTGCCACTGGATTCAAGCTAGCCTGGCTGATGAGGGCTGTTAGCCCGAAACCTGTCCCAGGATGCTTGTTTCTAGTCCAGGGAAGACATAGCTTAGGAGTTCGGGCTGGGCTGGTCCCATGAGGCACAGGGTCAAGACTGATTTGCACATAGCTGTGTCTGAACTGGGGTGGCAACGTGAGCTAAAAAATCATGATGGATTCAACCCAGATCTGTGACTGGGGGTGAATGTTTGAAAAGTTTCAGCACTCCATCCATCATCTCCTTGTGTTTGCTTTCTTCGCCCTAAGTTGGCAGGGTATGCCCAGACGTTAGTCCCTTGCTCACTTTGCCACTGGATTCAAACTATCCTGGCTGATGAGGGCTGTTAGCCAGAAATCGGTCCCAGGATGCTTGTTTTCGGTCCAGAGAAGACATAGCTTAGCATTTCGGGCTGGACTGTTCCCATGAGGCACAGGGTCAAGACTGATTTCCATATAGCTGTGTCTGAACTGGGGTGGCAAAGTGAGCTAAAGAATGACAAGGGATTCAACTCAGATCTGTGACTGTGCGTGAGTGTTTGAAAAGTTTCAGCACTCCATCCATCATCTACTTGTGTTTGCTTTGTTTGCCCTAAGTTGGCAGGGTATGCCCAGACGTGGGTCCATTGCTCACTTTCCCATTGGATTCAAGCTAGCCTGGCTGATGATGGCTGTTAGCCAATAACCGGCCCCAGGATGTTTATTTCCGGTCCAGGGAAGACATAGTTTAGCAATTCGGGCTGGACTGTTCCCATGAGGCACAGGGTCAAGACTGATTTGCATATAGCTGTGTCTGAACTGGGGTGGCAAAGTGAGCTAAAGAATGACGAGGGATTCAACCCAGATCTGTGACTGGGGGTCAGTTTTTGAAAAGTTTCAGCACTCCGTCCATCATCTCCTTGTGTTTGGTTTGTTTGCCCTAAGTTGGCAGGGTATGCCCAGACATGGGTCCCTTGCTCACTTTGGCACTGGATTCAAGCTAGCCTGGCTGATGAGGGCTGTGAGCCTGAAACCGGTCCCAGGATTCTCGTTTCCGGTCCAGGGAAGACATAGCTTAGCAGTTTGGGCTGGACTGTTCCCATGAGGAACAGGGTGAAAACTGATTTGCATATAGCTGTGTCTGAACTGGCGTGGCAAAGTGAGCTAAAGAATGATGATGGATTCAACCCAGATCTGTGACTGGGGGTGAGTGTTTGAAAAGTTTCAGCACTCCATTCATCATCTTCTTGTGTTTGCTTTGTTCGCCCTAAGTTGACAGGGCATGCCCAGACGTGGGTCCCTTGCTCAGTTTGCCACTGGATTCAAGCTAGCCTGGCTGATGAGGGCTGTTAGCCCGAAACCTGTCCCAGGATGCTTGTTTCCAGTCTAGGGAAGACATAGCTTAGGCGTTCGGGCTCGGCTGGTCCCATGAGGCACAGGGTCAAGACTGATTTGCATATAGCTGTGATTGAACTGGGGTGGCAAAGTGAGCTAAAGAATGACGAGGGATTCAACTCAGATCTGTGACGTGTGGTGAGTGTTTGAAAAGGTTCAGCACTCCATCCATCATCTACTTGTGTTTGCCCTAAGTTGGTAGGGTATGCCCAGACGTGGGTCCCTTGCTCACTTTCCCTCTGGATTCAAGCTAGCCTGGCTTATGAGGGCTGTTAGCCCGAAACCGGTCCCAGGATGTTTGTTTCCGGTCCAGGGAAGACATAGGTTAGCAGTTCGGTCTGGACGGTTCCCATGAGGCACAGGGTCAAGACTGATTTGCATATAGCTGTGTCTGAACTGGGGTGGCAAAGTGAGCTAAAGAATGATGATGGATTCAACCCAGATCTGTGACGGGGTGAGTGTTTGAAAAGTTTCAGCACTTCCTCCATCATCTCCTTGTGTTTGCTTTGTTTGCCCTAAGTTGGCAGGGTATGCCCAGAAGTGGGTCCCTTGCTCACTTTCCCACTGGATTCAAGCTAGCCTGGCTGATGATGGCTGTTAGCCCGAAACCGGTCCTAGGATGTGTGTTTCCGGTCCAGGTAAGACATAGCTTAGCAGTTCGGTCTGGAGTGTTCCCATGAGGCACAGGGTCAAGACTGATTTGCATATAGCTGTGTCTGAACTGGGGTAGCAAAGCGAGCTAAAGAATGATGATGGATTCAACCCAGATGTGTGACTTTGTGTCAGTGTTTGAAAAGTTTCAGCACTCCGTCCATCATCTCCTTGTGTTTGCTTTGTTCACCCTAAGTTGGCAGGGTGTGGAAATGTGGATTTTCCTGATCAGTTATGTCCCCTATCTTGGACCCCAACGGTTCTATATGCATGTTACAAGTACATGTATGTTCCCTCCAGTTCCAGTTTCTAAGACGCAAACATATGTGTGTCTACCGTTGACATGTTCTCTGTCAGATCCGCCATCACAGGGTTGGATATTCGATTCCTAAGTATGAAAAGCCACCGACTTTATATGGCTAAGTTACTCCATTTTTACAGTTCAGGCAAGTAGGCCCGATTCTGTCCTCAAAGCCTTTCCCTGCTCTCTGTCTTTGACAGCTTCAGCTTGAGCTCGCATCTGTATCCATGAACTTTGTCCTACTCCCTGTGCAGCTAACGGTGACTGCCTCGGCCAGTTTTCGCCTGTCTGCCAAGAAGTTGTATTTCACCTTCGAATTATCTATTTTACTCTTCAGCCGATGCATTCCTGTCCAGTGATTTAGGTAAACATTTCCTTTAGCTCACAAGCAAAGGACTCAGCCTTTCCGTCCTCCTGCAAGTGATTCATAGCCCTGTTGCCATGGAAAGTTTTCTATCCCTCGCATCTCATATAGACACTTAGACGCTTGTACACGCACACAGTCAGTATAGAATAGATTCTGTCCGAGAGTTCTTCCTTGTGGATAACATAGTTCTTTAAACATAGGATGTTAGATATGATTTGGGATTAGGTTGACTTGACCCCAGACTTCTCGTCTCCACATGTAGAGCTAAATGTCAAGTCCCCTTCACCCCCTAGTTGCACGTCAATTACACGTCATGCTGCCGCGCGCGCATCTATGCCAAGTATTATCTTATAGATCCACCTATGTCTGATAATTCTAACCAATCATGTTTCTTTTATTCCTTATTACGCCTAGTTTCGATTATGTCACTGTTTTGTCACTTTTCTTATCAAATGTTACGCCTTCTACATTCGTTTCATTGTAATGCACTTATTATAAAAATACATGTCTGTTAATGAATTATTGTACTTCACTTCCTGAACCCTCGTGGTGACGGAACCTGAAGGCCGCGACTCGAGTCGGCCATTTTGAATGGAATAAAGCCCATTAGAAAACCTCTTATACCACGGATTCTGCCTCTTGTTATTTTGAGCTATTTACTTTATTTTAAGATTCCGTATGAAATTCAGTCCGGTATTTTTATTTACCACATAATGGCGCCCGAACAGGGACACTTTCTCATCTCACGCGCCGGCGGTGCGTTGCAGGCCCGGTCTCCTGCCACAGCTGGACGGACCATAAAACGCGTACCAGCAGGATTTCCTGTAAGCTCCCTCCGGTCAAGCGGGGGCGACTGAGGCTGCGATCAACCCAGACGAGGCGGTGAGAAGTGCGAAGTATCCCGACCAGAGCCTAGCTGAGAGAGCAAGATCCGAGGTATACAGAGGCCCACCAGGTTTTCCGAAATCCCGACGTCCAGAGGGTCCGATGTCCGCAGTTATCGAGTCCTGTCCATTCTCTGAGGCCTTCCGTTTCAAGGAGCTACTCGGTGAGTACCATCGCCGGGGAGGCGTGTTGACGCGCACATAGGTTGTGCCGGTCAAGACGGATTTGGGTACACAAATCCGGTCTGCACTGTTTAGCAGTGTATATGTACTGTTTAGCAGTATATCAAGTATTCCGAAGTATTCAGTTATTGTCAAGAATTCAGCGTGGTGATTAGTTAGGCAGACTGTCATCATTGTCGACCATTGTTATAATGTTTAATGTTTAAAGTTTAAAGTATTCAGAAATGTCTTGCATATTGTGGTATGAATGACTGTTCATTGTTCACTGTTCATTATTGTGTTTCTCGTATTAAGCAAGTTCAAGAGTAAGTATCAGATCAGTTGTAAATATGCCGCTCTTCTCGAAGTTAAGACAGATTACTACCAGAAAAGGGGTGCTTGAAGAAGCAGTTCCTATTCCTCCTAGGGATACTCCAGGGCATTTCATGTACCATAAACATGGCTTAGATGCCATATTGTTTCTTGATCTATGGGTAGATTATACCAAAGGATTACCGGAAAGTCAAAGGTGGCCCATAGCGGGAACCTGGGATGCAGAGTGCATCATGAAAGTGGAGGAAGAGTTATGGAAAAGAAAGGTCAGACAGTCACAGAAAGACGCTGTTGAGTTATGGCGTAAAGAATCTCATAGACGAACAGAAAAAGCACGTAGACAAGAAGAGAGGAGTAAAGAAAGTTCAAATAAAGTTCAAGAAAATCTATTAATTGAGGAAGGTATCCGAGTGAAATCAGAACAAGTGAATAGACAAAGAAATGCTCTTATGAATGGTATGTATCCCCTTCTAGCCGAAGGACTACCTAAGGCTGCTCCAGAGATACCAAAAGACTTGCCACCCCCATTATTTCCAATTAAGGTACATCCAAAGGGGCATCCCAGAACCGCAGAAGATGTTTTTCTTTCCTCATATCTAGACGATGCAGCTCCCGAGTATGCTAACGCCACACCACATAGACCGTCTGGCGGAGGGGTCCAACGTCAGGATCAGGTATCTGTCCCCGTGCAACAGCAAGTCCCGATACAAGCTTCGGCAAGCACATCTGTTTCCGCATCTGTCTCCGCAGTCGACTCTACAGAGGTATCGACACCCATAGTTGCTGTGTCACGTTCAACGAACCCATTCACACCCGACGCCCCAGATAGGGCCACGGGAGGTGCTAGCAGTACTTTTACACCACCTAGAATAAATAAACTTGTCTTTCAAGAGTCAGCGCATTCACGTACACCTAAATTCGTAAGTGAACGTACGCTTAAAGAACTCCTTGTAAATTGTAGATATGACCCAGTGGTTGGTAAAGAGGACGAAATGGTCCTGGCATCATTACGTATCAGGCGAGCCGCAGAATATTTAGCAAGGTTACCAGGGATGACTACGCATCTAGATAACATATATCATTTTGTTCAAACAGGACGAGATCCAGGATGTATTAACAGAGCTATGGAATTCCAGAAAGTAGAGATACAGGGGGAACTGTTACGTTTCCTCATAAACTGTGTAATCAGAAATCAAGATCGTCCGGGGGTAGACCCGAATGCAATGCTTATTCTTACAAGATGGAGTCAGAATATATCAGAAGGGAGACACGATAAGCAAAATTGTATAATAGCCATGTGCCGAAAAATACGTAAAGAAATAGAGCGTATTCATGAAGAGAGATTGGGAACAGACGAGTTTGAGCAAGATGAAGTGTCCGAATCAGGGAATTCCGCAAGACAGTCAGAGACCATAGCTTATGTAGGCAGAGGAAGATCTTGTGAAAATACTAGATGTTTTTCTGATCCCATACACTCCGTATGTCCAAATAATAGCAGAACGTATCCGACGCCTGTAATAAATCTGAAGTCTCCTGAACATTCGTTTCAAGCCGCAGATAAGATACTACGAGAACGAAGAGGTTACCACCTCCTCGATTCTATGGATGAGCAAGAATTAGCCAGATCAGCCGTTCACTGGATTGACAGTCCTGAAAAATACGGTGATGAGACCGTAGCACACACGTTTCTCAACCTCAGTACAGATGAACAACGCTTAGCTGGAATCTATATGATTCAGCAACTTCTCATATTATATAAGAGCCAACATGCTGACCCTGGTCCTTTACCTGATATATTAACGGAACTACTCACAAACAGATGGAGAGGTTCTAGTAATAAGCTAATTAAAGAGATATTAGTGTCACGTAAGCAGTACGTCCTTTTTGTAAGTCCGGATTCTCTCTCGCTGCCCCACAGAGAAAGAACGCCGTACTATATGGATAGACAAAATCCTTTACGAGAAGTGCACCCAATAAAAGGCGAAGACAATGAGTTTCACCGTGTATTTGTTTACACACCCATATCAAAAATGGAATTATTAGAAATGAAGAAAGTAGTACCTAGTCATGACAAAGACCCAGCGGGTTTCCACCGAGAAATTAAAGACATGTTACTGATGGGAGAGTACACCTTTCCTGATATTATGACGATATTAAAGGTGCTTTTGCCTGCTGGCATATATGAAAAACTGAAAGAAAAAGAGTGGGAAGTGGGAGACCAAAAGATAGACTGGACAGCATTAGCAGAGGAAGAAAGGAGCCGAGCTGCAGGTTCAGGGCTCGGGGATAAAGTTAAACTGTTACCAGGTTTACTAGTACAGGTACTGCCACGTTTATTAACTACAAAAAAGGAAGATTGGGGTGCAATCACAGCCTGCAAACAAAAGCAAGATGAAGACACAAGCGATTATTATGCTCGATTTGAAAAATGTTTTGGTATAAATAGTGGTATAAAAGCAAGTAGTGACTCATATCCACATTTATTTGTGACAAAATTGGTGGAAAATGCATTGCCTCCAGTGAAGAATAGAATATTGAAATTCGAGAGTACCTGGCAAAGTAACACTCCGTCGCAAATGCTACAAATGTTACAGTATCATCACAATAGAATTAGGGATGAACAAGAACACGAGCATAGACGCATGAAGGATACAAAAATGAAAATGCTAGTTTCTCAGACAGTACCAGCAGATGGTCACAAAAAGGGTGTGACACATTCTGGTGATTCTGCAGTTCCTGTAAAAGGAACCTGCAATTACTGTAAACAACTAGGCCATTATGTACATGATTGTCAAGTCCTGAAACGTAATATAGCTACAGGTATTGCAAAAGAGAGACCACGATTAGTTAGACAAGATCAGAATGAACAAGGAGCTATGCAGCATGGACAGTCCATGCCAGTTCAGCAACAGTCTATGCCAGCCTCACAGCAACCCATACAGTTTGTGCCAGCTGCACCACCGTTGCCTGCTACTGCCACACAAACCACAACACGACAAATGTATCAGACTGCACAGTATGAATACCCTGAGTATCAGCGCTACGCATGAACCAGCCTAGAGAGGGAAGTCGACTTACCGCTTATCGAGATTCCTGTAGATCAAGAAGGACCTTATGTACATAGTGAATTATTAGGTCAAGATAGAAAATTCTTACTCGATACAGGGGCAAGTCGAACAACCATAAAACGTAGTGAAGTTCCAGGGGCACCCCTCTCAGGCTCTCAAAATGTTTCCCTTGGTTTTTCAGGAAAACCTATTGTTAATGAAGTATCACAGCCTCTACCACTTACGTTAGGACCTTTGACACGAACTACAGATTTATTGCTTACTAAATCATGCCCAGAAAATCTGTTAGGAATTAAGACTCTGAAAGCACTAGGAGCCATAATATGTTGTTCTCCGGAAGGAGTAAGGTTGTTTTTACGTGATTTTAAAGGTCACTATGTGTCTAGAGACATGGATCCCCGACTACAGACTTTACCAGTACATCTATGGGCACAAGGCCCTACGGATGTTGGCTGCATGAACATTACACCCTATCGAGTTACATTGAAAGCAGGAGTGGTACTACCACGAATGCGACAATACAAGTTATCGCATGATGCTGTAGTGGCTTTGTTGAAAATCATTGATGAGCTAATTGCCCAGGGAGTAGTTGTAGAAACAGACTCCAATGTATGTAATTCACCGATAATTCCGATTCTTAAACGAACTGATCCTACTGCTCCGCCAGTATACCGATTGGTTATTGATTTGCGTGAACTAAACAAGTGTATTGTACCACAATTCCCTGTGGTCCCTGATATATCATCATTGTTGACAGCAATTGATTCCGAAGCAACATTCTTTACTGTAATCGATCTCAAGAATGCCTTTTTCAGCGTCCCAATAGATCCGGAAAGCCAATACTTGTTCGGATTCAGTTTAAATGGGCGCAGTTTTAAATTCTCACGCGCTCCCCAAGGATTTACAGAAAGCCCCAGCATCTACAGCCAAGCACTGAAAAGAGAACTTGACAGTATCCACATGCCAGTCAATACTGCACTGCTTCAATATGTCGATGATCTGCTGATCACCGCAAGAAGCGAGTCAGAATGTGAAAAAGCTTCTCTGACAGTTTTACATTTCCTAGCCGACAAGGGGCACAAGGTGTCCCCTTCTAAGCTGCAATTCTGTGTTCAGCGAGTTATTTATCTTGGTCACTCGCTGTCCAAGGAGGGAAGGCAGCTTACACCAGATCGCATTCAGTTAATTGCTAACATGTCAATACCCCAGACACAAAAGGAGGTGCGAGCTTTCATAGGCCTCACTTCATATTGTAGGCAGTGGATCCCTCAGTACGCATTTCTAGCAAAACCACTTATTCAGTTAACCACACAGGAGGCAGCCACATCGACTGTTCTCCCTTGGACTCAGGAACATACACAAGCTTTTGAAAGCCTAAAGGAAGCTTTATGTCAAGCACCTGTTTTAGCAACGCCATGTTATAGCAAACATTTTACACTCTTTGTTACAGAACGCGAAGGTACTGCCTTGTCAGTACTCACTCAGGATCAAGCAGGATCATGCAAGCCATGTGCTTATTTTTCCAGTACATTAGATCCCGTAGCTCAGGCTTTGCCTGCATGCCTGAAATCAGTGGCAGCGACAGCTTTAGCAATCAGACAAAGCGATGCCATAGTATTAGGACACCCATTGACAGTTCAAGTACCACATGCAGTAGAGGTTCTTGTGAACCGAACACAAACACAACACTTGACCATAGCAAGACTTACCGGTTATGAACTGACATTGTTTCAACCACACATAGAGATCCGACGGTGTAATACATTGAATCCTGCTACACTATTACCTGTAATTGGAACAGACCCACTAGCTCATGATTGTGTTGAAATCATTGAAATAAAGACGAAACCTAGACAAGACTTGACAGACGTTCCATTGTTAGATCCAGACCTGACGTTGTATGTAGACGGATCATGCATGAGAGCAAGTACAGGAGATTTAGTGGCCGCGTATGCAGTCACAACAGACACTGAAGTTATTGAAACAAATTGTATAGATACTTTGTCAGCCCAAGCAGCAGAACTCATTGCTCTAACGCAAGCCTGTATTCAAGCCACAAATAAGAAAGTTAATGTATACACTGACTCACGTTATGCATTCGGAGTTGTACACGACTTCGGCGTGCTGTGGCGAGAGAGAGGTTATTTAACGTCCCATGGTGCCCACATTCAGCACGGACCCCTCATTCATGCTTTGTTAGACGCAATACATCTACCCACTGCTATATCGATTATGAAATGTAAAGCACACACGAAGGTTACTGATACCATTTCTCAAGGCAATGATTTAGCTGACAGAACAGCTAAACAGACTGCTCAGAATCGCACATTAGACATGACAAAGCCAATAGTTCAGACACCAACACAGTGTATGACAATTAAGGATCCCGCACTTGATGTAATTGACATACAGACACATGCCACAGCAGAAGAAATAAAGAAGTGGACTGAACTAGGAGGGATCCAGACAGATCAAGGGTGGATGACAAAGGAGAAATCTGTATGGTTTCTCCCTGATTCCATGGTTCAAGCCATTATAGCTACAGTTCACAGTCCAGCACATTTAGGAGAGAAGGCTATGCTAGACAGCATTCAGCACATTTGGTTCAACAAACATTTACGAGCAGCAGCTAAACAAAAAGTTCGTACCTGTATGATATGTTGTCAGTTTAATCCAGGAAAGAGTGTTCCCGTAGAGCAGGGTGGATTTCAGCCTCCTGACCATCCTTTTGAAGTCCTCCAGATGGATTATATTCAGATGGAACGTTGTCGAGGATTCAAATATGTCCTCGTAGTTGTCTGCGCTCTCTCCCGTTGGACAGAGGCGTATCCCGTATCAGATTACACTGCCCCGACTACTGCCAAGCAGCTAGTTCGAGAATTCTTCCCACGGTACGGTTTACCACGTGTTGTATATTCAGATAACGGTCAGCCTTTCTCATCCGAATTAATGAAACATGTCTCACTCTTGTTGGGATATCAGTGGAAATTCCACTGTGTCCGACACCCCGAGGCAGCAGGTCTCGTAGAAAGACATAACCAGACACTGAAAATCAGACTGTCCAAAATATGTAGAGAGAAAGGTGTCGACTGGATAGTAGCATTACCAGTTGCACTCTTTTATATGAGAATGGTAGCACACTCTAGAACAGGGCTATCCCCGTATGAGGTGATCTTTGGTAGACCACCGAATATGTGGGGGACGCCTATACCACGCAAAATAACTGACATTGACTGTAACATGCTGACAGATTACTTGGCTTCCTTGATGTCTGCACTACAATCTTCTCGTTCACAGGTAGCTGCAGCCTTTCCCGACAACACTGAGGCGAAACCCCATGACATTGTTCCGGGTAATCTTGTCTTTGTGAGAAATTTCGACAGGAAAAGTCAATTGGAGCCCAGGTGGAAAGCACCGAAGTTGGTCCTGTTGACCACAAGAACAGCCGTGAAGATCGAGGGACGTAAAGGGTGGATTCATTCAAGTCACGTCAAAAAATTTCATGGACTACCTTCAGATATAGACACTGTGCCCTGCACTCCCTCACAGACTGATTCAAAACTTCCTTTTGTTGAAAAGAATGACTCTCAGTGCTATAAATTAAAGCTTAGGCCCAAACAGTCGAGCAATTTGATTGTTTAAGTCCTCTCCAAGGTGAAGCGGTTGAATTGTCTCCGACATGTATCCCTTGGACCTGAGTAGAGAAAATACCCGAGAAATGTTGAAACGACAGGCGTATTGTAAATCACTGCGTAGCCACTGTATTGTGACTTTATTAATTTTGTTTTTCTTGAGTTTTTTAATAGTTACTGCAAGTATATTGTTGCATATGTATTATCCTGATTCTAAACGTGTTTTCAATATAACTGATGAACACTCTTTTAGTGACCTACCGCCACATGAGTTGTCCTATAGACTTGCGCTGCGTAATAACACATTCATTAGTATGTTACATCATTCCCATCAGACTAGTAATGCCACCAATTGTTGGGTGTGTGGCCGACTCCCTCCCTATCAGAATAACAAAGGAGTTCTGCCTTTCTTTCCACATCCGTTCACACACAATGGCTCCTGTGGAGCATGGTTTAGTTTATTAAATTCCATAGACCCAGACACAGCAGTTTATCAACAACATTGGATATGGGGAAATCTGAATCTAGTTTTATTCAAAGTCTGTCACCCTAATAAGGAGGGTCACCCCAGTAGAACAGGAACTGATTTAGAAAATGAAGTGTATAAATTAGGTAATTTTACGCCTAATCTTATGATTTTGAATGTCAAATCCGAAGTTGAACTAATTCTGCCCACTATGTCAGTATTTCCAGTTAAGGGTGAATTATGTGTAAGAAAAGTTGGTTCCATACACATGGGCCATAGCCAATGCGTTACTACAGTAGAATATAGTGATCAAGGTAAATCTTCATTTAGAGCTTCTCGCCATTCTTACTTTATATGTGGTCAGACGGCATATATGCGTCTGCCTCTAGATTGGGATGGTACCTGTTACATAGCATTCCTTTTGCCACCTGTTTTCCTAGCTCCCCCTGATTATTATCGAAATGTTCATTTAGTACACAATAGAGAGCAAAGAGATCTCCCAGTTGTCGATTATACTGAAACAGCATGGGACAAGTATGTAGATTTCAATAAAGGTATCTTTCCCTATATAGGTACAATATCAAATAGTAAGCTGATACGCAGACTCACCAAGACTCTTGAAGCTGTAGTAAACGAGACTATAGCCGCCCTAGGCAATCTGACAGAGGAACAATCAGTGATGAGAATTGTTGTTCTCCAGAATCGTCTTGTCCTTGACGTCATCCTGGCCGATAGGGGCGGAGCTTGCAGGGTCATCGGATCCAGCTGCTGCATATTCATACCAGAAAATTCGCCATCTGTATATAAAGCTATAACACGCCTTCATAAGATTGTAAGCCAGATACACGAGAATCCAGGCACTTGGACGTGGTCCGGGTGGTTTTGGAGTGTGATATCAGCCTGGGGATGGAGAGTTCTATCCTTCCTAGGTATTGGCCTTCTTATGCTCTTCAGTTGTTGTTTATGCCTACAATGTGGACCAGCGATTTGTGGTCTGTGTGCCACATCGTGTATTCCACATCAAGGTTTTCGTTCAAAATACCGGAAGAAGAAGGAAGAAGAAATGATGCTCCATGAGCAAATCAATGGAATGATGAAGATTGATGTCTCGTGAAGGGCAAGAAGGGGACAAGGAGGGAATGTGGAAATGTGGATTTTCCTGATCAGTTATGTCCCCTATCTTGGACCCCAACGGTTCTATATGCATGTTACAAGTACATGTATGTTCCCTCCAGTTCCAGTTTCTAAGACGCAAACATATGTGTGTCTACCGTTGACATGTTCTCTGTCAGATCCGCCATCACAGGGTTGGATATTCGATTCCTAAGTATGAAAAGCCACCGACTTTATATGGCTAAGTTACTCCATTTTTACAGTTCAGGCAAGTAGGCCCGATTCTGTCCTCAAAGCCTTTCCCTGCTCTCTGTCTTTGACAGCTTCAGCTTGAGCTCGCATCTGTATCCATGAACTTTGTCCTACTCCCTGTGCAGCTAACGGTGACTGCCTCGGCCAGTTTTCGCCTGTCTGCCAAGAAGTTGTATTTCACCTTCGAATTATCTATTTTACTCTTCAGCCGATGCATTCCTGTCCAGTGATTTAGGTAAACATTTCCTTTAGCTCACAAGCAAAGGACTCAGCCTTTCCGTCCTCCTGCAAGTGATTCATAGCCCTGTTGCCATGGAAAGTTTTCTATCCCTCGCATCTCATATAGACACTTAGACGCTTGTACACGCACACAGTCAGTATAGAATAGATTCTGTCCGAGAGTTCTTCCTTGTGGATAACATAGTTCTTTAAACATAGGATGTTAGATATGATTTGGGATTAGGTTGACTTGACCCCAGACTTCTCGTCTCCACATGTAGAGCTAAATGTCAAGTCCCCTTCACCCCCTAGTTGCACGTCAATTACACGTCATGCTGCCGCGCGCGCATCTATGCCAAGTATTATCTTATAGATCCACCTATGTCTGATAATTCTAACCAATCATGTTTCTTTTATTCCTTATTACGCCTAGTTTCGATTATGTCACTGTTTTGTCACTTTTCTTATCAAATGTTACGCCTTCTACATTCGTTTCATTGTAATGCACTTATTATAAAAATACATGTCTGTTAATGAATTATTGTACTTCACTTCCTGAACCCTCGTGGTGACGGAACCTGAAGGCCGCGACTCGAGTCGGCCATTTTGAATGGAATAAAGCCCATTAGAAAACCTCTTATACCACGGATTCTGCCTCTTGTTATTTTGAGCTATTTACTTTATTTTAAGATTCCGTATGAAATTCAGTCCGGTATTTTTATTTACCACAAGGGTATGCCCAGACGTTAGTCCCTTGCTCACTTTACCACTGGATTCAAGCTAGCCTGGCTGATGAGGGATGTTAGCCCGAACCCGGCCCCAGGATGTTTGTTTTCAGTCCAGGGAAGACATAGTTTAGCAGTTCGGGCTGGACTGTTCCCATGAGGCACAGGGTCAAGACTGATTTCCATATAGCTGTGTCTGAACTGGGGTGGCAAAATGAGCTAAAGAATGACAAGGGATTCATCTCAGATCTGTGACTGGGCGTGAGTGTTTGAAAAGGTTCAGCACTCCATCCATCATCTACTTGTGTTTGCTTTGTTTGCCCTAAGTTTGCAGGGTATGCCCAGACGTGGGTCTGTTGCTCACTTTCCAACTGGATTCAAGCTAGCCTGGCTGATGATGGCTGTTAGCCCGAAACCTGTCCGAGGATGCTTGTTTCCGTTCCAGGGAAGACATAGCTTAGCAGTTCGGGCTGGGCTGGTCCAATGAGGCACAGGGTCAAGAATGATTTGCATATAGCTGTGTCTGAACTGGGGTGGCAAAGTGAGGTAAAGAATGATGATGGATTCAACCGAGATCTGTGACTGGGTGGTGAGTCTTTAAAAAGTTTCAGCACTTCATCCATCATCTCCTTGTGTTTGCTTTGTTCGCCTTAAGTTGGCAGGGTATGCCCAGACATGGGTCCCTTGCTCACTTTGCCACTGGATTCAAACTAGTGTGGCTGATAAGGGCTGTAAGCCCTAAACCGGTCCCAGGCTACTTGTTTGTGGTCCAGGGAAGAAATAGCTTAGCATTTCGGGCTGGACTGTTCCCAAGAGGAACAGGGTGAAGACTGATTTGCATATAGCTGTGTCTGAACTGGGGTGGCAAAGTGAGCCAAAGAATGATGATGGATTCAACCCAGATCTGTGACTGGGGGTGAGTGTTTGAAAAGTTTCAGCACTCCGTCAATCATCTCCTTGCGTTTGCTTTGTTCACCCAAATTTGGCAGGGTATACCCAGATGTGGGTCCCTAACTCACTTTGCCACTGGATTCAAGCTAGCCTGGCTGATGAGGGCTGTTAGCCCGAAACCGGTCCCAGGATGTTTGTTTCCGGTCCAGGGAAGACATAGCTTAGCAGTTCGGTCTGGAGTGTTCCCATGAGGCACAGGGTCAAGACTGATTTGCATAGAGCTGTGTCTCTACTGGGGTGGCAAAGCGAGCTAAAGAATGATGATGGATTCAACCCAGATGTGTGACTTTGTGTCAGTGTTTGAAAAGTTTCAGCACTCCGTCCATCATCTCCTTGTGTTTGCTTTGTTCGCCCTAAGTTGGCAGGGTATGCCCAGACGTTAGTCCCTTGCTCACTTTGCCACTGGATTCAAGCTAGCCTGGCTGATGAGGGCTGTTAGCCCGAAACCAGTCCCAGGATGCTTGTTTTCAGTCCAGGGAAGACATAGCTTAGCAGTTCGGGCTGGACGGTTCCCATGAGGCACAGGGTCAAGACTGATTTGCATATAGCTGTGTCTGAACTGGGGTGGCAAAGTGAGCTAAAGAATGACGAGGGATTCAACTCAGATCTGTGACAGGGGTGAGTGTTTGAAAAGGTTCAGCACTCCATCCATCATCTTCTTGTGTTTGCTTTGTTTTCCCTAAGTTGGCAGGGTATGCCCAGATGTGGGTCCCTTGCTCACTTTGCCACTGGATTCAAGTTAGCCTAGCTGATGAGGGCTGTTAGCCAGAAACCGGTCCCAGGATGCTTGTTTTCAGTCCAGGGAAGACATAGTTTAGCCGTTCGGGCTGGACTGTTCCCATGAGGCACAGGGTCAAGACTGATTTCCATATAGCTGTGTCTGAACTGGGGTGACAAATTGAGCTAAAGAATGACAAGGGATTCAACTCAGATCTGTGACTGGGCGTGAGTGTTTGAAAAGGTTCAGCACTCCATCCATCATCTACTTGTGTTTGCTTTGTTTGCCCTAAGTTGGCAGGATATGCCCAGACGTGGGTCCATTGCTCACTTTCCCACTGGATTCAAGCTAGCCTGGCTGATGATGGCTGTTAGCCAAAAACCGGCCCCAGAATGTTTATTTCCGGTCCAGGGAAGACATAGCTTAGCAGTTCGGTCTGGACGGTTCCCATGAGGCACAGGGTCAAGACTGATTTGCATAGAGCTGTGTCTGAACTGGTGTAGCAAACTGAGCTAAAGAATGATTATGGATTCAACCCAGATCTGTGACGGGGTGAGTGTTTGAAAAGTTTCAGCACTTCCTCCATCATCTTCTTGTGTTTGCTTTGTTCGCCCTAAGTTGGCAGGGCATGCCCAGACGTGGGTCCCTTGCTCACTTTGCCACTGAATTCAAGTTAGCCTAGCTGATGAGGGCTGTTAGCCAGAAACCGGTCCCAGGGTGCTTGTTTTCGGTCCAGGGAAGACATAGTTTAGCAGTTCCGGCTGGACTGTTCCCATGAGGCACAGGGTCAAAACTGATTTGCATATAGTCGTGTCTGAACTGGGGTGGCAAAGTGAGCTAAAGAATGACGAGGGATTCAACCCAGATCTGTGACTGGGGGTCAGTTTTTGAAAAGTTTCAGCACTCCGTCCATCATCTCCTTGTGTTTGGTTTGTTTGCCCTAAGTTGGCAGGGTATGCCCAGACGTGGGTCCCTTGCTCACTTTGGCACTGGATTCAAGCTAGCCTGGCTGATAAGGGCTGTGAGCCCGAAACCGGTCCCAGGATTCTCGTTTCCGGTCCAGGGAAGACATAGCTTAGCAGTTCGGGCTGGACTGTTCCCATGAGGAACAGGGTGAAAACTGATTTGCATATAGCTGTGTCTGAACTGGGGTGGCAAAGTGAGGTAAAGAAAGATGATAGATTCAAGCCAGATCTGTGACTGGGGGTGAGTGTTTGAAAAGTTTCAGCACTCCATCCATCATCTCCTTGTGTTTGCTTTGTTCGCCCTAAGTTGACAGGCCATGCCCAGATGTGGGTCCCTTGCTCACTTTGCCACTGGATTCAAGCTAGCCTGGCTGATGAGGGCTGTTAGCCCGAAACCTGTCCCAGGATGCTTGTTTCCAGTCCAGGGAAGACATAGCTTAGGAGTTCGGGCTGGGCTGGTCCCATGAGGCACAGGGTCAAGAATGATTTGCACATAGCTGTGTCTGAACTGGGGTGGCAAAGAGAGCTAAAAAATGATGATGGATTCAACCCAGATCTGTGACTGGGGGTGAGTGTTTGAAAAGTTTCAGCACTCCATTCATCATCTTCTTGTGTTTGCTTTGTTCGCCCTAAGTTGACAGGGCATGCCCAGACGTGGGTCCCTTGCTCAGTTTGCCACTGGATTCAAGCTAGCCTGGCTGATGAGGGCTGTTAGCCCGAAACCTGTCCCAGGATGCTTGTTTCCAGTCTAGGGAAGACATAGCTTAGGAGTTCGGGCTCGGCTGGTCCCATGAGGCACAGGGTCAAGACTGATTTGCATATAGCTGTGATTGAACTGGGGTGGCAAAGTGAGCTAAAGAATGACGAGGGATTCAACTCAGATCTGTGACGTGTGGTGAGTGTTTGAAAAGGTTCAGCACTCCATCCATCATCTACTTGTGTTTGCCCTAAGTTGGTAGGGTATGCCCAGACGTGGGTCCCTTGCTCACTTTCCCTCTGGATTCAAGCTAGCCTGGCTTATGAGGGCTGTTAGCCCGAAACCGGTCCCAGGATGTTTGTTTCCGGTCCAGGGAAGACATAGGTTAGCAGTTCGGTCTGGACGGTTCCCATGAGGCACAGGGTCAAGACTGATTTGCATATAGCTGTGTCTGAACTGGGGTGGCAAAGTGAGCTAAAGAATGATGATGGATTCAACCCAGATCTGTGACGGGGTGAGTGTTTGAAAAGTTTCAGCACTTCCTCCATCATCTCCTTGTGTTTGCTTTGTTTGCCCTAAGTTGGCAGGGTATGCCCAGAAGTGGGTCCCTTGCTCACTTTCCCACTGGATTCAAGCTAGCCTGGCTGATGATGGCTGTTAGCCCGAAACCGGTCCTAGGATGTGTGTTTCCGGTCCAGGTAAGACATAGCTTAGCAGTTCGGTCTGGAGTGTTCCCATGAGGCACAGGGTCAAGACTGATTTGCATATAGCTGTGTCTGAACTGGGGTAGCAAAGCGAGCTAAAGAATGATGATGGATTCAACCCAGATGTGTGACTTTGTGTCAGTGTTTGAAAAGTTTCAGCACTCCGTCCATCATCTCCTTGTGTTTGCTTTGTTCACCCTAAGTTGGCAGGGTATGCCCAGACGTTAGTCCCTTGCTCACTTTACCACTGGATTCAAGCTAGCCTGGCTGATGAGGGCTGTTAGCCCGAACCCGGCCCCAGGATGTTTGTTTTCAGTCCAGGGAAGACATAGTTTAGCAGTTCGGGCTGGACTGTTCCCATGAGGCACAGGGTCAAGACTGATTTCCATATAGCTGTGTCTGAACTGGGGTGGCAAAATGAGCTAAAGAATGACAAGGGATTCATCTCAGATCTGTGACTGGGCGTGAGTGTTTGAAAAGGTTCAGCACTCCATCCATCATCTACTTGTGTTTGCTTTGTTTGCCCTAAGTTTGCAGGGTATGCCCAGACGTGGGTCTGTTGCTCACTTTCGAACTGGATTCAAGCTAGCCTGGCTGATGATGGCTGTTAGCCCGAAACCTGTCCGAGGATGCTTGTTTCCGTTCCAGGGAAGACATAGCTTAGCAGTTCGGGCTGGGCTGGTCCAATGAGGCACAGGGTCAAGAATGATTTGCATATAGCTGTGTCTGAACTGGGGTGGCAAAGTGAGGTAAAGAATGATGATGGATTCAACCGAGATCTGTGACTGGGTGGTGAGTCTTTAAAAAGTTTCAGCACTTCATCCATCATCTCCTTGTGTTTGCTTTGTTCGCCTTAAGTTGGCAGGGTATGCCCAGACATGGGTCCCTTGCTCACTTTGCCACTGGATTCAAACTAGTGTGGCTGATAAGGGCTGTAAGCCCTAAACCGGTCCCAGGCTACTTGTTTGTGGTCCAGGGAAGAAATAGCTTAGCATTTCGGGCTGGACTGTTCCCAAGAGGAACAGGGTGAAGACTGATTTGCATATAGCTGTGTCTGAACTGGGGTGGCAAAGTGAGCCAAAGAATGATGATGGATTCAACCCAGATCTGTGACTGGGGGTGAGTGTTTGAAAAGTTTCAGCACTCCGTCAATCATCTCCTTGCGTTTGCTTTGTTCACCCAAATTTGGCAGGGTATACCCAGATGTGGGTCCCTAACTCACTTTGCCACTGGATTCAAGCTAGCCTGGCTGATGAGGGCTGTTAGCCCGAAACCGGTCCCAGGATGTTTGTTTCCGGTCCAGGGAAGACATAGCTTAGCAGTTCGGTCTGGAGTGTTCCCATGAGGCACAGGGTCAAGACTGATTTGCATAGAGCTGTGTCTGAACTGGGGTGGCAAAGCGAGCTAAAGAATGATGATGGATTCAACCCAGATGTGTGACTTTGTGTCAGTGTTTGAAAAGTTTCAGCACTCCGTCCATCATCTCCTTGTGTTTGCTTTGTTCGCCCTAAGTTGGCAGGGTATGCCCAGACGTTAGTCCCTTGCTCACTTTGCCACTGGATTCAAGCTAGCCTGGCTGATGAGGGCTGTTAGCCCGAAACCAGTCCCAGGATGCTTGTTTTCAGTCCAGGGAAGACATAGCTTAGCAGTTCGGGCTGGACGGTTCCCATGAGGCACAGGGTCAAGACTGATTTGCATATAGCTGTGTCTGAACTGGGGTGGCAAAGTGAGCTAAAGAATGACGAGGGATTCAACTCAGATCTGTGACAGGGGTGAGTGTTTGAAAAGGTTCAGCACTCCATCCATCATCTTCTTGTGTTTGCTTTGTTTTCCCTAAGTTGGCAGGGTATGCCCAGATGTGGGTCCCTTGCTCACTTTGCCACTGGATTCAAGTTAGCCTAGCTGATGAGGGCTGTTAGCCAGAAACCGGTCCCAGGATGCTTGTTTTCAGTCCAGGGAAGACATAGTTTAGCCGTTCGGGCTGGACTGTTCCCATGAGGCACAGGGTCAAGACTGATTTCCATATAGCTGTGTCTGAACTGGGGTGACAAATTGAGCTAAAGAATGACAAGGGATTCAACTCAGATCTGTGACTGGGCGTGAGTGTTTGAAAAGGTTCAGCACTCCATCCATCATCTACTTGTGTTTGCTTTGTTTGCCCTAAGTTGGCAGGATATGCCCAGACGTGGGTCCATTGCTCACTTTCCCACTGGATTCAAGCTAGCCTGGCTGATGATGGCTGTTAGCCAAAAACCGGCCCCATAATGTTTATTTCCGGTCCAGGGAAGACATAGCTTAGCAGTTCGGTCTGGACGGTTCCCATGAGGCACAGGGTCAAGACTGATTTGCATAGAGCTGTGTCTGAACTGGTGTAGCAAACTGAGCTAAAGAATGATTATGGATTCAACCCAGATCTGTGACGGGGTGAGTGTTTGAAAAGTTTCAGCACTTCCTCCATCATCTTCTTGTGTTTGCTTTGTTCGCCCTAAGTTGGCAGGGCATGCCCAGACGTGGGTCCCTTGCTCACTTTGCCACTGAATTCAAGTTAGCCTAGCTGATGAGGGCTGTTAGCCAGAAACCGGTCCCAGGGTGCTTGTTTTCGGTCCAGGGAAGACATAGTTTAGCAGTTCCGGCTGGACTGTTCCCATGAGGCACAGGGTCAAAACTGATTTGCATATAGTCGTGTCTGAACTGGGGTGGCAAAGTGAGCTAAAGAATGACGAGGGATTCAACCCAGATCTGTGACTGGGGGTCAGTTTTTGAAAAGTTTCAGCACTCCGTCCATCATCTCCTTGTGTTTGGTTTGTTTGCCCTAAGTTGGCAGGGTATGCCCAGACGTGGGTCCCTTGCTCACTTTGGCACTGGATTCAAGCTAGCCTGGCTGATAAGGGCTGTGAGCCCGAAACCGGTCCCAGGATTCTCGTTTCCGGTCCAGGGAAGACATAGCTTAGCAGTTCGGGCTGGACTGTTCCCATGAGGAACAGGGTGAAAACTGATTTGCATATAGCTGTGTCTGAACTGGGGTGGCAAAGTGAGGTAAAGAAAGATGATAGATTCAAGCCAGATCTGTGACTGGGGGTGAGTGTTTGAAAAGTTTCAGCACTCCATCCATCATCTCCTTGTGTTTGCTTTGTTCGCCCTAAGTTGACAGGCCATGCCCAGATGTGGGTCCCTTGCTCACTTTGCCACTGGATTCAAGCTAGCCTGGCTGATGAGGGCTGTTAGCCCGAAACCTGTCCCAGGATGCTTGTTTCCAGTCCAGGGAAGACATAGCTTAGGAGTTCGGGCTGGGCTGGTCCCATGAGGCACAGGGTCAAGAATGATTTGCACATAGCTGTGTCTGAACTGGGGTGGCAAAGAGAGCTAAAAAATGATGATGGATTCAACCCAGATCTGTGACTGGGGGTGAGTGTTTGAAAAGTTTCAGCACTCCATTCATCATCTTCTTGTGTTTGCTTTGTTCGCCCTAAGTTGACAGGGCATGCCCAGACGTGGGTCCCTTGCTCACTTTGCCACTGGATTCAAGCTAGCCTGGCTGATGAGGGCTGTTAGCCCGAAACCTGTCCCAGGATGCTTGTTTCCAGTCTAGGGAAGACATAGCTTAGGAGTTCGGGCTCGGCTGGTCCCATGAGGCACAGGGTCAAGACTGATTTGCATATAGCTGTGATTGAACTGGGGTGGCAAAGTGAGCTAAAGAATGACGAGGGATTCAATTCAGATCTGTGACTGGGGGTGAGTGTTTGAAAAGGTTCAGCACTCCATCCATCATCTACTTGTGTTTGCTTTGTTCGCCCTAAGTTGGCAGGGTATGCCCAGATGTGGGTCCCTTGCTCACTTTCCCACTGGATTCAAGCTAGCCTGGCTGATGAGGGCTGTTAGCCCGAACCCGGCCCCAGGATGTTTGTTTCCGGTCCAGGCAAGACATAGCTTAGCAGTTCGGTCTGGACGGTTCCCATGAGGCATAGGGTCAAGACTGATTTGCATATAGCTGTGTCTGAACTGGGGTGGCAAAGTGAGCTAAAGAATGATGATGGATTCAACCCTGATCTGTGACTGGGGGTGAGTGTTTGGAAAGTTTCAGCACTCCGTCAATCATCTCCTTGGATTTGCTTTGTTCACCCTAATTTGGCAGGTTATGCCCAGACGTGGGTCCCTAACTCACTTTGCCTCTGGTTTCAAACTATCCTAGCTGATGAGGGCTGTTAGCCAGAAACTGGTCCCAGGATGCTTGTTTTCAGTCCAGGGAAGACATAGTTTAGCAGTTCGGGCTGGACTGTTCCCATGAGGCACAGGGTCAAGACTGATTTGCATATAGCTGTGTCTGAACTGGGGTGGCAAAGTGAGCTAAAGAATGACGAGGGAATCAACCCAGATCTGTGACTGGGGGTCAGTTTTTGAAAAGTTTCAGCACTCCGTCCATCATCTCCTTGTGTTTGGTTTGTTTGCCCTAAGTTGGCAGGGTATGCCCAGACGTGGGTCCCTTGCTCACTTTGGCACTGGATTCAAGCTAGCCTGGCTGATGAGGGCTGTGGGCCCGAAACCGGTCCCAAGATTCTCGTTTCCGGTCCAGGGAAGACATAGCTTAGCAGTTTGGGCTGGACTGTTCCCATGAGGTACAGGGTGAAGACTGATTTGCATATAGCTGTGTCTGAACTGGGGTGGCAAAGTGAGCTAAAGAATGATGATGGATTCAACCCAGATCTGTGACTGGGGGTGAATGTTTGAAAAGTTTCAGCACTCCGTCCATCATCTCCTTGTGTATGCTTTCTTCGCCCTAAGTTGGCAGGGTATGCCCAGACATGGGTCCTTTGCTCACTTTGCCACTGGATTTAAGCTAGCCTGGCTGATGAGGGCTGTTAGCCCGAAACCTGTCCCAGGATGCTTGTTTCTAGTCCAGGGAAGACATAGCTTAGGAGTTCGGGCTGGGCTGGTCCCATGAGGCACAGGGTCAAGACTGATTTCCATATAGCTGTGTCTGAACTGGGGTGGCAAAGTGAGCTAAAGAATGACAAGGGATTCAACTCAGATCTGTGACTGTGTGTGAGTGTTTGAAAAGTTTCAGCACTCCATCCATCATCTCCTTGTGTTTGCTTTCTTCGCCCTAAGTTGGCAGGGTATGCCCAGACGTTAGTCCCTTGCTCACTTTGCCACTGGATTCAAACTATCCTGGCTGATGAGGGCTGTTAGCCAGAAATCGGTCCCAGGATGCTTGTTTTCGGTCCAGAGAAGACATAGCTTAGCATTTCGGGCTGGACTGTTCCCATGAGGCACAGGGTCAAGACTGATTTCCATATAGCTGTGTCTGAACTGGGGTGGCAAATTGAGCTAAAGAATGACAAGGGATTCAACTCAGATCTGTGACTGGGCGTGAGTGTTTGAAAAGGTTCAGCACTCCATCCATCATCTACTTGTGTTTGCTTTGTTTGCCCTAAGTTGGCAGGGTATGCCCAGACGTGGGTCCATTGCTCACTTTCCCACTGGATTCAAGCTAGCCTGGCTGATGATGGCTGTTAGCCAGAAACCGGTCCCAGGATGCTTGTTTTCAGTCCAGGGAAGACATAGTTTAGCAGTTCGGGCTGGACTGTTCCCATGAGGCACAGGGTCAAGAATGATTTCCATATAGCTGTGTCTGAACTGGGGTGGCAAATTGAGCTAAAGAATGATTATGGATTCAACCCAGATCTGTGACGGGGTGAGTGTTTGAAAAGTTTCAGCACTTCCTCCATCATCTTCTTGTGTTTGCTTTGTTCGCCCTAAGTTGGCAGGGCATGCCCAGACGTGGGTCCCTTGCTCACTTTGCCACTGAATTCAAGTTAGCCTAGCTGATGAGGGCTGTTAGCCAGAAACCGGTCCCAGGGTGCTTGTTTTCAGTCCAGGGAAGACATAGTTTAGAAGTTCGGGCTGGACTGTTCCCATGAGGCACAGGGTCAAGACTGATTTCCATATAGCTGTGTCTGAACTGGGGTGGCAAATTGAGCTAAAGAATGACAAGGGATTCAACTCAGATCTGTGACTGGGCGTGAGTGTTTGAAAAGGTTCAGCACTCCATCCATCATCTACTTGTGTTTGCTTTGTTTGCCCTAAGTTGGCAGGGTATGCCCAGACGTGGGTCCCTTGCTCACTTTGGCACTGGATTCAAGCTAGCCTGGCTGATGAGGGCTGTGAGCCCGAAACCGGTCCCAGGATTCTCGTTTCCGGTCCAGGGAAGACATAGCTTAGCAGTTTGGGTTGGACTGTTCCCATGAGGTACAGGGTGAAGACTGATTTGCATATAGCTGTGTCTGAACTGGGGTGGCAAAGTGAGCTAAAGATTGATGATGGATTCAACCCAGATCTGTGTCTGGGGGTGAGTGTTTGAAAAGTTTCAGCACTCCATCCATCATCTTCTTGTGTTTGATTTGTTCGCCTTAAGTTGACAGGGCATGCCCAGACGTGGGTCCCTTGCTCACTTGGCCACTGGATTCAAGCTAGCCAGGCTGATGAGGGCTGTTAGCCCGAAACCTGTCCCAGGATGCTTGTTTCCAGTCCAGGGAAGACATAGCTTAGCAGTTCGGGCTGGACTGTTCCAATGAGGAACAGGGTGAAAACTGATTTGCATATAGCTGTGTCCGAACTGGGGTGGCAAAGTGAGGTAAAGAAAGATGATAGAGTCAACCCAGATCTGCGACTGGGGGTGAGTGTTTGAAAAGTTTCAGCACTCCATCCATCATCTCCTTGTGTTTGCTTTGTTCGCCCTAAGTTGACAGGGCATGCCCAGACGTGGGTCCCTTACTCACTTTGCCACTGGATTCAAGCTAGCCTGGCTGATGAGGGCTGTTAGCCCGAAACCAGTCCCAGGATGCTTGTTTTCAGTCCAGGGAAGACATAGCTTAGCAATTCTGGCTGGACTGTTCCCATGAGGAACAGGGTGAAGACTGATTTGCATATAGCTGTGTTTGAACTGGGGTGGCAAAGTGAGCTAAAGAATGACGAGGGATTCAACTCAGATCTGTGACTGGGGGTGAGTGTTTGAAAAGGTTCAGCACTCCATCCATCATCTACTTGTGTTTGCTTTGTTTGCCCTAAGTTGGCAGGGTATGCCCAGACGTGGGTCCCTTGCTCACTTTCCCACTGGATTCAAGCTAACCTGGCTGATGAGGGCTGCTAGCCCGAACCCGGCCGCAGGACGTTTGTTTCTGGTCCAGGGAAGACATAGCTTAACAGTTCGGTCTGGACGGTTCCCATGAGGCACAGGGTCAAGACTGATTTGCATATAGCTGTGTCTGAACTGGGGTGGCAAAGTGAGCTAAAGAATGATGATGGATTCAACCCAGATCTGTGACGGGGTGAGTGTTTGAAAAGTTTCAGCACTTCCTCCATCATCTCCTTGTGTTTGCTTTGTTCGCCCTAAGTTGGCAGGGCATGCCCAGACGTGGGTCCCTTGCTCACTTTGCCACTGGATTCAAGTTAGCCTAGCTGATGAGAGCTGTTAGCCAGAAACCGGTCCCAGGATGCTTGTTTTCAGTCCAGGGAAGACATAGTTTAGCAGTTCGGGCTGGACTGTTCCCATGAGGCACAGGGTCAAGACTGATTTGCATATAGCTGTGTCTGAACTGGGGTGGCAAAGTGAGCTAAAGAATGACGAGGGAATCAACCCAGATCTGTGACTGGGGGTCAGTTTTTGAAAAGTTTCATCACTCCGTCCATCATCTCCTTGTGTTTTGTTTGTTTGCCCTAAGTTGGCAGGGTATGCCCAGACGTGGGTCCCTTGCTCACTTTGGCACTGGATTCAAGCTAGCCTGGTTGATGAGGGCTGGGAGCCCGAAGCCGGTCCCAGGATTCTCGTTTCCGGTCCAGGGAAGATATAGCTTAGCAGTTTGGGCTGGACTGTTCCCATGAGGTACAGGGTGAAGACTGATTTGCATATAGCTGTGTCTGAACTGGGGTGCCAAAGTGAGCTAAAGAATGATGATGGATTCAACCCAGATCTGTGACTGGGGGTGAATGTTTGAAAAGTTTCAGCACTCCGTCCATCATCTCCTTGTGTATGCTTTCTTCGCCCTAATTTGGCAGGGTATGCCCAGACATGGGTCCTTTGCTCACTTTGCCACTGGATTCAAGCTAGCCTGGCTGATGAGGGCTGTTAGCCCTAAACACGTCCCAGGATACTTGTTTGTGGTCCAGGGAAGATATAGCTTAGCAGTTCGGGCTGGACTGTTCCCATGAGGAACAGGGTGAAAACTGATTTGCATATAGCTGTGTCTGAACTGGGGTGGCAAAGTGAGGTAAAGAAAGATGATAGATTCAACCCAGATCTGTGACTGGGGGGGAGTGTTTGAAAAGTTTCAGCACTTCCTCCATCATCTACTTGTATTTGCTTTGTTCGCCCTAAGTTGGCAGGGCATGCCCAGACGTGGGCCCCTTGCTCACTTTGCCACTGAATTCAAGTTAGCCTAGCTGATGAGAACTGTTAGCCAGAAACCGGTCCCAGGATGCTTGATTTCGGTCCAGGGAAGACATAGTTTAGCAATTCGGGCTGGACTGTTCCCATGAGGCACAGGGTCAAGACTGATTTGCATATAGGTGTGTCTGAACTGGGGTGGCAAAGTGAGCTAAAGAATGATGATGGATTCAACCCAGATCTGTGACTGGGGGTGAGTGTTTGAAAAGTTTCAGCACTCCATCCATCATCTTCTTGTGTTTGCTTTGTTCGCCCTAAGTTGACAGGGCATGCCCAGACGTGGGTCCCTTGCTCACTTTGCCACTGGATTCAAGTTAGCCTAGCTGATGAGGGCTGTTAGCCAGAAACCGGTCCCAGGATGCTTGTTTTCAGTCCAGGGAAGACATAGTTTAGCAGTTCGGGCTGAACTGTTCCCATGAGGCACAGGGTCAAGACTGATTTGCATATAGCTGTGTCTGAACTGGGGTGGCAAAGTGAGCTAAAGAATGACGAGGGAATCAACCCAGATCTGTGACTGGGGGTCAGTTTTTGAAAAGTTTCATCACTCCGTCCATCATCTCCTTGTGTTTGGTTTGTTTGCCCTAAGTTGGCAGGGTATGCCCAGACGTGGGTCCCTTGCTCACTTTGGCACTGGATTCAAGCTAGCCTGGCTGATGAGGGCTGGGAGCCCGAAACCGGTCCCAGGATTCTCGTTTCCGGTCCAGGGAAGACATAGCTTAGCAGTTTGGGCTGGACTGTTCCCATGAGGTCCAGGGTGAAGACTGATTTGCATATAGCTGTGTCTGAACTGGGGTGCCAAAGTGAGCTTAAGAATGATGATGGATTCAACCCAGATCTGTGACTGGGGGTGAATGTTTGAAAAGTTTCAGCACTCCATCCATCATCTTCTTGTATTTGCTTTGTTCGCCCTAAGTTGACAGGGCATGCCCAGACGTAGGTCCCTTGCTCACTTTGCCACTGGATTCAAGCTAGCCTGGCTGATGAGGGCTGTTAGCCCGAAATCTGTCCCAGGGTGGTTGTTTCAAGTCCAGGGAAGACATAGCTTAGGAGTTCGGGCTGGGCTGGTCCCATGAGGCACAGGGTCAAGACTGATTTGCACATAGCTGTGTCTGAACTGGGGTGGCAAAGTGAGCTAAAAAATGATAATGGATTCAACCCAGATCTGTGACTGGGGGTGAGTGTTTGAAAAGTTTCAGCACTGCCTCCATCATCTTCTTGTGTTTGCTTTGTTCGCCCTAAGTTGACAGGGCATGCCCAGACGTAGGTCCCTTGCTCACTTTGCCACTGGATTCAAGCTAGCCTGGCTGATGAGGGCTGTTAGCCCTAAACATGTCCCAGGATACTTGTTTGTGGTCCAGGGAAGACATAGCTTAGCAGTTCGGGCTGGACTGTTCCCATGAGGAACAGGGTGAAAACTGATTTGCATATAGCTGTGTCTGAACTGGGGTGGCCAAGTGAGGTAAAGAAAGATGATAGATTCAACCCAGATCTGTGACTGGGGGTGAATGTTTGAAAAGTTTCAGCACTCCGTCCATCATCTCCTTGTGTATGCTTTCTTCGCCCTAAGTTGGCTGGGTATGCCCAGACATGGGTCCTTTGCTCACTTTGCCACTGGATTCAAGCTAGCGTGGCTGATGAGGGCTGTTAGCCCGAAACCTGTCCCAGAATGCTTGTTTCTAGTCCAGGGAAGACATAGCTTAGGAGTTCGGGCTGGGCTGGTCCCATGAGGCACAGGGTCAAGACTGATTTGCACATAGCTGTGTCTGAACTGGGGTGGCAAAGTGAGCTAAAGAATGACGAGGGATTCAACCCAGATCTGTGACTGGGGGTCAGTTTTTGAAAAGTTTCAGCACTCCGTCCATCATCTCCTTGTGTTTGGTTTGTTTGCCCTAAGTTGGCAGGGTATGCCCAGACGTGGGTCCCTTGCTCACTTTGGCACTGGATTCAAGCTAGCCTGGCTGATAAGGGCTGTGAGCCCGAAACCGGTCCCAGGATTCTCGTTTCCGGTCCAGGGAAGACATAGCTTAGCAGTTCGGGCTGGACTGTTCCCATGAGGAACAGGGTGAAAACTGATTTGCATATAGCTGTGTCTGAACTGGGGTGGCAAAGTGAGGTAAAGAAAGATGATAGATTCAAGCCAGATCTGTGACTGGGGGTGAGTGTTTGAAAAGTTTCAGCACTCCATCCATCATCTCCTTGTGTTTGCTTTGTTCGCCCTAAGTTGACAGGCCATGCCCAGATGTGGGTCCCTTGCTCACTTTGCCACTGGATTCAAGCTAGCCTGGCTGATGAGGGCTGTTAGCCCGAAACCTGTCCCAGGATGCTTGTTTCCAGTCCAGGGAAGACATAGCTTAGGAGTTCGGGCTGGGCTGGTCCCATGAGGCACAGGGTCAAGAATGATTTGCACATAGCTGTGTCTGAACTGGGGTGGCAAAGAGAGCTAAAAAATGATGATGGATTCAACCCAGATCTGTGACTGGGGGTGAGTGTTTGAAAAGTTTCAGCACTCCATTCATCATCTTCTTGTGTTTGCTTTGTTCGCCCTAAGTTGACAGGGCATGCCCAGACGTGGGTCCCTTGCTCAGTTTGCCACTGGATTCAAGCTAGCCTGGCTGATGAGGGCTGTTAGCCCGAAACCTGTCCCAGGATGCTTGTTTCCAGTCTAGGGAAGACATAGCTTAGGAGTTCGGGCTCGGCTGGTCCCATGAGGCACAGGGTCAAGACTGATTTGCATATAGCTGTGATTGAACTGGGGTGGCAAAGTGAGCTAAAGAATGACGAGGGATTCAACTCAGATCTGTGACGTGTGGTGAGTGTTTGAAAAGGTTCAGCACTCCATCCATCATCTACTTGTGTTTGCCCTAAGTTGGTAGGGTATGCCCAGACGTGGGTCCCTTGCTCACTTTCCCTCTGGATTCAAGCTAGCCTGGCTTATGAGGGCTGTTAGCCCGAAACCGGTCCCAGGATGTTTGTTTCCGGTCCAGGGAAGACATAGGTTAGCAGTTCGGTCTGGACGGTTCCCATGAGGCACAGGGTCAAGACTGATTTGCATATAGCTGTGTCTGAACTGGGGTGGCAAAGTGAGCTAAAGAATGATGATGGATTCAACCCAGATCTGTGACGGGGTGAGTGTTTGAAAAGTTTCAGCACTTCCTCCATCATCTCCTTGTGTTTGCTTTGTTTGCCCTAAGTTGGCAGGGTATGCCCAGAAGTGGGTCCCTTGCTCACTTTCCCACTGGATTCAAGCTAGCCTGGCTGATGATGGCTGTTAGCCCGAAACCGGTCCTAGGATGTGTGTTTCCGGTCCAGGTAAGACATAGCTTAGCAGTTCGGTCTGGAGTGTTCCCATGAGGCACAGGGTCAAGACTGATTTGCATATATGTCTGAACTGGGGTAGCAAAGCGAGCTAAAGAATGATGATGGATTCAACCCAGATGTGTGACTTTGTGTCAGTGTTTGAAAAGTTTCAGCACTCCGTCCATCATCTCCTTGTGTTTGCTTTGTTCACCCTAAGTTGGCAGGGTATGCCCAGACGTTAGTCCCTTGCTCACTTTACCACTGGATTCAAGCTAGCCTGGCTGATGAGGGCTGTTAGCCCGAACCCGGCCCCAGGATGTTTGTTTTCAGTCCAGGGAAGACATAGTTTAGCAGTTCGGGCTGGACTGTTCCCATGAGGCACAGGGTCAAGACTGATTTCCATATAGCTGTGTCTGAACTGGGGTGGCAAAATGAGCTAAAGAATGACAAGGGATTCATCTCAGATCTGTGACTGGGCGTGAGTGTTTGAAAAGGTTCAGCACTCCATCCATCATCTACTTGTGTTTGCTTTGTTTGCCCTAAGTTTGCAGGGTATGCCCAGACGTGGGTCTGTTGCTCACTTTCCAACTGGATTCAAGCTAGCCTGGCTGATGATGGCTGTTAGCCCGAAACCTGTCCGAGGATGCTTGTTTCCGTTCCAGGGAAGACATAGCTTAGCAGTTCGGGCTGGGCTGGTCCAATGAGGCACAGGGTCAAGAATGATTTGCATATAGCTGTGTCTGAACTGGGGTGGCAAAGTGAGGTAAAGAATGATGATGGATTCAACCGAGATCTGTGACTGGGTGGTGAGTCTTTAAAAAGTTTCAGCACTTCATCCATCATCTCCTTGTGTTTGCTTTGTTCGCCTTAAGTTGGCAGGGTATGCCCAGACATTGGTCCCTTGCTCACTTTGCCACTGGATTCAAACTAGTGTGGCTGATAAGGGCTGTAAGCCCTAAACCGGTCCCAGGCTACTTGTTTGTGGTCCAGGGAAGAAATAGCTTAGCATTTCGGGCTGGACTGTTCCCAAGAGGAACAGGGTGAAGACTGATTTGCATATAGCTGTGTCTGAACTGGGGTGGCAAAGTGAGCCAAAGAATGATGATGGATTCAACCCAGATCTGTGACTGGGGGTGAGTGTTTGAAAAGTTTCAGCACTCCGTCAATCATCTCCTTGCGTTTGCTTTGTTCACCCAAATTTGGCAGGGTATACCCAGATGTGGGTCCCTAACTCACTTTGCCACTGGATTCAAGCTAGCCTGGCTGATGAGGGCTGTTAGCCCGAAACCGGTCCCAGGATGTTTGTTTCCGGTCCAGGGAAGACATAGCTTAGCAGTTCGGTCTGGAGTGTTCCCATGAGGCACAGGGTCAAGACTGATTTGCATAGAGCTGTGTCTGAACTGGGGTGGCAAAGCGAGCTAAAGAATGATGATGGATTCAACCCAGATGTGTGACTTTGTGTCAGTGTTTGAAAAGTTTCAGCACTCCGTCCATCATCTCCTTGTGTTTGCTTTGTTCGCCCTAAGTTGGCAGGGTATGCCCAGACGTTAGTCCCTTGCTCACTTTGCCACTGGATTCAAGCTAGCCTGGCTGATGAGGGCTGTTAGCCCGAAACCAGTCCCAGGATGCTTGTTTTCAGTCCAGGGAAGACATAGCTTAGCAGTTCGGGCTGGACGGTTCCCATGAGGCACAGGGTCAAGACTGATTTGCATATAGCTGTGTCTGAACTGGGGTGGCAAAGTGAGCTAAAGAATGACGAGGGATTCAACTCAGATCTGTGACAGGGGTGAGTGTTTGAAAAGGTTCAGCACTCCATCCATCATCTTCTTGTGTTTGCTTTGTTTTCCCTAAGTTGGCAGGGTATGCCCAGATGTGGGTCCCTTGCTCACTTTGCCACTGGATTCAAGTTAGCCTAGCTGATGAGGGCTGTTAGCCAGAAACCGGTCCCAGGATGCTTGTTTTCAGTCCAGGGAAGACATAGTTTAGCCGTTCGGGCTGGACTGTTCCCATGAGGCACAGGGTCAAGACTGATTTCCATATAGCTGTGTCTGAACTGGGGTGACAAATTGAGCTAAAGAATGACAAGGGATTCAACTCAGATCTGTGACTGGGCGTGAGTGTTTGAAAAGGTTCAGCACTCCATCCATCATCTACTTGTGTTTGCTTTGTTTGCCCTAAGTTGGCAGGATATGCCCAGACGTGGGTCCATTGCTCACTTTCCCACTGGATTCAAGCTAGCCTGGCTGATGATGGCTGTTAGCCAAAAACCGGCCCCAGAATGTTTATTTCCGGTCCAGGGAAGACATAGCTTAGCAGTTCGGTCTGGACGGTTCCCATGAGGCACAGGGTCAAGACTGATTTGCATAGAGCTGTGTCTGAACTGGTGTAGCAAACTGAGCTAAAGAATGATTATGGATTCAACCCAGATCTGTGACGGGGTGAGTGTTTGAAAAGTTTCAGCACTTCCTCCATCATCTTCTTGTGTTTGCTTTGTTCGCCCTAAGTTGGCAGGGCATGCCCAGACGTGGGTCCCTTGCTCACTTTGCCACTGAATTCAAGTTAGCCTAGCTGATGAGGGCTGTTAGCCAGAAACCGGTCCCAGGGTGCTTGTTTTCGGTCCAGGGAAGACATAGTTTAGCAGTTCCGGCTGGACTGTTCCCATGAGGCACAGGGTCAAAACTGATTTGCATATAGTCGTGTCTGAACTGGGGTGGCAAAGTGAGCTAAAGAATGACGAGGGATTCAACCCAGATCTGTGACTGGGGGTCAGTTTTTGAAAAGTTTCAGCACTCCGTCCATCATCTCCTTGTGTTTGGTTTGTTTGCCCTAAGTTGGCAGGGTATGCCCAGACGTGGGTCCCTTGCTCACTTTGGCACTGGATTCAAGCTAGCCTGGCTGATAAGGGCTGTGAGCCCGAAACCGGTCCCAGGATTCTCGTTTCCGGTCCAGGGAAGACATAGCTTAGCAGTTCGGGCTGGACTGTTCCCATGAGGAACAGGGTGAAAACTGATTTGCATATAGCTGTGTCTGAACTGGGGTGGCAAAGTGAGGTAAAGAAAGATGATAGATTCAAGCCAGATCTGTGACTGGGGGTGAGTGTTTGAAAAGTTTCAGCACTCCATCCATCATCTCCTTGTGTTTGCTTTGTTCGCCCTAAGTTGACAGGCCATGCCCAGATGTGGGTCCCTTGCTCACTTTGCCACTGGATTCAAGCTAGCCTGGCTGATGAGGGCTGTTAGCCCGAAACCTGTCCCAGGATGCTTGTTTCCAGTCCAGGGAAGACATAGCTTAGGAGTTCGGGCTGGGCTGGTCCCATGAGGCACAGGGTCAAGAATGATTTGCACTTAGCTGTGTCTGAACTGGGGTGGCAAAGAGAGCTAAAAAATGATGATGGATTCAACCCAGATCTGTGACTGGGGGTGAGTGTTTGAAAAGTTTCAGCACTCCATTCATCATCTTCTTGTGTTTGCTTTGTTCGCCCTAAGTTGACAGGGCATGCCCAGACGTGGGTCCCTTGCTCACTTTGCCACTGGATTCAAGCTAGCCTGGCTGATGAGGGCTGTTAGCCCGAAACCTGTCCCAGGATGCTTGTTTCCAGTCTAGGGAAGACATAGCTTAGGAGTTCGGGCTCGGCTGGTCCCATGAGGCACAGGGTCAAGACTGATTTGCATATAGCTGTGATTGAACTGGGGTGGCAAAGTGAGCTAAAGAATGACGAGGGATTCAATTCAGATCTGTGACTGGGGGTGAGTGTTTGAAAAGGTTCAGCACTCCATCCATCATCTACTTGTGTTTGCTTTGTTCGCCCTAAGTTGGCAGGGTATGCCCAGATGTGGGTCCCTTGCTCACTTTCCCACTGGATTCAAGCTAGCCTGGCTGATGAGGGCTGTTAGCCCGAACCCGGCCCCAGGATGTTTGTTTCCGGTCCAGGCAAGACATAGCTTAGCAGTTCGGTCTGGACGGTTCCCATGAGGCATAGGGTCAAGACTGATTTGCATATAGCTGTGTCTGAACTGGGGTGGCAAAGTGAGGTAAAGAAAGATGATAGATTCAAGCCAGATCTGTGACTGGGGGTGAGTGTTTGAAAAGTTTCAGCACTCCATCCATCATCTCCTTGTGTTTGCTTTGTTCGCCATAAGTTGACAGGCCATGCCCAGACGTGGGTCCCTTGCTCACTTTGCCACTGGATTCAAGCTAGCCTGGCTGATGAGGGCTGTTAGCCCGAAACCTGTCCCAGGATGCTTGTTTCCAGTCCAGGGAAGACATAGCTTAGGAGTTCGGGCTGGGCTGGTCCCATGAGGCACAGGGTCAAGAATGATTTGCACATAGCTGTGTCTGAACTGGGGTGGCAAAGAGAGCTAAAAAATGATGATGGATTCAACCCAGATCTGTGACTGGGGGTGAGTGTTTGAAAAGTTTCAGCACTCCATTCATCATCTTCTTGTGTTTGCTTTGTTCGCCCTAAGTTGACAGGGCATGCCCAGACGTGGGTCCCTTGCTCACTTTGCCACTGGATTCAAGCTAGCCTGGCTGATGAGGGCTGTTAGCCCGAAACCTGTCCCAGGATGCTTGTTTCCAGTCTAGGGAAGACATAGCTTAGGAGTTCGGGCTCGGCTGGTCCCATGAGGCACAGGGTCAAGACTGATTTGCATATAGCTGTGATTGAACTGGGGTGGCAAAGTGAGCTAAAGAATGACGAGGGATTCAATTCAGATCTGTGACTGGGGGTGAGTGTTTGAAAAGGTTCAGCACTCCATCCATCATCTACTTGTGTTTGCTTTGTTCGCCCTAAGTTGGCAGGGTATGCCCAGATGTGGGTCCCTTGCTCACTTTCCCACTGGATTCAAGCTAGCCTGGCTGATGAGGGCTGTTAGCCCGAACCCGGCCCCAGGATGTTTGTTTCCGGTCCAGGCAAGACATAGCTTAGCAGTTCGGTCTGGACGGTTCCCATGAGGCATAGGGTCAAGACTGATTTGCATATAGCTGTGTCTGAACTGGGGTGGCAAAGTGAGCTAAAGAATGATGATGGATTCAACCCTGATCTGTGACTGGGGGTGAGTGTTTGGAAAGTTTCAGCACTCCGTCAATCATCTCCTTGGATTTGCTTTGTTCACCCTAATTTGGCAGGTTATGCCCAGACGTGGGTCCCTAACTCACTTTGCCTCTGGTTTCAAGCTATCCTAGCTGATGAGGGCTGTTAGCCAGAAACTGGTCCCAGGATGCTTGTTTTCAGTCCAGGGAAGACATAGTTTAGCAGTTCGGGCTGGACTGTTCCCATGAGGCACAGGGTCAAGACTGATTTGCATATAGCTGTGTCTGAACTGGGGTGGCAAAGTGAGCTAAAGAATGACGAGGGAATCAACCCAGATCTGTGACTGGGGGTCAGTTTTTGAAAAGTTTCAGCACTCCGTCCATCATCTCCTTGTGTTTGGTTTGTTTGCCCTAAGTTGGCAGGGTATGCCCAGACGTGGGTCCCTTGCTCACTTTGGCACTGGATTCAAGCTAGCCTGGCTGATGAGGGCTGTGGGCCCGAAACCGGTCCCAAGATTCTCGTTTCCGGTCCAGGGAAGACATAGCTTAGCAGTTTGGGCTGGACTGTTCCCATGAGGTACAGGGTGAAGACTGATTTGCATATAGCTGTGTCTGAACTGGGGTGGCAAAGTGAGCTAAAGAATGATGATGGATTCAACCCAGATCTGTGACTGGGGGTGAATGTTTGAAAAGTTTCAGCACTCCGTCCATCATCTCCTTGTGTATGCTTTCTTCGCCCTAAGTTGGCAGGGTATGCCCAGACATGGGTCCTTTGCTCACTTTGCCACTGGATTTAAGCTAGCCTGGCTGATGAGGGCTGTTAGCCCGAAACCTGTCCCAGGATGCTTGTTTCTAGTCCAGGGAAGACATAGCTTAGGAGTTCGGGCTGGGCTGGTCCCATGAGGCACAGGGTCAAGACTGATTTCCATATAGCTGTGTCTGAACTGGGGTGGCAAAGTGAGCTAAAGAATGACAAGGGATTCAACTCAGATCTGTGACTGTGTGTGAGTGTTTGAAAAGTTTCAGCACTCCATCCATCATCTCCTTGTGTTTGCTTTCTTCGCCCTAAGTTGGCAGGGTATGCCCAGACGTTAGTCCCTTGCTCACTTTGCCACTGGATTCAAACTATCCTGGCTGATGAGGGCTGTTAGCCAGAAATCGGTCCCAGGATGCTTGTTTTCGGTCCAGAGAAGACATAGCTTAGCATTTCGGGCTGGACTGTTCCCATGAGGCACAGGGTCAAGACTGATTTCCATATAGCTGTGTCTGAACTGGGGTGGCAAATTGAGCTAAAGAATGACAAGGGATTCAACTCAGATCTGTGACTGGGCGTGAGTGTTTGAAAAGGTTCAGCACTCCATCCATCATCTACTTGTGTTTGCTTTGTTTGCCCTAAGTTGGCAGGGTATGCCCAGACGTGGGTCCATTGCTCACTTTCCCACTGGATTCAAGCTAGCCTGGCTGATGATGGCTGTTAGCCAGAAACCGGTCCCAGGATGCTTGTTTTCAGTCCAGGGAAGACATAGTTTAGCAGTTCGGGCTGGACTGTTCCCATGAGGCACAGGGTCAAGAATGATTTCCATATAGCTGTGTCTGAACTGGGGTGGCAAATTGAGCTAAAGAATGATTATGGATTCAACCCAGATCTGTGACGGGGTGAGTGTTTGAAAAGTTTCAGCACTTCCTCCATCATCTTCTTGTGTTTGCTTTGTTCGCCCTAAGTTGGCAGGGCATGCCCAGACGTGGGTCCCTTGCTCACTTTGCCACTGAATTCAAGTTAGCCTAGCTGATGAGGGCTGTTAGCCAGAAACCGGTCCCAGGGTGCTTGTTTTCAGTCCAGGGAAGACATAGTTTAGAAGTTCGGGCTGGACTGTTCCCATGAGGCACAGGGTCAAGACTGATTTCCATATAGCTGTGTCTGAACTGGGGTGGCAAATTGAGCTAAAGAATGACAAGGGATTCAACTCAGATCTGTGACTGGGCGTGAGTGTTTGAAAAGGTTCAGCACTCCATCCATCATCTACTTGTGTTTGCTTTGTTTGCCCTAAGTTGGCAGGGTATGCCCAGACGTGGGTCCCTTGCTCACTTTGGCACTGGATTCAAGCTAGCCTGGCTGATGAGGGCTGTGAGCCCGAAACCGGTCCCAGGATTCTCGTTTCCGGTCCAGGGAAGACATAGCTTAGCAGTTTGGGTTGGACTGTTCCCATGAGGTACAGGGTGAAGACTGATTTGCATATAGCTGTGTCTGAACTGGGGTGGCAAAGTGAGCTAAAGATTGATGATGGATTCAACCCAGATCTGTGTCTGGGGGTGAGTGTTTGAAAAGTTTCAGCACTCCATCCATCATCTTCTTGTGTTTGATTTGTTCGCCTTAAGTTGACAGGGCATGCCCAGACGTGGGTCCCTTGCTCACTTGGCCACTGGATTCAAGCTAGCCAGGCTGATGAGGGCTGTTAGCCCGAAACCTGTCCCAGGATGCTTGTTTCCAGTCCAGGGAAGACATAGCTTAGCAGTTCGGGCTGGACTGTTCCAATGAGGAACAGGGTGAAAACTGATTTGCATATAGCTGTGTCCGAACTGGGGTGGCAAAGTGAGGTAAAGAAAGATGATAGAGTCAACCCAGATCTGCGACTGGGGGTGAGTGTTTGAAAAGTTTCAGCACTCCATCCATCATCTCCTTGTGTTTGCTTTGTTCGCCCTAAGTTGACAGGGCATGCCCAGACGTGGGTCCCTTACTCACTTTGCCACTGGATTCAAGCTAGCCTGGCTGATGAGGGCTGTTAGCCCGAAACCAGTCCCAGGATGCTTGTTTTCAGTCCAGGGAAGACATAGCTTAGCAATTCTGGCTGGACTGTTCCCATGAGGAACAGGGTGAAGACTGATTTGCATATAGCTGTGTTTGAACTGGGGTGGCAAAGTGAGCTAAAGAATGACGAGGGATTCAACTCAGATCTGTGACTGGGGGTGAGTGTTTGAAAAGGTTCAGCACTCCATCCATCATCTACTTGTGTTTGCTTTGTTTGCCCTAAGTTGGCAGGGTATGCCCAGACGTGGGTCCCTTGCTCACTTTCCCACTGGATTCAAGCTAACCTGGCTGATGAGGGCTGCTAGCCCGAACCCGGCCGCAGGACGTTTGTTTCTGGTCCAGGGAAGACATAGCTTAACAGTTCGGTCTGGACGGTTCCCATGAGGCACAGGGTCAAGACTGATTTGCATATAGCTGTGTCTGAACTGGGGTGGCAAAGTGAGCTAAAGAATGATGATGGATTCAACCCAGATCTGTGACGGGGTGAGTGTTTGAAAAGTTTCAGCACTTCCTCCATCATCTCCTTGTGTTTGCTTTGTTCGCCCTAAGTTGGCAGGGCATGCCCAGACGTGGGTCCCTTGCTCACTTTGCCACTGGATTCAAGTTAGCCTAGCTGATGAGAGCTGTTAGCCAGAAACCGGTCCCAGGATGCTTGTTTTCAGTCCAGGGAAGACATAGTTTAGCAGTTCGGGCTGGACTGTTCCCATGAGGCACAGGGTCAAGACTGATTTGCATATAGCTGTGTCTGAACTGGGGTGGCAAAGTGAGCTAAAGAATGACGAGGGAATCAACCCAGATCTGTGACTGGGGGTCAGTTTTTGAAAAGTTTCATCACTCCGTCCATCATCTCCTTGTGTTTTGTTTGTTTGCCCTAAGTTGGCAGGGTATGCCCAGACGTGGGTCCCTTGCTCACTTTGGCACTGGATTCAAGCTAGCCTGGTTGATGAGGGCTGGGAGCCCGAAGCCGGTCCCAGGATTCTCGTTTCCGGTCCAGGGAAGATATAGCTTAGCAGTTTGGGCTGGACTGTTCCCATGAGGTACAGGGTGAAGACTGATTTGCATATAGCTGTGTCTGAACTGGGGTGCCAAAGTGAGCTAAAGAATGATGATGGATTCAACCCAGATCTGTGACTGGGGGTGAATGTTTGAAAAGTTTCAGCACTCCGTCCATCATCTCCTTGTGTATGCTTTCTTCGCCCTAATTTGGCAGGGTATGCCCAGACATGGGTCCTTTGCTCACTTTGCCACTGGATTCAAGCTAGCCTGGCTGATGAGGGCTGTTAGCCCTAAACACGTCCCAGGATACTTGTTTGTGGTCCAGGGAAGATATAGCTTAGCAGTTCGGGCTGGACTGTTCCCATGAGGAACAGGGTGAAAACTGATTTGCATATAGCTGTGTCTGAACTGGGGTGGCAAAGTGAGGTAAAGAAAGATGATAGATTCAACCCAGATCTGTGACTGGGGGGGAGTGTTTGAAAAGTTTCAGCACTTCCTCCATCATCTACTTGTATTTGCTTTGTTCGCCCTAAGTTGGCAGGGCATGCCCAGACGTGGGCCCCTTGCTCACTTTGCCACTGAATTCAAGTTAGCCTAGCTGATGAGAGCTGTTAGCCAGAAACCGGTCCCAGGATGCTTGATTTCGGTCCAGGGAAGACATAGTTTAGCAATTCGGGCTGGACTGTTCCCATGAGGCACAGGGTCAAGACTGATTTGCATATAGGTGTGTCTGAACTGGGGTGGCAAAGTGAGCTAAAGAATGATGATGGATTCAACCCAGATCTGTGACTGGGGGTGAGTGTTTGAAAAGTTTCAGCACTCCATCCATCATCTTCTTGTGTTTGCTTTGTTCGCCCTAAGTTGACAGGGCATGCCCAGACGTGGGTCCCTTGCTCACTTTGCCACTGGATTCAAGTTAGCCTAGCTGATGAGGGCTGTTAGCCAGAAACCGGTCCCAGGATGCTTGTTTTCAGTCCAGGGAAGACATAGTTTAGCAGTTCGGGCTGAACTGTTCCCATGAGGCACAGGGTCAAGACTGATTTGCATATAGCTGTGTCTGAACTGGGGTGGCAAAGTGAGCTAAAGAATGACGAGGGAATCAACCCAGATCTGTGACTGGGGGTCAGTTTTTGAAAAGTTTCATCACTCCGTCCATCATCTCCTTGTGTTTGGTTTGTTTGCCCTAAGTTGGCAGGGTATGCCCAGACGTGGGTCCCTTGCTCACTTTGGCACTGGATTCAAGCTAGCCTGGCTGATGAGGGCTGGGAGCCCGAAACCGGTCCCAGGATTCTCGTTTCCGGTCCAGGGAAGACATAGCTTAGCAGTTTGGGCTGGACTGTTCCCATGAGGTCCAGGGTGAAGACTGATTTGCATATAGCTGTGTCTGAACTGGGGTGCCAAAGTGAGCTTAAGAATGATGATGGATTCAACCCAGATCTGTGACTGGGGGTGAATGTTTGAAAAGTTTCAGCACTCCATCCATCATCTTCTTGGATTTGCTTTGTTCGCCCTAAGTTGACAGGGCATGCCCAGACGTAGGTCCCTTGCTCACTTTGCCACTGGATTCAAGCTAGCCTGGCTGATGAGGGCTGTTAGCCCGAAATCTGTCCCAGGGTGGTTGTTTCAAGTCCAGGGAAGACATAGCTTAGGAGTTCGGGCTGGGCTGGTCCCATGAGGCACAGGGTCAAGACTGATTTGCACATAGCTGTGTCTGAACTGGGGTGGCAAAGTGAGCTAAAAAATGATAATGGATTCAACCCAGATCTGTGACTGGGGGTGAGTGTTTGAAAAGTTTCAGCACTGCCTCCATCATCTTCTTGTGTTTGCTTTGTTCGCCCTAAGTTGACAGGGCATGCCCAGACGTAGGTCCCTTGCTCACTTTGCCACTGGATTCAAGCTAGCCTGGCTGATGAGGGCTGTTAGCCCTAAACATGTCCCAGGATACTTGTTTGTGGTCCAGGGAAGACATAGCTTAGCAGTTCGGGCTGGACTGTTCCCATGAGGAACAGGGTGAAAACTGATTTGCATATAGCTGTGTCTGAACTGGGGTGGCCAAGTGAGGTAAAGAAAGATGATAGATTCAACCCAGATCTGTGACTGGGGGTGAATGTTTGAAAAGTTTCAGCACTCCGTCCATCATCTCCTTGTGTATGCTTTCTTCGCCCTAAGTTGGCTGGGTATGCCCAGACATGGGTCCTTTGCTCACTTTGCCACTGGATTCAAGCTAGCGTGGCTGATGAGGGCTGTTAGCCCGAAACCTGTCCCAGAATGCTTGTTTCTAGTCCAGGGAAGACATAGCTTAGGAGTTCGGGCTGGGCTGGTCCCATGAGGCACAGGGTCAAGACTGATTTGCACATAGCTGTGTCTGAACTGGGGTGGCAAAGTGAGCTAAAGAATGACGAGGGATTCAACTCAGATCTGTGACGGGGGGAGTGTTTGAAAAGGTTCAGCACTCCATCCATCATCTTCTTGTGTTTGCTTTGTTTTCCCTAAGTTGGCAGGGTATGCCCAGATGTGGGTCCCTTGCTCACTTTCCCACTGGATTCAAGCTAGCCTGGCTGATGAGGGCTGTTAGCCCGAACCCGGTCCCCCGAAGGATGTTTGTTTACGGTCCAGGGAAGACATAGCTTAGGAGTTCGGTCTGGACGGTTCCCATGAGGCACAGGGTCAAGACTGATTTGCATATAGCTGTGTCTGAACTGGGGTGGCAAAGTGAGCTAAAGAATGATGATGGATTCAACCCAGATCTGTGACGGGGTGAGTGTTTGAAAAGTTTCAGTACTTTCTCCATCATCTACTTGTGTTTGCTTTGTTCGCCATAAGTTGGCAGGGCATGCCCAGACGTGGGTCCCTTGCTCACTTTGCCACTGGATTCAAGTTAGCCTAGCTGATGAGGGCTGTTAGCCAGAAACCGGTCCCAGGATGCTTGTTTTCAGTCCAGGGAAGACATAGTTTAGAAGTTCGGGCTGGACTGTTCCCATGAGGCACAGGGTCAAGACTGATTTCCATATAGCTGTGTCTGAACTGGAGTGGCAAATTGAGCTAAAGAATGACAAGGGATTCAACTCAGATCTGTGACTGGGCGTGAGTGTTTGGAAAGGTTCAGCACTCCATCCATCATCTACTTGTGTTTGCTTTGTTTGCCCTAAGTTGGCAGGGTATGCCCAGACGTGGGTCCATTGCTCACTTTCCCACTGGATTCAAGCTAGCCTGGCTGATGATGGCTGTTAGCCAAAAACCGGCCCCAGAATGTTTATTTCCGGTCCAGGGAAGACATAGCTTAGCAGTTCGGCCTGGACGGTTCCCATGAGGCACAGGGTCAAGACTGATTTGCATATAGCTGTGTCTGAACTGGTGTAGCAAAGTGAGCTAAAGAATGATGATGGATTCAACCCAGATCTGTGACGGGGTGAGTGTTTGAAAAGTTTCAGCACTTCCTCCATCATCTTCTTGTGTTTGCTTTGTTCGCCCTAAGTTGGCAGGGCATGCCCAGACGTGGGTCCCTTGCTCACTTTGCCACTGAATTCAAGTTAGCCTAGCTGATGAGGGCTGTTAGCCAGAAACCGGTCCCAGGGTGCTTGTTTTCGGTCCAGGGAAGACATAGTTTAGCAGATCCGGCTGGACTGTTCCCATGAGGCACAGGGTCAAGACTGATTTGCATATAGCTGTGTCTGAACTGGGGTGGCAAAGTGGGCTAAAGAATGACGAGGGATTCAACCCAGATCTGTGACTGGGGGTCAGTTTTTGAAAAGTTTCAGCACTCCGTCCATCATCTCCTTGTGTTTGGTTTGTTTGCCCTAAGTTGGCAGGGTATGCCCAGACGTGGGTCCCTTGCTCACTTTGGCACTGGATTCAAGATAGCCTGGCTGATGAGGGCTGTGAGCCCGAAACCGGTCCCAGGATTCTCGTTTCCGGTCCAGGGAAGACATAGCTTAGCAGTTTGGGTTGGACTGTTCCCATGAGGTACAGGGTGAAGACTGATTTGCATATAGCTGTGTCTGAACTGGGGTGGCAAAGTGAGCTAAAGATTGATGATGGATTCAACCCAGATCTGTGTCTGGGGTGAGTGTTTGAAAAGTTTCAGCACTCCATCCGTCATCTCCTTGTGTTTGGTTTGTTTGCCCTAAGTTGGCAGGGTATGCCCAGACGTGGGTCCCTTGCTCACTTTGGCACTGGATTCAAGCTAGCCTGGCTGATGAGGGCTGTTAGCCCTAAACACGTCCCAGGATACTTGTTTGTGGTCCAGGGAAGACATAGCTTAGCAGTTCAGGCTGGACTGTCCCCATGAGGAACAGGGTGAAAACTGATTTGCATATAGCTGTGTCTGAACTGGGGTGGCAAAGTGAGGTAAAGAAAGATGATAGATTCAACCCAGATCTGTGACTGGGGGGGAGTGTTTGAAAAGTTTCAGCACTTCCTCCATCATCTACTTGTGTTTGCTTTGTTCGCCCTAAGTTGGCAGGGCATGCCCAGACGTGGGCCCCTTGCTCACTTTGCCACTGAATTCAAGTTAGCCTAGCTGATGAGAGCTGTTAGCCAGAAACCGGTCCCAGGATGCTTTTTTTCGGTCCAGGGAAGACATAGTTTAGCAATTCGGGCTGGACTGTTCCCATGAGGCACAGGGTCAAGACTGATTTGCATATAGGTGTGTCTGAACTGGGGTGGCAAAGTGAGCTAAAGAATGATGATGGATTCAACCCAGATCTGTGACTGGGGGTGAGTGTTTGAAAAGTTTCAGCACTCCATCCATCATCTTCTTGTGTTTGCTTTGTTCGCCCTAAGTTGACAGGGCATGCCCAGACGTAGGTCCCTTGCTCACTTGGCCACTGGATTCAAGCTAGCCTGGCTGATGAGGGCTGTTAGCCCGAACCCGGCCCCAGGATGTTTGTTTCCGGTCCAGGCAAGACATAGCTTAGCAGTTCGGTCTGGACGGTTCCCATGAGGCATAGGGTCAAGACTGATTTGCATATAGCTGTGTCTGAACTGGGGTGGCAAAGTGAGCTAAAGAATGATGATGGATTCAACCCTGATCTGTGACTGGGGGTGAGTGTTTAGAAAGTTTCAGCACTCCGTCAATCATCTCCTTGTGTTTGCTTTGTTCACCCTAATTTGGCAGGTTATGCCCAGACGTGGGTCCCTAACTCACTTTGCCTCTGGTTTCAAGCTATCCTGGCTGATGAGGGCTGTTAGCCAGAAACTGGTCCCAGGATGCTTGTTTTCAGTCCAGGGAAGACATAGTTTAGCAGTTCGGGCTGGACTGTTCCCATGAGGCACAGGGTCAAGACTGATTTGCATATAGCTGTGTCTGAACTGGGGTGGCAAAGTGAGCTAAAGAATGACGAGGGAATCAACCCAGATCTGTGACTGGGGGTCAGTTTTTGAAAAGTTTCAGCACTCCGTCCATCATCTCCTTGTGTTTGGTTTGTTTGCCCTAAGTTGGCAGGGTATGCCCAGACGTGGGTCCCTTGCTCACTTTGGCACTGGATTCAAGCTAGCCTGGCTGATGAGGGCTGTGGGCCCGAAACCGGTCCCAGGATTCTCGTTTCCGGTCCAGGGAGGACATAGCTTAGCAGTTTGGGCTGGACTGTTCCCATGAGGTACAGGGTGAAGACTGATTTGCATATAGCTGTGTCTGAACTGGGGTGGCAAAGTGAGCTAAAGAATGATGATGGATTCAACCCAGATCTGTGACTGGGGGTGAATGTTTGAAAAGTTTCAGCACTCCGTCCATCATCTCCTTGTGTATGCTTTCTTCGCCCTAAGTTGGCAGGGTATGCCCAGACATGGGTCCTTTGCTCACTTTGCCACTGGATTCAAGCTAGCCTGGCTGATGAGGGCTGTTAGCCCGAAACCTGTCCCAGGATGCTTGTTTCTAGTCCAGGGAAGACATAGCTTAGGAGTTCGGGCTGGGCTGGTCCCATGAGGCACAGGGTCAAGACTGATTTGCACATAGCTGTGTCTGAACTGGGGTGGCAACGTGAGCTAAAAAATCATGATGGATTCAACCCAGATCTGTGACTGGGGGTGAATGTTTGAAAAGTTTCAGCACTCCATCCATCATCTCCTTGTGTTTGCTTTCTTCGCCCTAAGTTGGCAGGGTATGCCCAGACGTTAGTCCCTTGCTCACTTTGCCACTGGATTCAAACTATCCTGGCTGATGAGGGCTGTTAGCCAGAAATCGGTCCCAGGATGCTTGTTTTCGGTCCAGAGAAGACATAGCTTAGCATTTCGGGCTGGACTGTTCCCATGAGGCACAGGGTCAAGACTGATTTCCATATAGCTGTGTCTGAACTGGGGTGGCAAAGTGAGCTAAAGAATGACAAGGGATTCAACTCAGATCTGTGACTGGGCGTGAGTGTTTGAAAAGGTTCAGCACTCCATCCATCATCTACTTGTGTTTGCTTTGTTTGCCCTAAGTTGGCAGGATATGCCCAGACGTGGGTCCATTGCTCACTTTCCCACTGGATTCAAGCTAGCCTGGCTGATGATGGCTGTTAGCCAAAAACCGGCCCCAGAATGTTTATTTCCGGTCCAGGGAAGACATAGCTTAGCAGTTCGGTCTGGACGGTTCCCATGAGGCACAGGGTCAAGACTGATTTGCATAGAGCTGTGTCTGAACTGGTGTAGCAAACTGAGCTAAAGAATGATTATGGATTCAACCCAGATCTGTGACGGGGTGAGTGTTTGAAAAGTTTCAGCACTTCCTCCATCATCTTCTTGTGTTTGCTTTGTTCGCCCTAAGTTGGCAGGGCATGCCCAGACGTGGGTCCCTTGCTCACTTTGCCACTGAATTCAAGTTAGCCTAGCTGATGAGGGCTGTTAGCCAGAAACCGGTCCCAGGGTGCTTGTTTTCGGTCCAGGGAAGACATAGTTTAGCAGTTCCGGCTGGACTGTTCCCATGAGGCACAGGGTCAAAACTGATTTGCATATAGTCGTGTCTGAACTGGGGTGGCAAAGTGAGCTAAAGAATGACGAGGGATTCAACCCAGATCTGTGACTGGGGGTCAGTTTTTGAAAAGTTTCAGCACTCCGTCCATCATCTCCTTGTGTTTGGTTTGTTTGCCCTAAGTTGGCAGGGTATGCCCAGACGTGGGTCCCTTGCTCACTTTGGCACTGGATTCAAGCTAGCCTGGCTGATAAGGGCTGTGAGCCCGAAACCGGTCCCAGGATTCTCGTTTCCGGTCCAGGGAAGACATAGCTTAGCAGTTCGGGCTGGACTGTTCCCATGAGGAACAGGGTGAAAACTGATTTGCATATAGCTGTGTCTGAACTGGGGTGGCAAAGTGAGGTAAAGAAAGATGATAGATTCCAACCAGATCTGTGACTGGGGGTGAGTGTTTGAAAAGTTTCAGCACTTCATCCATCATCTCCTTGTGTTTGCTTTGTTCGCCTTAAGTTGGCAGGGTATGCCCAGACATGGGTCCCTTGCTCACTTTGCCACTGGATTCAAACTAGTGTGGCTGATAAGGGCTGTAAGCCCTAAACCGGTCCCAGGCTACTTGTTTGTGGTCCAGGGAAGAAATAGCTTAGCATTTCGGGCTGGACTGTTCCCAAGAGGAACAGGGTGAAGACTGATTTGCATATAGCTGTGTCTGAACTGGGGTGGCAAAGTGAGCCAAAGAATGATGATGGATTCAACCCAGATCTGTGACTGGGGGTGAGTGTTTGAAAAGTTTCAGCACTCCGTCAATCATCTCCTTGCGTTTGCTTTGTTCACCCAAATTTGGCAGGGTATACCCAGATGTGGGTCCCTAACTCACTTTGCCACTGGATTCAAGCTAGCCTGGCTGATGAGGGCTGTTAGCCCGAAACCGGTCCCAGGATGTTTGTTTCCGGTCCAGGGAAGACATAGCTTAGCAGTTCGGTCTGGAGTGTTCCCATGAGGCACAGGGTCAAGACTGATTTGCATAGAGCTGTGTCTGAACTGGGGTGGCAAAGCGAGCTAAAGAATGATGATGGATTCAACCCAGATGTGTGACTTTGTGTCAGTGTTTGAAAAGTTTCAGCACTCCGTCCATCATCTCCTTGTGTTTGCTTTGTTCGCCCTAAGTTGGCAGGGTATGCCCAGACGTTAGTCCCTTGCTCACTTTGCCACTGGATTCAAGCTAGCCTGGCTGATGAGGGCTGTTAGCCCGAAACCAGTCCCAGGATGCTTGTTTTCAGTCCAGGGAAGACATAGCTTAGCAGTTCGGGCTGGACGGTTCCCATGAGGCACAGGGTCAAGACTGATTTGCATATAGCTGTGTCTGAACTGGGGTGGCAAAGTGAGCTAAAGAATGACGAGGGATTCAACTCAGATCTGTGACAGGGGTGAGTGTTTGAAAAGGTTCAGCACTCCATCCATCATCTTCTTGTGTTTGCTTTGTTTTCCCTAAGTTGGCAGGGTATGCCCAGATGTGGGTCCCTTGCTCACTTTGCCACTGGATTCAAGTTAGCCTAGCTGATGAGGGCTGTTAGCCAGAAACCGGTCCCAGGATGCTTGTTTTCAGTCCAGGGAAGACATAGTTTAGCCGTTCGGGCTGGACTGTTCCCATGAGGCACAGGGTCAAGACTGATTTCCATATAGCTGTGTCTGAACTGGGGTGACAAATTGAGCTAAAGAATGACAAGGGATTCAACTCAGATCTGTGACTGGGCGTGAGTGTTTGAAAAGGTTCAGCACTCCATCCATCATCTACTTGTGTTTGCTTTGTTTGCCCTAAGTTGGCAGGATATGCCCAGACGTGGGTCCATTGCTCACTTTCCCACTGGATTCAAGCTAGCCTGGCTGATGATGGCTGTTAGCCAAAAACCGGCCCCAGAATGTTTATTTCCGGTCCAGGGAAGACATAGCTTAGCAGTTCGGTCTGGACGGTTCCCATGAGGCACAGGGTCAAGACTGATTTGCATAGAGCTGTGTCTGAACTGGTGTAGCAAACTGAGCTAAAGAATGATTATGGATTCAACCCAGATCTGTGACGGGGTGAGTGTTTGAAAAGTTTCAGCACTTCCTCCATCATCTTCTTGTGTTTGCTTTGTTCGCCCTAAGTTGGCAGGGCATGCCCAGACGTGGGTCCCTTGCTCACTTTGCCACTGAATTCAAGTTAGCCTAGCTGATGAGGGCTGTTAGCCAGAAACCGGTCCCAGGGTGCTTGTTTTCGGTCCAGGGAAGACATAGTTTAGCAGTTCCGGCTGGACTGTTCCCATGAGGCACAGGGTCAAAACTGATTTGCATATAGTCGTGTCTGAACTGGGGTGGCAAAGTGAGCTAAAGAATGACGAGGGATTCAACCCAGATCTGTGACTGGGGGTCAGTTTTTGAAAAGTTTCAGCACTCCGTCCATCATCTCCTTGTGTTTGGTTTGTTTGCCCTAAGTTGGCAGGGTATGCCCAGACGTGGGTCCCTTGCTCACTTTGGCACTGGATTCAAGCTAGCCTGGCTGATAAGGGCTGTGAGCCCGAAACCGGTCCCAGGATTCTCGTTTCCGGTCCAGGGAAGACATAGCTTAGCAGTTCGGGCTGGACTGTTCCCATGAGGAACAGGGTGAAAACTGATTTGCATATAGCTGTGTCTGAACTGGGGTGGCAAAGTGAGGTAAAGAAAGATGATAGATTCAAGCCAGATCTGTGACTGGGGGTGAGTGTTTGAAAAGTTTCAGCACTCCATCCATCATCTCCTTGTGTTTGCTTTGTTCGCCCTAAGTTGACAGGCCATGCCCAGATGTGGGTCCCTTGCTCACTTTGCCACTGGATTCAAGCTAGCCTGGCTGATGAGGGCTGTTAGCCCGAAACCTGTCCCAGGATGCTTGTTTCCAGTCCAAGGAAGACATAGCTTAGGAGTTCGGGCTGGGCTGGTCCCATGAGGCACAGGGTCAAGAATGATTTGCACATAGCTGTGTCTGAACTGGGGTGGCAAAGAGAGCTAAAAAATGATGATGGATTCAACCCAGATCTGTGACTGGGGGTGAGTGTTTGAAAAGTTTCAGCACTCCATTCATCATCTTCTTGTGTTTGCTTTGTTCGCCCTAAGTTGACAGGGCATGCCCAGACGTGGGTCCCTTGCTCACTTTGCCACTGGATTCAAGCTAGCCTGGCTGATGAGGGCTGTTAGCCCGAAACCTGTCCCAGGATGCTTGTTTCCAGTCTAGGGAAGACATAGCTTAGGAGTTCGGGCTCGGCTGGTCCCATGAGGCACAGGGTCAAGACTGATTTGCATATAGCTGTGATTGAACTGGGGTGGCAAAGTGAGCTAAAGAATGACGAGGGATTCAATTCAGATCTGTGACTGGGGGTGAGTGTTTGAAAAGGTTCAGCACTCCATCCATCATCTACTTGTGTTTGCTTTGTTCGCCCTAAGTTGGCAGGGTATGCCCAGATGTGGGTCCCTTGCTCACTTTCCCACTGGATTCAAGCTAGCCTGGCTGATGAGGGCTGTTAGCCCGAACCCGGCCCCAGGATGTTTGTTTCCGGTCCAGGCAAGACATAGCTTAGCAGTTCGGTCTGGACGGTTCCCATGAGGCATAGGGTCAAGACTGATTTGCATATAGCTGTGTCTGAACTGGGGTGGCAAAGTGAGCTAAAGAATGATGATGGATTCAACCCTGATCTGTGACTGGGGGTGAGTGTTTGGAAAGTTTCAGCACTCCGTCAATCATCTCCTTGGATTTGCTTTGTTCACCCTAATTTGGCAGGTTATGCCCAGACGTGGGTCCCTAACTCACTTTGCCTCTGGTTTCAAGCTATCCTAGCTGATGAGGGCTGTTAGCCAGAAACTGGTCCCAGGATGCTTGTTTTCAGTCCAGGGAAGACATAGTTTAGCAGTTCGGGCTGGACTGTTCCCATGAGGCACAGGGTCAAGACTGATTTCCATATAGCTGTGTCTGAACTGGGGTGACAAATTGAGCTAAAGAATGACAAGGGATTCAACTCAGATCTGTGACTGGGCGTGAGTGTTTGAAAAGGTTCAGCACTCCATCCATCATCTACTTGTGTTTGCTTTGTTTGCCCTAAGTTGGCAGGATATGCCCAGACGTGGGTCCATTGCTCACTTTCCCACTGGATTCAAGCTAGCCTGGCTGATGATGGCTGTTAGCCAAAAACCGGCCCCAGAATGTTTATTTCCGGTCCAGGGAAGACATAGCTTAGCAGTTCGGTCTGGACGGTTCCCATGAGGCACAGGGTCAAGACTGATTTGCATATAGCTGTGTCTGAACTGGGGTGGCAAAGTGAGCTAAAGAATGACGAGGGAATCAACCCAGATCTGTGACTGGGGGTCAGTTTTTGAAAAGTTTCAGCACTCCGTCCATCATCTCCTTGTGTTTGGTTTGTTTGCCCTAAGTTGGCAGGGTATGCCCAGACGTGGGTCCCTTGCTCACTTTGGCACTGGATTCAAGCTAGCCTGGCTGATGAGGGCTGTGGGCCCGAAACCGGTCCCAGGATTCTCGTTTCCGGTCCAGGGAAGACATAGCTTAGCAGTTTGGGCTGGACTGTTCCCATGAGGTACAGGGTGAAGACTGATTTGCATATAGCTGTGTCTGAACTGGGGTGGCAAAGTGAGCTAAAGAATGATGATGGATTCAACCCAGATCTGTGACTGGGGGTGAATGTTTGAAAAGTTTCAGCACTCCGTCCATCATCTCCTTGTGTATGCTTTCTTCGCCCTAAGTTGGCAGGGTATGCCCAGACATGGGTCCTTTGCTCACTTTGCCACTGGATTTAAGCTAGCCTGGCTGATGAGGGCTGTTAGCCCGAAACCTGTCCCAGGATGCTTGTTTCTAGTCCAGGGAAGACATAGCTTAGGAGTTCGGGCTGGGCTGGTCCCATGAGGCACAGGGTCAAGACTGATTTCCATATAGCTGTGTCTGAACTGGGGTGGCAAAGTGAGCTAAAGAATGACAAGGGATTCAACTCAGATCTGTGACTGTGTGTGAGTGTTTGAAAAGTTTCAGCACTCCATCCATCATCTCCTTGTGTTTGCTTTCTTCGCCCTAAGTTGGCAGGGTATGCCCAGACGTTAGTCCCTTGCTCACTTTGCCACTGGATTCAAACTATCCTGGCTGATGAGGGCTGTTAGCCAGAAATCGGTCCCAGGATGCTTGTTTTCGGTCCAGAGAAGACATAGCTTAGCATTTCGGGCTGGACTGTTCCCATGAGGCACAGGGTCAAGACTGATTTCCATATAGCTGTGTCTGAACTGGGGTGGCAAATTGAGCTAAAGAATGACAAGGGATTCAACTCAGATCTGTGACTGGGCGTGAGTGTTTGAAAAGGTTCAGCACTCCATCCATCATCTACTTGTGTTTGCTTTGTTTGCCCTAAGTTGGCAGGGTATGCCCAGACGTGGGTCCATTGCTCACTTTCCCACTGGATTCAAGCTAGCCTGGCTGATGATGGCTGTTAGCCAGAAACCGGTCCCAGGATGCTTGTTTTCAGTCCAGGGAAGACATAGTTTAGCAGTTCGGGCTGGACTGTTCCCATGAGGCACAGGGTCAAGAATGATTTCCATATAGCTGTGTCTGAACTGGGGTGGCAAATTGAGCTAAAGAATGATTATGGATTCAACCCAGATCTGTGACGGGGTGAGTGTTTGAAAAGTTTCAGCACTTCCTCCATCATCTTCTTGTGTTTGCTTTGTTCGCCCTAAGTTGGCAGGGCATGCCCAGACGTGGGTCCCTTGCTCACTTTGCCACTGAATTCAAGTTAGCCTAGCTGATGAGGGCTGTTAGCCAGAAACCGGTCCCAGGGTGCTTGTTTTCGGTCCAGGGAAGACATAGTTTAGCAGTTCCGGCTGGACTGTTCCCATGAGGCACAGGGTCAAGACTGATTTGCATATAGCTGTGTCTGAACTGGGGTGGCAAAGTGGGCTAAAGAATGACGAGGGATTCAACCCAGATCTGTGACTGGGGGTCAGTTTTTGAAAAGTTTCAGCACTCCGTCCATCATCTCCTTGTGTTTGGTTTGTTTGCCCTAAGTTGGCAGGGTATGCCCAGACGTGGGTCCCTTGCTCACTTTGGCACTGGATTTAAGGTAGCCTGGCTGATGAGGGCTGTGAGCCCGAAACCGGTCCCAGGATTCTCGTTTCCGGTCCAGGGAAGACATAGCTTAGCAGTTTGGGTTGGACTGTTCCCATGAGGTACAGGGTGAAGACTGATTTGCATATAGCTGTGTCTGAACTGGGGTGGCAAAGTGAGCTAAAGATTGATGATGGATTCAACCCAGATCTGTGTCTGGGGGTGAGTGTTTGAAAAGTTTCAGCACTCCATCCATCATCTTCTTGTGTTTGATTTGTTCGCCTTAAGTTGACAGGGCATGCCCAGACGTGGGTCCCTTGCTCACTTTGCCACTGGATTCAAGCTAGCCTGGCTGATGAGGGCTGTTAGCCCGAAACCTGTCCCAGGATGCTTGTTTCCAGTCCAGGGAAGACATAGCTTAGCAGTTCGGGCTGGACTGTTCCCATGAGGAACAGGGTGAAAACTGATTTGCATATAGCTGTGTCTGAACTGGAGTGGCAAAGTGAGGTAAAGAAAGATGATAGATTCAACCCAGATCTGTGACTGGGGGTGAGTGTTTGAAAAGTTTCAGCACTCCATCCATCATCTGCTTGTGTTTGCTTTGTTCGCCCTAAGTTGACAGGGCATGCCCAGACGTGGGTCCCTTGCTCACTTTGCCACTGGATTCAAGCTAGCCTGGCTGATGAGGGCTGTTAGCCCGAACCCGGCCGCAGGACGTTTGTTTCCGGTCCAGGGAAGACATAGCTTAACAGTTCGGTCTGGACGGTTCCCATGAGGCACAGGGTCAAGACTGATTTGCATATAGCTGTGTCTGAACTGGGGTGGCAAAGTGAGCTAAAGAATGACGAGGGAATCAACCCAGATCTGTGACTGGGGGTCAGTTTTTGAAAAGTTTCATCACTCCGTCCATCATCTCCTTGTGTTTGGTTTGTTTGCCCTAAGTTGGCAGGGTATGCCCAGACGTGGGTCCCTTGCTCACTTTGGCACTGGATTCAAGCTAGCCTGGCTGATGAGGGCTGGGAGCCCGAAACCGGTCCCAGGATTCTCGTTTCCGGTCCAGGGAAGACATAGCTTAGCAGTTTGGGCTGGACTGTTCCCATGAGGTACAGGGTGAAGACTGATTTGCATATAGCTGTGTCTGAACTGGGGTGGCAAAGTGAGCTAAAGAATGATGAGGGAATCAACCCAGATCTGTGACTGGGGGTCAGTTTTTGAAAAGTTTCATCACTCCGTCCATCATCTCCTTGTGTTTGGTTTGTTTGCCCTAAGTTGGCAGGGTATGCCCAGACGTGGGTCCCTTGCTCACTTTGGCACTGGATTCAAGCTAGCCTGGCTGATGAGGGCTGGGAGCCCGAAACCGGTCCCAGGATTCTCGTTTCCGGTCCAGGGAAGACATAGCTTAGCAGTTTGGGCTGGACTGTTCCCATGAGGTACAGGGTGAAGACTGATTTGCATATAGCTGTGTCTGAACTGGGGTGCCAAAGTGAGCTAAAGAATGATGATGGATTCAACCCAGATCTGTGACTGGGGGTGAATGTTTGAAAAGTTTCAGCACTCCATCCATCATCTCCTTGTGTATGCTTTCTTCGCCCTATGTTGGCAGGGTATGCCCAGACATGGGTCCTTTGCTCACTTTGCCACTGGATTCAAGCTAGCCTGGCTGATGAGGGCTGTTAGCCCTAAACACGTCCCAGGATACTTGTTTGTGGTCCAGGGAAGACATAGGTTTGCAGTTCGGGCTGGACTGTTCCCATGAGGAACAGGGTGAAAACTGATTTGCATATAGCTGTGTCTGAACTGGGGTGGCAAAGTGAGGTAAAGAAAGATGATAGATTCAACCCAGATCTGTGACTGGGGGGGAGTGTTTGAAAAGTTTCAGCACTTCCTCCATCATCTACTTGTATTTGCTTTGTTCGCCCTAAGTTGGCAGGGCATGCCCAGACGTGGGCCCCTTGCTCACTTTGCCACTGAATTCAAGTTAGCCTAGCTGATGAGAGCTGTTAGCCAGAAACCGGTCCCAGGATGCTTGTTTTCGGTCCAGGGAAGAGATAGTTTAGCAATTCGGGCTGGACTGTTCCCATGAGGCACAGGGTCAAGACTGATTTGCATATAGGTGTGTCTGAACTGGGGTGGCAAAGTGAGCTAAAGAATGACGAGGGATTCAACCCAGATCTGTGACTGGGGGTCAGTTTTTGAAAAGTTTCAGCACTCCGTCCATCATCTCCTTGTGTTTGGTTTGTTTGCCCTAAGTTAGCAGGGTATGCCCAGACGTGGGTCCCTTGCTCACTTTGGCACTGGATTCAAGCTAGCCTGGCTGATGAGGGCTGTGAGCCCGAAACCGGTCCCAGGATTCTCGTTTCCGGTCCAGGGAAGACATAGCTTAGCAGTTTGGGCTGGACTGTTCCCATGAGGAACAGGGTGAAAACTGATTTGCATATAGCTGTGTCTGAACTGGGGTGGCAAAGTGAGCTAAAGAATGATGATGGATTCAACCCAGATCTGTGACTGGGGGTGAGTGTTTGAAAAGTTTCAGCACTCCATCCATCATCTTGTTGTGTTTGCTTTGTTCGCCCTAAGTTGACAGGGCATGCCCAGACGTAGGTCCCTTGCTCACTTTGCCACTGGATTCAAGCTAGCCTGGCTGATGAGGGCTGTTAGCCCGAAATCTGTCCCAGGGTGGTTGTTTCAAGTCCAGGGAAGACATAGCTTAGGAGTTCGGGCTGGGCTGGGCTGGTCCCATGAGGCACAGGGTCAAGACTGATTTGCACATAGCTGTGTCTGAACTGGGGTGGCAAAGTGAGCTAAAAAATGATAATGGATTCAACCCAGATCTGTGACTGGGGGTGAGTGTTTGAAAAGTTTCAGCACTCCCTCCATCATCTTCTTGTGTTTGTTTTGTTCGCCCTAAGTTGACAGGGCATGCCCAGACGTAGGTCCCTTGCTCACTTTGCCACTGGATTCAAGCTAGCCTGGCTGATGAGGGCTGTTATCCCTAAACACGTCCCAGGATACTTGTTTGTGGTCCAGGGAAGACATAGCTTAGCAGTTCGGGCTGGACGGTTCCCATGAGGAACAGGGTGAAAACTGATTTGCATATAGCTGTGTCTGAACTGGGGTGGCCAAGTGAGGTAAAGAAAGATGATAGATTCAACCCAGATCTGTGACTGGGGATGAATGTTTGAAAAGTTTCAGCACTCCGTCCATCATCTCCTTGTGTATGCTTTCTTCGCCCTAAGTTGGCTGGGTATGCCCAGACATGGGTCCTTTGCTCACTTTGCCACTGGATTCAAGCTAGCGTGGCTGATGAGGGCTGTTAGCTCGAAACCTGTCCCAGAATGCTTGTTTCTAGTCCAGGGAAGACATAGCTTAGGAGTTCGGGCTGGGCTGGTCCCATGAGGCACAGGGTCAAGACTGATTTGCACATAGCTGTGTCTGAACTGGGGTGGCAAAGTGAGCTAAAGAATGACGAGGGATTCAACTCAGATCTGTGACGGGGGGAGTGTTTGAAAAGGTTCAGCACTCCATCCATCATCTTCTTGTGTTTGCTTTGTTTTCCCTAAGTTGGCAGGGTATGCCCAGATGTGGGTCCCTTGCTCACTTTCCCACTGGATTCAAGCTAGCCTGGCTGATGAGGGCTGTTAGCCCGAACCCGGTCCCCCGAAGGATGTTTGTTTACGGTCCAGGGAAGACATAGCTTAGGAGTTCGGTCTGGACGGTTCCCATGAGGCACAGGGTCAAGACTGATTTGCATATAGCTGTGTCTGAACTGGGGTGGCAAAGTGAGCTAAAGAATGATGATGGATTCAACCCAGATCTGTGACGGGGTGAGTGTTTGAAAAGTTTCAGCACTTTCTCCATCATCTACTTGTGTTTGCTTTGTTCGCCCCAAGTTGGCAGGGCATGCCCAGACGTGGGTCCCTTGCTCACTTTGCCACTGGATTCAAGTTAGCCTAGCTGATGAGGGCTGTTAGCCAGAAACCGGTCCCAGGATGCTTGTTTTCAGTCCAGGGAAGACATAGTTTAGAAGTTCGGGCTGGACTGTTCCCATGAGGCACAGGGTCAAGACTGATTTCCATATAGCTGTGTCTGAACTGGGGTGGCAAATTGAGCTAAAGAATGACAAGGGATTCAACTCAGATCTGTGACTGGGCGTGAGTGTTTGAAAAGGTTCAGCACTCCATCCATCATCTACTTGTGTTTGCTTTGTTTGCCCTAAGTTGGCAGGGTATGCCCAGACGTGGGTCCATTGCTCACTTTCCCACTGGATTCAAGCTAGCCTGGCTGATGATGGCTGTTAGCCGAAAACCGGCCCCAGAATGTTTATTTCCGGTCCAGGGAAGACATAGCTTAGCAGTTCGGTCTGGACGGTTCCCATGAGGCACAGGTTCAAGACTGATTTGCATATAGCTGTGTCTGAACTGGTGTAGCAAAGTGAGCTAAAGAATGATGATGGATTCAACCCAGATCTGTGACGGGGTGAGTGTTTGAAAAGTTTCAGCACTTCCTCCACCATCTTCTTGTGTTTGCTTTGTTCGCCCTAAGTTGGCAGGGCATGCCCAGACGTGGGTCCCTTGTTCACTTTGCCACTGAATTCAAGTTAGCCTAGCTGATGAGGGCTGTTAGCCAGAAACCGGTCCCAGGGTGCTTGTTTTCGGTCCAGGGAAGACATAGTTTAGCAGATCCGGCTGGACTGTTCCCATGAGGCACAGGGTCAAGACTGATTTGCATATAGCTGTGTCTGAACTGGGGTGGCAAAGTGGGCTAAAGAATGACGAGGGATTCAACCCAGATCTGTGACTGGGGGTCAGTTTTTGAAAAGTTTCAGCACTCCGTCCATCTTCTCCTTGTGTTTGGTTTGTTTGCCCTAAGTTGGCAGGGTATGCCCAGACGTGGGTCCCTTGCTCACTTTGGCACTGGATTCAAGCTAGCCTGGCTGATGAGGGCTGTGAGCCCGAAACCGGTCCCAGGATTCTCGTTTCCGGTCCAGGGAAGACATAGCTTAGCAGTTTGGGTTGGACTGTTCCCATGAGGTACAGGGTGAAGACTGATTTGCATATAGCTGTGTCTGAACTGGGGTGGCAAAGTGAGCTAAAGATTGATGATGGATTCAACCCAGATCTGTGTCTGGGGGTGAGTGTTTGAAAAGTTTCAGCACTCCATCCATCATCTTCTTGTGTTTGATTTGTTCGCCTTAAGTTGACAGGGCATGCCCAGACGTGGGTCCCTTGCTCACTTGGCCACTGGATTCAAGCTAGCCAGGCTGATGAGGGCTGTTAGCCCGAAACCTGTCCCAGGATGCTTGTTTCCAGTCCAGGGAAGACATAGCTTAGCAGTTCGGGCTGGACTGTTCCAATGAGGAACAGGGTGAAAACTGTTTTGCATATAGCTGTGTCCGAACTGGGGTGGCAAAGTGAGGTAAAGAAAGATGATAGAGTCAACCCAGATCTGCGACTGGGGGTGAGTGTTTGAAAAGTTTCAGCACTCCATCCATCATCTCCTTGTGTTTGCTTTGTTCGCCCTAAGTTGACAGGGCATGCCCAGACGTGGGTCCCTTACTCACTTTGCCACTGGATTCAAGCTAGCCTGGCTGATGAGGGCTGTTAGCCCGAAACCAGTCCCAGGATGCTTGTTTTCAGTCCAGGGAAGACATAGCTTAGCAATTCTGGCTGGACTGTTCCCATGAGGAACAGGGTGAAGACTGATTTGCATATAGCTGTGTTTGAACTGGGGTGGCAAAGTGAGCTAAAGAATGACGAGGGATTCAACTCAGATCTGTGACTGGGGGTGAGTGTTTGAAAAGGTTCAGCACTCCATCCATCATCTACTTGTGTTTGCTTTGTTTGCCCTAAGTTGGCAGGGTATGCCCAGACGTGGGTCCCTTGCTCACTTTCCCACTGGATTCAAGCTAGCCTGGCTGATGAGGGCTGCTAGCCCGAACCCGGCCGCAGGACGTTTGTTTCTGGTCCAGGGAAGACATAGCTTAACAGTTCGGTCTGGACGGTTCCCATGAGGCACAGGGTCAAGACTGATTTGCATATAGCTGTGTCTGAACTGGGGTGGCAAAGTGAGCTAAAGAATGATGATGGATTCAACCCAGATCTGTGACGGGGTGAGTGTTTGAAAAGTTTCAGCACTTCCTCCATCATCTCCTTGTGTTTGCTTTGTTCGCCCTAAGTTGGCAGGGCATGCCCAGACGTGGGTCCCTTGCTCACTTTGCCACTGGATTCAAGTTAGCCTAGCTGATGAGAGCTGTTAGCCAGAAACCGGTCCCAGGATGCTTGTTTTCAGTCCAGGGAAGACATAGTTTAGCAGTTCGGGCTGGACTGTTCCCATGAGGCACAGGGTCAAGACTGATTTGCATATAGCTGTGTCTGAACTGGGGTGGCAAAGTGAGCTAAAGAATGACGAGGGAATCAACCCAGATCTGTGACTGGGGGTCAGTTTTTGAAAAGTTTCATCACTCCGTCCATCCTCTCCTTGTGTTTGGTTTGTTTGCCCTAAGTTGGCAGGGTATGCCCAGACGTGGGTCCCTTGCTCACTTTGGCACTGGATTCAAGCTAGCCTGGCTGATGAGGGCTGGGAGCCCGAAGCCGGTCCCAGGATTCTCGTTTCCGGTCCAGGGAAGATATAGCTTAGCAGTTTGGGCTGGACTGTTCCCATGAGGTACAGGGTGAAGACTGATTTGCATATAGCTGTGTCTGAACTGGGGTGCCAAAGTAAGCTAAAGAATGATGATGGATTCAACCCAGATCTGTGACTGGGGGTGAATGTTTGAAAAGTTTCAGCACTCCGTCCATCATCTCCTTGTGTATGCTTTCTTCGCCCTAATTTGGCAGGGTATGCCCAGACATGGGTCCTTTGCTCACTTTGCCACTGGATTCAAGTTAGCCTGGCTGATGAGGGCTGTTAGCCCTAAACACGTCCCAGGATACTTGTTTGTGGTCCAGGGAAGATATAGCTTAGCAGTTCGGGCTGGACTGTTCCCATGAGGAACAGGGTGAAAACTGATTTGCATATAGCTGTGTCTGAACTGGGGTGGCAAAGTGAGGTAAAGAAAGATGATAGATTCAACCCAGATCTGTGCCTGGGGGGGAGTGTTTGAAAAGTTTCAGCACTTCCTCCATCATCTACTTGTATTTGCTTTGTTCGCCCTAAGTTGGCAGGGCATGCCCAGACGTGGGCCCCTTGCTCACTTTGCCACTGAATTCAAGTTAGCCTAGCTGATGAGAGCTGTTAGCCAGAAACCGGTCCCAGGATGCTTGATTTCGGTCCAGGGAAGACATAGTTTAGCAATTCGGGCTGGACTGTTCCCATGAGGCACAGGGTCAAGACTGATTTGCATATAGGTGTGTCTGAACTGGGGTGGCAAAGTGAGCTAAAGAATGACGAGGGATTCAACCCAGATCTGTGACTGGGGGTCAGTTTTTGAAAAGTTTCAGCACTCCGTCCATCATCTCCTTGTGTTTGGTTTGTTTGCCCTAAGTTAGCAGGGTATGCCCAGACGTGGGTCCCTTGCTCACTTTGGCACTGGATTCAAGCTAGCCTGGCTGATGAGGGCTGTGAGCCCGAAACCGGTCCCAGGATTCTCGTTTCCAGTCCAGGGAAGACATAGCTTAGCAGTTTGGGCTGGACTGTTCCCATGAGGAACAGGGTAAAAACTGATTTGCATATAGCTGTGTCTGAACTGGGGTGGCAAAGTGAGCTAAAGAATGATGATGGATTCAACCCAGATCTGTGACTGGGGGTGAGTGTTTGAAAAGTTTCAGCACTCCATCCATCATCTTCTTGTGTTTGCTTTGTTCGCCCTAAGTTGACAGGGCATGCCCAGACGTGGGTCCCTTGCCCACTTTGCCACTGGATTCAAGTTAGCCTAGCTGATGAGGGCTGTTAGCCAGAAACCGGTCCCAGGATGCTTGTTTTCAGTCCAGGGAAGACATAGTTTAGCAGTTCGGGCTGGACTGTTCCCATGAGGCACAGGGTCAAGACTGATTTGCATATAGCTGTGTCTGAACTGGGGTGGCAAAGTGAGCTAAAGAATGACGAGGGAATCAACCCAGATCTGTGACTGGGGGTCAGTTTTTGAAAAGTTTCATCACTCCGTCCATCATCTCCTTGTGTTTGGTTTGTTTGCCCTAAGTTGGCAGGGTATGCCCAGACGTGGGTCCCTTGCTCACTTTGGCACTGGATTCAAGCTAGCCTGGCTGATGAGGGCTGGGAGCCCAAAACCGGTCCCAGGATTCTCGTTTCCGGTCCAGGGAAGACATAGCTTAGCAGTTTGGGCTGGACTGTTCCCATGAGGTACAGGGTGAAGACTGATTTGCATATAGCTGTGTCTGAACTGGGGTGCCGAAGTGAGCTTAAGAATGATGATGGATTCAACCCAGATCTGTGACTGGGGGTGAATGTTTGAAAAGTTTCAGCACTCCATCCATCATCTTCTTGTATTTGCTTTGTTCGCCCTAAGTTGACAGGGCATGCCCAGACGTAGGTCCCTTGCTCACTTTGCCACTGGATTCAAGCTAGCCTGGCTGATGAGGGCTGTTAGCCCGAAATCTGTCCCAGGGTGGTTGTTTCAAGTCCAGGGAAGACATAGCTTAGGAGTTCGGGCTGGGCTGGTCCCATGAGGCACAGGGTCAAGACTGATTTGCACATAGCTGTGTCTGAACTGGGGTGGCAAAGTGAGCTAAAAAATGATAATGGATTCAACCCAGATCTGTGACTGGGGGTGAGTGTTTGAAAAGTTTCAGCACTCCCTCCATCATCTTCTTGTGTTTGCTTTGTTCGCCCTAAGTTGACAGGGCATGCCCAGACGTAGGTCCCTTGCTCACTTTGCCACTGGATTCAAGCTAGCCTGGCTGATGAGGGCTGTTAGCCCTAAACATGTCCCAGGATACTTGTTTGTGGTCCAGGGAAGACATAGCTTAGCAGTTCGGGCTGGACTGTTCCCATGAGGAACAGGGTGAAAACTGATTTGCATATAGCTGTGTCTGAACTGGGGTGGCCAAGTGAGGTAAAGAAAGATGATAGATTCAACCCAGATCTGTGACTGGGGGTGAATGTTTGAAAAGTTTCAGCACTCCGTCCATCATCTCCTTGTGTATGCTTTCTTCGCCCTAAGTTGGCTGGGTATGCCCAGACATGGGTCCTTTGCTCACTTTGCCACTGGATTCAAGCTAGCGTGGCTGATGAGGGCTGTTAGCCCGAAACCTGTCCCAGAATGCTTGTTTCTAGTCCAGGGAAGACATAGCTTAGGAGTTCGGGCTGGGCTGGTCCCATGAGGCACAGGGTCAAGACTGATTTGCACATAGCTGTGTCTGAACTGGGGTGGCAAAGTGAGCTAAAGAATGACGAGGGATTCAACTCAGATCTGTGACGGGGGGAGTGTTTGAAAAGGTTCAGCACTCCATCCATCATCTTCTTGTGTTTGCTTTGTTTTCCCTAAGTTGGCAGGGTATGCCCAGATGTGGGTCCCTTGCTCACTTTCCCACTGGATTCAAGCTAGCCTGGCTGATGAGGGCTGTTAGCCCGAACCCGGTCCCCCGAAGGATGTTTGTTTACGGTCCAGGGAAGACATAGCTTAGGAGTTCGGTCTGGACGGTTCCCATGAGGCACAGGGTCAAGACTGATTTGCATATAGCTGTGTCTGAACTGGGGTGGCAAAGTGAGCTAAAGAATGATGATGGATTCAACCCAGATCTGTGACGGGGTGAGTGTTTGAAAAGTTTCAGCACTTTCTCCATCATCTACTTGTGTTTGCTTTGTTCGCCATAAGTTGGCAGGGCATGCCCAGACGTGGGTCCCTTGCTCACTTTGCCACTGGATTCAAGTTAGCCTAGCTGATGAGGGCTGTTAGCCAGAAACCGGTCCCAGGATGCTTGTTTTCAGTCCAGGGAAGACATAGTTTAGAAGTTCGGGCTGGACTGTTCCCATGAGGCACAGGGTCAAGACTGATTTCCATATAGCTGTGTCTGAACTGGAGTGGCAAATTGAGCTAAAGAATGACAAGGGATTCAACTCAGATCTGTGACTGGGCGTGAGTGTTTGGAAAGGTTCAGCACTCCATCCATCATCTACTTGTGTTTGCTTTGTTTGCCCTAAGTTGGCAGGGTATGCCCAGACGTGGGTCCATTGCTCACTTTCCCACTGGATTCAAGCTAGCCTGGCTGATGATGGCTGTTAGCCAAAAACCGGCCCCAGAATGTTTATTTCCGGTCCAGGGAAGACATAGCTTAGCAGTTCGGCCTGGACGGTTCCCATGAGGCACAGGGTCAAGACTGATTTGCATATAGCTGTGTCTGAACTGGTGTAGCAAAGTGAGCTAAAGAATGATGATGGATTCAACCCAGATCTGTGACGGGGTGAGTGTTTGAAAAGTTTCAGCACTTCCTCCATCATCTTCTTGTGTTTGCTTTGTTCGCCCTAAGTTGGCAGGGCATGCCCAGACGTGGGTCCCTTGCTCACTTTGCCACTGAATTCAAGTTAGCCTAGCTGATGAGGGCTGTTAGCCAGAAACCGGTCCCAGGGTGCTTGTTTTCGGTCCAGGGAAGACATAGTTTAGCAGATCCGGCTGGACTGTTCCCATGAGGCACAGGGTCAAGACTGATTTGCATATAGCTGTGTCTGAACTGGGGTGGCAAAGTGGGCTAAAGAATGACGAGGGATTCAACCCAGATCTGTGACTGGGGGTCAGTTTTTGAAAAGTTTCAGCACTCCGTCCATCATCTCCTTGTGTTTGGTTTGTTTGCCCTAAGTTGGCAGGGTATGCCCAGACGTGGGTCCCTTGCTCACTTTGGCACTGGATTCAAGATAGCCTGGCTGATGAGGGCTGTGAGCCCGAAACCGGTCCCAGGATTCTCGTTTCCGGTCCAGGGAAGACATAGCTTAGCAGTTTGGGTTGGACTGTTCCCATGAGGTACAGGGTGAAGACTGATTTGCATATAGCTGTGTCTGAACTGGGGTGGCAAAGTGAGCTAAAGATTGATGATGGATTCAACCCAGATCTGTGTCTGGGGGTGAGTGTTTGAAAAGTTTCAGCACTCCATCCATCATCTTCTTGTGTTTGATTTGTTCGCCTTAAGTTGACAGGGCATGCCCAGACGTGGGTCCCTTGCTCACTTTGCCACTGGATTCAAGCTAGCCTGGCTGATGAGGGCTGTTATCCCGAAACCTATCCCAGGATGCTTGTTTCCAATCCAGGGAAGACATAGCTTAGCAGTTCGGGCTGGACTGTTCCCATGAGGAACAGGGTGAAAACTGATTTGCATATAGCTGTGTCTGAACTGGGGTGGCAAAGTGAGGTAAAGAAAGATGATAGATTCAACCCAGATCTGTGACTGGGGGTGAGTGTTTGAAAAGTTTCAGCACTCCATCCATCATCTCCTTGTGTTTGCTTTGTTCGCCCTAAGTTGACAGGGCATGCCCAGACGTGGGTCCCTTGCTCACTTTGCCACTGGATTCAAGCTAGCCTGGCTGATGAGGGCTGTTAGCCCGAACCCGGCCGCAGGACGTTTGTTTCCGGTCCAGGGAAGACATAGCTTAACAGTTCGGTCTGGACGGTTCCCATGAGGCACAGGGTCAAGACTGATTTGCATATAGCTGTGTCTGAACTGGGGTGGCAAAGTGAGCTAAAGAATGATGATGGATTCAACCCAGATCTGTGACGGGGTGAGTGTTTGAAAAGTTTCAGCACTTCCTCCATCATCTACTTGTGTTTGCTTTTTTCGCTCTAAGTTGGCAGGGCATGCCCAGACGTGGGTCCCTTGCTCACTTTGCCACTGGATTCAAGTTAGCCTAGCTGATGAGGGCTGTTAGCCAGAAACCGGTCCCAGGATGCTTGTTTTCAGTCCAGGGAAGACATAGTTTAGCAGTTCGGGCTGGACTGTTCCCATGAGGCACAGGGTCAAGACTGATTTGCATATAGCTGTGTCTGAACTGGGGTGGCAAAGTGAGCTAAAGAATGACGAGGGAATCAACCCAGATCTGTGACTGGGGGTCAGTTTTTGAAAAGTTTCAGCACTCTGTCCATCGTCTCCTTGTGTTTGGTTTGTTTGCCCTAAGTTGGCAGGGTATGCCCAGACGTGGGTCCCTTGCTCACTTTGGCACTGGATTCAAGCTAGCCTTGCTGATGAGGGCTGGGAGCCCGAAACCAGTCCCAGGATTTTCGTTTCCGGTCCAGGGAAGACATAGCTTAGCAGTTTGGGCTGGACTGTTCCCATGAGGTACAGGGTGAAGACTGATTTGCATATAGCTGTGTCTGAACTGGGGTGGCAAAGTGAGCTAAAGAATGATGATGGATTCAACCCAGATCTGTGACTGGGGGTGAATGTTTGAAAAGTTTCAGCACTCCGTCCATCATCTCCTTGTGTATGCTTTCTTCGCGCTAAGTTGGCAGGGTATGCCCAGACATGGGTTCTTTGCTCACTTTGCCACTGGATTCAAGCTAGCCTGGCTGATGAGGGCTGTTAGCCCTAAACACGTCCCAGGATACTTGTTTGTGGTCCAGGGAAGACATAGCTTAGCAGTTCGGGCTGGACTGTTCCCATGAGGAACAGGGTGAAAACTGATTTGCATATAGTTGTGTCTGAACTGGGGTGGCAAAGTGAGGTAAAGAAAGATGATAGATTCAACCCAGATCTGTGACTGGGGGTGAGTGTTTGAAAAGTTTCAGCACTTCCTCCATCATCTACTTGTGTTTGCTTTGTTCGCCCTAAGTTGGCAGGGCATGCCCAGACGTGGGCCCCTTGCTCACTTTGGCACTGGATTCAAGCTAGCCTGGCTGAAGAGGGCTGTGAGCCCGAAACCGGTCCCAGGATTCTCGTTTCCGGTCCAGGGAAGACATAGCTTAGCAGTTTGGGCTGGACTGTTCCCATGAGGTACAGGGTGAAGACTGATTTGCATATAGCTGTGTCTGAACTGGGGTGGCAAAGTGAGCTAAAGATTGATGATGGATTCAACCCAGATCTGTGTCTGGTGGTGAGTGTTTGAAAAGTTTCAGCACTCCATCCATCATCTTCTTGTGTTTGATTTGTTCGCCTTAAGTTGACAGGGCATGCCCAGACGTGGGTCCCTTGCTCACTTTGCCACTGGATTCAAGCTAGCCTGGCTGATGAGGGCTGTTATCCCGAAACCTATCCCAGGATGCTTGTTTCCAGTCCAGGGAAGACATAGCTTAGCAGTTCGGGCTGGACTGTTCCCATGAGGAACAGGGTGAAAACTGATTTGCATATAGCTGTGTCTGAACTGGGGTGGCAAAGTGAGGTAAAGAAAGATGATAGATTCAACCCAGATCTGTGACTGGGGGTGAGTGTTTGAAAAGTTTCAGCACTCCATCCATCATCTCCTTGTGTTTGCTTTGTTCGCCCTAAGTTGACAGGGCATGCCCAGACGTGGGTCCCTTGCTCACTTTGCCACTGGATTCAAGCTAGCCTGGCTGATGAGGGCTGTTAGCCCGAACCCGGCCGCAGGACGTTTGTTTCCGGTCCAGGGAAGACATAGCTTAACAGTTCGGTCTGGACGGTTCCCATGAGGCACAGGGTCAAGACTGATTTGCATATAGCTGTGTATGAACTGGGGTGGCAAAGTGAGCTAAAGAATGATGATGGATTCAACCCAGATCTGTGACGGGGTGAGTGTTTGAAAAGTTTCAGCACTTCCTCCATCATCTACTTGTGTTTGCTTTGTTCGCCCTAAGTTGGCAGGGCATGCCCAGACGTGGGTCCCTTGCTCACTTTGCCACTGGATTCAAGTTAGCCTAGCTGATGAGGGCTGTTAGCCAGAAACCGGTCCCAGGATGCTTGTTTTCAGTCCAGGGAAGACATAGTTTAGCAGTTCGGGCTGGACTGTTCCCATGAGGCACAGGGTCAAGACTGATTTGCATATAGCTGTGTCTGAACTGGGGTGGCAAAGTGAGCTAAAGAATGACGAGGGAATCAACCCAGATCTGTGACTGGGGGTCAGTTTTTGAAAAGTTTCAGCACTCTGTCCATCGTCTCCTTGTGTTTGGTTTGTTTGCCCTAAGTTGGCAGGGTATGCCCAGACGTGGGTCCCTTGCTCACTTTGGCACTGGATTCAAGCTAGCCTTGCTGATGAGGGCTGGGAGCCCGAAACCGGTCCCAGGATTTTCGTTTCCGGTCCAGGGAAGACATAGCTTAGCAGTTTGGGCTGGACTGTTCCCATGAGGTACAGGGTGAAGACTGATTTGCATATAGCTGTGTCTGAACTGGGGTGGCAAAGTGAGCTAAAGAATGATGATGGATTCAACCCAGATCTGTGACTGGGGGTGAATGTTTGAAAAGTTTCAGCACTCCGTCCATCATCTCCTTGTGTTTGCTTTCTTCGCCCTAAGTTGGCAGTGTATGCCCAGACATGGGTCCCTTGCTCACTTTGCCACTGGATTCAAGCTAGCCTGGCTGATGAGGGCTGATAGCCTGAAACCGGTCCCAGGTTGCTTGTTTCCGGTCCAGGGAAGACATAGCTTAGCAGTTTGGGCTGGACTGTTCCCATGAGGCACAGGGTCAAGACTGATTTGCATATAGTTGTGTCTGAACTGGGGTGGCAAACTGAGCTAAAGAATGATGATGAATTCAACACAGATCTGTGACGGGGGTGAGTGTTTGAAAAGTTTCAGCAGACTGTCCATCATCTCCTTGTGTTTGGTTTGTTTGTCCTAAGTTGGCAGGGTATGCCCAGACGTGGGTCCCTTGCTCACGTTGGCACTGGATTCAAGCTAGCCTGGCTGATGAGGGCTGTGAGCCCAAAACTGGTCCCAGGATTCTCGTTTCCGGTCCAGGGAAGACATAGCTTAGCAGTTTGGGCTGGACTGTTCCCAAGAGGTACAGGGTGAAGACTGATTTGCATATAGCTGTGTCTGAACTGGGGTGGCAAAGTGAGCTAAAGAATGATGATGGATTGAACCCAGATCTGTGACTTAGGGTGAGTGTTTGAAAAGTTTCAGCACTCCATCCATCATCTTCTTGTGTTTGCTTTGTTCGCCCTAAGTTGGCAGGGTATGCCCAGACGTGGGTCCCTTGCTCACTTTGACACTGGATTCAAGCTAGCCTGGCTGATGAGGGCTGTTAGCCCGAAACCTGTCCCAGGATGCTTGTTTCCGGTCCAGGGAAGACATAGCTTAGCAGTTCAGGCTGGGCCGGTCCCATGAGGCAGAGGGTCAAGACTGATTTGCACATAGATGTGTCTGAGCTGGGGTGGCAAAGTGAGCTAAAGAATGATGATGGGTTCAACCCAGATCTGTGACTGGGGTGAATGTTTGAAAAGTTTCAGTACTCCATCCATCATCTCCTTGTGTTTGCTTTCTTCGCCCTAAGTTGGCAGGGTATGCCCAGACATGGGTCCCTTGCTCACTTTGCCACTGGATTCAAGCTAGCCTGGCTGTTGAGGGCTGTTAGCCCTAAACAGGTCCCAGGATACTTGTTTGTGGTCCAGGGAAGACATAGCTTAGCAGTTTGGGCTGGACTGTTCCCATGAGGCACAGGGTGAAGACTGATTTGCATATAGCTGTGTCTAAACTGGGGTGGCAAAGTGAGCTCAAGAATGATGATGGATTCAACCCAGATCTGTGACTGGGGGTGAGTGTTTGAAAAGTTTCAGCACTCTGTACATCATCTTGTATTTGATTTGTTCGCCCTAAGTTTGCAGGTTATGCCCAGACGTGGGTTCCTTGCTCACTTTGCCACTGGATTTAAGCTAGCCTGGCTGATGAGGGCTGTTAGCCCGAACCCGGTCGCCGGATGCTTGTTTCCGGTCCAGAGAAGACATTGCTTAGCAGTTTAGGCTGTACTGTTCCCATGAGGCACAGGGTCAAGACTGATTTGCATATAGCTGTGTCTGAACTGGGGTGGCAAAGTGAGCTAAAGAATGATGATGGATTCAACCCAGATCTGTGACTGGGGGTGAGTGTTTGAAAAGGTTCAGCACTCCATCCATCATCTACTTGTGTTTGCTTTGTTTGCCCTAAGTTGGCAGGGTATGCCCAGACGTGGGTCCCTTGCTCACTTTACCCCTGGATTCAAGCTAGCCTGGCTGATGAGGGCTGTTAGCCAGAAATCGGTCCCAGGATGTTTGTTTCCGGTCAATGGAAGACATAGCTTAGCAGTTCGGTCTGGACGGTTCCCATGCGGCACAGGGTCAAGACAGCTTTGCATATAGCTGTGTCTGAACTCTGGTGGCAAAGTGAGCTAAAGAATGATGATGGATTTAACCCAGATCTGTGACGGGGGAGTGTTTGAAAAGTTTCAGCACTTCCTCCATCATCTACTTGTGTTTGCTTTGTTCGCCCTAAGTTGGCAGGGTATGCCCAGACGTGGGTCCCTTGCTCACTTTGCCACTGGATTCAAGATAGCCTAGCTGATGAGGGCTGTTAGCCAGAAACCGGTCCCAGGATGCTTGTTTTCGGTCCCGGGAAGACATAGTTTAGCAGTTCGGGCTGGACTGTTCCGATGAGGCACAGGGTCAAGACCGATTTGCATATAGCTGTGTCTGAACTGGGGTGGCAAAGTGATCTAAAGAATGACGAGGGATTCAACCCAGTTGGCAGGGTATGCCCAGACGTGGGTCCCTTGCTCACTTTGGCACTGGATTCAAGCTAGCCTGGCTTATGAGGGCTGTGAGCCCGAAACCGGTCCCAGGATTCTCGTTTCCGGTCCAGGGATGTTATGGCTTAGCAGTTTGGGCTGGACTGTTCCCATGAGGTACAGGGTGAAGGCTGATTTGCATATAGTTGTGTCTGAACTGGGGTGGGAAAGTGAGCAAAAGAATGATGATGGATTCAACACAGATGTGTGACTTGGGGTGAGTGTTTGAAAAGTTTCAGCACTCCATCCATCATCTTCTTGTGTTTGCTTTGTTTGCCCTAAGTTGGCAGGGTATGCCCAGATGTGGGTCCCTTGCTCACTTTGCCACTGGATTCCAGCTAGCCTGGCTGATAAGGGCAGTTAGCCCGAAACCTGTCCCAGGATGCTTGTATCCAGTCCAGGGAAGACATAGCTTAGCAATTTGGGGTGGACTGTTCCCATGAGGCACAGGGTGAAGACTGATTTGCATATAGCTGTATCTGAACTGGGGTGGCAAAGTGAGCCAAAGAATGATGATTTATTAAACCCAGATGTGTGACTGGGGGTGAGTGCTTGAAAAGTTTCAGCTCTCCGGCCATCATCTCCTTATTTTTGCTATGTTCACCCTAAGTTGGCAGGGTATGCTCAGACGTGGATCCCTGGCTCACTTTGCCACTGGATTCAAGCTAGCCTGACTGATGAGGGCTGTTAGCCCAAAACCAATCCCAGGATGCTTGTTTCCGGTCCAGCGAAGACATAGCTTAGTGGTTCGGGCTGGACTGTTCCCATGAGGCACAGGATCAAGACTGATTTGCATATAGCTGTGTGTGATCTGGGGTGGCAAAGTGAGCTAAAGAATGATGAGGGATTCAACCCAGATCTGTGACGGGGGTTGAAAGTTTGAAAAGTTTCAGCACTCCGTCCATCATCTCCTTGTGTTTGCTTTGTTCACCCTAAGTTAGCAGGGTATGACCAGACGTGGGTCCCTAGCTCACTTTGCCACTGGATTCAAGCTAGCCTGGCTGATGAGGGCTGTAATCCCTAAACCAGTCCCAGTATCTTGTTTGTGGTCCAGGGAAGAAATAGCTTAGCATTTCGGGCTGGACTCTTCCCATGAGGAGCAGGGTGAAGACTGATTTGCATATAGATGTGTCTGAACTGGGGTGGCAAAGTGAGCCAAAGAATGATGATGGATTCAACCCAGATCTGTGACTGGGGGTGAGTGTTTGAAAAGTTTCAGCACTCCGTCCATCATCTCCTTGTGTTTGCTTTGTTTGCCCTAAGTTGGCAGGGTATGCCCAGACGTGGGTCCCTTGCTCACTTTGCCACTGGATTCAAGCTAGCCTGGCTGATGAGGGCTAGTAGCCCGAACCCGGTCCCAGGATGCTTGTTTCCGGTCCAGGAAAGACATAGCTTAGCAGTTTGGCCTGGACTTTTCCTATGAGGCACAGGGTGAAGACAGATTTCCATATAGCTGTGTCTGAACTGGGGTGGGAAAGTGAGGTAAAGAATGATGATGGATTCAACCCAGATCTGTGAAGGGGGTGAGTGTTTGAAAAGTTTCAGCACTCCGTCCATCATCTCCTTGTGTTTGCTTTGTTTGCCCTAAGTTGGCAGGGTATGCCCAGACGTGGGTCCCTTGCTCACTTTGCCACTGGATTCAAGCTAGCCTGGCTGATGAGGGCTAGTAGCCCGAACCCGGTCCCAGGATGCTTGTTTCCGGTCCAGGAAAGACATAGCTTAGCAGTTTGGCCTGGACTTTTCCTATGAGGCACAGGGTGAAGACAGATTTCCATATAGCTGTGTCTGAACTGGGGTGGGAAAGTGAGGTAAAGAATGATGATGGATTCAACCCAGATCTGTGAAGGGGGTGAGTGTTTGAAAAGTTTCAGCACTCTGTCCATCATCTCCTTGTGTTTGCTTTGTTCGCCCTAAGTTGGCAGGGTATGCCCAGACGTGGGTCCCTTGCTCACTTTGCCACTGGATTCAAGATAGTCTGGCTGATGAGGGGTGTTAGCCTGAAACCGGTCCCAGGATGCTTGTTTCCAGTCCAGGGAAGACATACCTTAGCAGTTTGGGCTTGACAGTTCCTATGATGCACAAGGTGAAGACTGATTTCCACATAGCTGTGTCTGAACTGGGGTGGGAAAGTGAGGTAAAGAATGATGATGGATTCAACCCAGATCTGTGACTGGGGGTCAGTGTTTGAAAAGTTTAATCACTCTGTCCATCATCTCCTTGTGTTTGGTTTGTTCGCCCTAAGTTGGCAGGGTATCCCCAGACGTGGGTCCTTGCTCACTTTGCCACTGGATTCAAGCTAGCCTGGCGGATGAGGGCTGTTTGCCCTAAACCGGTCTCAGGATGCTTGTTTCTGGTCCAGAGAAGACATAGCTTAGCAGTTCAGGCTGGACTGTTCCCATGAGGCACAGGGTGAAGACTGATTTGCATATAGCTGTGTCTAAACTGGGAGGCAAAGTGAGCTAAAGAATGACGAGGGATTCAACTCAGATCTGTGACTGGAGGTGAGTGTTTGAAAAGTTTCAGCAGACCGTCCATCATTTACTTGTGTTTGCTTTGTTCACCCTAAGTTGGCAGGGTATGCCCAGATGTGGGTCCCTTGCTCACTTTGCCACTGGATTCCAGCTAGCCCGACTGATGAGGGCTGTTAGCCCAAAACCGGTCCCAGGATGCTTGTTTCCTGTCCAGGGAAGACATAGCTTAGCAATTTAGGGTGGACTGTTCCCATGAGGCATAGGGTGAAGACTGATTTGCATATAGCTGTCTCTAATCTGGGGTGGCAACGTGAGCTAAAGAATGATGATTTATTCAACTGAGATCTGTGACCGGGGGTGAGTGCTTGAAAAGTTTCAGCCCTCCGTCCATCATCTCCTTGTTTTTGCTTTGTTCACCCTATGTTGGGAGGGTATGCTCAGACGTGGATCCCTGGCTCATTTTGCCACTGGATTCAAGCTAGCCTGACTGATGAGGGCTGATAGACCGAAATCGGTCGCAGGTTGCTTGTTTCCGGTCCAGGGAAGACATAGCTTAGCAGTTCGGGCTGGACTGTTCCCATGAGGCACAGGGTCAAGACTGATTTGCATATAGTTGTGTCTGAACTGGGGTGGCAAAGTGAGCTAAAGAATGAGAAGGGATTCAACCCAGATCTGTGACTGGGGGTCAGTGTTTGAAAAGTTTCAGCACTCCGTCCATCATCTTCTTGTGTTTGGTTTGTTTGCCCTAAGTTGGCAGGGTATGCCCAGACGTGTGTCCCTTGTTCACTTTGGCACTGGATTCAAGATAGCCTGGATGATGAGGGCTGTGAGCCCGAAACCGGTCCCAGGATGTTTTTTTCCGGTCCAGGGAAGACATAACTTAGCAGTTTGGGCTGGACTGTTCCCATGAGGTACAGGGTGAAGACTGATTTGCATATAGCTGTGTCTGAACTGGGGTGGCAAAGTGAGCTAAAGAATGATGATGGATTCTACCCAGATCTGTGACTTGGGATGAGTGTTTGAAAAGTTTCAGCACTCCATCCATCATCTTCTTGTGTTTGCTTTGTTCGCTCCTAAGTTGGCAGGGTATGCCCAGACGTGGGTCCCTTGCTCACTTTGCCACTGGATTCAAGCTAGCCTGGCTGGTGAAGGCTGTTAGCACGAAACCTGTCCAAGGGTGCTTGTTTCCAGTCCAGGGAAGACATAGTTTAGCAGTTCAGACTGGGCTGGTCCCATGAGGCACAGGGTCAAGACTGATTTGCACATAGCTATGTCTGAACTGGGGTGGCATAGTGAGCTAAAGAATGATGATGGATTCAACCAAGATCTGTGACTGGGGGTGAATGTTTGAAAAGTTTCAGCACTCCGTCCATCATCTTCTTGTGTTTGCTTTCTTTGCCCTAAGTTGGCAAGGTATGCCCAGACATGGGTCCCTTGCTCACTTTGCCACTGGATTCAAGCTAGCCTGGCTGATGTGGGCTGTTTGCCCTAAACAGGTCCGTGGATGCTTGTTTTTGGTCCAGAGAAGACATAGCTTAGCAGTTCGGGCTGGACTGTTCCCATGAGGAACAGGGTGAAGACTGATTTGCATATAGCTGTGTCTGAACTGGGGTGGCAAAGTGAGGTAAAGAAAGATGATAGATTCAACCCAGATCTGTGACTGGGGGTGAGTGTTTGAAAAGTTTCAGCACTCTGTTCATCATCTCTTTGTGTTTGCTTTGTTCACCCTAAGTTGGCAGGGTATACCCAGATGTGGGTCCCTTGCTCACTTTGCCACTGGATTCAAGCTAGCCTGGCTGATGAGGGCTGGTAGCCCGAAACCGGTCCCAGGATTCTTGATTCCGGTCCAGGGAAGACATAGCTTAGCAGTTCAGGCTGGACTGTTCCCATGAGGCACAGGGTGAAGACTGATTTGCATATAGCTGTGTCTGAACTGGGGTGTCAAAGTGAGCTAAAGAATGACAAGGGATTCAACTCAGATCTGTGACTGGGGGTGAGTATTTGAAAAGGTTTAGCACTCCGTCCATCATCTCCTTGTGTTTGCTTTGTTCGTCCTAAGTTGGCAGGGTATGCCCAGACTTGGGTCCCTTGCTCACTTTGCCACTGGATTCAAGATAGCCTGGCTGATGAGGGGTGTTAGCCCGAAACCGGTCCCAGGATGCTTGTTTCCGGTCCAGGGAAGACATACCTTAGAAGTTCGGGCTAAAAAGTTCCTATGAGGCACAAGATGAAGACTGATTTCCATATAGCTGTGTCTGAACTGGGGAGGGAAAGTGAGGTAAAGAATGATGATGGATTCAACCCAGATCTGTGACTGGGGGTGAGTGATTGAATAGTTTCAGCACTCCGTCCATCATCTCCTTGTGTTTGCTTTGTTCGCCCTAAGTTGGCAGGGTATGACCAGACGTGGGTCCCTAACTCACTTTACCAATGGATTCAAACTAGCCTGGCTGATGAGGGCTGGGAGCCCAAAACCGGTCCCAGGATTCTCGTTTCCGGTCCAGGGAAGACATAGCTTAGCAGTTTGGGCTGGACTGTTCCCATGAGGTACAGGGTGAAGACTGATTTGCATATAGCTGTGTCTGAACTGGGGTGCCGAAGTGAGCTTAAGAATGATGATGGATTCAACCCAGATCTGTGACTGGGGGTGAATGTTTGAAAAGTTTCAGCACTCCATCCATCATCTTCTTGTATTTGCTTTGTTCGCCCTAAGTTGACAGGGCATGCCCAGACGTAGGTCCCTTGCTCACTTTGCCACTGGATTCAAGCTAGCCTGGCTGATGAGGGCTGTTAGCCCGAAATCTGTCCCAGGGTGGTTGTTTCAAGTCCAGGGAAGACATAGCTTAGGAGTTCGGGCTGGGCTGGTCCCATGAGGCACAGGGTCAAGACTGATTTGCACATAGCTGTGTCTGAACTGGGGTGGCAAAGTGAGCTAAAAAATGATAATGGATTCAACCCAGATCTGTGACTGGGGGTGAGTGTTTGAAAAGTTTCAGCACTCCCTCCATCATCTTCTTGTGTTTGCTTTGTTCGCCCTAAGTTGACAGGGCATGCCCAGACGTAGGTCCCTTGCTCACTTTGCCACTGGATTCAAGCTAGCCTGGCTGATGAGGGCTGTTAGCCCTAAACATGTCCCAGGATACTTGTTTGTGGTCCAGGGAAGACATAGCTTAGCAGTTCGGGCTGGACTGTTCCCATGAGGAACAGGGTGAAAACTGATTTGCATATAGCTGTGTCTGAACTGGGGTGGCCAAGTGAGGTAAAGAAAGATGATAGATTCAACCCAGATCTGTGACTGGGGGTGAATGTTTGAAAAGTTTCAGCACTCCGTCCATCATCTCCTTGTGTATGCTTTCTTCGCCCTAAGTTGGCTGGGTATGCCCAGACATGGGTCCTTTGCTCACTTTGCCACTGGATTCAAGCTAGCGTGGCTGATGAGGGCTGTTAGCCCGAAACCTGTCCCAGAATGCTTGTTTCTAGTCCAGGGAAGACATAGCTTAGGAGTTCGGGCTGGGCTGGTCCCATGAGGCACAGGGTCAAGACTGATTTGCACATAGCTGTGTCTGAACTGGGGTGGCAAAGTGAGCTAAAGAATGACGAGGGATTCAACTCAGATCTGTGACGGGGGGAGTGTTTGAAAAGGTTCAGCACTCCATCCATCATCTTCTTGTGTTTGCTTTGTTTTCCCTAAGTTGGCAGGGTATGCCCAGATGTGGGTCCCTTGCTCACTTTCCCACTGGATTCAAGCTAGCCTGGCTGATGAGGGCTGTTAGCCCGAACCCGGTCCCCCGAAGGATGTTTGTTTACGGTCCAGGGAAGACATAGCTTAGGAGTTCGGTCTGGACGGTTCCCATGAGGCACAGGGTCAAGACTGATTTGCATATAGCTGTGTCTGAACTGGGGTGGCAAAGTGAGCTAAAGAATGATGATGGATTCAACCCAGATCTGTGACGGGGTGAGTGTTTGAAAAGTTTCAGCACTTTCTCCATCATCTACTTGTGTTTGCTTTGTTCGCCATAAGTTGGCAGGGCATGCCCAGACGTGGGTCCCTTGCTCACTTTGCCACTGGATTCAAGTTAGCCTAGCTGATGAGGGCTGTTAGCCAGAAACCGGTCCCAGGATGCTTGTTTTCAGTCCAGGGAAGACATAGTTTAGAAGTTCGGGCTGGACTGTTCCCATGAGGCACAGGGTCAAGACTGATTTCCATATAGCTGTGTCTGAACTGGAGTGGCAAATTGAGCTAAAGAATGACAAGGGATTCAACTCAGATCTGTGACTGGGCGTGAGTGTTTGGAAAGGTTCAGCACTCCATCCATCATCTACTTGTGTTTGCTTTGTTTGCCCTAAGTTGGCAGGGTATGCCCAGACGTGGGTCCATTGCTCACTTTCCCACTGGATTCAAGCTAGCCTGGCTGATGATGGCTGTTAGCCAAAAACCGGCCCCAGAATGTTTATTTCCGGTCCAGGGAAGACATAGCTTAGCAGTTCGGCCTGGACGGTTCCCATGAGGCACAGGGTCAAGACTGATTTGCATATAGCTGTGTCTGAACTGGTGTAGCAAAGTGAGCTAAAGAATGATGATGGATTCAACCCAGATCTGTGACGGGGTGAGTGTTTGAAAAGTTTCAGCACTTCCTCCATCATCTTCTTGTGTTTGCTTTGTTCGCCCTAAGTTGGCAGGGCATGCCCAGACGTGGGTCCCTTGCTCACTTTGCCACTGAATTCAAGTTAGCCTAGCTGATGAGGGCTGTTAGCCAGAAACCGGTCCCAGGGTGCTTGTTTTCGGTCCAGGGAAGACATAGTTTAGCAGATCCGGCTGGACTGTTCCCATGAGGCACAGGGTCAAGACTGATTTGCATATAGCTGTGTCTGAACTGGGGTGGCAAAGTGGGCTAAAGAATGACGAGGGATTCAACCCAGATCTGTGACTGGGGGTCAGTTTTTGAAAAGTTTCAGCACTCCGTCCATCATCTCCTTGTGTTTGGTTTGTTTGCCCTAAGTTGGCAGGGTATGCCCAGACGTGGGTCCCTTGCTCACTTTGGCACTGGATTCAAGATAGCCTGGCTGATGAGGGCTGTGAGCCCGAAACCGGTCCCAGGATTCTCGTTTCCGGTCCAGGGAAGACATAGCTTAGCAGTTTGGGTTGGACTGTTCCCATGAGGTACAGGGTGAAGACTGATTTGCATATAGCTGTGTCTGAACTGGGGTGGCAAAGTGAGCTAAAGATTGATGATGGATTCAACCCAGATCTGTGTCTGGGGGTGAGTGTTTGAAAAGTTTCAGCACTCCATCCATCATCTTCTTGTGTTTGATTTGTTCGCCTTAAGTTGACAGGGCATGCCCAGACGTGGGTCCCTTGCTCACTTTGCCACTGGATTCAAGCTAGCCTGGCTGATGAGGGCTGTTATCCCGAAACCTATCCCAGGATGCTTGTTTCCAGTCCAGGGAAGACATAGCTTAGCAGTTCGGGCTGGACTGTTCCCATGAGGAACAGGGTGAAAACTGATTTGCATATAGCTGTGTCTGAACTGGGGTGGCAAAGTGAGGTAAAGAAAGATGATAGATTCAACCCAGATCTGTGACTGGGGGTGAGTGTTTGAAAAGTTTCAGCACTCCATCCATCATCTCCTTGTGTTTGCTTTGTTCGCCCTAAGTTGACAGGGCATGCCCAGACGTGGGTCCCTTGCTCACTTTGCCACTGGATTCAAGCTAGCCTGGCTGATGAGGGCTGTTAGCCCGAACCCGGCCGCAGGACGTTTGTTTCCGGTCCAGGGAAGACATAGCTTAACAGTTCGGTCTGGACGGTTCCCATGAGGCACAGGGTCAAGACTGATTTGCATATAGCTGTGTCTGAACTGGGGTGGCAAAGTGAGCTAAAGAATGATGATGGATTCAACCCAGATCTGTGACGGGGTGAGTGTTTGAAAAGTTTCAGCACTTCCTCCATCATCTACTTGTGTTTGCTTTTTTCGCTCTAAGTTGGCAGGGCATGCCCAGACGTGGGTCCCTTGCTCACTTTGCCACTGGATTCAAGTTAGCCTAGCTGATGAGGGCTGTTAGCCAGAAACCGGTCCCAGGATGCTTGTTTTCAGTCCAGGGAAGACATAGTTTAGCAGTTCGGGCTGGACTGTTCCCATGAGGCACAGGGTCAAGACTGATTTGCATATAGCTGTGTCTGAACTGGGGTGGCAAAGTGAGCTAAAGAATGACGAGGGAATCAACCCAGATCTGTGACTGGGGGTCAGTTTTTGAAAAGTTTCAGCACTCTGTCCATCGTCTCCTTGTGTTTGGTTTGTTTGCCCTAAGTTGGCAGGGTATGCCCAGACGTGGGTCCCTTGCTCACTTTGGCACTGGATTCAAGCTAGCCTTGCTGATGAGGGCTGGGAGCCCGAAACCAGTCCCAGGATTTTCGTTTCCGGTCCAGGGAAGACATAGCTTAGCAGTTTGGGCTGGACTGTTCCCATGAGGTACAGGGTGAAGACTGATTTGCATATAGCTGTGTCTGAACTGGGGTGGCAAAGTGAGCTAAAGAATGATGATGGATTCAACCCAGATCTGTGACTGGGGGTGAATGTTTGAAAAGTTTCAGCACTCCGTCCATCATCTCCTTGTGTATGCTTTCTTCGCGCTAAGTTGGCAGGGTATGCCCAGACATGGGTTCTTTGCTCACTTTGCCACTGGATTCAAGCTAGCCTGGCTGATGAGGGCTGTTAGCCCTAAACACGTCCCAGGATACTTGTTTGTGGTCCAGGGAAGACATAGCTTAGCAGTTCGGGCTGGACTGTTCCCATGAGGAACAGGGTGAAAACTGATTTGCATATAGTTGTGTCTGAACTGGGGTGGCAAAGTGAGGTAAAGAAAGATGATAGATTCAACCCAGATCTGTGACTGGGGGTGAGTGTTTGAAAAGTTTCAGCACTTCCTCCATCATCTACTTGTGTTTGCTTTGTTCGCCCTAAGTTGGCAGGGCATGCCCAGACGTGGGCCCCTTGCTCACTTTGGCACTGGATTCAAGCTAGCCTGGCTGAAGAGGGCTGTGAGCCCGAAACCGGTCCCAGGATTCTCGTTTCCGGTCCAGGGAAGACATAGCTTAGCAGTTTGGGCTGGACTGTTCCCATGAGGTACAGGGTGAAGACTGATTTGCATATAGCTGTGTCTGAACTGGGGTGGCAAAGTGAGCTAAAGATTGATGATAGATTCAACCCAGATCTGTGTCTGGTGGTGAGTGTTTGAAAAGTTTCAGCACTCCATCCATCATCTTCTTGTGTTTGATTTGTTCGCCTTAAGTTGACAGGGCATGCCCAGACGTGGGTCCCTTGCTCACTTTGCCACTGGATTCAAGCTAGCCTGGCTGATGAGGGCTGTTATCCCGAAACCTATCCCAGGATGCTTGTTTCCAGTCCAGGGAAGACATAGCTTAGCAGTTCGGGCTGGACTGTTCCCATGAGGAACAGGGTGAAAACTGATTTGCATATAGCTGTGTCTGAACTGGGGTGGCAAAGTGAGGTAAAGAAAGATGATAGATTCAACCCAGATCTGTGACTGGGGGTGAGTGTTTGAAAAGTTTCAGCACTCCATCCATCATCTCCTTGTGTTTGCTTTGTTCGCCCTAAGTTGACAGGGCATGCCCAGACGTGGGTCCCTTGCTCACTTTGCCACTGGATTCAAGCTAGCCTGGCTGATGAGGGCTGTTAGCCCGAACCCGGCCGCAGGACGTTTGTTTCCGGTCCAGGGAAGACATAGCTTAACAGTTCGGTCTGGACGGTTCCCATGAGGCACAGGGTCAAGACTGATTTGCATATAGCTGTGTATGAACTGGGGTGGCAAAGTGAGCTAAAGAATGATGATGGATTCAACCCAGATCTGTGACGGGGTGAGTGTTTGAAAAGTTTCAGCACTTCCTCCATCATCTACTTGTGTTTGCTTTGTTCGCCCTAAGTTGGCAGGGCATGCCCAGACGTGGGTCCCTTGCTCACTTTGCCACTGGATTCAAGTTAGCCTAGCTGATGAGGGCTGTTAGCCAGAAACCGGTCCCAGGATGCTTGTTTTCAGTCCAGGGAAGACATAGTTTAGCAGTTCGGGCTGGACTGTTCCCATGAGGCACAGGGTCAAGACTGATTTGCATATAGCTGTGTCTGAACTGGGGTGGCAAAGTGAGCTAAAGAATGACGAGGGAATCAACCCAGATCTGTGACTGGGGGTCAGTTTTTGAAAAGTTTCAGCACTCTGTCCATCGTCTCCTTGTGTTTGGTTTGTTTGCCCTAAGTTGGCAGGGTATGCCCAGACGTGGGTCCCTTGCTCACTTTGGCACTGGATTCAAGCTAGCCTTGCTGATGAGGGCTGGGAGCCCGAAACCGGTCCCAGGATTTTCGTTTCCGGTCCAGGGAAGACATAGCTTAGCAGTTTGGGCTGGACTGTTCCCATGAGGTACAGGGTGAAGACTGATTTGCATATAGCTGTGTCTGAACTGGGGTGGCAAAGTGAGCTAAAGAATGATGATGGATTCAACCCAGATCTGTGACTGGGGGTGAATGTTTGAAAAGTTTCAGCACTCCGTCCATCATCTCCTTGTGTTTGCTTTCTTCGCCCTAAGTTGGCAGTGTATGCCCAGACATGGGTCCCTTGCTCACTTTGCCACTGGATTCAAGCTAGCCTGGCTGATGAGGGCTGATAGCCTGAAACCGGTCCCAGGTTGCTTGTTTCCGGTCCAGGGAAGACATAGCTTAGCAGTTTGGGCTGGACTGTTCCCATGAGGCACAGGGTCAAGACTGATTTGCATATAGTTGTGTCTGAACTGGGGTGGCAAACTGAGCTAAAGAATGATGATGAATTCAACACAGATCTGTGACGGGGGTGAGTGTTTGAAAAGTTTCAGCAGACTGTCCATCATCTCCTTGTGTTTGGTTTGTTTGTCCTAAGTTGGCAGGGTATGCCCAGACGTGGGTCCCTTGCTCACGTTGGCACTGGATTCAAGCTAGCCTGGCTGATGAGGGCTGTGAGCCCAAAACTGGTCCCAGGATTCTCGTTTCCGGTCCAGGGAAGACATAGCTTAGCAGTTTGGGCTGGACTGTTCCCAAGAGGTACAGGGTGAAGACTGATTTGCATATAGCTGTGTCTGAACTGGGGTGGCAAAGTGAGCTAAAGAATGATGATGGATTGAACCCAGATCTGTGACTTAGGGTGAGTGTTTGAAAAGTTTCAGCACTCCATCTATCATCTTCTTGTGTTTGCTTTGTTCGCCCTAAGTTGGCAGGGTATGCCCAGACGTGGGTCCCTTGCTCACTTTGACACTGGATTCAAGCTAGCCTGGCTGATGAGGGCTGTTAGCCCGAAACCTGTCCCAGGATGCTTGTTTCCGGTCCAGGGAAGACATAGCTTAGCAGTTCAGGCTGGGCCGGTCCCATGAGGCAGAGGGTCAAGACTGATTTGCACATAGATGTGTCTGAGCTGGGGTGGCAAAGTGAGCTAAAGAATGATGATGGGTTCAACCCAGATCTGTGACTGGGGTGAATGTTTGAAAAGTTTCAGTACTCCATCCATCATCTCCTTGTGTTTGCTTTCTTCGCCCTAAGTTGGCAGGGTATGCCCAGACATGGGTCCCTTGCTCACTTTGCCACTGGATTCAAGCTAGCCTGGCTGTTGAGGGCTGTTAGCCCTAAACAGGTCCCAGGATACTTGTTTGTGGTCCAGGGAAGACATAGCTTAGCAGTTTGGGCTGGACTGTTCCCATGAGGCACAGGGTGAAGACTGATTTGCATATAGCTGTGTCTAAACTGGGGTGGCAAAGTGAGCTCAAGAATGATGATGGATTCAACCCAGATCTGTGACTGGGGGTGAGTGTTTGAAAAGTTTCAGCACTTCCTCCATCATCTACTTGTGTTTGCTTTGTTCGCCCTAAGTTGGCAGGGCATGCCCAGACGTGGGTCCCTTGCTCACTTTGCCACTGGATTCAAGTTAGCCTAGCTGATGAGGGCTGTTAGCCAGAAACCGGTCCCAGGATGCTTGTTTTCAGTCCAGGGAAGACATAGTTTAGCAGTTCGGGCTGGACTGTTCCCATGAGGCACAGGGTCAAGACTGATTTGCATATAGCTGTGTCTGAACTGGGGTGGCAAAGTGAGCTAAAGAATGACGAGGGAATCAACCCAGATCTGTGACTGGGGGTCAGTTTTTGAAAAGTTTCAGCACTCTGTCCATCGTCTCCTTGTGTTTGGTTTGTTTGCCCTAAGTTGGCAGGGTATGCCCAGACGTGGGTCCCTTGCTCACTTTGGCACTGGATTCAAGCTAGCCTTGCTGATGAGGGCTGGGAGCCCGAAACCGGTCCCAGGATTTTCGTTTCCGGTCCAGGGAAGACATAGCTTAGCAGTTTGGGCTGGACTGTTCCCATGAGGTACAGGGTGAAGACTGATTTGCATATAGCTGTGTCTGAACTGGGGTGGCAAAGTGAGCTAAAGAATGATGATGGATTCAACCCAGATCTGTGACTGGGGGTGAATGTTTGAAAAGTTTCAGCACTCCGTCCATCATCTCCTTGTGTTTGCTTTCTTCGCCCTAAGTTGGCAGTGTATGCCCAGACATGGGTCCCTTGCTCACTTTGCCACTGGATTCAAGCTAGCCTGGCTGATGAGGGCTGATAGCCTGAAACCGGTCCCAGGTTGCTTGTTTCCGGTCCAGGGAAGACATAGCTTAGCAGTTTGGGCTGGACTGTTCCCATGAGGCACAGGGTCAAGACTGATTTGCATATAGTTGTGTCTGAACTGGGGTGGCAAACTGAGCTAAAGAATGATGATGAATTCAACACAGATCTGTGACGGGGGTGAGTGTTTGAAAAGTTTCAGCAGACTGTCCATCATCTCCTTGTGTTTGGTTTGTTTGTCCTAAGTTGGCAGGGTATGCCCAGACGTGGGTCCCTTGCTCACGTTGGCACTGGATTCAAGCTAGCCTGGCTGATGAGGGCTGTGAGCCCAAAACTGGTCCCAGGATTCTCGTTTCCGGTCCAGGGAAGACATAGCTTAGCAGTTTGGGCTGGACTGTTCCCAAGAGGTACAGGGTGAAGACTGATTTGCATATAGCTGTGTCTGAACTGGGGTGGCAAAGTGAGCTAAAGAATGATGATGGATTGAACCCAGATCTGTGACTTAGGGTGAGTGTTTGAAAAGTTTCAGCACTCCATCTATCATCTTCTTGTGTTTGCTTTGTTCGCCCTAAGTTGGCAGGGTATGCCCAGACGTGGGTCCCTTGCTCACTTTGACACTGGATTCAAGCTAGCCTGGCTGATGAGGGCTGTTAGCCCGAAACCTGTCCCAGGATGCTTGTTTCCGGTCCAGGGAAGACATAGCTTAGCAGTTCAGGCTGGGCCGGTCCCATGAGGCAGAGGGTCAAGACTGATTTGCACATAGATGTGTCTGAGCTGGGGTGGCAAAGTGAGCTAAAGAATGATGATGGGTTCAACCCAGATCTGTGACTGGGGTGAATGTTTGAAAAGTTTCAGTACTCCATCCATCATCTCCTTGTGTTTGCTTTCTTCGCCCTAAGTTGGCAGGGTATGCCCAGACATGGGTCCCTTGCTCACTTTGCCACTGGATTCAAGCTAGCCTGGCTGTTGAGGGCTGTTAGCCCTAAACAGGTCCCAGGATACTTGTTTGTGGTCCAGGGAAGACATAGCTTAGCAGTTTGGGCTGGACTGTTCCCATGAGGCACAGGGTGAAGACTGATTTGCATATAGCTGTGTCTAAACTGGGGTGGCAAAGTGAGCTCAAGAATGATGATGGATTCAACCCAGATCTGTGACTGGGGGTGAGTGTTTGAAAAGTTTCAGCACTCTGTACATCATCTTGTATTTGATTTGTTCGCCCTAAGTTTGCAGGTTATGCCCAGACGTGGGTTCCTTGCTCACTTTGCCACTGGATTTAAGCTAGCCTGGCTGATGAGGGCTGTTAGCCCGAACCCGGTCGCCGGATGCTTGTTTCCGGTCCAGAGAAGACATTGCTTAGCAGTTTAGGCTGTACTGTTCCCATGAGGCACAGGGTCAAGACTGATTTGCATATAGCTGTGTCTGAACTGGGGTGGCAAAGTGAGCTAAAGAATGATGATGGATTCAACCCAGATCTGTGACTGGGGGTGAGTGTTTGAAAAGGTTCAGCACTCCATCCATCATCTACTTGTGTTTGCTTTGTTTGCCCTAAGTTGGCAGGGTATGCCCAGACGTGGGTCCCTTGCTCACTTTACCCCTGGATTCAAGCTAGCCTGGCTGATGAGGGCTGTTAGCCAGAAATCGGTCCCAGGATGTTTGTTTCCGGTCAATGGAAGACATAGCTTAGCAGTTCGGTCTGGACGGTTCCCATGAGGCACAGGGTCAAGACAGCTTTGCATATAGCTGTGTCTGAACTCTGGTGGCAAAGTGAGCTAAAGAATGATGATGGATTTAACCCAGATCTGTGACGGGGGAGTGTTTGAAAAGTTTCAGCACTTCCTCCATCATCTACTTGTGTTTGCTTTGTTCGCCCTAAGTTGGCAGGGTATGCCCAGACGTGGGTCCCTTGCTCACTTTGCCACTGGATTCAAGATAGCCTAGCTGATGAGGGCTGTTAGCCAGAAACCGGTCCCAGGATGCTTGTTTTCGGTCCCGGGAAGACATAGCTTAGCAGTTTGGGCTGGACTGTTCCCATGAGGCACAGGGTGAAGACTGATTTGCATATAGCTGTGTCTAAACTGGGGTGGCAAAGTGAGCTCAAGAATGATGATGGATTCAACCCAGATCTGTGACTGGGGGTGAGTGTTTGAAAAGTTTCAGCACTCTGTACATCATCTTGTATTTGATTTGTTCGCCCTAAGTTTGCAGGTTATGCCCAGACGTGGGTTCCTTGCTCACTTTGCCACTGGATTTAAGCTAGCCTGGCTGATGAGGGCTGTTAGCCCGAACCCGGTCGCCGGATGCTTGTTTCCGGTCCAGAGAAGACATTGCTTAGCAGTTTAGGCTGTACTGTTCCCATGAGGCACAGGGTCAAGACTGATTTGCATATAGCTGTGTCTGAACTGGGGTGGCAAAGTGAGCTAAAGAATGATGATGGATTCAACCCAGATCTGTGACTGGGGGTGAGTGTTTGAAAAGGTTCAGCACTCCATCCATCATCTACTTGTGTTTGCTTTGTTTGCCCTAAGTTGGCAGGGTATGCCCAGACGTGGGTCCCTTGCTCACTTTACCCCTGGATTCAAGCTAGCCTGGCTGATGAGGGCTGTTAGCCAGAAATCGGTCCCAGGATGTTTGTTTCCGGTCAATGGAAGACATAGCTTAGCAGTTCGGTCTGGACGGTTCCCATGAGGCACAGGGTCAAGACAGCTTTGCATATAGCTGTGTCTGAACTCTGGTGGCAAAGTGAGCTAAAGAATGATGATGGATTTAACCCAGATCTGTGACGGGGGAGTGTTTGAAAAGTTTCAGCACTTCCTCCATCATCTACTTGTGTTTGCTTTGTTCGCCCTAAGTTGGCAGGGTATGCCCAGACGTGGGTCCCTTGCTCACTTTGCCACTGGATTCAAGATAGCCTAGCTGATGAGGGCTGTTAGCCAGAAACCGGTCCCAGGATGCTTGTTTTCGGTCCCGGGAAGACATAGTTTAGCAGTTCGGGCTGGACTGTTCCGATGAGGCACAGGGTCAAGACCGATTTGCATATAGCTGTGTCTGAACTGGGGTGGCAAAGTGATCTAAAGAATGACGAGGGATTCAACCCAGATCTGTGACTGGGGGGCAGTTTTTGAAAAGTTTCAGCACTCCGTCCATCATCTCCTTGTGTTTGGTTTGTTTGCCCTAAGTTGGCAGGGTATGCCCAGACGTGGGTCCCTTGCTCACTTTGGCACTGGATTCAAGCTAGCCTGGCTTATGAGGGCTGTGAGCCCGAAACCGGTCCCAGGATTCTCGTTTCCGGTCCAGGGATGTTATGGCTTAGCAGTTTGGGCTGGACTGTTCCCATGAGGTACAGGGTGAAGGCTGATTTGCATATAGTTGTGTCTGAACTGGGGTGGGAAAGTGAGCAAAAGAATGATGATGGATTCAACACAGATGTGTGACTTGGGGTGAGTGTTTGAAAAGTTTCAGCACTCCATCCATCATCTTCTTGTGTTTGCTTTGTTTGCCCTAAGTTGGCAGGGTATGCCCAGATGTGGGTCCCTTGCTCACTTTGCCACTGGATTCCAGCTAGCCTGGCTGATAAGGGCAGTTAGCCCGAAACCTGTCCCAGGATGCTTGTATCCAGTCCAGGGAAGACATAGCTTAGCAATTTGGGGTGGACTGTTCCCATGAGGCACAGGGTGAAGACTGATTTGCATATAGCTGTATCTGAACTGGGGTGGCAAAGTGAGCCAAAGAATGATGATTTATTAAACCCAGATGTGTGACTGGGGGTGAGTGCTTGAAAAGTTTCAGCTCTCCGGCCATCATCTCCTTATTTTTGCTATGTTCACCCTAAGTTGGCAGGGTATGCTCAGACGTGGATCCCTGGCTCACTTTGCCACTGGATTCAAGCTAGCCTGACTGATGAGGGCTGTTAGCCCAAAACCAATCCCAGGATGCTTGTTTCCGGTCCAGCGAAGACATAGCTTAGTGGTTCGGGCTGGACTGTTCCCATGAGGCACAGGATCAAGACTGATTTGCATATAGCTGTGTGTGATCTGGGGTGGCAAAGTGAGCTAAAGAATGATGAGGGATTCAACCCAGATCTGTGACGGGGGTTGAAAGTTTGAAAAGTTTCAGCACTCCGTCCATCATCTCCTTGTGTTTGCTTTGTTCACCCTAAGTTAGCAGGGTATGACCAGACGTGGGTCCCTAGCTCACTTTGCCACTGGATTCAAGCTAGCCTGGCTGATGAGGGCTGTAATCCCTAAACCAGTCCCAGTATCTTGTTTGTGGTCCAGGGAAGAAATAGCTTAGCATTTCGGGCTGGACTCTTCCCATGAGGAGCAGGGTGAAGACTGATTTGCATATAGATGTGTCTGAACTGGGGTGGCAAAGTGAGCCAAAGAATGATGATGGATTCAACCCAGATCTGTGACTGGGGGTGAGTGTTTGAAAAGTTTCAGCACTCCGTCCATCATCTCCTTGTGTTTGCTTTGTTTGCCCTAAGTTGGCAGGGTATGCCCAGACGTGGGTCCCTTGCTCACTTTGCCACTGGATTCAAGCTAGCCTGGCTGATGAGGGCTAGTAGCCCGAACCCGGTCCCAGGATGCTTGTTTCCGGTCCAGGAAAGACATAGCTTAGCAGTTTGGCCTGGACTTTTCCTATGAGGCACAGGGTGAAGACAGATTTCCATATAGCTGTGTCTGAACTGGGGTGGGAAAGTGAGGTAAAGAATGATGATGGATTCAACCCAGATCTGTGAAGGGGGTGAGTGTTTGAAAAGTTTCAGCACTCTGTCCATCATCTCCTTGTGTTTGCTTTGTTCGCCCTAAGTTGGCAGGGTATGCCCAGACGTGGGTCCCTTGCTCACTTTGCCACTGGATTCAAGATAGTCTGGCTGATGAGGGGTGTTAGCCTGAAACCGGTCCCAGGATGCTTGTTTCCAGTCCAGGGAAGACATACCTTAGCAGTTTGGGCTTGACAGTTCCTATGATGCACAAGGTGAAGACTGATTTCCACATAGCTGTGTCTGAACTGGGGTGGGAAAGTGAGGTAAAGAATGATGATGGATTCAACCCAGATCTGTGACTGGGGGTCAGTGTTTGAAAAGTTTAATCACTCTGTCCATCATCTCCTTGTGTTTGGTTTGTTCGCCCTAAGTTGGCAGGGTATCCCCAGACGTGGGTCCTTGCTCACTTTGCCACTGGATTCAAGCTAGCCTGGCGGATGAGGGCTGTTTGCCCTAAACCGGTCTCAGGATGCTTGTTTCTGGTCCAGAGAAGACATAGCTTAGCAGTTCAGGCTGGACTGTTCCCATGAGGCACAGGGTGAAGACTGATTTGCATATAGCTGTGTCTAAACTGGGAGGCAAAGTGAGCTAAAGAATGACGAGGGATTCAACTCAGATCTGTGACTGGAGGTGAGTGTTTGAAAAGTTTCAGCAGACCGTCCATCATTTACTTGTGTTTGCTTTGTTCACCCTAAGTTGGCAGGGTATGCCCAGATGTGGGTCCCTTGCTCACTTTGCCACTGGATTCCAGCTAGCCCGACTGATGAGGGCTGTTAGCCCAAAACCGGTCCCAGGATGCTTGTTTCCTGTCCAGGGAAGACATAGCTTAGCAATTTAGGGTGGACTGTTCCCATGAGGCATAGGGTGAAGACTGATTTGCATATAGCTGTCTCTAATCTGGGGTGGCAACGTGAGCTAAAGAATGATGATTTATTCAACTGAGATCTGTGACTGGGGGTGAGTGCTTGAAAAGTTTCAGCCCTCCGTCCATCATCTCCTTGTTTTTGCTTTGTTCACCCTATGTTGGGAGGGTATGCTCAGACGTGGATCCCTGGCTCATTTTGCCACTGGATTCAAGCTAGCCTGACTGATGAGGGCTGATAGACCGAAATCGGTCGCAGGTTGCTTGTTTCCGGTCCAGGGAAGACATAGCTTAGCAGTTCGGGCTGGACTGTTCCCATGAGGCACAGGGTCAAGACTGATTTGCATATAGTTGTGTCTGAACTGGGGTGGCAAAGTGAGCTAAAGAATGAGAAGGGATTCAACCCAGATCTGTGACTGGGGGTCAGTGTTTGAAAAGTTTCAGCACTCCGTCCATCATCTTCTTGTGTTTGGTTTGTTTGCCCTAAGTTGGCAGGGTATGCCCAGACGTGTGTCCCTTGTTCACTTTGGCACTGGATTCAAGATAGCCTGGATGATGAGGGCTGTGAGCCCGAAACCGGTCCCAGGATGTTTTTTTCCGGTCCAGGGAAGACATAACTTAGCAGTTTGGGCTGGACTGTTCCCATGAGGTACAGGGTGAAGACTGATTTGCATATAGCTGTGTCTGAACTGGGGTGGCAAAGTGAGCTAAAGAATGATGATGGATTCTACCCAGATCTGTGACTTGGGATGAGTGTTTGAAAAGTTTCAGCACTCCATCCATCATCTTCTTGTGTTTGCTTTGTTCGCTCCTAAGTTGGCAGGGTATGCCCAGACGTGGGTCCCTTGCTCACTTTGCCACTGGATTCAAGCTAGCCTGGCTGGTGAAGGCTGTTAGCACGAAACCTGTCCAAGGGTGCTTGTTTCCAGTCCAGGGAAGACATAGTTTAGCAGTTCAGACTGGGCTGGTCCCATGAGGCACAGGGTCAAGACTGATTTGCACATAGCTATGTCTGAACTGGGGTGGCATAGTGAGCTAAAGAATGATGATGGATTCAACCAAGATCTGTGACTGGGGGTGAATGTTTGAAAAGTTTCAGCACTCCGTCCATCATCTTCTTGTGTTTGCTTTCTTTGCCCTAAGTTGGCAAGGTATGCCCAGACATGGGTCCCTTGCTCACTTTGCCACTGGATTCAAGCTAGCCTGGCTGATGTGGGCTGTTTGCCCTAAACAGGTCCGTGGATGCTTGTTTTTGGTCCAGAGAAGACATAGCTTAGCAGTTCGGGCTGGACTGTTCCCATGAGGAACAGGGTGAAGACTGATTTGCATATAGCTGTGTCTGAACTGGGGTGGCAAAGTGAGGTAAAGAAAGATGATAGATTCAACCCAGATCTGTGACTGGGGGTGAGTGTTTGAAAAGTTTCAGCACTCTGTTCATCATCTCTTTGTGTTTGCTTTGTTCACCCTAAGTTGGCAGGGTATACCCAGATGTGGGTCCCTTGCTCACTTTGCCACTGGATTCAAGCTAGCCTGGCTGATGAGGGCTGGTAGCCCGAAACCGGTCCCAGGATTCTTGATTCCGGTCCAGGGAAGACATAGCTTAGCAGTTCAGGCTGGACTGTTCCCATGAGGCACAGGGTGAAGACTGATTTGCATATAGCTGTGTCTGAACTGGGGTGTCAAAGTGAGCTAAAGAATGACAAGGGATTCAACTCAGATCTGTGACTGGGGGTGAGTATTTGAAAAGGTTTAGCACTCCGTCCATCATCTCCTTGTGTTTGCTTTGTTCGTCCTAAGTTGGCAGGGTATGCCCAGACTTGGGTCCCTTGCTCACTTTGCCACTGGATTCAAGATAGCCTGGCTGATGAGGGGTGTTAGCCCGAAACCGGTCCCAGGATGCTTGTTTCCGGTCCAGGGAAGACATACCTTAGAAGTTCGGGCTAAAAAGTTCCTATGAGGCACAAGATGAAGACTGATTTCCATATAGCTGTGTCTGAACTGGGGAGGGAAAGTGAGGTAAAGAATGATGATGGATTCAACCCAGATCTGTGACTGGGGGTGAGTGATTGAATAGTTTCAGCACTCCGTCCATCATCTCCTTGTGTTTGCTTTGTTCGCCCTAAGTTGGCAGGGTATGACCAGACGTGGGTCCCTAACTCACTTTACCAATGGATTCAAACTAGCCTGGCTGATGAGGGCTGTTAGCCAGAAACCAGTCCCAGGAAGCTTGTTTTCGGTCCAGGGAAGACATAGCTTAGCAGTTTGAGCTGGACTGTTCCCATGAGGCACAGGGTCAAGACTTATTTGCATATAGCTGTGTCTGAACTGGGGTGGCAAAGTGAGCTAAAGAATGACAAGGGATTCAACCCAGATCTGTGAGGGGGGGGTCATTGTTTGAAAAGTTTCAGCACTCTGTCCATCATCTCCTTGTGTTTGGTTTGTTCGCCCTAATTGGCAGGGTATCCCCAGACGTGGGTCCTTGCTCACTTTGCCACTGGATTCAAGCTAGCCTGGCGGATGAGGGCTGTTTGCCCTAAACCGGTCTCAGGATGCTTGTTTCTGGTCCAGAGAAGACATAGCTTAGCAGTTCGGGCTGGACTGTTCCCATGAGGCACAGGGTCAAGACTGATTTGCATAGAGTTGTGTCTGAACTGGGGTAGCAAACTGAGCTAAAGAATGACGAGGGATTCAACCCAAATCTGTGACTGGGTGTCAGCATTTGAAAAGTTTCAGCACTCCGTCCATCAACTTCTTGTGTTTGGTTTGTTTGCCCTAAGTTGGCAGGGTATGCCCAGACGTGGGTCCCTTGCTCACTTTGGCACTGGATTCAAGATAGCCTGGATGATGAGGGCTGTGAGCCCGAAACCGGTCCCAGGATGTTTGTTTCCGGTCCAGGGAAGACATAGCTTAGCAGTTTGGGCTGGACTTTTCCCATGAGGTACAGGGTGAAGACTGATTTGCATATAGCTGTGTCTGAACTGGGGTGGCAAGGTGAGCTAAACAATGATGATGGATTCAACCCAAATCTGTGATGGGGGTGAGTGTTTGAAAAGTTTCAGCACTCCGTCCATCATCTCCTTGTGTTTGCTTTGTTCGCCATAAGTTGGCAGGGTATGCCCAGACTTGGGTCCCTTGCTCACTTTGCCTCTGGATTCAAGCTAGCCTGGGAGATGAGGACTGTTTCCCCTAAACCGGTCTCAGGATGCTTGTTTCTGGTCCAGGGAAGATATAGCTTAGCAGTTCGGGCTGGACTGTTACCATGAGGCACAGGGTCAAGACTGATTTGCATATAGCTGTGTCTAAACTGGGAGGCAAAGTGTGCTAAAGCATGACGATGGATTCAACTCAGATCTGTGACTAGGGGTGAGTGTTTGAAAAGTTTCAGCAGACCGTCCATCATCTACTTGTGTTTGATTTGTTCGCCCTAAGTTGGCAGTGTATGCCCAGACGTGGGTCACTTGCTCACTTTGCCACTGGATTCAAGCTGGCCTGGCTAATGAGGGCTGTTAGCCCGAAACAGGTCCCAAGATGTTTATTTCCGGTCCAGGTAAGACATAGCTTAGCAGTTCTGGCTGGACTGTTCCCATGAGGCACAGGGTGAAGACTGATTTGCACATAGCTGTGTCTGAACTGGGGTGGCAAGGTGAGCTAAACAATGATGATGGATTCAACCCAAATTTGTGATGGGGGTGAGTGTTTGAAAAGTTTCAGCACTCCGTCCATCATCTCCTTGTGTTTGCTTTGTTCGCCATAAGTTGGCAGGGTATGCCCAGACTTGGGTCCCTTGCTCACTTTGCCACTGGATTCAAGCTAGCCTGGGAGATGAGGGCTGTTAGCCCGAAACCAGTCCCAGGATGCTTGTTTCCGGTCCAGGGAAGACATACCTTAGCAGTGTGGGCTGGACTGTTCCCATTATTCACAGGGTAAAGACTGATTTGCATATAGCTGTCTTTGAACTCGGGTGGCAAAGTGAGCTAAAGAATGATGATGGATTGAACCCAGATCTGTGACTGGGGGTGAGTGTTTGAAAAGTTTCAGCACTCCGTCCATCATCTCCTTGTGTTTGCTTTGTTCACCCTAATTTTGCAGTGTATGTCCAGACGTGGGTCCCTAACTCACTTTGCCACTGAATTCAAGCTATCCTGGCTGATGAGGGCTGTTAACCAGAAATCGGTCCTAGGATGCTTGTTTTCGGTCCAGAGAAGACATAGCTTAGCAGTTCAGGCTGGACTGTTCACATGAGGCAGACGGTCAAGACTGATTTGCACATAGCTGTGTCTGAAATGGGGTGACAAAGTGAGCTAAAGAATGACGAGGGATTCAACTCAGATCAGTGACTGGGGGTGAGTGTTTGAAAAGTTTCAGTACTCCATCCATCATCTACTTGTGTTTGCTTTGTTTGCCCTAAGTTGGCAGGGTATGCCCAGAAGTGGGTCCCTTGCTCACTTTGCCACTGGATTCAAGCTAGCCTGGCTGATGAGGGCTGTTAGCCCGAAACCTGTCCCAGGATGCTTGTTTCCGGTCCAGGGAAGACATAGCTTAGCAGTTCGGGCTAAGCTGGTCCCATGAGGCACAGGGTCAAGACTGATTTGCACATAGCTGTGTCTGAACTGGGGTGGCAAAGTGAGCTAAAGAATGATGATGGATTCAAACCAGATCTGTGACTGGGGGTGAATGTTTGAAAAGTTTCAGCACTTCGTCCGTCATCTCCTTGTGCTTGCTTTGTTCGCCCTAAGTTGGCAGGGTATGCCCAGACATGGGTCCCTTGCTCACTTTGCCACTGGATTCAAGCTAGCCTGGCTGATAAGGGCTGTAATCCCTAAACCAGTCCCAGTATCTTGTTTGTGGTCCAGGGAAGAAATAGCTTAGCATTTCGGGCTGGACTCTTCCCATGAGGAACAGGGTGAAGACTGATTTGCATATAGATGTGTCTGAACTGGGGTGGCAAAGTGAGCCAAAGAATGATGATGGATTCAACCCAGATCTGTGACTGGGGGTGAGTGTTTGAAAAGTTTCAGCACTCCGTCCATCATCTCCTTGTGTTTGCTTTGTTTGCCCTAAGTTGGCAGGGTATGCCCAGACGTGGGTCCCTTGCTCACTTTGCCACTGGATTCAAGCTAGCCTGGCTGATGAGGGCTGTTAGCCCGAACCTGGTCCCAGGATGCTTGTTTCCGGTCCAGGAAAGACATAGCTTAGCAGTTTGGCCTGGACTTTTCCTATTAGGCACAGGGTGAAGACTGATTTCCATATAGCTGTGTCTGAACTGGGGTGGGAAAGTGAGGTAAAGAATGATGATGGATTCAATCCAGATCTGTGAAGGGGGTGAGTGTTTGAAAATGTTCAGCACTCTGTCCATCATCTCCTTGTGTTTGCTTTGTTCGCCCTAAGTTGGCAGGGTATGCCCAGACGTGGGTCCCTTGCTCACTTTGCCACTGGATTCAAGATAGCCTGGCTGATGAGGGGTGTTAGCCCGAAACCGGTCCCAGGATGCTTGTTTCCAGTCCAGGGAAGACATACCTTAGCAGTTCGGGCTTGACAGTTCCTATGATGCACAAGGTGAAGACTGATTTCCATATAGCTGTGTCTGAACTGGGGTGGGAAAATGAGGTAAAGAATGATGATGGATTCAACCCAGATCTGTGACTGGGGGTCAGTGTTTGAAAAGTTTAATCACTCTGTCCATCATCTCCTTGTGTTTGGTTTGTTCGCCCTAAGTTGGCAGGGTATCCCCAGACTTGGGTCCTTGCTCACTTTGCCACTGGATTCAAGCTAGCCTGGCGGATGAGGGCTGTTTGCCCTAAACCGGTCTCAGGATGCTTGTTTCTGGTCCAGAGAATACATAGCTTAGCAGTTCGGGCTGGACTGTTCCCATGAGGCACAGGGTCAAGACTGATTTGCATAGAGTTGTGTCTGAACTGGGGTGGCAAAGTGAGCTAAAGAATGACGAGGGATTCAACCCAAATCTGTGACTGGGTGTCAGCGTTTGAAAAGTTTCAGCACTCCGTCCATCAACTCCTTGTGTTTGCTTTGTTCGCCCTAAGTTGGCAGGGTATGCCCAGACGTGGGTCCCTTGCTCACTTTGGCACTGGATTCAAGATAGCCTGGATGATGAGGGCTGTGAGCCCGAAACCGGTCCCAGGATGTTTGTTTCTGGTCCAGGGAAGACATAGCTTAGCAGTTTGGGCTGGACTGTTCCCATGAGGTACAGGGTGAAGACTGATTTGCATATAGCTGTGTCTGAACTGGGGTGGCAAAGTGAGCTAAAGAATGATGATGGATTCAATCCAGGTCTGTGACTTGGGGTGAGTGTTTGAAAAGTTTCAGCACTCCATCCATCATCTTCTTGTGTTTGTTTTGTTCGCAGGGTATGCCCAGACGTGAGTCCCTTGCTCACTTTGCCACTGGATTCAAGCTAGCCTGGCTGATGAAGGCTGTTAGCATGAAACCTGTCCAAGTGTGCTTGTTTCCAGTCCAGGGAAGACATAGTTTAGCAGTTCAGACTGGGCTGGTCCCATGAGGCACAGGGTCAAGACTGATTTGCACATAGCTATGTCTGAACTGGGGTGGCAAAGTGAGCTAAAGAATGATGATGGATTCAACCAAGATCTGTGACTGGGGGTGAATGTTTGAAAAGTTTCAGCACTCCGTCCATCATCTTCTTGTGTTTGATTTCTTTGCCCTAAGTTGGCAAGGTATGCCCAGACATGGGTCCCTTGCTCACTTTGCCACTGGATTCAAGCTAGCCTGGCTGATGTGGGCTGTTTGCCCTAAACAGGTCCGTGGATGCTTGTTTTTGGTCCAGAGAAGACATAGCTTAGCAGTTCGGGCTGGACTGTTCCCATGAGGAACAGGGTGAAGACTGATTTGCATATAGCTGTGTCTGAACTGGGGTGGCAAAGTGAGGTAAAGAAAGATGATAGATTCAACCCAGATCTGTGACTGGGGGTGAGTGTTTGAAAAGTTTCAGCACTCTGTTCATCATCTCTTTGTGTTTGCTTTGTTCACCCTAAGTTGGCAGGGTATACCCAGATGTGGGTCCCTTGCTCACTTTGCCACTGGATTCAAGCTAGCCTGGCTGATGAGGGCTGGTAGCCCGAAACCGGTCCCAGGATTCTTGATTCCGGTCCAGGGAAGACATAGCTTAGCAGTTCAGGCTGGACTGTTCCCATGAGGCACAGGGTGAAGACTGATTTGCATATAGCTGTGTCTGAACTGGGGTGTCAAAGTGAGCTAAAGAATGACAAGGGATTCAACTCAGATCTGTGACTGGGGGTGAGTATTTGAAAAGGTTTAGCACTCCGTCCATCATCTCCTTGTGTTTGCTTTGTTCGTCCTAAGTTGGCAGGGTATGCCCAGACTTGGGTCCCTTGCTCACTTTGCCACTGGATTCAAGATAGCCTGGCTGATGAGGGGTGTTAGCCCGAAACCGGTCCCAGGATGCTTGTTTCCGGTCCAGGGAAGACATACCTTAGAAGTTCGGGCTAAAAAGTTCCTATGAGGCACAAGATGAAGACTGATTTCCATATAGCTGTGTCTGAACTGGGGAGGGAAAGTGAGGTAAAGAATGATGATGGATTCAACCCAGATCTGTGACTGGGGGTGAGTGATTGAATAGTTTCAGCACTCCGTCCATCATCTCCTTGTGTTTGCTTTGTTCGCCCTAAGTTGGCAGGGTATGACCAGACGTGGGTCCCTAACTCACTTTACCAATGGATTCAAACTAGCCTGGCTGATGAGGGCTGTTAGCCAGAAACCAGTCCCAGGAAGCTTGTTTTCGGTCCAGGGAAGACATAGCTTAGCAGTTTGAGCTGGACTGTTCCCATGAGGCACAGGGTCAAGACTTATTTGCATATAGCTGTGTCTGAACTGGGGTGGCAAAGTGAGCTAAAGAATGACAAGGGATTCAACCCAGATCTGTGAGGGGGGGGTCATTGTTTGAAAAGTTTCAGCACTCTGTCCATCATCTCCTTGTGTTTGGTTTGTTCGCCCTAATTGGCAGGGTATCCCCAGACGTGGGTCCTTGCTCACTTTGCCACTGGATTCAAGCTAGCCTGGCGGATGAGGGCTGTTTGCCCTAAACCGGTCTCAGGATGCTTGTTTCTGGTCCAGAGAAGACATAGCTTAGCAGTTCGGGCTGGACTGTTCCCATGAGGCACAGGGTCAAGACTGATTTGCATAGAGTTGTGTCTGAACTGGGGTGGCAAACTGAGCTAAAGAATGACGAGGGATTCAACCCAAATCTGTGACTGGGTGTCAGCATTTGAAAAGTTTCAGCACTCCGTCCATCAACTTCTTGTGTTTGGTTTGTTTGCCCTAAGTTGGCAGGGTATGCCCAGACGTGGGTCCCTTGCTCACTTTGGCACTGGATTCAAGATAGCCTGGATGATGAGGGCTGTGAGCCCGAAACCAGTCCCAGGATGTTTGTTTCCGGTCCAGGGAAGACATAGCTTAGCAGTTTGGGCTGGACTTTTCCCATGAGGTACAGGGTGAAGACTGATTTGCATATAGCTGTGTCTGAACTGGGGTGGCAAGGTGAGCTAAACAATGATGATGGATTCAACCCAAATCTGTGATGGGGGTGAGTGTTTGAAAAGTTTCAGCACTCCGTCCATCATCTCCTTGTGTTTGCTTTGTTCGCCATAAGTTGGCAGGGTATGCCCAGAGTTGGGTCCCTTGCTCACTTTGCCTCTGGATTCAAGCTAGCCTGGGAGATGAGGACTGTTTCCCCTAAACCGGTCTCAGGATGCTTGTTTCTGGTCCAGGGAAGATATAGCTTAGCAGTTCGGGCTGGACTGTTACCATGAGGCACAGGGTCAAGACTGATTTGCATATAGCTGTGTCTAAACTGGGAGGCAAAGTGTGCTAAAGCATGACGATGGATTCAACTCAGATCTGTGACTAGGGGTGAGTGTTTGAAAAGTTTCAGCAGACCGTCCATCATCTACTTGTGTTTGATTTGTTCGCCCTAAGTTGGCAGTGTATGCCCAGACGTGGGTCACTTGCTCACTTTGCCACTGGATTCAAGCTGGCCTGGCTAATGAGGGCTGTTAGCCCGAAACAGGTCCCAAGATGTTTATTTCCGGTCCAGGTAAGACATAGCTTAGCAGTTCTGGCTGGACTGTTCCCATGAGGCACAGGGTGAAGACTGATTTGCACATAGCTGTGTCTGAACTGGGGTGGCAAGGTGAGCTAAACAATGACGATGGATTCAACCCAAATTTGTGATGGGGGTGAGTGTTTGAAAAGTTTCAGCACTCCGTCCATCATCTCCTTGTGTTTGCTTTGTTCGCCATAAGTTGGCAGGGTATGCCCAGACTTGGGTCCCTTGCTCACTTTGCCACTGGATTCAAGCTAGCCTGGGAGATGAGGGCTGTTAGCCCGAAACCAGTCCCAGGATGCTTGTTTCCGGTCCAGGGAAGACATACCTTAGCAGTGTGGGCTGGACTGTTCCCATTATTCACAGGGTAAAGACTGATTTGCATATAGCTGTCTTTGAACTCGGGTGGCAAAGTGAGCTAAAGAATGATGATGGATTGAACCCAGATCTGTGACTGGGGGTGAGTGTTTGAAAAGTTTCAGCACTCCGTCCATCATCTCCTTGTGTTTGCTTTGTTCACCCTAATTTTGCAGTGTATGTCCAGACGTGGGTCCCTAACTCACTTTGCCACTGAATTCAAGCTATCCTGGCTGATGAGGGCTGTTAACCAGAAATCGGTCCCAGGATGCTTGTTTTCGGTCCAGAGAAGACATAGCTTAGCAGTTCAGGCTGGACTGTTCACATGAGGCAGACGGTCAAGACTGATTTGCACATAGCTGTGTCTGAACTGGGGTGACAAAGTGAGCTAAAGAATGACGAGGGATTCAACTCAGATCAGTGACTGGGGGTGAGTGTTTGAAAAGTTTCAGTACTCCATCCATCATCTACTTGTGTTTGCTTTGTTTGCCCTAAGTTGGCAGGGTATGCCCAGAAGTGGGTCCCTTGCTCACTTTGCCACTGGATTCAAGCTAGCCTGGCTGATGAGGGCTGTTAGCCCGAAACCTGTCCCAGGATGCTTGTTTCCGGTCCAGGGAAGACATAGCTTAGCAGTTCGGGCTAAGCTGGTCCCAAGAGGCACAGGGTCAAGACTGATTTGCACATAGCTGTGTCTGAACTGGGGTGGCAAATTGAGCTAAAGAATGATGATGGATTCAAACCAGATCTGTGACTGGGGGTGAATGTTTGAAAAGTTTCAGCACTTCGTCCGTCATCTCCTTGTGCTTGCTTTGTTCGCCCTAAGTTGGCAGGGTATACCCAGACATGGGTCCCTTGCTCACTTTGCCACTGGATTCAAGCTAGCCTGGCTGATAAGGGCTGTAATCCCTAAACCAGTCCCAGTATCTTGTTTGTGGTCCAGGGAAGAAATAGCTTAGCATTTCGGGCTGGACTCTTCCCATGAGGAACAGGGTGAAGACTGATTTGCATATAGATGTGTCTGAACTGGGGTGGCAAAGTGAGCCAAAGAATGATGATGGATTCAACCCAGATCTGTGACTGGGGGTGAGTGTTTGAAAAGTTTCAGCACTCCGTCCATCATCTCCTTGTGTTTGCTTTGTTTGCCCTAAGTTGGCAGGGTATGCCCAGACGTGGGTCCCTTGCTCACTTTGCCACTGGATTCAAGCTAGCCTGGCTGATGAGGGCTGTTAGCCCGAACCTGGTCCCAGGATGCTTGTTTCCGGTCCAGGAAAGACATAGCTTAGCAGTTTGGCCTGGACTTTTCCTATTAGGCACAGGGTGAAGACTGATTTCCATATAGCTGTGTCTGAACTGGGGTGGGAAAGTGAGGTAAAGAATGATGATGGATTCAATCCAGATCTGTGAAGGGGGTGAGTGTTTGAAAATGTTCAGCACTCTGTCCATCATCTCCTTGTGTTTGCTTTGTTCGCCCTAAGTTGGCAGGGTATGCCCAGACGTGGGTCCCTTGCTCACTTTGCCACTGGATTCAAGATAGCCTGGCTGATGAGGGGTGTTAGCCCGAAACCGGTCCCAGGATGCTTGTTTCCAGTCCAGGGAAGACATACCTTAGCAGTTCGGGCTTGACAGTTCCTATGATGCACAAGGTGAAGACTGATTTCCATATAGCTGTGTCTGAACTGGGGTGGGAAAATGAGGTAAAGAATGATGATGGATTCAACCCAGATCTGTGACTGGGGGTCAGTGTTTGAAAAGTTTAATCACTCTGTCCATCATCTCCTTGTGTTTGGTTTGTTCGCCCTAAGTTGGCAGGGTATCCCCAGACTTGGGTCCTTGCTCACTTTGCCACTGGATTCAAGCTAGCCTGGCGGATGAGGGCTGTTTGCCCTAAACCGGTCTCAGGATGCTTGTTTCTGGTCCAGAGAATACATAGCTTAGCAGTTCGGGCTGGACTGTTCCCATGAGGCACAGGGTCAAGACTGATTTGCATAGAGTTGTGTCTGAACTGGGGTGGCAAAGTGAGCTAAAGAATGACGAGGGATTCAACCCAAATCTGTGACTGGGTGTCAGCGTTTGAAAAGTTTCAGCACTCCGTCCATCAACTCCTTGTGTTTGCTTTGTTCGCCCTAAGTTGGCAGGGTATGCCCAGACGTGGGTCCCTTGCTCACTTTGGCACTGGATTCAAGATAGCCTGGATGATGAGGGCTGTGAGCCCGAAACCGGTCCCAGGATGTTTGTTTCTGGTCCAGGGAAGACATAGCTTAGCAGTTTGGGCTGGACTGTTCCCATGAGGTACAGGGTGAAGACTGATTTGCATATAGCTGTGTCTGAACTGGGGTGGCAAAGTGAGCTAAAGAATGATGATGGATTCAATCCAGGTCTGTGACTTGGGGTGAGTGTTTGAAAAGTTTCAGCACTCCATCCATCATCTTCTTGTGTTTGTTTTGTTCGCAGGGTATGCCCAGACGTGAGTCCCTTGCTCACTTTGCCACTGGATTCAAGCTAGCCTGGCTGATGAAGGCTGTTAGCACGAAACCTGTCCAAGTGTGCTTGTTTCCAGTCCAGGGAAGACATAGTTTAGCAGTTCAGACTGGGCTGGTCCCATGAGGCACAGGGTCAAGACTGATTTGCACATAGCTATGTCTGAACTGGGGTGGCAAAGTGAGCTAAAGAATGATGATGGATTCAACCAAGATCTGTGACTGGGGGTGAATGTTTGAAAAGTTTCAGCACTCCGTCCATCATCTTCTTGTGTTTGCTTTCTTTGCCCTAAGTTGGCAAGGTATGCCCAGACATGGGTCCCTTGCTCACTTTGCCACTGGATTCAAGCTAGCCTGGCTGATGTGGGCTGTTTGCCCTAAACAGGTCCGTGGATGCTTGTTTTTGGTCCAGAGAAGACATAGCTTAGCAGTTCGGGCTGGACTGTTCCCATGAGGAACAGGGTGAAGACTGATTTGCATATAGCTGTGTCTAAACTGGGGTGGCAAAGTGAGGTAAAGAAAGATGATAGATTCAACCCAGATCTGTGACTGGGGGTGAGTGTTTGAAAAGTTTCAGCACTCTGTTCATCATCTCTTTGTGTTTGCTTTGTTCACCCTAAGTTGGCAGGGTATACCCAGATGTGGGTCCCTTGCTCACTTTGCCACTGGATTCAAGCTAGCCTGGCTGATGAGGGCTGGTAGCCCGAAACCGGTCCCAGGATTCTTGATTCCGGTCCAGGGAAGACATAGCTTAGCAGTTCAGGCTGGACTGTTCCCATGAGGCACAGGGTGAAGACTGATTTGCATATAGCTGTGTCTGAACTGGGGTGTCAAAGTGAGCTAAAGAATGACAAGGGATTCAACTCAGATCTGTGACTGGGGGTGAGTATTTGAAAAGGTTTAGCACTCCGTCCATCATCTCCTTGTGTTTGCTTTGTTCGTCCTAAGTTGGCAGGGTATGCCCAGACTTGGGTCCCTTGCTCACTTTGCCACTGGATTCAAGATAGCCTGGCTGATGAGGGGTGTTAGCCCGAAACCGGTCCCAGGATGCTTGTTTCCGGTCCAGGGAAGACATACCTTAGAAGTTCGGGCTAAAAAGTTCCTATGAGGCACAAGATGAAGACTGATTTCCATATAGCTGTGTCTGAACTGGGGAGGGAAAGTGAGGTAAAGAATGATGATGGATTCAACCCAGATCTGTGACTGGGGGTGAGTGATTGAATAGTTTCAGCACTCCGTCCATCATCTCCTTGTGTTTGCTTTGTTCGCCCTAAGTTGGCAGGGTATGACCAGACGTGGGTCCCTAACTCACTTTACCAATGGATTCAAACTAGCCTGGCTGATGAGGGCTGTTAGCCAGAAACCAGTCCCAGGAAGCTTGTTTTCGGTCCAGGGAAGACATAGCTTAGCAGTTTGAGCGGGACTGTTCCCATGAGGCACAGGGTCAAGACTTATTTGCATATAGCTGTGTCTGAACTGGGGTGGCAAAGTGAGCTAAAGAATGACAAGGGATTCAACCCAGATCTGTGAGGGGGGGGTCATTGTTTGAAAAGTTTCAGCACTCTGTCCATCATCTCCTTGTGTTTGGTTTGTTCGCCCTAATTGGCAGGGTATCCCCAGACGTGGGTCCTTGCTCACTTTGCCACTGGATTCAAGCTAGCCTGGCGGATGAGGGCTGTTTGCCCTAAACCGGTCTCAGGATGCTTGTTTCTGGTCCAGAGAAGACATAGCTTAGCAGTTCGGGCTGGACTGTTCCCATGAGGCACAGGGTCAAGACTGATTTGCATAGAGTTGTGTCTGAACTGGGGTGGCAAACTGAGCTAAAGAATGACGAGGGATTCAACCCAAATCTGTGACTGGGTGTCAGCATTTGAAAAGTTTCAGCACTCCGTCCATCAACTTCTTGTGTTTGGTTTGTTTGCCCTAAGTTGGCAGGGTATGCCCAGACGTGGGTCCCTTGCTCACTTTGGCACTGGATTCAAGATAGCCTGGATGATGAGGGCTGTGAGCCCGAAACCGGTCCCAGGATGTTTGTTTCCGGTCCAGGGAAGACATAGCTTAGCAGTTTGGGCTGGACTTTTCCCATGAGGTACAGGGTGAAGACTGATTTGCATATAGCTGTGTCTGAACTGGGGTGGCAAGGTGAGCTAAACAATGATGATGGATTCAACCCAAATCTGTGATGGGGGTGAGTGTTTGAAAAGTTTCAGCACTCCGTCCATCATCTCCTTGTGTTTGCTTTGTTCGCCATAAGTTGGCAGGGTATGCCCAGACTTGGGTCCCTTGCTCACTTTGCCTCTGGATTCAAGCTAGCCTGGGAGATGAGGACTGTTTCCCCTAAACCGGTCTCAGGATGCTTGTTTCTGGTCCAGGGAAGATATAGCTTAGCAGTTCGGGCTGGACTGTTACCATGAGGCACAGGGTCAAGACTGATTTGCATATAGCTGTGTCTAAACTGGGAGGCAAAGTGTGCTAAAGCATTACGATGGATTCAACTCAGATCTGTGACTAGGGGTGAGTGTTTGAAAAGTTTCAGCAGACCGTCCATCATCTACTTGTGTTTGATTTGTTCGCCCTAAGTTGGCAGTGTATGCCCAGACGTGGGTCACTTGCTCACTTTGCCACTGGATTCAAGCTGGCCTGGCTAATGAGGGCTGTTAGCCCGAAACAGGTCCCAAGATGTTTATTTCCGGTCCAGGTAAGACATAGCTTAGCAGTTCTGGCTGGACTGTTCCCATGAGGCACAGGGTGAAGACTGATTTGCACATAGCTGTGTCTGAACTGGGGTGGCAAGGTGAGCTAAACAATGACGATGGATTCAACCCAAATTTGTGATGGGGGTGAGTGTTTGAAAAGTTTCAGCACTCCGTCCATCATCTCCTTGTGTTTGCTTTGTTCGCCATAAGTTGGCAGGGTATGCCCAGACTTGGGTCCCTGGCTCACTTTGCCACTGGATTCAAGCTAGCCTGGGAGATGAGGGCTGTTAGCCCGAAACCAGTCCCAGGATGCTTGTTTCCGGTCCAGGGAAGACATACCTTAGCAGTGTGGGCTGGACTGTTCCCATTATTCACAGGGTAAAGACTGATTTGCATATAGCTGTCTTTGAACTCGGGTGGCAAAGTGAGCTAAAGAATGATGATGGATTGAACCCAGATCTGTGACTGGGGGTGAGTGTTTGAAAAGTTTCAGCACTCCCTCCATCATCTCCTTGTGTTTGCTTTGTTCACCCTAATTTTGCAGTGTATGTCCAGACGTGGGTCCCTAACTCACTTTGCCACTGAATTCAAGCTATCCTGGCTGATGAGGGCTGTTAACCAGAAATCGGTCCCAGGATGCTTGTTTTCGGTCCAGAGAAGACATAGCTTAGCAGTTCAGGCTGGACTGTTCACATGAGGCAGACGGTCAAGACTGATTTGCACATAGCTGTGTCTGAACTGGGGTGACAAAGTGAGCTAAAGAATGACGAGGGATTCAACTCAGATCAGTGACTGGGGGTGAGTGTTTGAAAAGTTTCAGTACTCCATCCATCATCTACTTGTGTTTGCTTTGTTTGCCCTAAGTTGGCAGGGTATGCCCAGAAGTGGGTCCCTTGCTCACTTTGCCACTGGATTCAAGCTAGCCTGGCTGATGAGGGCTGTTAGCCCGAAACCTGTCCCAGGATGCTTGTTTCCGGTCCAGGGAAGACATAGCTTAGCAGTTCGGGCTAAGCTGGTCCCATGAGGCACAGGGTCAAGACTGATTTGCACATAGCTGTGTCTGAACTGGGGTGGCAAAGTGAGCTAAAGAATGATGATGGATTCAAACCAGATCTGTGACTGGGGGTGAATGTTTGAAAAGTTTCAGCACTTCGTCCGTCATCTCCTTGTGCTTGCTTTGTTCGCCCTAAGTTGGCAGGGTATGCCCAGACATGGGTCCCTTGCTCACTTTGCCACTGGATTCAAGCTAGCCTGGCTGATAAGGGCTGTAATCCCTAAACCAGTCCCAGTATCTTGTTTGTGGTCCAGGGAAGAAATAGCTTAGCATTTCGGGCTGGACTCTTCCCATGAGGAACAGGGTGAAGACTGATTTGCATATAGATGTGTCTGAACTGGGGTGGCAAAGTGAGCCAAAGAATGATGATGGATTCAACCCAGATCTGTGACTGGGGGTGAGTGTTTGAAAAGTTTCAGCACTCCGTCCATCATCTCCTTGTGTTTGCTTTGTTTGCCCTAAGTTGGCAGGGTATGCCCAGACGTGGGTCCCTTGCTCACTTTGCCACTGGATTCAAGCTAGCCTGGCTGATGAGGGCTGTTAGCCCGAACCTGGTCCCAGGATGCTTGTTTCCGGTCCAGGAAAGACATAGCTTAGCAGTTTGGCCTGGACTTTTCCTATTAGGCACAGGGTGAAGACTGATTTCCATATAGCTGTGTCTGAACTGGGGTGGGAAAGTGAGGTAAAGAATGATGATGGATTCAATCCAGATCTGTGAAGGGGGTGAGTGTTTGAAAATGTTCAGCACTCTGTCCATCATCTCCTTGTGTTTGCTTTGTTCGCCCTAAGTTGGCAGGGTATGCCCAGACGTGGGTCCCTTGCTCACTTTGCCACTGGATTCAAGATAGCCTGGCTGATGAGGGGTGTTAGCCCGAAACCGGTCCCAGGATGCTTGTTTCCAGTCCAGGGAAGACATACCTTAGCAGTTCGGGCTTGACAGTTCCTATGATGCACAAGGTGAAGACTGATTTCCATATAGCTGTGTCTGAACTGGGGTGGGAAAATGAGGTAAAGAATGATGATGGATTCAACCCAGATCTGTGACTGGGGGTCAGTGTTTGAAAAGTTTAATCACTCTGTCCATCATCTCCTTGTGTTTGGTTTGTTCGCCCTAAGTTGGCAGGGTATCCCCAGACTTGGGTCCTTGCTCACTTTGCCACTGGATTCAAGCTAGCCTGGCGGATGAGGGCTGTTTGCCCTAAACCGGTCTCAGGATGCTTGTTTCTGGTCCAGAGAATACATAGCTTAGCAGTTCGGGCTGGACTGTTCCCATGAGGCACAGGGTCAAGACTGATTTGCATAGAGTTGTGTCTGAACTGGGGTGGCAAAGTGAGCTAAAGAATGACGAGGGATTCAACCCAAATCTGTGACTGGGTGTCAGCGTTTGAAAAGTTTCAGCACTCCGTCCATCAACTCCTTGTGTTTGCTTTGTTCGCCCTAAGTTGGCAGGGTATGCCCAGACGTGGGTCCCTTGCTCACTTTGGCACTGGATTCAAGATAGCCTGGATGATGAGGGCTGTGAGCCCGAAACCGGTCCCAGGATGTTTGTTTCTGGTCCAGGGAAGACATAGCTTAGCAGTTTGGGCTGGACTGTTCCCATGAGGTACAGGGTGAAGACTGATTTGCATATAGCTGTGTCTGAACTGGGGTGGCAAAGTGAGCTAAAGAATGATGATGGATTCAATCCAGGTCTGTGACTTGGGGTGAGTGTTTGAAAAGTTTCAGCACTCCATCCATCATCTTCTTGTGTTTGTTTTGTTCGCAGGGTATGCCCAGACGTGAGTCCCTTGCTCACTTTGCCACTGGATTCAAGCTAGCCTGGCTGATGAAGGCTGTTAGCACGAAACCTGTCCAAGTGTGCTTGTTTCCAGTCCAGGGAAGACATAGTTTAGCAGTTCAGACTGGGTTGGTCCCATGAGGCACAGGGTCAAGACTGATTTGCACATAGCTATGTCTGAACTGGGGTGGCAAAGTGAGCTAAAGAATGATGATGGATTCAACCCAGATCTGTGACTGGGGTTGAATGTTTGAAAAGTTTCAGCACTCCGTCCACCATCTTCTTGTGTTTGCTTTCTTTGCCCTAAGTTGGCAAGGTATGCCCAGACATGGGTCCTTTGCTCACTTTGCCACTGGATTCAAGCTAGCCTGGCTGATGTGGGCTGTTTGCCCTAAACAGGTCCCAGGATGCTTGTTTTTGGTCCAGGGAAGACATAGCTTAGCAGTTCGGGCTAGACTGTTCCCATGAGAACCAGGCTGAAGACAGATTTGCATATAGCTGTGTCTGAACTGGGGTGGCAAAGTGAGGTAAAGAAAGATGATAGATTCAACCCAGATCTGTGACTGGGGGTGAGTGTTTGAAAAGTTTCAGCACTCTGTTCATCATCTCTTTGTGTTTGCTTTGTTCACCCTAAGTTGGCAGGGTATACCCAGATGTGGGTCCCTTGCTCACTTTGCCACTGGATTCAAGCTAGCCTGGCTGATGAGGGCTGGTAGCCCGAAACCGGTCCCAGGATTCTTGATTCCGGTCCAGGGAAGACATAGCTTAGCAGTTCAGGCTGGACTGTTCCTATGAGGCACAGGGTGAAGACTGATTTGCATATAGCTGTGTCTGAACTGGGGTGGCAAAGTGAGCTAAAGAATGACGAGGGATTCAACTCAGATCTGTGACTGGGGGTGAGTGTTTGAAAAGTTTTAGCACTCCGTCCATCATCTCCTTGTGTTTGCTTTGTTCGTCCTAAGTTGGCAGGGTATGCCCAGACGTGGGTACCTTGCTCACTTTGCCACTGGATTCAAGCTAGCCTGGCTGATGAGGGGTGTTAGCCCGAAACCGGTCCCAGGATGCTTGTTTCCGGTTCAGGGAAGACATACCTTAGAAGTTCGGGCTAGAAAGTTCCTATGAGGTACAAGATGAAGACTGATTTCCATATAGCTGTGTCTGAACTGGGGAGGGAAAGTGCGGTAAAGAATGATGATGGATTCAACCCAGATCTGTGACTGGGGGTGAGTGATTGAAAAGTTTCAGCACTCCGTCCATCATCTCCTTGTGTTTGCTTTGTTCACCCTAAGTTGGCAGGGTATGACCAGACGTGGGTCCCTAACTCACTTTACCAATGGATTCAAACTAGCCTGGCTGATGAGGGCTGTTAGCCAGAAACCAGTCCATGGAAGCTTGTTTTCGGTCCAGGGAAGACATAGCTTAGCAGTTTGAGCTGGACTGTTCCCATGAGGCACAGGGTAAAGACTTATTTGCATATAGCTGTGTCTGAACTGGGGTGGCAAAGTGAGCTAAAGAATGACAAGGGATTCAACCCAGATCTGTGAGGGGGGGTCAGTGTTTGAAAAGTTTCAGCACTCTGTCCATCATCTCCTTGTGTTTGGTTTGTTCGCCCTAATTGGCAGGGTTTCCCCAGACGTGGGTCCTTGCTCACTTTGCCACTGGATTCAAGCTAGCCTGGCGGATGAGGGCTGTTTCCCCTAAACCAGTCTCAGGATGCTTGTTTCTGGTCCAGGGAAGATATAGCTCAGCAGTTCGGGCTGGACTGTTACCATGAGGCACAGGGTCAAGACTGATTTGCATATAGCTGTGTCTAAACTGGGAGGCAAAGTGTGCTAAAGCATGACGATGGATTCAACTCAGATCTGTGACTAGGGGTGAGTGTTTGAAAAGTTTCAGCACTCCATCCATCATCTTCTTGTGTTGGGTTTGTTCGCTCCTAAGTTGGCAGGGTATGCCCAGACGTGGGTCCCTTGCTCACTTTGCCACTGGATTCAAGCTAGCCTGGCTGATGAAGGCTGTTAGCACGAAACCTGTCCAAGGGTGCTTGTTTCCAGTCCAGGAAAGACATAGTTTAGCAGTTCAGACTGGGCTGGTCCCATGAGGCACAGGGTCAAGACTGATTTGCACATAGCTATGTCTGAACTGGGGTGGCAAAGTGAGCTAAAGAATGATGATGGATTCAACCCAGATCTGTGACTGGGGGTGAATGTTTGAAACGTTTCAGCACTCCGTCCATCATCTTCTTGTGTTTGCTTTCTTTGCCCTAAGTTGGCAAGGTATGCCCAGACATGGGTCCCTTTCTCACTTTGCCACTGGATTCAAGCTAGCCTGGCTGATGTGGGCTGTTTGCCCTAAACAGGTCCGTGGATGCTTGTTTTTGGTCCAGGGAAGACATTTATTTATTTATGAAATTTTTGTGCGCAACTAATACCCTAAGGTGTCTAGGCGCAGCGAGATACTCCAGATTACAGCACAGATCAGACCGCATTCTCATTGATTAAAAAGCCAGGTCTTCAATAATTTGCGAAAGTTAACAAGGGTGGGTGCAGTTTTAATGTGCAAAGGAAGTAAGTTCCAGAGCACAGGCGTTGTTACCAAAAATCTCCTGTCACCCCAGGTGGCCGTTCTTGTGCGGGGGACATTCAAAAGATGGCTAGCTGCTGATCTTAGATTTTTTTTTGGGATGTACACCTGAAAAGCTGCTTTTAAAAACTTAGGTCCTATTTGATGAATGGCCTTATAGGCTATACAAAGGGCCTTAAATTTGATCCTGTTCTCAACCCTTAGCCAATGAAGATGGCGTATGGCTGCAGAACTGGAGTGTCGCCTAGGGATGTTAAGCAGGATCCGTGCTGCCATGTTTTGGACGGATTGAAGCTTGTTTAAGATGTATTTGTGTGTGCCAAGGAAGAGAGCATTTCCATAATCTAATTTTGAAAATGCTAGTGTGGTAACTAGTGTTTTTCCTGCAGAGACTGGTAAATACGGCAAGAGTTTTTTTATTTTCTTCAATACAAAGAAAGTAGCCGAAACGACCTTGTTAACATGGTATCCAAAAGATAACCTGGTATCAAAAATCACTCCCAGATTTCTGACCTTGGTGGCTGGCATCGGAGGCGGGCCCATCTGACTAGGCCACCATATGTGAGACCATTCTGGATGGATTGTGCTGTGCCAAAGGTCATAACCTCAGTTTTCTCCGCATTAAGTTTCAGGCAGTTACTGTGCATCCATGACTGTACACCCAGTAAACCCTCCTGAAACCCAGCTGCTACCACATAGCTTAGCAGTTCGGGCTGGACTGTTCCCATGAGGAACAGGGTGAAGACTGATTTGCATATAGCTGTGTCTGAACTGGCGTGGCAAAGTGAGGTAAAGAAAGATGATAGATTAAAGCCAGATCTGTGACTGGGGGTGAATGTTTGAAACGTTTCAGCACTCCGTCCATCATCTTCTTGTGTTTGCTTTCTTTGCCCTAAGTTGGCAAGGTATGCCCAGACATGGGTCCCTTTCTCACTTTGCCACTGGATTCAAGCTAGCCTGGCTGATGTGGGCTGTTTGCCCTAAACAGGTCCGTGGATGCTTGTTTTTGGTCCAGGGAAGACATTTATTTATTTATGAAATTTTTGTGCGCAACTAATACCCTAAGGTGTCTAGGCGCAGCGAGATACTCCAGATTACAGCACAGATCAGACCGCATTCTCATTGATTAAAAAGCCAGGTCTTCAATAATTTGCGAAAGTTAACAAGGGTGGGTGCAGTTTTAATGTGCAAAGGAAGTAAGTTCCAGAGCACAGGCGTTGTTACCAAAAATCTCCTGTCACCCCAGGTGGCCGTTCTTGTGCGGGGGACATTCAAAAGATGGCTAGCTGCTGATCTTAGATTTTTTTTTGGGATGTACACCTGAAAAGCTGCTTTTAAAAACTTAGGTCCTATTTGATGAATGGCCTTATAGGCTATACAAAGGGCCTTAAATTTGATCCTGTTCTCAACCCTTAGCCAATGAAGATGGCGTATGGCTGCAGAACTGGAGTGTCGCCTAGGGATGTTAAGCAGGATCCGTGCTGCCATGTTTTGGACGGATTGAAGCTTGTTTAAGATGTATTTGTGTGTGCCAAGGAAGAGAGCATTTCCATAATCTAATTTTGAAAATGCTAGTGTGGTAACTAGTGTTTTTCCTGCAGAGACTGGTAAATACGGCAAGAGTTTTTTTTATTTTCTTCAATACAAAGAAAGTAGCCGAAACGACCTTGTTAACATGGTATCCAAAAGATAACCTGGTATCAAAAATCACTCCCAGATTTCTGACCTTGGTGGCTGGCATCGGAGGCGGGCCCATCTGACTAGGCCACCATATGTGAGACCATTCTGGATGGATTGTGCTGTGCCAAAGGTCATAACCTCAGTTTTCTCCGCATTAAGTTTCAGGCAGTTACTGTGCATCCATGACTGTACACCCAGTAAACCCTCCTGAAACCCAGCTGCTACCACATAGCTTAGCAGTTCGGGCTGGACTGTTCCCATGAGGAACAGGGTGAAGACTGATTTGCATATAGCTGTGTCTGAACTGGCGTGGCAAAGTGAGGTAAAGAAAGATGATAGATTAAAGCCAGATCTGTGACTGGGGGTGAGTGTTTGAAAAGTTTCAGCACTCTGTTCATCATCTCTTTGTGTTTGCTTTGTTCACCCTAAGTTGGCAGGGTATACCCAGATGTGGGTCCCTTGCTCACTTTGCTACTGGATTCAAGCTAGCCTGGCTGATGAGGGCTGGTAGCCCGAAACCGGTCCCAGGATTCTTGATTCCGGTCCAGGGAAGACATAGCTTAGCAGTTCAGGCTGGACTGTTCCCATGAGGCACAGGGTGAAGACTGATTTGCATATAGCTGTGTCTGAACTGGGGTGGCAAAGTGAGCTAAAGAATGATGAGGGATTCAACTCAGATCTGTGACTGGGGGTGAGTGTTTGAAAAGTTTTAGCACTCCGTCCATCATCTCCTTGTGTTTGCTTTGTTCGTCCTAAGTTGGCAGGGTATGCCCAGACTTGGGTCCCTTGCTCACTTTGCCACTGGATTCAAGATAGCCTGGCTGATGAGGGGTGTTAGCCCAAAACCGGTCCCAGGATGCTTGTTTCCGGTCCAGGGAAGACATACCTTAGAAGTTCGGGCTAGAAAGTTCCTATGAGGCACAAGATGAAGACTGATTTCCATATAGCTGTGTCTGAACTGGGGAGGGAAAGTTAGGTAAAGAATGATGATGGATTCAACCCAGATCTGTGACTGGGGGTGAGTGATTTAAAAGTTTCAGCACTCCGTCCATCATCTCCTTGTGTTTGCTTTGTTCACCCCAAGTTGGCAGGGTATGACCAGACGTGGGTCCCTAACTCACTTTACCAATGGATTCAAACTAGCCTGGCTGATGAGGGCTGTTAGCCAGAAACCAGTCCCAGGAAGCTTGTTTTCGGTCCATGGAAGACATAGCTTAGCAGTTCGGGCTGGACTGTTACCATGAGGCACAGGGTCAAGACTGATTTGCATATAGCTGTGTCTAAACTGGGAGGCAAAGTGTGCTGAAGCATGACGATGGATTCAACTCAGATCTGTGACTAGGGGTGAGTGTTTGAAAAGTTTCAGCAGACCGTCCATCATCTACTTGTGTTTGATTTGTTCTCCCTAAGTTGGCAGTGTTTGCCCAGACGTGGGTCACTTGCTCACTTTGCCACTGGATTCAAGCTGGCCTGGCTAATGAGGGCTGTTAGCCCGAAACAGGTCCCAAGATGTTTATTTCCGGTCCAGGTAAGACATAGCTTAGCAGTTCTGGCTGGACTGTTCCCATGAGGCACAGGGTGAAGACTGATTTGCACATAGCTGTGTCTGAACTGGGGTGGCAAGGTGAGCTAAACAATGACGATGGATTCAACCCAAATTTGTGATGGGGGTGAGTGTTTGAAAAGTTTCAGCACTCCGTCCATCATCTCCTTGTGTTTGCTTTGTTCGCCATAAGTTGGCAGGGTATGCCCAGACTTGGGTCCCTTGCTCACTTTGCCACTGGATTCAAGCTAGCCTGGCAGATGAGGGCTGTTAGCCTGAAACCACTCCCAGGATGCTTGTTTCCGGTCCAGGGAAGACATACCTTAGCAGTTTGGGCTGGACTGTTCCCATTATTCACAGGGTGAAGACTGATTTGTATATAGCTGTCTTTGAACTCGGGTGGCAAAGTGAGCTAAAGAATGATGATGGATTGAACCAAGATCTGTGACTGGGGGTGAGTGTTTGAAAAGTTTCAGCACTCCGTCCATCATCTCCTTGTATTTGCTTTGTTCACCCTAATTTTGCAGTGTATGTCCAGACGTGGGTCCCTAACTCACTTTGCCACTGGATTCAAGCTAGCCTGGCTGATGAGGGCTGGTAGCCCGAACCCGGTCCCAGGATGCTTGTTTCCGGTCCAGGAAAGACATAGCTTAGCAGTTTGGCCTGGACTTTTCCTATGAGGCACAGGGTGAAGACTAATTTCCATATAGCTGTGTCTGAACTGGGGTGGGAAAGTGAGGTAAAGAATGATGATGGATTCAACCCAGATCTGTGAAGGGGGTGAGTGTTTGAAAAGTTTCAGCACTCTGTCCATCATCTCCTTGTGTTTGCTTTGTTCGCCCTAAGTTGGCAGGGTATGCCCAGACGTGGGTCCCTTGCTCACTTTGCCACTGGATTCAAGATAGCCTGGCTGATGAGGGGTGTTAGCCCGAGACCGGTCCCAGGATGCTTGTTTCCAGTCCAGGGAAGACATACCTTAGCAGTTCGGGCTTGACAGTTCCTATGATGCACAAGGTGAAGACTGATTTCCATATAGCTGTGTCTGAACTGGGGTGGGAAAGTGAGGTAAAGAATGATGATGGATTCAACCCAGATCTGTGACTGGGGGTCAGTGTTTGAAAAGTTGAATCACTCTGTCCATCATCTCCTTGTGTTTGGTTTATTCGCCCTAAGTTGGCAGGGTATCCCCAGACGTGGGTCCTTGCTCACTTTGCCACTGGATTCAAGCTAGCCTGGCTGATGAGGGCTGCTAGCCAGAAACCAGTCGCAGGATGTTTGTTTTCGGTCCAGGGAAGACATAGCTTAGCAGTTCAGGCTGGACTGTTCCCATGAGGCACAGGGTGAAGACTGATTTGCATATAGCTGTGTCTAAACTGGGAGGCAAAGTGAGCTAAAGAATGACGAGGGATTCAACTCAGATCTGTGACTGGGGGTGAGTGTTTGTAAAGTTTCAGCAGACCGTCCATCATTTACTTGTGTTTGCTTTGTTCACCCTAAGTTGGCAGGGAATGCCCAGATGTGGGTCCCTTGCTCACTTTGCCACTGGATTCCAGCTAGCCCGACTGATGAGGGCTGTTAGCCCAAAACCGGTCCCAGGATGCTTGTTTCCTGTCCAGGGAAGACATAGCTTAGCAATTTAGGGTGGACTTTTCCCATGAGGCATAGGGTGAAGACTGATTTGCATATAGCTGTCTCTGAACTGGGGTGGCAACGTGAGCTAAAGAATGATGATTTATTCAACCGAGATCTGTGACTGGGGGTGAGTGCTTGAAAAGTTTCAGTCCTCCGGCCATCATCTCCTTGTTTTTGCTTTGTTCACCCTATGTTGGGAGGGTATGCTTGGACGTGGATCCCTGGCTCATTTTGCCACTGGATTCAAGCTAGCCTGGCTGATGAGGGCTGATAGACTGAAATCGGTCGCAGGTTGCTTGTTTCAGATCCAGGGAAGACATAGCTTAGCAGTTCGGGCTGGACTGTTCCCATGAGGCACAGGGTCAAGACTGATTTGCATATAGTTGTGTCTGAACTGGGGTGGCAAAGTGAGCTAAAGAATGAGAAGGGATTCAACCCAGATCTGTGACTGGGGGTCAGTGTTTGAAAAGTTTCAGCTCTCCGTCCATCATCTTCTTGTGTTTGGTTTGTTTGCCCTAAGTTGGCAGTGTATGCCCAGACGTGGGTCCCTTGCTCACTTTGGCACTGGATTCAAGATAGCCTGGATGATGAGGGCTGTGAGCCCGAAACTGGTCCCAGGATGTTTGTTTCCGGTCCAGGGAAGACATAGTTTAGCAGTTTGGGCTGGACTGTTCCCATAAGGTACAGGGTGAAGACTGATTTGCATATAGGTGTATCTGAACTGGGGTGGCAAAGTGAGCTAAAGAATGATGATGGATTCAACCCAGATCTGTGACTTGGGGTGAGTGTTTGAAAAGTTTCAGCACTCCATCCATCATCTTCTTGTGTTTGTTTTGTTCGCAGGGCATGCGCAGACGTGGTCCCTTGCTCACTTTGCCACTGGATTCAAGCTAGCCTGGCTGATGAAGGCTGTTAGCACAAAACCTGTCCAAGGGTGCTTGTTTCCATTCCAGGGAGACATAGTTTAGCAGTTCAGACTGGGCTGGTCCCATGAGGCACAGGGTCAAGACTGATTTGCACATAGCTATGTCTGAACTGGGGTGGCAAAGTGAGCTAAAGAATGATGATGGATTCAACCCAGATCTGTGACTGGGGGTGAATGTTTGAAAAGTTTCAGCACTCCGTCCATCATCTTCTTGTGTTTGCTTTCTTTGCCCTAAGTTGGCAAGGTATGCCCAGACATGGGTCCCTTGCTCACTTTGCCACTGGATTCAAGCTAGCCTGGCTGATGTGGGCTGTTAGCCCTAAACAGGTCCCAGGATGCTTTTTTCTGGTCCAGGGAAGACATAGCTTAGCAGTTCGGGCTGGACTTTTCCCATGAGGAACAGGGTGAAGACTGATTTGCATATAGCTGTGTCTGAACTGGGGTGGCAAAGTGAGGTAAAGAAAGATGATAGATTCAACCCAGATCTGTGACTGGGGGTGAGTGTTTGAAAAGTTTCAGCACTCTGTTCATCATCTCTTTGTGTTTGGTTTGTTCACCCTAAGTTGGCAGGGTATACCCAGATGTGGGTCCCTTGCTCACTTTGCTACTGGATTCAAGCTAGCCTGGCTGATGAGGGCTGGTAGCCCGAAACCGGTCCCAGGATTCTTGATTCCGGTCCAGTGAAGACATAGCTTAGCAGTTCAGGCTGGACTGTTCCCATGAGGCACAGGGTGAAGACTGATTTGCATATAGCTGTGTCTGAACTGGGGTGGCAAAGTGAGCTAAAGAATGACGAGGGATTCAACTCAGATCTGTGACTGGGGGTGAGTGTTTGAAAAGTTTTAGCACTCCGTCCATCATCTCCTTGTGTTTGCTTTGTTCGCCCTAATAAGCAGGGTTTCCCCAGACGTGGGTCCTTGCTCACTTTGCCACTGGATTCAAGCTAGCCTGGCGGATGAGGGCTGTTTCCCCTAAACCGGTCTCAGGATGCTTGTTTCTGGTCCAGGGAAGATATAGCTTAGCAGTTCGGGCTGGACTGTTACCATGAGGCACAGGGTCAAGACTGATTTGCATATAGCTGTGTCTAAACTGGGAGGCAAAGTGTGCTAAAGCATGACGATGGATTCAACTCAGATCTGTGACTAGGGGTGAGTGTTTGAAAAGTTTCAGCACTCCATCCATCATCTTCTTGTGTTTGCTTTGTTCGCTCCTAAGTTGGCAGGGTATGCCCAGACGTGGGTCCCTTGCTCACTTTGCCACTGGATTCAAGCTAGCCTGGCTGATGAAGGCTGTTAGCACGAAACCTGTCCAAGGGTGCTTGTTTCCAGTCCAGGGAAGACATAGTTTAGCAGTTCAGACTGTGCTGGTCCCATGAGGCACAGGGTCAAGACTGATTTGCACATAGCTATGTCTGAACTGGGGTGGCAAAGTGAGCTAAAGAATGATGATGGATTCAACCCAGATCTGTGACTGGGGGTGAATGTTTGAAAAGTTTCAGCACTCCGTCCATCATCTTCTTGTGTTTGCTTTCTTTGCCCTAAGTTGGCAAGGTATACCCAGACATGGGTCCCTTTCTCACTTTGCCACTGGATTCAAGCTAGCCTGGCTGATGTGGGCTGTTTGCCCTAAACAGGTCCGTGGATGCTTGTTTTTGGTCCAGGGAAGACATAGCTTAGCAGTTCGGGCTGGACTGTTCCCATGAGGAACAGGGTGAAGACTGATTTGCATATAGCTGTGTCTGAACTGGGGTGGCAAAGTGAGGTAAAGAAAGATGATAGATTCAACCCAGATCTGTGACTGGGGGTGAGTGTTTGAAAAGTTTCTGCACTCTGTTCATCATCTCTTTGTGTTTGCTTTGTTCACCCTAAGTTGGCAGGGTATACCCAGATGTGGGTCCCTTGCTCACTTTGCCACTGGATTCAAGCTAGCCTGGCTGATGAGGGCTGGTAGCCCGAAACCGGTCCCAGGATTCTTGATTCCGGTCCAGGGAAGACATAGCTTAGCAGTTCAGGCTGGACTGTTCCCATGAGGCACAGGGTGAAGACTGATTTGCATATAGCTGTGTCTGAACTGGGGTGGCAAAGTGAGCTAAAGAATGACGAGGGATTCAACTCAGATCTGTGACTGGGGGTGAGTGTTTGAAAAGTTTTAGCACTCCGTCCATCATCTCCTTGTGTTTGCTTTGTTCGTCATAAGTTGGCAGGGTATGCCCAGACTTGGGTCCCTTGCTCACTTTGCCACTGGATTCAAGATAGCCTGGCTGATGAGGGGTGTTAGCCCGAAACCGGTCCCAGGATGCTTGTTTCCGGTCCAGGGAAGACATACCTTAGAAGTTCGGGCTAGAAAGTTCCTATGAGGCACAAGATGAAGACTGATTTCCATATAGCTGTGTCTGAACTGGGGAGGGAAAGTTAGGTAAAGAATGATGATGGATTCAACCCAGATCTGTGACTGGGGGTGAGTGATTGAAAAGTTTCAGCACTCCGTCCATCATCTCCTTGTGTTTGCTTTGTTCGCCCTAAGTTGGCAGGGTATGACCAGACGTGGGTCCCTAACTCACTTTACCAATGGATTCAAACTAGCCTGGCTGATGAGGGCTGTTAGCCAGAAACCAGTCCCAGGAAGCTTGTTTTCGGTCCAGAGAAGAAGACATAGCTTAGCAGTTTGAGCTGGACTGTTCCCATGAGGCACAGGGTCAAGACTTATTTGCATATAGCTGTGTCTGAACTGGGGTGGCAAAGTGAGCTAAAGAATGACAAGGGATTCAACCCAGATCTGTGAGGGGGGGTCAGTGTTTGAAAAGTTTCAGCACTCTGTCCATCATCTCCTTGTGTTTGGTTTGTTCGCCCTAATTGGCAGGGTATCCCCAGACGTGGGTCCTTGCTCACTTTGCCACTGGATTCAAGCTAGCCTGGCGGATGAGGGCTGTTTCCCCTAAACCGGTCTCAGGATGCTTGTTTCTGGTCCAGGGAAGATATAGCTTAGCAGTTCGGGCTGGACTGTTACCATGAGGCACAGGGTCAAGACTGATTTGCATATAGCTGTGTCTAAACTGGGAGGCAAAGTGTGCTGAAGCATGACGATGGATTCAACTCAGATCTGTGACTAGGGGTGAGTGTTTGAAAAGTTTCAGCAGACCGTCCATCATCTACTTGTGTTTGATTTGTTCGCCCTAAGTTGGCAGTGTATGCCCAGACGTGGGTCACTTGCTCACTTTGCCACTGGATTCAAGCTGGCCTGACTAATGAGGGCTGTTAGCCCGAAACAGGTCCCAAGATGTTTATTTCCGGTCCAGGTAAGACATAGCTTAGCAGTTCTGGCTGGACTGTTCCCATGAGGCACAGGGTGAAGACTGATTTGCACATAGCTGTGTCTGAACTGGGGTGGCAAGGTGAGCTAAACAATGATGATGGCTTCAACCCAAATTTGTGATGGGGGTGAGTGTTTGAAAAGTTTCAGCACTCCATCCATCATCTCCTTGTGTTTGCTTTGTTCGCCATAAATTGGCAGGGTATGCCCAGACTTGGGTCCCTTGCTCACTTTGCCACTGGATTCAAGCTAGCCTGGCAGATGAGGGCTGTTAGCCCGAAACCAGTCCCAGGATGCTTGTTTCCGGTCCAGGGAAGACATACCTTAGCACTTTGGGCTGGACTGTTCCCATTATTCACAGGGTGAAGACTGATTTGCATATAGCTGTCTTTGAACTCGGGTGGCAAAGTGAGCTAAAGAATGATGATGGATTGAACCCAGATCTGTGACTGGGGGTGAGTGTTTGAAAAGTTTCAGCACTCCGTCCATCATCTCCTTGTGTTTGCTTTGTTCACCCTAATTTTGCATTGTATGTCCAGACGGGGGTCCCTAACTCACTTTGCCACTGAATTCAAGCTATCCTGGCTGATGAGGGCTGTTAACCAGAAATCGGTCCCAGGATGCCTGTTTTCGGTCCAGAGAAGACATAGCTTAGCAGTTCAGGCTGGACTGTTCACATGAGGCACACGGTCAAGACTGTTTTGCACATAGCTGTGTCTGAACTGGGGTGACAAAGTGAGCTAAAGAATGACGAGGGATTCAACTCAGATCAGTGACTGGGGGTGAGTGTTTGAAAAGTTTCAGTACTCCATCCATCATCTACTTGTGATTGCTTTGTTTGCCCTAAGTTGGCAGGGTATGCCCAGAAGTGGGTCCCTTGCTCACTTTGCCACTGGATTCAAGCTAGCCTGGCTGATAAGGGATGTAATCCCTAAACAAGTCCCAGTATCTTGTTTGTGGTCCAGGGAAGAAATAGGTTAGCATTTCGGGCTAGACTCTTCCCATGAGGAACAGGGTGAAGACTGATTTCCATGTAGCTGTGTCTGAACTGGGGTGGGAAAATGAGGTAAAGAATGATGATGGATTCAACCCAAATCTGTGACTGGGTGTCAGCGTTTGTAAAGTTTCAGCACTCCGTCCATCAACTCCTTGTGTTTGCTTTGTTCGCCCTAAGTTGGCAGGGTATGCCCACACGTGTGTCCCTAACTCACTTTGCCACTGGATTCAAGCTAGCCTGGCTGCTGAGGGCTGCTAGCCAGAAACCAGTCGCAGGATGTTTGTTTTCAGTCCAGGGAAGACATAGCTTAGCAGTTCAGGCTGGACTGTTCCCATGAGGCACAGGGTGAAGACTGATTTGCATATAGCTGTGTCTAAACTGGGAGGCAAAGTGAGCTAAAGAATGACGAGGGATTCAACTCAGATCTGTGACTGGGGGTGAGTGTTTGTAAAGTTTCAGCAGACCGTCCATCATTTACTTGTGTTTGCTTTGTTCACTCTAAGTTGACAGGGTATGCCCAGATGTGGGTCCCTTACTCACTTTGCCACTGGATTCCAGCTAGCCTGGCTGATGAGGGCTGATAGACTGAAATCGGTCGCAGGTTGCTTGTTTCAGGTCCAGGGAAGACATAGCTTAGCAGTTCGGGCTGGACTGTTCCCATGAGGCACAGAGTCAAGACTGATTTGCATATAGTTGTGTCTGAACTGGGGTGGCAAAGTGAAGTAAAGAATGAGAAGGGATTCAACCCAGATCTGTGACTGGCGGTCAGTGTTTGAAAAGTTTCAGCACTCCGTCCATCATCTTCTTGTGTTTGGTTTGTTTGCCCTAAGTTGGCAGGGTATGCCCAGACGTGGGTCCCTTGCTCACTTTGGCACTGGATTCAAGATAGCCTGGATGATGAGGGCTGTGAGCCCGAAACCGGTCCCAGGATGTTTGTTTCCGGTCCAGGGAAGACATAGCTTAGCAGTTTGGGCTGGACTGTTCCCATAAGGTACAGGGTGAAGACTGATTTGCATATAGCTGTGTCTGAACTGGGGTGGCAAAGTGAGCTAAAGAATGATGATGGATTCAACCCAGATCTGTGACTTGGGGTGAGTGTTTGAAAAGTTTCAGCACTCCATCCATCATCTTCTTGTGTTTGTTTTGTTCGCAGGGCATGCGCAGACGTGGTCCCTTGCTCACTTTGCCACTGGATTCAAGCTAGCCTGGCTGATGAAGGCTGTTAGCACGAAACCTGTCCAAAGGTGCTTGTTTCCATTCCAGGGAAGACATAGTTTAGCAGTTCAGACTGGGCTGGTCCCATGAGGCACAGGGTCAAGACTGATTTGCACATAGCTATGTCTGAACTGGGGTGGCAAAGTGAGCTAAAGAATGATGATGGATTCAACCCAGATCTGTGACTGGGGGTGAATGTTTGAAAAGTTTCAGCACTCCGTCCATCATCTTCTTGTGTTTGCTTTCTTTGCCCTAAGTTGGCAAGGTATGCCCAGACATGGGTCCCTTGCTCACTTTGCCACTGGATTCAAGCTAGCCTGGCTGATGTGGGCTGTTTGCCCTAAACAGGTCCCAGGATGCTTGTTTTTGGTCCAGGGAAGACATAGCTTAGCAGTTCGGGCTGGAATTTTCCCATGAGGAACAGGGTGAAGACTGATTTGCATATAGCTGTGTCTGAACTGGGGTGGCAAAGTGAGGTAAAGAAAGATGATAGATTCAACCCAGATCTGTGACTGGGGGTGAGTGTTTGAAAAGTTTCAGCACTCTGTTCATCATCTCTTTGTGTTTGCTTTGTTCACCCTAAGTTGGCAGGGTATACCCAGATGTGGGTCCCTTGCTCACTTTGCTACTGGATTCAAGCTAGCCTGGCTGATGAGGGCTGGTAGCCCGAAACCGGTCCCAGGATTCTTGATTCCGGTCCAGGGAAGACATAGCTTAGCAGTTCAGGCTGGACTGTTCCCATGAGGCACAGGGTGAAGACTGATTTGCATATAGCTGTGTCTGAACTGGGGTGGCAAAGTGAGCTAAAGAATGATGAGGGATTCAACTCAGAACTGTGACTGGGGGTGAGTGTTTGAAAAGTTTTAGCACTCCGTCCATCATCTCCTTGTGTTTGCTTTTTTCGCCCTAATTGGCAGGGTTTCCCCAGACGTGGCTCCTTGCTCACTTTGCCACTGGATTCAAGCTAGCCTGGCGGATGAGGGCTGTTTCCCCTAAACCGGTCTCAGGATGCTTGTTTCTGGTCCAGGGAAGATATAGCTTAGCAGTTCGGGCTGGACTGTTACCATGAGGCACAGGTTCAAGACTGATTTGCATGTAGCTGTGTCTAAACTGGGAGGCAAAGTGTGCTAAAGCATGACGATGGATTCAACTCAGATCTGTGACTAGGGGTGAGTGTTTGAAAAGTTTCAGCACTCCATCCATCATCTTCTTGTGTTTGCTTTGTTCGCTCCTAAGTTGGCAGGGTATGCCCAGACGTGGGTCCCTTGCTCACTTTGCCACTGGATTCAAGCTAGCCTGGCTGATGAAGGCTGTTAGCACGAAACCTGTCCAAGGGTGCTTGTTTCCAGTCCAGGGAAGACATAGTTTATCAGTTTAGACTGGGCTGGTCCCATGAGGCACAGGGTCAAGACTGATTTGCACATAGCTATGTCTGAACTGGGGTGGCAAAGTGAGCTAAAGAATGATGATGGATTCAACCCAGATCTGTGACTGGGGGTGAATGTTTGAAAAGTTTCAGCACTCCGTCCATCATCTTCTTGTGTTTGCTTTCTTTGCCCTAAGTTGGCAAGGTATTCCCAGACATGGGTCCCTTGCTCACTTTGCCACTGGATTCAAGCTAGCCTGGATGATGTGGGCTGTTTGCCCTAAACAGGTCCGTGGATGCTTGTTTTTGGTCCAGGGAAGACATAGCTTAGCAGTTCGGGCTGGACTTTTCCCATGAGGAACAGGGTGAAGACTGATTTGCATATAGCTGTGTCTGAACTGGGGTGGCAAAGTGAGGTAAAGAAAGATGATAGATTCAACCCAGATCTGTGACTGGGGGTGAGGGTTTGAAAAGTTTCAGCACTCTCTTCATCATCTACTTGTGTTTGCTTTGTTCGCCCTAAGTTGGCAGGGTATACCCCGATGTGGATCCCTTGCTCACTTTGCCACTGGATTCAAGCTAGCCTAGCTGATGAGGGCTGTTAGCCAGAAACCGGTCCCAGGATCCTTGTTTTCGGTCCAGGGAAGACATAGTTTAGCAGTTCGGGGTGGACTGTTCCCATGAGGCACAGGGTGAAGACTGATTTGCATATAGCTGTGTCTGAACTGGGGTGGCAAAGTGAGCTAAAGAATGACGAGGGATTCAACTCAGATCTGTGACTGGGGGTGAGTGTTTGAAAAGTTTTAGCACTCCGTCCATCATCTCCTTGTGTTTGCTTTGTTCGTCCTAAGTTGGCAGGGTATGCCCAGACGTGGGTCCCTTGCTCACTTTGCCACTGGATTCAAGATAGCCTGGCTGATGAGGGGTGTTAGCCCAAAACCGGTCCCAGGATGCTTGTTTCCGGTCCAGGGAAGACATACCTTAGAAGTTCAAGCTAGAAAGTTCCTATGAGGCACAAGATGAAGACTGATTTCCATATAGCTGTGTCTGAACTGGGGAGGGAAAGTGAGGTAAAGAATGATGATGGATTCAACCCAGATCTGTGACTGGGGTTGAGTGATTGAAAAGTTTCAGCACTCCGTCCATCATCTCCTTGTGTTTGCTTTGTTCACCCTAAGTTGGCAGGGTATGACCAGACGTGGGTCCCTAACTCACTTTACCAATGGATTCAAACTAGCCTGGCTGATGAGGGCTGTTAGCCAGAAACCAGTCCCAGGAAGCTTGTTTTCAGTCCAGGGAAGACATAGCTTAGCAGTTTGAGCTGGACTGTTCCCATGAGGCACAGGTTGCTTGTTTCCGGTCATGGGAAGACATAGCTTTACAGTTCGGGCTGGACTGTTCCCATGAGGCGTAGTGTGAAGACCGATTTGCATATAGCTGTGTCTGAACTGGGGTGGCAAAGTGAGCTAAAGAATGACAAGGGATTCAACCCAGATCTGTGAGGGGGGGTCAGTGTTTGAAAAGTTTCAGCACTCTGTCCATCATCTCCTTGTGTTTGGTTTGTTCGCCCTAATTGGCAGGGTATCCCCAGACGTGGGTCCTTGCTCACTTTGCCACTGGATTCAAGCTAGCCTGGCGGATGAGGGCTGTTTCCCCTAAACCGGTCTCAGGATGCTTGTTTCTGGTCCAGGGAAGATATAGCTTAGCAGTTCGGGCTGGACTGTTACCATGAGGCACAGGGTCAAGACTGATTTGCATATAGCTGTGTCTAAACTGGGAGGCAAAGTGTGCTAAAGCATGACGATGGATTCAACTCAAATCTGTGTCTAGGGGTGAGTGTTTGAAAAGTTTCAGCAGACCGTCCATCATCTACTTGTGTTTGATTTGTTCGCCCTAAGTTGGCAGTGTATGCCCAGACGTGGGTCACTTGCTCACTTTGCCACTGGATTCAAGCTGGCCTGGCTAATGAGGGCTGTTAGCCCGAAACAGGTCCCAAGATGTTTATTTCCGGTCCAGGTAAGACATAGCTTAGCAGTTCGGGCTGGACTGTTCCCATGAGGAACAGGGTGAAAACTGATTTGCATATAGCTGTGTCTGAACTGGGGTGGCAAGGTGAGCTAAACAATGATGATGGATTCAACCCAAATTTGTGATGGGGGTGAGTTTTTGAAAAGTTTCAGCACTCCGTCCATCATCTCCTTGTGTTTGCTTTCTTCGCCCGAAGTTGGCAGGGTATGCCCAGACATGGGTCCCTTGCTCACTTTGCCACTGGATTCAAGCTAGCCTGGCTGATGAGGGCTGTTAGCCCTAAACACGTCCCAGGATACTTGTTTGTGGTCCAGGGAAGACATAGCTTAGCAGTTCGGGCTGGACTGTTCCCATGAGGAACAGGGTGAAAACTGATTTGCATATAGCTGTGTCTGAACTGGGGTGGCAAAGTGAGGTAAAGAAAGATGATAGATTCAACCCAGATCTGTGACTGGGGGTGAGTGTTTGAAAAGTTTCAGCACTCTCTTCATCATCTACTTGTGTTTGCTTTGTTCGCCCTAAGTTGGCAGGGTATACCCCGATGTGGATCCCTTGCTCACTTTGCCACTGGATTCAAGCTAGCCTAGCTGATGAGGGCTGTTAGCCAGAAACCGGTCCCAGGATCCTTGTTTTCGGTCCAGGGAAGACATAGTTTAGCAGTTCGGGCTGGACTGTTCCCATGAGGCACAGGGTCAAGACTGATTTCCATATAGCTGTGTCTGAACTGGGGTGGCAAAGTGAGCTAAAGAAGGATGAGGGATTCAATCCAGATCTGTGACTGGGGGTCAGTTTTTGAAAAGTTTCAGCACTCCATCCATCATCTCCTTGTGTTTGGTTTGTTTGCCCTAAGTTGGCAGGGTATGCCCAGACGTGGGTCCCTTGCTCACTTTGGCACTGGATTCAAGCTAGCCTGGCTGATGAGGACTGTGAGCCCCAAACCGGTTCCAGGAATCTCGTTTCCGGTCCAGGGAAGACATAGCTTAGCAGTTTGGGCTGGACTGTTCCCATAAGGTACAGGATGAAGAATGATTTGCATATAGCTGTGTCTGAACTGGGGTGGCAAAGTGAGCTAAAGAATGATGATGGATTCAACCCAGATCTGTGACTTAGGGTGAGTGTTTGAAAAGTTTCAGCACTCCATCCATAATCTTCTTGTGTTTGCTTTGTTCGCCCTAATTTGACAGGGCATGCCCAGACGTGGGTCCCTTGCTCACTTTGCCACTGGATTCAAGCTAGCCTGGCTGATGAGGGCTGTTAGCCCGAATACTGTCCCAGGATGCTTGTTTCCAGTCCAGGGAAGACATAGCTTAGCAGTTCGGGCTGGGCTGGTCCCATGAGGCACAGGGTCAAGACTGATTTGCACATAGCTGTGTCTGAACTGGGGTGGCAAAGTGAGCTAAAGAATGATGATGAATTCAACCCAGATCTGTGACTGGGGGTGAATGTTTGAAAAGTTTCAGCACTCCGTCCATCATCTCCTTGTGTTTGCTTTCTTCGCCCTAAGTTGGCAGGGTATGCCCAGACATGGGTCCCTTGCTCACTTTGCCACTGGATTCAAGCTAGCCTGGCTGATGAGGGCTGTTAGCCCTAAACACGTCCCAGGATACTTGTTTGTGGTCCAGAGAAGACATAGCTTAGCAGTTCGGGCTGGACTGTTCCCATGAGGAACAGGGTGAAAACTGATTTGCATATTGCTGTGTCTGAACTTGTGTCGGCAAAGTGAGGTAAAGAAAGATGATAGATTCAACCCAGATCTGTGACTGGGGGTGAGTGTTTGAAAAGTTTCAGCACTCTGTTCATCATCTCTTTGTGTTTGCTTTGTTCGCCCTAAGTTGGCAGGGTATACCCAGATGTGGATCCCTTGCTCACTTTGCAACTGGATTCAAGCTAGCCTGGCTGTTGAGGGCTGGTAGCCCGAAACCTGTCCCAGGATGCTTGTTTCCGGTCGAAGGAAGACATAGCTTAGCAGTACAGGCTGGACTGTTCCCATGAGGCACAGGGTCAAGACTGATTTGCATATAGCTGTGTCTGAACTGGGGTGTCAAAGTGAGCTAAAGAATGATGATGGATTCAACCCAGATCTGTGACGGGGTGAGTGTTTGAAAAGTTTCAGCACTTCCTCCATCATCCACTTGTGTTTGCTTTGTTCGTCCTAAGTTGTCAGGGCATGCCCAGACGTGGGTCCCTTGCTCACTTTGCCACTGGATTCAAGCTAGCCTAGCTGATGAGGGCTGTGAGCCCAAAACCGGTTCCAGGAATCTCGTTTCCGGTCCAGGGAAGACATAGCTTAGCAGTTTGGGCAGGACTGTTCCCATGAGGTACAGGGTGAAGAATGATTTGCATATAGCTGTGACTGAACTGGGGTGGCAAAGTGAGGTAAAGAAAGATGATAGATTCAACCCAGATCTGTGACTGGGGGTGAATGTTTGAAAAGTTTCAGCACTCTGTTCATCATCTCTTTGTGTTTGCTTTGTTCGCCCTAAGTTGGCAGGGTATACCCATATGTGGATCCCTTGCTCACTTTGCAACTGGATTCAAGCTAGCCTGGCTGTTGAGGGCTGGTAGCCCGAAACCGGTCCCAGGATGCTTGTTTCCGGTCGAAGGAAGACATAGCTGAGCAGTACAGGCTGGACTGTTCCCATGAGGCACAGGGTCAAGACTGATTTGCATATAGCTGTGTCTGAACTGGGGTGGCAAAGTGAGCTCAAGAATGATGATGGATTCAAACCAGATCGGTGACTGGGGGTGAGTGTTTGAAAAGTTTCAGTACTCTGTACATCATTTTGTGTTTGCTTTGTTCGCCCTAAGTTGGCAGGGTATGCCCAGACGTGGGTCCCTAACTCACTTTGCCACTGTATTCAAGTTTGCCTGGCTGATGAGGCTGTTAGCCAGAAACCAGTCGCAGAATGCTTGTTTTCGGATAAAGCGAAGACATAGCTTAGCAGTTTGGGCTGGACTCTTCCCATGAGGCACAGGGTGAAAACTGATTTGCATACAGCTGTGTCTAAACTGGGAGGCAAAGTGAGCTAAAGAATGACGAGGGATTCAACTCAGATCTGTGACTGGGGGTGAGTGTTTGAAAAGTTTCAGAAGACCGTCCATCATCTACTTGTGTTTGCTTTGTTCGCCCTAAGTTGGCAGGGTATGCCCAGATGTGGGTCACTTGCTCACTTTGCCACAGAATTCAAGCTAGCATGGCTAATGAGGGCTGTTAGCCCGAAACAGGTCCCAGGATGTTTATTTCCGGCCCAGGGAAGACATAGCTTAGCAGTTCTGGCTGGATTGTTCCCATGAGGCACAGGGTGAAGACTGATTTGCATATAGCTGTGTCTGAACTGGGGTGGCAAGTTGAGCTAAAGAATGATGATGGATTCAACCCATATCTGTGATGGGGTGAGTGTTTGAAAAGTTTCAGCACTCCGTCCATCATCTCCTTGTGTTTGCTTTGTTCGCCATAAGTTGGCAGGGTATGCCCAGACATGGGTTCCTTGCTCACTTTGCCACTGGATTCAAACTAGCCTGGTTGATGAGGGGTGTGAGCCCGAAACCGGTCCCAGGATGCTTGTTTCCGATCCAGGGAAGAAATAGCTTAGCAGTGCTGGCTGGACTGTTCCCATGAGGCACAGGGTGAAGACTGATTTCCATATAGCTGTGTCTGAACTGGGGTGGGAAAGTGAGGTAAAGAATTATGATGGATTCAACACAGATCTGTGACTTGGGGTCAGTGTTTGAAAAGTTTCAGCACTCCGTCCATCATCTCCTTGTGTTTGCTTTGTTCACCCTAAGTTGGCAGGGTATGCCCAGATGTGGGTCCCTTGCTCACTTTGCCACTGGATTCCAGCTAGTCTGGCTGATGAGGGCTGTTAGCCCAAAACCGGTCCCAGGATGCTTGTTTCCGGTCAAGGGAAGACATAGCTTAGCAATTTGGGGTGGACTTTTCCCATGAGGCACAGGGTGAAGACTGATTTGCAAATAGCTGTATCTGAACTGGGGTGGCAACGTGAGCTAAAGAATGATGATTTATTCAACCCAAATCTGTGACTGGGGGTGAGTGCTTGAAAGATTTCAGCCCTCCGTCCATCATCTCCTTGTTTTTGCTTTGTTCACCCTTAGTTGACAGGGTATGCTCAGACGTGGATCCCTGGATCACTTTGCCACGGGATTCAAGGTAGCCTGGCTGATGAGGGCTGTTAGCCCGATACCAGTCCCAGGATGCTTGTTTCCGGTCCAGGAAAGACATAGCTTAGCAGTTTGGGCTGGACTTTTCCTATGAGGCACACTGTGAAGACTGATTTGCATATAGCTATGTCTGAACTGGGGTGGCAAAGTGAGCTAAAGAATGACGAGGGATTCAACTCAGATCTGTGACTGGGGGTGAGTGTTTGTAAAGTTTCAGCACTCCATCCATCATCTACTTGTGTTTGCTTTGTTCGCCCTAAGTTGGCAGGGTATGACCAGATGTGGGTCCCTTGCTCACTTTGCCACTGGATTGAAGCTAACCTGGCTGATGAGGGCTGTTAGCCCGAAACCGGTCCCAGGATGTTTGTTTCCGGTCCAGGGAAGACATAGCTTAGCAGTTCGGTCTGGACTGTTCCCATGAGGCACAGGGTCAAGACTGATTTGCATATAGCTGTGTCTGAACTGGGGTGGCAAAGTGTCAGGGCTGTCTGGCCCAAGGTAAAGAATAAAACTTTAGTTAGGATCAGAGCCCTAGAAACTAATAAATTAGGGAAGAAGCGCTGCACCTTGAGGCCACTAAAAGATCGAGCTGAACCTAAGATGGCTGCCGGCATTGAAACAATAGAGCAGCAGGTTGGCGCTGTAGTGTTTCACCACAATCAGGATGATCCAGGTGTTGAATCGTTGCCGCGGTGCACTTCACCGGGATTCTGAGGAGAAGAGGTAGTTTAGCTTGCGTTGCGAAGTTTTAGTCAGGAGTGGATTCAACTTCGACGCTTTTCACTGAGTTTCGTTCTGAGTACAGGCCTTAGGAGAGAAGAAACTAAGTAAGACTATTCAAATATATTGGGAGTCTAACGGCTCAATTGTCAAGAGTTTTTGGGTTCAAGTATAGACTTAATTTTTTGGAACTAAAGCAAAAAAACAACTACTGGAATAAACAAGTGGTACCGCTTCAAGATAACAAGTACAGTAAAGGTGCAGTGACAATTTACTAGAAGTAAAATTACGAGAGACTAGTTTTCAAGAACTAATTAGCCGCTTCAAAGAGTTAGCATGGAGGCAAGAGAGTTAGAATACAATCCCTACGCACTCTCACCTTTTATCAAAAAGACCTACGGGTGTAGGTTCAGACATACATATTAGCCAGTAGAGAATAAACAACAGGATAGAGAGAGAGAAAACAAATAACTATGAGAGTCGTCATACTAGAAGACAGAATAAGGAAGGAATAGAAGATACTTACCGACCCAGAATCCAGTATTGGCGCTCTACGGAGATTAGATGGTGAGAAAACTGCAATAAAGAAAAGAATTAAACAAAAATATTTAGTATAGAAGGAAAGTAATAAATATATCAAATTATTAGTTGCAGCACCACAGAAGATTACACACAAGACTACATAAGAAGAATAGAAGAGAAGCATTGGTCACTCGTAACAGGGTAGGTGCTTAGGGAAGGTACCGACTATACATAGCACAAGAGGGTATGAGAGACAGGAAGATACTAACATCAAGAAATTGTATGTGTTCTATTTCTTAGCTCAACAACACCTGTAGCCCGCCAGAAAAATAGAAGAAGATTTTCGGGCGCAAACTAGACGAAAGAAGAAGACGTAGAGTGACTGTCTCTTCTCTGTCCCATCCCCTTTCCCCCCCTAGATTCCCTTGGTGTTTCGCTTAGTTATCAAAAAGCGAGCGCTGGGAAAGCTGGGAGAGGCATTGGGAAAAAGCGACATTCTGCTCCTGTGTGTTTTGGGAAGAGCTCTAGATTCTGACAGAGTGAAGTGCCCACATTTTTTAAAATTCACACCTGAGCAGAATGGCGGAAGGTTTGGATTTTAAGAAGTTAGGAGAAATTCTGCAAGGAATCCAAAGGGAGTTGATTTCAGTTAGAGAGGAGAATAGAGAGCTGAAAAAAGAAACTACAGATTTAACCTTGAAGATGGGTAGTCTAGTGTCTGGCCCAAATTATAAATATTCGGCATTTTCAGAAGGGAGTTCAGGAGATACACCAGTTTCTCAATCTAAGGTTACCACACAAGTAATTCACTCTTTGTCCCCGGTAATTCCCTTGGCTCCCCCTGAACGTTTCAGTGGAGATCCCCAAAAGGCCCAAGTGTTTCTGACACAATGCACATTACATTTTATGTGTCGTCCTGCACTTTTCCCCGATGCGCAGTCTCGAGTGGCGTTCATCCTGTCTTACTTGAGTGGGGATGCGGCATCGTGGTCCATGCCCTTGGTCACCAGCAATTCTACGATATTATATGATTTGGAAGAATTTAAAAAATAATTTCTTCAGATCTTTGACAGGAGAAGAGTTTCGCAAGCAACGGACAATGAGTTATTAGAAACTAAACAGGGCAATCGAGAACTAGTAGCCTACTTGGCCCAGTTTAATAAACTGGTTGTGGAGACAGAATGGCCGGAGAATAAAAGAGCCGCTGTGTTTTATCGAGGGTTAAAGGACGAACTAAAGGATGCACTGGCACAAGTGCCAAACCGACCCACAGAGATATCGGCATTAATAGATCTAGTCTTAGAAATCGACTTCCGTCAAATTGAGAGGAGAGGAAGCGAGATTATCGTCCCGGTGTGGCCAGATTTGATCGAATAAGGTCTGAAGGCAGCAAGGAGAATGATGCGACCCGTGGAGTAGAACCTATGCAAATTGGAACGATTCGTGGGACGCTTTCAAAAGAGGAGAAAGAAAAACGGAGAGCGAACAAACAATGCTTATATTGTTGTGGAACTGGTCATTTGGTCCGAGATTGTCCCAAGAAACCAAGACAGAAGACGTCGGAAAACGAATTGCACCACCAGGAAGAGGAGCGTGACTGGTGGTTGCTGATGTCAAGACAGCTCCAAAGGCGCATACCTTGGCGAATACCCTGCAGTCGGCTGCTCCGCATTTGGTGGTGATGATGACATTACGATACGGAGAAAGGATATTAGAAAAGGTCACCGTCATGATAGACTCCGGAGCTACGGGTAATTTTTGTGATTTAAGGTTTGCAGAGAAAATCGAATTGAAGTCTATTATAAAAGAAAAGAGTGAGGCGGTTCGAGCCGTCGATGGAACACATCTTTCATCTGGACCCATAATAAGCCATACAGAACTGGTGGAGATGGAATCCGAAGAAGGACATCGAGAAATCCTACAATTCAATTTAATAGATTCCCCGCAGTTCCAATTGATTTTGGGACTTCCATGGCTCACGGAGCACAATCCTACCATCGATTGGGAAGCTCGTACAGTGACATTGAACTCCAATTATTGTAAGGAAAATTGTTATCAGGAATGTTTTAAAGATCGAAAGAAAACGCCGGCAGTTCACTTAAGTGAAAAAGAATCTACGATTTGTGTGATAAATACAACAGAGCTGCCAGAAGAATATCAGGAGTTTCAGGATGTTTTCAGTGAAGTCGGAGCAGAGAGGCTTCCTCCGCATCGCAATTTTGATTGTAAAATCGATTTGGAACCTGGATCCAATCTTCCCTGTAGCAGAATATATGCCTTGACTGAGCGAGAAGACAAACACCTGAAAGAGTACATACGAAGGTATCTTGAGAATGGATTTATAAGACCATCGCAATCTCCGGTCTCCTCTCCACTATTTTTCATTCCGTGAAGAATGGAGATTTGAGAACCTGTATAGACTACAGAGCGATAAATCGGATTACAGTGAAAAATCGTTATCCTTTGCCTTTAATTTCCATATTAATGGATCAGGTGAAGGAAGCTAAAGTCTATACTAAATTGGATCTGCGAGGGGCGTACCACCTAGTCCGAATTCGGGAAGGAGATGAATGGAAGACGGCATTCAGAACCAAGCATGGGCTTTTTGAATATCAGGTCATGCCATATGGCTTATGCAATGCTCCCGCTGCTTTTCAACATTTCATCAACGATGTGTTGAAGGAATTCATTGATCGGAATGTAATCGTGTACATAGATGATATTCTCATTTATTCGAACACCGTGGAGGAACATGAAGAACATGTAAAGAAGGTTCTGCAGAAATTACGAGAGAATAGTATATTTGTGAAACTAGAGAAATGTGCAATTGGCATTTCCGCTGTGGAGTTTCTGGGATTTGTGCTTGCCCCGAGCGGAGTAACAATGGATGAAAACAAGATCAAGGCAGTGTTGGAATGGAAGTCTCCTAGCTCGGTGAAGGAAATCCAAAGTTTCATCGGATTTGCGAATTTCTATAGGAGGTTTATTCAAAACTTTTCTCAGAAGTTGATCCCAATGACAAGATTACTTAAGAAAGGGGTCAAATTCGAGTGGACAACGGAACCAGAAGAATCTTTTCATCAACTAAAGAAAGACTTCACCACAGCACCCATATTACAGCACCCTGATCCATCTGAGCCATTTTTTGTGGAAACAGACGCCTCCAATTGGGCCTTAGGAGGAGTATTATCCCAAAGGCACAAGGTCACAGGACAGTTGCACCCAGTGGCTTATCGCTCTAGGAAGTTAACGGCTGCCGAAGTCAACTACACAATTATGGAGAAAGAGTTGTTAGCCATTAAGGATGCATTCAAGGAATGGAGACACTACTTAATGGGGGCAAGGCACAAGGTGACTGTCTATACTGATCACAGGAACCTGAAATTTTTTAAATCAGCCAGAACCTTGACTCCTAGGCAGTTACAATGGTCATTATATTTCGCTGATTATGACTTCGTGATTACCTATCGTCCAGGATCGCAGAATGGTAAAGCTGATGCTTTGTCCAGGCAAGGTACAGAAGGAGACTTAGAAGAGGTCGAGGTTCAGACTATTATACCTGCTGAGAAGGTGATTGGAGCAGTGTTGTGAGAGTCACCGGAAAGAAGAAATCAGTCTTCTATGTCCTTGGCTGAAATGGAAAATTGGGCCAAGGAAGACCCTGGGTGAGAAATTCGAGAAGGTCAGCCGTATCATCATGGAGCTCTTTATCTCCCCACGGCAGAAATGCAGCAAAAGGCTTTGAAGGAGAGTCATGATGACATATTGGCTGGACATAAGGGCATTACGAAGACAGAAGATCTAGTGAGACGACGTTTTTGGTGGCCGAGTTTGATTAAGGATGTGCGTCATTATGTCACCACATGTGAGATCTGCGCTAGGGGAAAATCAGAACGCCAAGCTCCGATGGGGTTATTGCAACCCCTGCCCACTCCACCTTACCCTTGGCACACCATAACCTTAGATTTAATAGTAGATTTACCATCCAGTCAAGGTTATGATACAATTCTGGTATGCGTCGATGCATTCACTAAAATGGCCCATTTTATACCGTTAAAGGGAGTTCCTACGGCAGAAACCTTGGCGCATACCTTTAGTCAGAATATAGTTCGAGCCCATGGTATACCCAAGGTTTTGATTTCAGATAGGGGTTCCCAATTTCTATCCCATTTTTGAAAGGCATTTACAAGAAAATTGAGTATAGATTCCAGGTACACCACTAGTTATCATCCTGAAACAGATGGTCAAACTGAGCGCACCAATCAGGAATTAGAGCAGTATCTAAGGTTGTGTTTGCTAGAACAGGAGGGAGATTGGCCAGATTATTTGTGGGCTGCTGAGTTTGCACACAACAAGGCAAAGAATGTGTCCACAGGTTATACTCCTTTTTATCTGAACACAGGTAGACATCCCTGTCAATCCTTAGTCTTCCAGGAAGTAGACGTGCCAGCAGTAACAGATTTAGTCGAACACATGACACGAGTACATAGGTTAGCTACTGAAAATGTAACCAAAGCAAAAGAAAGTTACAAATTTTATGCAGATAAGAAAAGGAGGAAAGAACCAGATTTACAAGTCGGAGATAAGGTGTGGTTAAACACAAAAAATCTTAGACTTAAAGGAGTCAGAAAATTGCAGCCAAGATTTGCGTGTTCATCCCGTATTTCATGTCTCCTTATTAAAGAAGGTTTCCAAAGATCTACGAAGTAAAACCCCCCTAAACCAATCCAAACAGAGAAGGGTGAGGAATTCGAAGTACAGCAAGTATTAGATGCTAAGATAAGAAAAGGACGTTTGTACTATTTGTTGGACTGGAAAAATTACGGTCCAGAGGAAAGATCTTGGGAAATAGCATCAAACATACATGCCCCTAGGCTAATTAAGGAATTTCATAGAAGATTCCCAAATAAGCCCAAGCAGGGAAGAAGCTCCTTGAGGAGGGGTACTGTCAGGGCTGTCTGGCCCAAGGTAAAGAATAAAACTTTAGTTAGGATCAGAGCCCTAGAAACTAATAAATTAGGGAAGAAGCGCTGCACCTTGAGTCCACTAAAAGATCGAGCTGAACCTAAGATGGCCGTCGGCATTGAAACAATAGAGCAGCAGGTTGGCGCTTTAGTGTTTCACCACAATCAGGATGATCCAGGTGTTGAATCGTTGCCGCGGTGCACTTCACCGCGATTCTGAGGAGAAGAGGTAGCTTAGCTTGCGTCGCGAAGTTTTATTCAGGAGTGGATTCAACTTCGACGCTTTTCACGGAGTTTCGTTCTGAGTACAGGCCTGAGGAGAGAAGAAACTAAGTAAGACTGTTCCAATATATTGGGAGTCTAACGGCTCAATTGTCAAGAGTTTTTGGGTTCCAGTATAGACTTAATTTTTTGGAACTAAAGCAAAAAAACAATTACTAGAATAAACAAGTGGTACCGCTTCGAGATAACAAGTACAGTAAAGGTGCAGTGACAATTTACTAGAAGTAAAATTACGAGAGACTAGTTTTCAAGAACTAATTAGCCGCTTCAAAGAGTTAGCATGGAGGCAAGAGAGTTAGAATACAATCCCTACGCACTCTCACCTTTTATCAAAAAGACCTACGGGTGTAGGTTCAGACATACATATTAGCCAGTAGAGAATAAACAACAGGATAGAGAGAGAGAAAACAAATAACTATGAGAGTCGTCATACTAGAAGACAGAATAAGGAAGGAATAGAAGATACTTACCGACCCAGAATCCAGTATTGGTGTTCTACGGAGATTAGTGGGTGAGAAAACTGCAATAAAGAAAAGAATTAAACAAAAAGTTGCAGCACCACAGAAGAATACACGCAAGACTACATAAGAAGACTAGAAGAGAAGCATTGGTCACTCGTAACAGGGTAGGTGCTTAGGGAAGGTACCGACTATACATAGCACAAGACGGTATGAGAGACAGGAAGATACTAACATCAAGAAATTGTATGTGTTCTATTTCTTAGCTCAACAACGCCTGTAGTCCGCCAGAAAAATAGAAGAAGATTTACGGGCGCAAACTAGACGAAAGAAGAAGACATAGATTGACTGTCTCTTCTCTGTCCCATCCCCTTTCCCCCCCTAGATTTCCTTGGTGTTTCGCTTAGTTATCAAAAAGCGAGCACTGGGAAAGCTGGGAGAGGCATTGGGAAAAAGCGACATTCTGCTCCTGTGTGTTTTGGGAAGAGCTCTAGATTCTGACACAAAGTGAGCTAAAGAATGATGATGGATTCAACCCAGATCTGTGACGGGGTGAGTGTTTGAAAAGTTTCAGCCCTTCCTCCATCATCTAATTGTGTTCGCTTTGTTCACCCTAAGTTAACAGGGTATGCCCAGACTTGGGTCCCTAACCCATTTTGCCACTGGATTCAAGCTAGCCTGGCTGATGAGGGCTGTTAGCCAGAAACAAGTCCCAGGATGCTTGTTTTCGGTCCAGGGAAGACATAGTTTAGCAGTTCGGGCTGGACTGTTCCCATGAGGCACAGGGTCAAGACTGATTTGCATATAGCTGTGTCTGAACTGGGGTGGCAAAGTGAGCTAAAGAATGACGAGGGATTCAACCCCGATCTGTGACTTTGTGTCAGTGTTTGAAAAGTTTCAGCACTCCGTCCATCATCTCCTTGTGTTTGCTTTGTTCGCCCTAAGTTGGCAGGGTATGCCCAGACGTGGGTCCCTAACTCACTTTGCCACTGGATTCAAGCTAGCCTGGCTGATGAGGGCTGTTAGCCAGAAACTAGTCGCAGGATGCTTGTTTTCGGATAAAGGGAAGACATAGCTTAGCAGTTCGGGCTAAACTGTTCCCATGAGGCACAGGGTGAAGACTGATTTGCATATAGCTGTGTCTAAACTGGGAGGCAAAGTGAGCTAACGAATGACTAGGGACTCAACTCAGATCTGTGACTGGGGGTGAGTGTTTGAAACGTTTCAGCAGACCGTCCATCATCTACTTGTGTTTGCTTTGTTCGCCCTAAGTTGGCAGGGTATACCCAGATGTGGGTCACTTGCTCACTTTGCCACTGGATTCAAGCTAGCCAGGTTAATGAGGGCTGTTAGCCCGAAACAGGTCCCAGGATGTTTATTTCCAGTCCAGGGAAGACATAGCTTAGCAGTTCTGGCTGGACTGTTCCCATGAGGCACAGGGTGAAGGCTGATTTGCACATAGCTGTGTCTGAACTGGGGTGGCAAGGTGAGCTAAAGACTGATGATGGATTCAACCCTGATATGTGATGGGGTGAGTGTTTGAAAAGTTTCAGCACTCCGTCCATCACCTCCTTGTGTTTGCTTTGTTCGCCATAAGATGGCGTGGTATGCCCAGACATGGGTCCCTTGCTCATTTTGCCACTGGATTCAAGTTAGCCTGGCTGATGAGGGGTGTTAGCCCGGAACCGGTCCCAGGATGCTTGTTTCCGATCCAGGGAAGAAATAGCATAGCAGTGCGGGCTGGACTGTTCCCATGAGGCACAGGGTGAAGACTGATTTCCATATAGCTGTGTCTGAACTGGGGTGGGAAAGTGAGGTAATGAGTGATGATGGATTCAACCCAGATCTGTGACTTGGGGTGAGTGTTTGAAAAGTTTCAGCACTCCGTCCATCATCTCCTTGTGTTTGCTTTGTTCACCCTAAGTTGGCAGGGTATGCCAAGACGTGGGTCCCTTGCTCACTTTACCACTGGATTCCAGCTAGCCTGGCTGATGAGGGCTGTTAGCCCAAAACCGGTCCCTGGATGCTTGTTTCAGGTCCAGGGAAGACATAGTTTAGCAATATGGGGTGGACTGTTCCAATGAGGAACAGGATGAAGACTGATTTGCATATAGCTGTCTCTGAACTGGGGTGGCAACGTGAGCTAAAAAATGATGATTTATTCAACCCAGATCTGTGACTGGGGGTGAGTGCCTGAAAAGTTTCAGCCCTCTGTCCATCATCTCCTTATGTTTGCTTTGTTCACCCAAAGTTGGCAGGGTATGCTCAGACATGGATCCCTGGCTCACTTTGCCACTGGATTCAAGCTAGCCTGGCTGATGAGGGCTGATAGCCTGAAACCGGTCCCAGGTTGCTTGTTTCCGGTCCAGGGAAGACATAGCTTAGCAGTTCGGGCTGGACTGTTCCCATGAGGCACAGGGTCAAGACTGATTTGCATATAGTTGTGTCTGAACTGGGGTGGCAAACTGAGCTAAAGAATGATGATGAATTCAACACAGATCTGTGACGGGGGTGAGTGTTTGAAAAGTTTCAGCAGACTGTCCATCATCTCCTTGTGTTTGGTTTGTTTGTCCTAAGTTGGCAGGGTATGCCCAGACGTGGGTCCCTTGCTCACTTTGGCACTGGATTCAAGCTAGCCTGGCTGATGAGGGCTGTGAGCCCAAAACTGGTCCCAGGATTCTCGTTTCCGGTCCAGGGAAGACATAGCTTAGCAGTTTGGGCTGGACTGTTCCCAAGAGGTACAGGGTGAAGACTGATTTGCATATAGCTGTGTCTGAACTGGGGTGGCAAAGTGAGATAAAGAATGATGATGGATTCAACCCAGATCTGTGACTTAGGGTGAGTGTTTGAAAAGTTTCAGCACTCCATCCATCATCTTCTTGTGTTTGCTTTGTTCGCCCTAAGTTGGCAGGGTATGCCCAGACGTGGGTCCCTTGCTCACTTTGACACTGGATTCAAGCTAGCCTGGCTGATGAGGGCTGTTAGCCCGAAACCTGTCCCAGGATGCTTGTTTCCGGTCCAGGGAAGACATAGCTTAGCAGTTCGGGCTGGGCTGGTCCCATGAGGCAGAGGGTCAAGACTGATTTGCACATAGATGTGTCTGAGCTGGGGTGGCAAAGTGAGCTAAAGAATGATGATGGATTCAACCCAGATCTGTGACTGGGGTGAATGTTTGAAAAGTTTAAGTACTCCGTCCATCATCTCCTTGTGTTTGCTTTCTTCGCCCTAAGTTGGCAGGGTATGCCCAGACATGGGTCCCTTGCTCACTTTGGCACTGGATTCAAGCTAGCCTGGCTGTTGAGGGCTGTTAGCCCTAAACAGGTCCCAGGATACTTGTTTGTGGTCCAGGGAAGACATAGATTAGCAGTTCGGGCTGGACTGTTCCCATGAGGCACAGGGTGAAGACTGATTTGCATATAGCTGTGTCTGAACTGGGGTGGCAAAGTGAGCTCAAGAATGATGATGGATTCAACCCAGATCTGTGACTGGGGGTGAGTGTTTGAAAAGTTTTAGCACTCTGTTCATCATCTTGTGTTTGATTTGTTCGCCCTAAGTTGGCAGGTTATGCCCAGACGTGGGTTCCTTGCTCACTTTGCCACTGGATTTAAGCTAGCCTGGCTGATGAGGGCTGTTAGCCCGAACCCGGTCCCAGGATGCTTGTTTCTGGTCCAGAGAAGACATTGCTTAGCAGTTCAGGCTGGACTGAACCCATGAGGCACAGCGTCAAGACTGATTTGCATATAGCTGTGTCTGAACTGGGGTGGCAAAGTGAGCTAAAGAATGATGATGGATTCAACCCAGATCTGTGAGTGGGGTGAGTTTTTGAAAAGTTTTAGCACTCCGTCCATCATCTCCTTGTGTTTGCTTTGTTCACCCTAAGTTGGCAGGGTATGCCCAGACGTGGGTCCCTAACTCACTTTGCCACTGGATTCAAGCTAGCCTGGCTGATGAGGGCTGTTAGCCAGAAACCAGTCCCAGGATGCTTGTTTTCGGTCCAGGGAAGACATAGCCTAGTAGTTCGGGCTGGACTGGTCCCATGAGGCAAAGGGTGAAGACTGATATGCCTATAGCTGTGTCTGAATTGGGGTGGCAAATTGAGGTAAAGAATGATGATGGATTCAACCCAGATCTGTGACTTAGGGATAGTGTTTGAAAAGTTTCAGCACTCCATCCATCATCTTCTTGTGTTTGCTTTGTTCGCCCTAAGTTGGCAGGGTATGCCCAGACGTGGGTCCCTTGCTCACTTTGACACTGGATTCAAGCTAGCCTGGCTGATGAGGGCGGTTAGCCCGAAACCTGTCCCAGGATGCTTGTTTCCAGTCCAGGGAAGACATAGCTTAGCAGTTCTGGCTGTGCTGGTCCCATGAGGCACAGGGTCAAGACTGATTTGCACATAGATGTGTCTGAACTGGGGTGGCAAAGTGAGCTAAAGAATGATGATGGATTCAACCCAGATCTGTGACTGGGGGTGAATGTTTGAAAAGTTTCAGCACTCCGTCCATCATCTCCTTGTGTTAGCTTTCTTCGTCCTAAGTTGGCAGGGTATGCCCAGACATGGGTCCCTTGCTCACTTTGCCACTGGATTCAAGCTAGCCTGGCTGTTGAGGGCTGTTAGCCCTAAACAGGTCCCAGGATACTTGTTTGTGGTCCAGGGAAGACATAGCTTAGCAGTTTGGGCTGGACTGTTCCCATGAGGCACAGGGTGAAGACTGATTTGCATATAGCTGTGTCTGAACTGGGGTGGCAAAGTGAGCTCAAGAATGATGACGGATTCCACCCAGATCTGTGACTGGGGGTGAGTGTTTGAAAAGTTTCAGCACTCTGTACATCATCTTGTGTTTGATTTGTTCGCCCTAAGTTTGCAGGTTATGCCCAGACGTGGGTTCCTTGCTCACTTTGCCACTGGATTTAAGCTAGCCTAGCTGATGAGGGCTGTTAGCCCGAACCCGGTCCCAGGATGCTTGTTTCCGGTCCAGAGAAGACATTGCTTAGCAGTTTAGGCTGTACTGTTCCCATGAGGCACAGGGTCAAGACTGATTTGCATATAGCTGTGTCTGAACTGGGGTGGCAAAGTGAGCTAAAGAATGATGATGGATTCAACCCAGATCTGTGAGAGGGGTGAGTTTTTGAAAAGTTTTAGCACTCCGTCCATCATCTCCTTGTGTTTGCTTTGTTCGCCCTAAGTTGGCAGGGTATGCCCAGACGTGGGTCCCTAACTCACTTTGCCACTGGATTCAAGCTAGCCTGGCCGATGAGGGATGTTAGCCAGAAATCGGTCCCAGGATGCTTGTTTTCAGTCCAGAGAAGACATAGCTTAGCAGTTCGGGCTGGACTGTTCCCACGAGGCACAGGGTCAGGACTGATTTGCATATAGCTGCGTCTGAACTGGGGTGACAAAGTGAGCTAAAGAATGACGAGGGATTCAACTCAGATCTGTGACTGGGGGTGAGTGTTTGAAAAGGTTCAGCACTCCATCCATCATCTACTTGTGTTTGCTTTGTTTGCCCTAAGTTGGCAGGGTATGCCCAGACGTGGGTCCCTTGCTCACTTTACCCCTCGATTCAAGCTAGCCTGGCTGATGAGGGCTGTTAGCCTGAAACCGGTCGCAGGATGTTTGTTTCCGGACAAGGGAAGACATAGCTTAGCAGTTCGGTCTGGATGGTTCCCATGAGGCACAGGGTCAAAACTGATTTGCATATAGCTGTGTCTGAACTGGGGTGGCAAAGTGATCTAAAGAATGACGAGGGATTCAACCCAGATCTGTGACTGGGGGGCAGTTTTTGAAAAGTTTCAGCACTCCGTCCATCATCTCCTTGTGTTTGGTTTGTTTGCCCTAAGTTGGCAGGGTATGCCCAGACGTGGGTCCCTTGCTCACTTTGGCACTGGATTCAAGCTAGCCTGGCTGATGAGGGCTGTGAGCCCGAAACCGGTCCCAGGATTCTCGTTTCCGGTCCAGGGTTGTTATGGCTTAGCAGTTTGGGCTGGACTGTTCCCATGAGGTACAGGGTGAAGACTGATTTGCATATAGTTGTGTCTGAACTGGGGTGGGAAAGGGAGCAAAAGAATGATGATGGATTCAACACAGATGTGTGACTTGGGGTGAGTGTTTGAAAAGTTTCAGCACTCCATCCATCATCTTCTTGTGTTTGCTTTGTTCGCCCTAAGTTGGCAGGGTATGCCCAGATGTGGGTCCCTTGCTCACTTTGCCACTGGATTCCAGCTAGCCTGGCTGATAAGGGCTGTTAGCCCGAAACCTGTCCCAGGATGCTTGTTTCCAGTCCAGGGAAGACATAGCTTAGCAATTTGGGGTGGACTGTTCCCATGAGGCACAGGGTGAAGACTGATTTGCATATGGCTGTATCTGAACTGGGGTGGCAAAGTGAGCCAAAGAATGATGATTTATTCAACCCAGATGTGTGACTGGGGGTGAGTGCTTGAAAAGTTTTAGCTCTCCGTCCATCATCTCCTTATTTTTGCTATGTTCACCCTAAGTTGGCAGGGTATGCTCAGACGTGGATCCCTGGCTCACTTTGCCACTGGATTCAAGCTAGCCTGACTGATGAGGGCTGTTAGCCTGAAACCAATCCCAGGATTCTTGTTTCCGGTCCAGCGAAAACATAGCTTAGTGGTTCGGGCTGGACTGTTCCCATGAGGCACAGGATCAAGACTGATTTGCATATAGCTGTGTGTGATCTGGGGTGGCAAAGTGAGCTAAAGAATGATGAGGGATTCAACCCAGATCTGTGACGGGGGTTGAAAGTTTGAAAAGTTTCAGCACTCCGTCCATCATCTCCTTGTGTTTGCTTTGTTCACCCTAAGTTAGCAGGGTATGACCAGACGTGGGTCCCTAGCTCACTTTGCCACTGGATTCAAGCTAGCCTGGCTGATGAGGGCTGTTAGCCCGAAACCAGTCCCAGGATGCTTGTTTCCGGTCCAGGGAAGACATAGCTTAGCAGTTTGGGCTGGACTGTTCCCATTATTCACAGGGTGAAGACTGATTTGCACATAGCTTTGTCTGAACTGGGGAGGCAAAGTGAGCTAAAGAATGATGATGGATTCAAACCAGATCTGTGACTGGGGGTGAATGTTTGAAAAGTTTCAGCACTTCGTCCGTCATCTCCTTGTGCTTGCTTTGTTCGCCCTAAGTTGGCAGGGTATGCCCAGACATGGGTCCCTTGCTCACTTTGCCACTGGATTCAAGCTAGCCTGGCTGATGAGGGCTGGTAGCCCGAAACCAGTCCCAGGATGCTTGTTTCCGGTCCAGGAAAGACATAGCTTAGCAGTTTGGCCTGGACTTTTCCTATGAGGCACAGGGTGAAGACTGATTTCCATATAGCTGTGTCTGAACTGGGGTGGGAAAGTGAGGTAAAGAATGATGATGGATTCAACCCAGATCTGTGAAGGGGGTGAGTGTTTGAAAAGTTTCAGCACTCTGTCTATCATCTCCTTGTGTTTGCTTTGTTCGCCCTAAGTTGGCAGGGTATGCCCAGACGGGGGTCCCTTGCTCACTTTGCCACTGGATTCAAGATAGCCTGGCTGATGAGGGGTGTTAGCCCGAAACCGGTCCCAGGATGCTTGTTTCCAGTCCAGGGAAGACATACCTTAGCAGTTCGGGCTTGACAGTTCCTATGATGCACAAGGTGAAGACTGATTTCCATATAGCTGTGTCTGAACTGAGGTGGGAAAGTGAGGTAAAGAATGATGATGGATTCAACCCAGATCTGTGACTGGGGGTCAGTGTTTGAAAAGTTTAATCACTCTGTCCATCATCTCCTTGTGTTTGGTTTGTTCGCCCTAAGTTGGCAGGGTATCCCCAGACGTGGGTCCTTGCTCACTTTGCCACTGGATTCAAGCTAGCCTGGCGGATGAGGGCTGTTTGCCCTAAACCGGTCTCAGGATGCTTGTTTCTGGTCTAGAGAAGACATAGCTTAGCAGTTCGGGCTGGACTGTTCCCATGAGGCACAGGGTCAAGACTGATTTGCATAGAGTTGTGTCTGAACTGGGGTGGCAAAGTGAGCTAAAGAATGATGAGGGATTCAACCCAAATCTGTGACTGGGTGTCAGCGTTTGAAAAGTTTCAGCACTCCGTCCATCAACTCCTTGTGTTTGCTTTGTTCGCCCTAAGTTGGCAGGGTATGCCCACACGTGTGTCCCTAACTCACTTTGCCACTGGATTCAAGCTAGCCTGGCTGATGAGGGCTGCTAGCCAGAAACCAGTCGCAGGATGTTTGTTTTCGGTCCAGGGAAGACATAGCTTAGCAGTTCAGGCTGGACTGTTCCCATGAGGCACAGGGTGAAGACTGATTTGCATATAGCTGTGTCTAAACTGGGAGGCAAAGTGAGCTAAAGAATGACGAGGGATTCAACTCAGATCTGTGACTGGGGGTGAGTGTTTGAAAAGTTTCAGCAGACCGTCCATCATTTACTTGTGTTTGCTTTGTTCACCCTAAGTTGGCAGGGTATGCCCAGATGTGGGTCCCTTGCTCACTTTGCCACTGGATTCCAGCTAGCCCGACTGATGAGGGCTGTTAGCCCAAAACCGGTCCCAGGATGCTTGTTTCCTGTCCAGGGAAGACATAGCTTAGCAATTTAGGGTGGACTGTTCCCATGAGGCATAGGGTGAAGACTGATTTGCATATAGCTGTCTCTGAACTGGGGTGGCAACGTGAGCTAAAGAATGATGATTTATTCAACCGAGATCTGTGACTGGGGGTGAGTGCTTGAAAAGTTTCAGCCCTCCGTCCATTATCTCCTTGTTTTTGCTTTGTTCACCCTATGTTGGGAGGGTATGCTCAGACGTGGATCCCTGGCTCATTTTGGCACTGGACTCAAGCTAGCCTGGCTGATGAGGGCTGATAGACCGAAATCGGTCACAGGTTGCTTGTTTCCGGTCCAGGGAAGACATAGCTTAGCAGTTCGGGCTGGACTGTTCCCATGAGGTACAGGGTGAAGACTGATTTGCATATAGCTGTGTCTGAACTGGGGTGGCAAAGTGAGCTAAAGAATGATGATGGATTCAACCCAGATCTGTGACTTGGGGTGAGTGTTTGAAAAGTTTCAGCACTCCATCCATCATCTTCTTGTGTTTGCTTTGTTCGCTCCTAAGTTGGCAGGGTATGCCCAGACGTGGGTCCCTTGCTCACTTTGCCACTGGATTCAAGCTAGCCTGGCTGATGAAGGCTGTTAGCACAAAACCTGTCCAAGGGTGCTTGTTTCCAGTCCAGGGAAGACATAGTTTAGCAGTTCAGACTGGGCTGGTCCCATAAGGCACAGGGTCAAGACTGATTTGCACATAGCTATGTCTGAACTGGGGTGGTACAGTGAGCTAAAGAATGATGATGGATTCAACCCAGATCTGTGACTGGGGGTGAATGTTTGAAAAGTTTCAGCACTCCGTCCATCATCTTCTTGTGTTTGCTTTCTTTGCCCTAAGTTGGCAAGGTATGCCCAGACATGGGTCCCTTGCTCACTTTGCCACTGGATTCAAGCTAGCCTGGCTGATGTGGGCTGTTTGCCCTAAAAGGTCCGTGGATGCTTGTTTTTGGTCCAGGGAAGACATAGCTTAGCAGTTCGGGCTGGACTGTTCCCATGAGGAACAGGGTGAAGACTGATTTGCATATAGCTGTGTCTGAACTGGGGTGGCAAAGTGAGGTAAAGAAAGATGATGGATTCAACCCAGATCTGTGACTGGGGGTGAGTGTTTGAAAAGTTTCAGCACTCTGTTCATCATCTCTTTGTGTTTGCTTTGTTCACCCTAAGTTGGCAGGGTATACCCAGATGTGGGTCCCTTGCTCACTTTGCCACTGGATTCAAGATAGCCTGGCTGATGAGGGGTGTTAGCCCGAAACCGGCCCCAGGATGCTTGTTTCCGGTCCAGGGAAGACATACCTTAGAAGTTCGGGCTAGAAAGTTCCTATGAGGCACAAGATGAAGACTGATTTCCATATAGCTGTGTCTGAACTGGGGAGGGAAAGTGAGGTAAAGAATGACGATGGATTCAACCCAGATCTGTGACTGGGGGTGAGTGATTGAAAAGTTTCAGCACTCCGTCCATCATCTCCTTGTGTTTGCTTTGTTCGCCCTAAGTTGGCAGGGTATGACCAGACGTGGGTCCCTAACTCACTTTACCAATGGATTCAAACTAGCCTGGCTGATGAGGGCTGTTAGCCAGAAACCAGTCCCAGGAAGCTTGTTTTCGGTCCAGGGAAGACATAGCTTAGCAGTTTGAGCTGGACTGTTCCCATGAGGCACAGGGTCAAGACTTATTTGCATGTAGCTGTGTCTGAACTGGGGTGGCAAAGTGAGCTAAAGAATGACAAGGGATTCAACCCAGATCTGTGAGGGGGGTCAGTGTTTGAAAAGTTTCAGCACTCTGTCCATCATCTCCTTGTGTTTGGTTTGTTCGCCCTAATTGGCACGGTATCCCCAGACGTGGGTCCTTGCTCACTTTGCCACTGGATTCAAGCTAGCCTGGCGGATGAGGGCTGTTTCCCCTAAACCGGTCTCAGGATGCTTGTTTCTGGTCCAGGGAAGATATAGCTTAGCAGTTCGGGCTGGACTGTTACCATGAGGCACAGGGTCAAGACTGATTTGCATATAGCTGTGTTCAAACTGGGAGGCAAAGTGTGCTAAAGCATGACAATGGATTCAACTCAGATCTGTGACTAGGGGTGAGTGTTTGAAAAGTTTCAGCAGACCGTCCATCATCTACTTGTGTTTGATTTGTTCGCCCTAAGCTGGCAGTGTATGCCCAGACGTGGGTCACTTGCTCACTTTGCCACTGGATTCAAGCTGGCCTGGCTAATGAGTGCTGTTAGCCCGAAACAGGTCCCAAGATGTTTATTTCCGGTCCAGGTAAGACATAGCTTAGCAGTTCTGGCTGGACTGTTCCCATGAGGCACAGGGTGAAGACTGATTTGCACATAGCTGTGTCTGAACTGGGGTGGCAAGGTGAGCTAAACAATGATGATGGATTCAACCCAAATTTGGGATGGGGGTGAGTGTTTGAAAAGTTTCAGCACTCCGTCCATCATCTCCTTGTGTTTGCTTTGTTCGCCATAAGTTGGCAGGGTATGCCCAGACTTGGGTCCCTTGCTCACTTTGCCACTGGATTCCAGCTAGCCCGACTGATGAGGGCTGTTAGCCCAAAACCGGTCCCAGGATGCTTGTTTCCTGTCCAGGGAAGACATAGCTTAGCAATTTAGGGTGGACTGTTCCCATGAGGCATAGGGTGAAGACTGATTTGCATATAGCTGTCTCTGAACTGGGGTGGCAACGTGAGCTAAAGAATGATGATTTATTCAACCGAGATCTGTGACTGGGGGTGAGTGCTTGAAAAGTTTCAGCCCTCCGTCCATCATCTCCTTGTTTTTGCTTTGTTCACCCTATGTTGGGAGGGTATGCTCAGACGTGGATCCCTGGCTCATTTTGGCACTGGACTCAAGCTAGCCTGGCTGATGAGGGCTGATAGACCGAAATCGGTCACAGGTTGCTTGTTTCCGGTCCAGGGAAGACATAGCTTAGCAGTTCGGGCTGGACTGTTCCCATGAGGTACAGGGTGAAGACTGATTTGCATATAGCTGTGTCTGAACTGGGGTGGCAAAGTGAGCTAAAGAATGATGATGGATTCAACCCAGATCTGTGACTTGGGGTGAGTGTTTGAAAAGTTTCAGCACTCCATCCATCATCTTCTTGTGTTTGCTTTGTTCGCTCCTAAGTTGGCAGGGTATGCCCAGACGTGGGTCCCTTGCTCACTTTGCCACTGGATTCAAGCTAGCCTGGCTGATGAAGGCTGTTAGCACAAAACCTGTCCAAGGGTGCTTGTTTCCAGTCCAGGGAAGACATAGTTTAGCAGTTCAGACTGGGCTGGTCCCATAAGGCACAGGGTCAAGACTGATTTGCACATAGCTATGTCTGAACTGGGGTGGTACAGTGAGCTAAAGAATGATGATGGATTCAACCCAGATCTGTGACTGGGGGTGAATGTTTGAAAAGTTTCAGCACTCCGTCCATCATCTTCTTGTGTTTGCTTTCTTTGCCCTAAGTTGGCAAGGTATGCCCAGACATGGGTCCCTTGCTCACTTTGCCACTGGATTCAAGCTAGCCTGGCTGATGTGGGCTGTTTGCCCTAAAAGGTCCGTGGATGCTTGTTTTTGGTCCAGGGAAGACATAGCTTAGCAGTTCGGGCTGGACTGTTCCCATGAGGAACAGGGTGAAGACTGATTTGCATATAGCTGTGTCTGAACTGGGGTGGCAAAGTGAGGTAAAGAAAGATGATGGATTCAACCCAGATCTGTGACTGGGGGTGAGTGTTTGAAAAGTTTCAGCACTCTGTTCATCATCTCTTTGTGTTTGCTTTGTTCACCCTAAGTTGGCAGGGTATACCCAGATGTGGGTCCCTTGCTCACTTTGCCACTGGATTCAAGATAGCCTGGCTGATGAGGGGTGTTAGCCCGAAACCGGTCCCAGGATGCTTGTTTCCGGTCCAGGGAAGACACACCTTAGAAGTTCGGGCTAGAAAGTTCCTATGAGGCACAAGATGAAGACTGATTTCCATATAGCTGTGTCTGAACTGGGGAGGGAAAGTGAGGTAAAGAATGACGATGGATTCAACCCAGATCTGTGACTGGGGGTGAGTGATTGAAAAGTTTCAGCACTCCGTCCATCATCTCCTTGTGTTTGCTTTGTTCGCCCTAAGTTGGCAGGGTATGACCAGACGTGGGTCCCTAACTCACTTTACCAATGGATTCAAACTAGCCTGGCTGATGAGGGCTGTTAGCCAGAAACCAGTCCCAGGAAGCTTGTTTTCGGTCCAGGGAAGACATAGCTTAGCAGTTTGAGCTGGACTGTTCCCATGAGGCACAGGGTCAAGACTTATTTGCATGTAGCTGTGTCTGAACTGGGGTGGCAAAGTGAGCTAAAGAATGACAAGGGATTCAACCCAGATCTGTGAGGGGGGTCAGTGTTTGAAAAGTTTCAGCACTCTGTCCATCATCTCCTTGTGTTTGGTTTGTTCGCCCTAATTGGCACGGTATCCCCAGACGTGGGTCCTTGCTCACTTTGCCACTGGATTCAAGCTAGCCTGGCGGATGAGGGCTGTTTCCCCTAAACCGGTCTCAGGATGCTTGTTTCTGGTCCAGGGAAGATATAGCTTAGCAGTTCGGGCTGGACTGTTACCATGAGGCACAGGGTCAAGACTGATTTGCATATAGCTGTGTTCAAACTGGGAGGCAAAGTGTGCTAAAGCATGACAATGGATTCAACTCAGATCTGTGACTAGGGGTGAGTGTTTGAAAATTTTCAGCAGACCGTCCATCATCTACTTGTGTTTGATTTGTTTGCCCTAAGCTGGCAGTGTATGCCCAGACGTGGGTCACTTGCTCACTTTGCCACTGGATTCAAGCTGGCCTGGCTAATGAGGGCTGTTAGCCCGAAACAGGTCCCAAGATGTTTATTTCCGGTCCAGGTAAGACATAGCTTAGCAGTTCTGGCTGGACTGTTCCCATGAGGCACAGGGTGAAGACTGATTTGCACATAGCTGTGTCTGAACTGGGGTGGCAAGGTGAGCTAAACAATGATGATGGATTCAACCCAAATTTGGGATGGGGGTGAGTGTTTGAAAAGTTTCAGCACTCCGTCCATCATCTCCTTGTGTTTGCTTTGTTCGCCATAAGTTGGCAGGGTATGCCCAGACTTGGGTCCCTTGCTCACTTTGCCACTGGATTCAAGCTAGCCTGGCAGATGAGGGCTGTTAGCCCAAAACCAGTCCCAGGATGCTTGTTTCCGGTCCAGGGAAGACATACCTTAGCAGTTTGGGCTGGACTGTTCCCATTATTCACAGGGTGAAGACTGATTTGCATATCGCTGTCTTTGAACTCGGGTGGCAAAGTGAGCTAAAGAATGATGATGGATTGAACCCAGATCTGTGACTGGGGGTGAGTGTTTGAAAAGTTTCAGCACTCCGTCCATCATCTCCTTGTGTTTGCTTTGTTCACCCTAATTTTGCAGTGTATATCCAGACGTGGGTCCCTAACTCACTTTGCCACTGAATTCAAGCTATCCTGGCTGATGAGGGCTGTTAACCAGAAATCGGTCCCAGGATGCTTGTTTTCGGTCCAGAGAAGACATAGCTTAGCAGTTCAGGCTGGACTGTTCACATGAGGCACACGGTCAAGACTGATTTGCACATAGCTGTGTCTGAACTGGGGTGACAAAGTGAGCTAAAGAATGACGAGGGATTCAACTCAGATCAGTGACTGGGGGTGAGTGTTTGAAAAGTTTCAGTACTCCATCCATCATCTACTTGTGTTTGCTTTGTTTGCCCTAAGTTGGCAGGGTATGCCCAGAAGTGGGTCCCTTGCTCACTTTGCCACTGGATTCAAGCTAGCCTGGCTGATGAGGGCTGTTAGCCCGAAACCTGTCCCAGGATGCTTGTTTCCGGTCCAGGGAAGACATAGCTTAGCAGTTCGGGCTAAGCTGGTCCCATGAGGCACAGGGTCAAGACTGATTTGCACATAGCTGTGTCTGAACTGGGGTGGCAAAGTGAGCTAAAGAATGATGATGGATTCAAACCAGATCTGTGACTGGGGGTGAATGTTTGAAAAGTTTCAGCACTTCGTCCGTCATCTCCTTGTGCTTGCTTTGTTCGCCCTAAGTTGGCAGGGTATGCCCAGACATGGGTCCCTTGCTCACTTTGCCACTGGATTCAAGCTAGCCTGGCTGATAAGGGCTGTAATCCCTAAACCAGTCCCAGTATCTTGTTTGTGGTCCAGGGAAGAAATAGCTTAGCATTTTGGGCTGGACTCTTCCCATGAGGAACAGGGTGAAGACTGATTTGCATATAGATGTGTCTGAACTGGGATAGCAAAGTGAGCCAAAGAATGATGATGGATTCAACCTATATCTGTGACTGGGGGTGAGTGTTTTAAAAGTTTCAGCACTCCGTCCATCATCTCCTTGTGTTTGCTTTGTTTGCCCTAAGTTGGCAGGGTATGCCCAGACGTGGGTCCCTTGCTCACTTTGCCACTGGATTCAAGCTAGCCTGGCTGATGAGGGCTGGTAGCCCGAACCCGGTCCCAGGATGCTTGTTTCCGGTCCAGGAAAGACATAGCTTAGCAGTTTGGCCTGGACTTTTCCTATGAGGCAGAGGGTGAAGACTGATTTCCATATAGCTGTGTCTGAACTGGGGTGGGAAAGTGAGGTAAAGAATGATGATGGATTCAACCCAGATGTGTGAAGGGGTTGAGTGTTTGAAAAGTTTCAGCACTCTGTCCATCATCTCCTTGTGTTTGCTTTGTTCGCCCTAAGTTGGCAGGGTATGCCCAGACGTGGGTCCCTTGCTCACTTTGCCACTGGATTCAAGCTAGCCTGGCTGATGAGGGCTGATAGACCGAAATCGGTCGCAGGTTGCTTGTTTCCGGTCCAGAGAAGACATAGCTTAGCAGTTCGGGCTGGACTGTTCCGATGAGGCACAGGGTCAAGACCGATTTGCATATAGCTGTGTCTGAACTGGGGTGGCAAAGTGAGCTCAAGAATGATGATGGATTCAACCCAGATCTGTGACTGGGGGTGAGTGTTTGAAAAGTTTTAGCACTCTGTACATCATCTTGTGTTTGATTTGTTCGCCCTAAGTTGGCAGGTTATGCCCAGACGTGGGTTCCTTGCTCACTTTGCCACTGGATTTAAGCTAGCCTGGCTGATGAGGGCTGTTAGCCCGAACCCGGTCCCAGGATGCTTGTTTCCGGTCCGGGGAAGACATAGCTTAGCAGTTCGGGCTGGGCTGGTCCCATGAGGCAGAGGATCAAGACTGATTTGCAGATAGCTGTGTCTCAACTGGGGTGGCAAAGTGAGCTAAAGAATGATGATAGATTCAACCCGGATCTGTGACTGGGGGTGAATGTTTGAAAAGTTTCAGCACTTCGTCCATCATCTCCTTGTGTTTGCTGTGTTCGCCCTAAGTTGGCAGGGTATGCCCAGAAGTTAGTCCCTTGCTCACTTTGCCACTGGATTCAAGCTAGCCTGGCTGATGAGGGCTGTTAGCCAGAAACCAGTCCCAGGATGCTTGTTTTCGGTCCAGGGAAGACATAGCCTAGTAGTTCAGGCTGGACTGGTCCCATGAGGCAAAGGGTGAAGACTGATATGCCTATAGCTGTGTCTGAATTGGGGTGGCAAATTGAGGTAAAGAATGATGATGGATTCAACCCAGATCTGTGACTTAGGGATAGTGTTTGAAAAGTTTCAGCACTCCATCCATCATCTTCTTGTGTTTGCTTTGTTCGCCCTAAGTTGGCAGGGTATGCCCAGACGTGGGTCCCTTGCTCACTTTGACACTGGATTCAAGCTAGCCTGGCTGATGAGGGCTGTTAGCCCGAAACCTGTCCCAGGATGCTTGTTTCCAGTCCAGGGAAGACATAGCTTAGCAGTTCTGGCTGTGCTGGTCCCATGAGGCACAGGGTCAAGACTGATTTGCACATAGATGTGTCTGAACTGGGGTGGCAAAGTGAGCTAAAGAATGATGATGGATTCAACCCAGATCTGTGACTGGGGGTGAATGTTTGAAAAGTTTCAGCACTCCGTCCATCATCTCCTTGTGTTAGCTTTCTTCGTCCTAAGTTGGCAGGGTATGCCCAGACATGGGTCCCTTGCTCACTTTGCCACTGGATTCAAGCTAGCCTGGCTGTTGAGGGATGTTAGCCAGAAATCGGTCCCAGGATGCTTGTTTTCAGTCCAGAGAAGACATAGCTTAGCAGTTCGGGCTGGACTGTTCCCACGAGGCACAGGGTCAGGACTGATTTGCATATAGCTGCGTCTGAACTGGGGTGACAAAGTGAGCTAAAGAATGACGAGGGATTCAACTCAGATATGTGACTGGGGGTGAGTGTTTGAAAAGGTTCAGCACTCCATCCATCATCTACTTGTGTTTGCTTTGTTTGCCCTAAGTTGGCAGGGTATGCCCAGACGTGGGTCCCTTGCTCACTTTACCCCTCGATTCAAGCTAGCCTGGCTGATGAGGGCTGTTAGCCTGAAACCGGTCGCAGGATGTTTGTTTCCGGTCAAGGGAAGACATAGCTTAGCAGTTCGGTCTGGATGGTTCCCATGAGGCACAGGGTCAAAACTGATTTGCATATAGCTGTGTCTGAACTGGGGTGGCAAAGTGATCTAAAGAATGACAAGGGATTCAACCCAGATCTGTGACTGGGGGGCAGTTTTTGAAAAGTTTCAGCACTCCGTCCATCATCTCCTTGTGTTTGGTTTGTTTGTCCTAAGTTGGCAGGGTATGCCCAGACGTGGGTCCCTTGCTCACTTTGGCTCTGGATTCAAGCTAGCCTGGCTGATGAGGGCTGTGAGCCCGAAACCGGTCCCAGGATTCTCGTTTCCGGTCCAGGGATGTTATGGCTTAGCAGTTTGGGCTGGACTGTTCCCATGAGGTACAGGGTGAAGACTGATTTGCATATAGTTGTGTCTGAACTGGGGTGGGAAAGGGAGCAAAAGAATGATGATGGATTCAACACAGATGTGTGACTTGGGGTGAGTGTTTGAAAAGTTTCAGCACTCCATCCATCATCTTCTTGTGTTTGCTTTGTTCGCCCTAAGTTGGCAGGGTATGCCCAGATGTGGGTCCCTTGCTCACTTTGCCACTGGATTCCAGCTAGCCTGGCTGATAAGGGCTGTTAGCCCGAAACCTGTCCCAGGATGCTTGTTTCCAGTCCAGGGAAGACATAGCTTAGCAATTTGGGGTGGACTGTTCCCATGAGGAACAGGGTGAAGACTGATTTGCATATAGATGTGTCTGAACTCGGGTGGCAAAGTCAGCCAAAGAATGATGATGGATTCAACCCAGATCTGTGACGGGGTGAGTGTTTGAAAAGTTTCAGCACTTCCTCCATCATCTCCTTGTGTTTGCTTTGTTTGCCCTAAGTTGGCAGGGTATGCCCAGAAGTGGGTCCCTTGCTCACTTTCCCACTGGATTCAAGCTAGCCTGGCTGATGATGGCTGTTAGCCCGAAACCGGTCCTAGGATGTTTGTTTCCGGTCCAGGGAAGACATAGCTTAGCAGTTCGGTCTGGAGTGTTCCCATGAGGCACAGGGTCAAGACTGATTTGCATATAGCTGTGTCTGAACTGGGGTAGCAAAGCGAGCTAAAGAATGATGATGGATTCAACCCAGATGTGTGACTTTGTGTCAGTGTTTGAAAAGTTTCAGCACTCCGTCCATCATCTCCTTGTGTTTGCTTTGTTCACCCTAAGTTGGCAGGGTATGCCCAGACGTTAGTCCCTTGCTCACTTTACCACTGGATTCAAGCTAGCCTGGCTGATGAGGGCTGTTAGCCCGAACCCGGCCCCAGGATGTTTGTTTTCAGTCCAGGGAAGACATAGTTTAGCAGTTCGGGCTGGACTGTTCCCATGAGGCACAGGGTCAAGACTGATTTCCATATAGCTGTGTCTGAACTGGGGTGGCAAAATGAGCTAAAGAATGACAAGGGATTCATCTCAGATCTGTGACTGGGCGTGAGTGTTTGAAAAGGTTCAGCACTCCATCCATCATCTACTTGTGTTTGCTTTGTTTGCCCTAAGTTGGCAGGGTATGCCCAGACGTGGGTCTGTTGCTCACTTTCCAACTGGATTCAAGCTAGCCTGGCTGATGATGGCTGTTAGCCCGAAACCTGTCCGAGGATGCTTGTTTCCGTTCCAGGGAAGACATAGCTTAGCAGTTCGGGCTGGGCTGGTCCAATGAGGCACAGGGTCAAGAATGATTTGCATATAGCTGTGTCTGAACTGGGGTGGCAAAGTGAGGTAAAGAATGATGATGGATTCAACCGAGATCTGTGACTGGGTGGTGAGTCTTTAAAAAGTTTCAGCACTTCATCCATCATCTCCTTGTGTTTGCTTTGTTCGCCTTAAGTTGGCAGGGTATGCCCAGACATGGGTCCCTTGCTCACTTTGCCACTGGATTCAAACTAGTGTGGCTGATAAGGGCTGTAAGCCCTAAACCGGTCCCAGGCTACTTGTTTGTGGTCCAGGGAAGAAATAGCTTAGCATTTCGGGCTGGACTGTTCCCAAGAGGAACAGGGTGAAGACTGATTTGCATATAGCTGTGTCTGAACTGGGGTGGCAAAGTGAGCCAAAGAATGATGATGGATTCAACCCAGATCTGTGACTGGGGGTGAGTGTTTGAAAAGTTTCAGCACTCCGTCAATCATCTCCTTGCGTTTGCTTTGTTCACCCAAATTTGGCAGGGTATACCCAGATGTGGGTCCCTAACTCACTTTGCCACTGGATTCAAGCTAGCCTGGCTGATGAGGGCTGTTAGCCCGAAACCGGTCCCAGGATGTTTGTTTCCGGTCCAGGGAAGACATAGCTTAGCAGTTCGGTCTGGAGTGTTCCCATGAGGCACAGGGTCAAGACTGATTTGCATATAGCTGTGTCTGAACTGGGGTGGCAAAGCGAGCTAAAGAATGATGATGGATTCAACCCAGATGTGTGACTTTGTGTCAGTGTTTGAAAAGTTTCAGCACTCCGTCCATCATCTCCTTGTGTTTGCTTTGTTCCCCCTAAGTTGGCAGGGTATGCCCAGACGTTAGTCCCTTGCTCACTTTACCACTGGATTCAAGCTAGCCTGGCTGATGAGGGCTGTTAGCCCGAACCCGGCCCCAGGATGTTTGTTTTCAGTCCAGGGAAGACATAGTTTAGCAGTTCGGGCTGGACTGTTCCCATGAGGCACAGGGTCAAGACTGATTTCCATATAGCTGTGTCTGAACTGGGGTGGCAAATTGAGCTAAAGAATGACAAGGGATTCAACTCAGATCTGTGACTGGGCGTGAGTGTTTGAAAAGGTTCAGCACTCCATCCATCATCTACTTGTGTTTGCTTTGTTTGCCCTAAGTTGGCAGGGTATGCCCAGACGTGGGTCTGTTGCTCACTTTCCCACTGGATTCAAGCTAGCCTGGCTGATGATGGCTGTTAGCCCGAAACCTGTCCGAGGATGCTTGTTTCCGTTCCAGGGAAGACATAGCTTAGCAGTTCGGGCTGGGCTGGTCCAATGAGGCACAGGGTCAAGAATGATTTGCATATAGCTGTGTCTGAACTGGGGTGGCAAAGTGAGGTAAAGAATGATGATGGATTCAACCGAGATCTGTGACTGGGTGGTGAGTCTTTAAAAAGTTTCAGCACTTCATCCATCATCTCCTTGTGTTTGCTTTGTTCGCCTTAAGTTGGCAGGGTATGCCCAGACATGGGTCCCTTGCTCACTTTGCCACTGGATTCAAACTAGTGTGGCTGATAAGGGCTGTAAGCCCTAAACCGGTCCCAGGCTACTTGTTTGTGGTCCAGGGAAGAAATAGCTTAGCATTTCGGGCTGGACTGTTCCCAAGAGGAACAGGGTGAAGACTGATTTGCATATAGCTGTGTCTGAACTGGGGTGGCAAAGTGAGCCAAAGAATGATGATGGATTCAACCCAGATCTGTGACTGGGGGTGAGTGTTTGAAAAGTTTCAGCACTCCGTCAATCATCTCCTTGCGTTTGCTTTGTTCACCCAAATTTGGCAGGGTATACCCAGATGTGGGTCCCTAACTCACTTTGCCACTGGATTCAAGCTAGCCTGGCTGATGAGGGCTGTTAGCCCGAAACCGGTCCCAGGATGTTTGTTTCCGGTCCAGGGAAGACATAGCTTAGCAGTTCGGTCTGGAGTGTTCCCATGAGGCACAGGGTCAAGACTGATTTGCATATAGCTGTGTCTGAACTGGGGTGGCAAAGCGAGCTAAAGAATGATGATGGATTCAACCCAGATGTGTGACTTTGTGTCAGTGTTTGAAAAGTTTCAGCACTCCGTCCATCATCTCCTTGTGTTTGCTTTGTTCGCCCTAAGTTGGCAGGGTATGCCCAGACGTTAGTCCCTTGCTCACTTTGCCACTGGATTCAAGCTAGCCTGGCTGATGAGGGCTGTTAGCCCGAAACCAGTCCCAGGATGCTTGTTTTCAGTCCAGGGAAGACATAGCTTAGCAGTTCGGGCTGGACGGTTCCCATGAGGCACAGGGTCAAGACTGATTTGCATATAGCTGTGTCTGAACTGGGGTGGCAAAGTGAGCTAAAGAATGACGAGGGATTCAACTCAGATCTGTGACAGGGATGAGTGTTTGAAAAGGTTCAGCACTCCATCCATCATCTTCTTGTGTTTGCTTTGTTTTCCCTAAGTTGGCAGGGTATGCCCAGATGTGGGTCCCTTGCTCACTTTGCCACTGGATTCAAGTTAGCCTAGCTGATGAGGGCTGTTAGCCAGAAACCGGTCCCAGGATGCTTGTTTTCAGTCCAGGGAAGACATAGTTTAGCCGTTCGGGCTGGACTATTCCCATGAGGCACAGGGTCAAGACTGATTTCCATATAGCTGTGTCTGAACTGGGGTGGCAAATTGAGCTAAAGAATGACAAGGGATTCAACTCAGATCTGTGACTGGGCGTGAGTGTTTGAAAAGGTTCAGCACTCCATCCATCATCTACTTGTGTTTGCTTTGTTTGCCCTAAGTTGGCAGGATATGCCCAGACGTGGGTCCATTGCTCACTTTCCCACTGGATTCAAGCTAGCCTGGCTGATGATGGCTGTTAGCCAAAAACCGGCCCCAGAATGTTTATTTCCGGTCCAGGGAAGACATAGCTTAGCAGTTCGGTCTGGACGGTTCCCATGAGGCACAGGGTCAAGACTGATTTGCATAGAGCTGTGTCTGAACTGGTGTAGCAAACTGAGCTAAAGAATGATTATGGATTCAACCCAGATCTGTGACGGGGTGAGTGTTTGAAAAGTTTCAGCACTTCCTCCATCATCTTCTTGTGTTTGCTTTGTTCGCCCTAAGTTGGCAGGGCATGCCCAGACGTGGGTCCCTTGCTCACTTTGCCACTGAATTCAAGTTAGCCTAGCTGATGAGGGCTGTTAGCCAGAAACCGGTCCCAGGGTGCTTGTTTTCGGTCCAGGGAAGACATAGTTTAGCAGTTCCGGCTGGACTGTTCCCATGAGGCACAGGGTCAAAACTGATTTGCATATAGTCGTGTCTGAACTGGGGTGGCAAAGTGAGCTAAAGAATGACGAGGGATTCAACCCAGATCTGTGACTGGGGGTCAGTTTTTGAAAAGTTTCAGCACTCCGTCCATCATCTCCTTGTGTTTGGTTTGTTTGCCCTAAGTTGGCAGGGTATGCCCAGACGTGGGTCCCTTGCTCACTTTGGCACTGGATTCAAGCTAGCCTGGCTGATAAGGGCTGTGAGCCCGAAACCGGTCCCAGGATTCTCGTTTCCGGTCCAGGGAAGACATAGCTTAGCAGTTCGGGCTGGACTGTTCCCATGAGGAACAGGGTGAAAACTGATTTGCATATAGCTGTGTCTGAACTGGGGTGGCAAAGTGAGGTAAAGAAAGATGATAGATTCAAGCCAGATCTGTGACTGGGGGTGAGTGTTTGAAAAGTTTCAGCACTCCATCCATCATCTCCTTGTGTTTGCTTTGTTCGCCCTAAGTTGACAGGCCATGCCCAGACGTGGGTCCCTTGCTCACTTTGCCACTGGATTCAAGCTAGCCTGGCTGATGAGGGCTGTTAGCCCGAAACCTGTCCCAGGATGCTTGTTTCCAGTCCAGGGAAGACATAGCTTAGGAGTTCGGGCTGGGCTGGTCCCATGAGGCACAGGGTCAAGAATGATTTGCACATAGCTGTGTCTGAACTGGGGTGGCAAAGAGAGCTAAAAAATGATGATGGATTCAACCCAGATCTGTGACTGGGGGTGAGTGTTTGAAAAGTTTCAGCACTCCATTCATCATCTTCTTGTGTTTGCTTTGTTCGCCCTAAGTTGACAGGGCATGCCCAGACGTGGGTCCCTTGCTCACTTTGCCACTGGATTCAAGCTAGCCTGGCTGATGAGGGCTGTTAGCCCGAAACCTGTCCCAGGATGCTTGTTTCCAGTCTAGGGAAGACATAGCTTAGGAGTTCGGGCTCGGCTGGTCCCATGAGGCACAGGGTCAAGACTGATTTGCATATAGCTGTGATTGAACTGGGGTGGCAAAGTGAGCTAAAGAATGACGAGGGATTCAATTCAGATCTGTGACTGGGGGTGAGTGTTTGAAAAGGTTCAGCACTCCATCCATCATCTACTTGTGTTTGCTTTGTTCGCCCTAAGTTGGCAGGGTATGCCCAGATGTGGGTCCCTTGCTCACTTTCCCACTGGATTCAAGCTAGCCTGGCTGATGAGGGCTGTTAGCCCGAACCCGGCCCCAGGATGTTTGTTTCCGGTCCAGGCAAGACATAGCTTAGCAGTTCGGTCTGGACGGGTCCCATGAGGCATAGGGTCAAGACTGATTTGCATATAGCTGTGTCTGAACTGGGGTGGCAAAGTGAGCTAAAGAATGATGATGGATTCAACCCTGATCTGTGACTGGGGGTGAGTGTTTGGAAAGTTTCAGCACTCCGTCAATCATCTACTTGGATTTGCTTTGTTCACCCTAATTTGGCCGGTTATGCCCAGACGTGGGTCCCTAACTCACTTTGCCTCTGGTTTCAAGCTATCCTAGCTGATGAGGGCTGTTAGCCAGAAACTGGTCCCAGGATGCTTGTTTTCAGTCCAGGGAAGACATAGTTTAGCAGTTCGGGCTGGACTGTTCCCATGAGGCACAGGGTCAAGACTGATTTGCATATAGCTGTGTCTGAACTGGGGTGGCAAAGTGAGCTAAAGAATGACGAGGGAATCAACCCAGATCTGTGACTGGGGGTCAGTTTTTGAAAAGTTTCAGCACTCCGTCCATCATCTCCTTGTGTTTGGTTTGTTTGCCCTAAGTTGGCAGGGTATGCCCAGACGTGGGTCCCTTGCTCACTTTGGCACTGGATTCAAGCTAGCCTGGCTGATGAGGGCTGTGGGCCCGAAACCGGTCCCAGGATTCTCGTTTCCGGTCCAGGGAAGACATAGCTTAGCAGTTTGGGCTGGACTGTTTCCATGAGGTACAGGGTGAAGACTGATTTGCATATAGCTGTGTCTGAACTGGGGTGGCAAAGTGAGCTAAAGAATGATGATGGATTCAACCCAGATCTGTGACTGGGGGTGAATGTTTGAAAAGTTTCAGCACTCCGTCCATCATCTCCTTGTGTATGCTTTCTTCACCCTAAGTTGGCAGGGTATGCCCAGACATGGGTCCTTTGCTCACTTTGCCACTGGATTTAAGCTAGCCTGGCTGATGAGGGCTGTTAGCCCAAAACCTGTCCCAGGATGCTTGTTTCTAGTCCAGGGAAGACATAGCTTAGGAGTTCGGGCTGGGCTGGTCCCATGAGGCACAGGGTCAAGACTGATTTCCATATAGCTGTGTCTGAACTGGGGTGGCAAAGTGAGCTAAAGAATGACAAGGGATTCAACTCAGATCTGTGACTGTGTGTGAGTGTTTGAAAAGTTTCAGCACTCCATCCATCATCTCCTTGTGTTTGCTTTCTTCGCCCTAAGTTGGCAGGGTATGCCCAGACGTTAGTCCCTTGCTCACTTTGCCACTGGATTCAAACTATCCTGGCTGATGAGGGCTGTTAGCCAGAAATCGGTCCCAGGATGCTTGTTTTCGGTCCAGAGAAGACATAGCTTAGCATTTCGGGCTGGACTGTTCCCATGAGGCACAGGGTCAAGACTGATTTCCATATAGCTGTGTCTGAACTGGGGTGGCAAAGTGAGCTAAAGAATGACAAGGGATTCAACTCAGATCTGTGACTGTGCGTGAGTGTTTGAAAAGTTTCAGCACTCCATCCATCATCTACTTGTGTTTGCTTTGTTTGCCCTAAGTTGGCAGGGTATGCCCAGACGTGGGTCCGTTGCTCACTTTCCCACTGGATTCAAGCTAGCCTGGCTGATGATGGCTGTTAGCCAATAACCGGCCCCAGGATGTTTATTTCCGGTCCAGGGAAGACATAGTTTAGCAATTCGGGCTGGACTGTTCCCATGAGGCACAGGGTCAAGACTGATTTGCATATAGCTGTGTCTGAACTGGGGTGGCAAAGTGAGCTAAAGAATGACGAGGGATTCAACCCAGATCTGTGACTGGGGGTCAGTTTTTGAAAAGTTTCAGCACTCCGTCCATCATCTCCTTGTGTTTGGTTTGTTTGCCCTAAGTTGGCAGGGTATGCCCAGACATGGGTCCCTTGCTCACTTTGGCACTGGATTCAAGCTAGCCTGGCTGATGAGGGCTGTGAGCCTGAAACCGGTCCCAGGATTCTCGTTTCCGGTCCAGGGAAGACATAGCTTAGCAGTTTGGGCTGGACTGTTCCCATGAGGAACAGGGTGAAAACTGATTTGCATATAGCTGTGTCTGAACTGGCGTGGCAAAGTGAGCTAAAGAATGATGATGGATTCAACCCAGATCTGTGACTGGGGGTGAGTGTTTGAAAAGTTTCAGCACTCCATTCATCATCTTCTTGTGTTTGCTTTGTTCGCCCTAAGTTGACAGGGCATGCCCAGACGTGGGTCCCTTGCTCACTTTGCCACTGGATTCAAGCTAGCCTGGCTGATGAGGGCTGTTAGCCCGAAACCTGTCCCAGGATGCTTGTTTCCAGTCTAGGGAAGACATAGCTTAGGAGTTCGGGCTCGGCTGGTCCCATGAGGCACAGGGTCAAGACTGATTTGCATATAGCTGTGATTGAACTGGGGTGGCAAAGTGAGCTAAAGAATGACGAGGGATTCAACTCAGATCTGTGACGTGTGGTGAGTGTTTGAAAAGGTTCAGCACTCCATCCATCATCTACTTGTGTTTGCTTTGTTTGCCCTAAGTTGGCAGGATATGCCCAGACATGGGTCCCTTGCTCACTTTCCCTCTGGATTCAAGCTAGCCTGGCTTATGAGGGCTGTTAGCCCGAAACCGGTCCCAGGATGTTTGTTTCCGGTCCAGGGAAGACATAGGTTAGCAGTTCGGTCTGGACGGTTCCCATGAGGCACAGGGTCAAGACTGATTTGCATATAGCTGTGTCTGAACTTGGGTGGCAAAGTGAGCTAAAGAATGATGATGGATTCAACCCAGATCTGTGACGGGGTGAGTGTTTGAAAAGTTTCAGCACTTCCTCCATCATCTCCTTGTGTTTGCTTTGTTTGCCCTAAGTTGGCAGGGTATGCCCAGAAGTGGGTCCCTTGCTCACTTTCCCACTGGATTCAAGCTAGCCTGGCTGATGATGGCTGTTAGCCCGAAACCGGTCCTAGGATGTTTGTTTCCGGTCCAGGGAAGACATAGCTTAGCAGTTCGGTCTGGAGTGTTCCCATGAGGCACAGGGTCAAGACTGATTTGCATATAGCTGTGTCTGAACTGGGGTGGCAAAGCGAGCTAAAGAATGATGATGGATTCAACCCAGATGTGTGACTTTGTGTCAGTGTTTGAAAAGTTTCAGCACTCCGTCCATCATCTCCTTGTGTTTGCTTTGTTCCCCCTAAGTTGGCAGGGTATGCCCAGACGTTAGTCCCTTGCTCACTTTACCACTGGATTCAAGCTAGCCTGGCTGATGAGGGCTGTTAGCCCGAACCCGGCCCCAGGATGTTTGTTTTCAGTCCAGGGAAGACATAGTTTAGCAGTTCGGGCTGGACTGTTCCCATGAGGCACAGGGTCAAGACTGATTTCCATATAGCTGTGTCTGAACTGGGGTGGCAAATTGAGCTAAAGAATGACAAGGGATTCAACTCAGATCTGTGACTGGGCGTGAGTGTTTGAAAAGGTTCAGCACTCCATCCATCATCTACTTGTGTTTGCTTTGTTTGCCCTAAGTTGGCAGGGTATGCCCAGACGTGGGTCTGTTGCTCACTTTCCCACTGGATTCAAGCTAGCCTGGCTGATGATGGCTGTTAGCCCGAAACCTGTCCGAGGATGCTTGTTTCCGTTCCAGGGAAGACATAGCTTAGCAGTTCGGGCTGGGCTGGTCCAATGAGGCACAGGGTCAAGAATGATTTGCATATAGCTGTGTCTGAACTGGGGTGGCAAAGTGAGGTAAAGAATGATGATGGATTCAACCCAGATCTGTGACTGGGTGGTGAGTCTTTAAAAAGTTTCAGCACTTCATCCATCATCTCCTTGTGTTTGCTTTGTTCGCCTTAAGTTGGCAGGGTATGCCCAGACATGGGTCCCTTGCTCACTTTGCCACTGGATTCAAACTAGTGTGGCTGATAAGGGCTGTAAGCCCTAAACCGGTCCCAGGCTACTTGTTTGTGGTCCAGGGAAGAAATAGCTTAGCATTTCGGACTGGACTGTTCCCAAGAGGAACAGGGTGAAGACTGATTTGCATATAGCTGTGTCTGAACTGGGGTGGCAAAGTGAGCCAAAGAATGATGATGGATTCAACCCAGATCTGTGACTGGGGGTGAGTGTTTGAAAAGTTTCAGCACTCCGTCAATCATCTCCTTGCGTTTGCTTTGTTCACCCAAATTTGGCAGGGTATACCCAGATGTGGGTCCCTAACTCACTTTGCCACTGGATTCAAGCTAGCCTGGCTGATGAGGGCTGTTAGCCCGAAACCGGTCCCAGGATGTTTGTTTCCGGTCCAGGGAAGACATAGCTTAGCAGTTCGGTCTGGAGTGTTCCCATGAGGCACAGGGTCAAGACTGATTTGCATATAGCTGTGTCTGAACTGGGGTGGCAAAGCGAGCTAAAGAATGATGATGGATTCAACCCAGATGTGTGACTTTGTGTCAGTGTTTGAAAAGTTTTAGCACTCCGTCCATCATCTCCTTGTGTTTGCTTTGTTCGCCCTAAGTTGGCAGGGTGTGCCCAGACGTTAGTCCCTTGCTCACTTTGCCACTGGATTCAAGCTAGCCTGGCTGATGAGGGCTGTTAGCCCGAAACCAGTCCCAGGATGCTTGTTTTCAGTCCAGGGAAGACATAGCTTAGCAGTTCGGGCTGGACTGTTCCCATGAGGCACAGGGTCAAGACTGATTTGCATATAGCTGTGTCTGAACTGGGGTGGCAAAGTGAGCTAAAGAATGATGATGGATTCAACCCAGATCTGTGAGAGGGGTGAGTTTTTGAAAAGTTTTAGCACTCCGTCCATCATCTCCTTGTGTTTGCTTTGTTCGCCCTAAGTTGGCAGGGTATGCCCAGACGTGGGTCCCTAACTCACTTTGCCACTGGATTCAAGCTAGCCTGGCCGATGAGGGATGTTAGCCAGAAATCGGTCCCAGGATGCTTGTTTTCAGTCCAGAGAAGACATAGCTTAGCAGTTCGGGCTGGACTGTTCCCACGAGGCACAGGGTCAGGACTGATTTGCATATAGCTGCGTCTGAACTGGGATGACAAAGTGAGCTAAAGAATGACGAGGGATTCAACTCAGATCTGTGACTGGGGGTGAGTGTTTGAAAAGGTTCAGCACTCCATCCATCATCTACTTGTGTTTGCTTTGTTTGCCCTAAGTTGGCAGGGTATGCCCAGACGTGGGTCCCTTGCTCACTTTACCCCTCGATTCAAGCTAGCCTGGCTGATGAGGGCTGTTAGCCTGAAACCGGTCGCAGGATGTTTGTTTCCGGTCAAGGGAAGACATAGCTTAGCAGTTCGGTCTGGATGGTTCCCATGAGGCACAGGGTCAAAACTGATTTGCATATAGCTGTGTCTGAACTGGGGTGGCAAAGTGATCTAAAGAATGACGAGGGATTCAACCCAGATCTGTGACTGGGGGGCAGTTTTTGAAAAGTTTCAGCACTCCGTCCATCATCTCCTTGTGTTTGGTTTGTTTGCCCTAAGTTGGCAGGGTATGCCCAGACGTGGGTCCCTTGCTCACTTTGGCACTGGATTCAAGGTAGCCTGGCTGATGAGGGCTGTGAGCCCGAAACCGGTCCCAGGATTCTCGTTTCCGGTCCAGGGTTGTTATGGCTTAGCAGTTTGGGCTGGACTGTTCCCATGAGGTACAGGGTGAAGACTGATTTGCATATAGTTGTGTCTGAACTGGGGTGGGAAAGGGAGCAAAAGAATGATGATGGATTCAACACAGATGTGTGACTTGGGGTGAGTGTTTGAAAAGTTTCAGCACTCCATCCATCATCTTCTTGTGTTTGCTTTGTTCGCCCTAAGTTGGCAGGGTATGCCCAGATGTGGGTCCCTTGCTCACTTTGCCACTGGATTCCAGCTAGCCTGGCTGATAAGGGCTGTTAGCCCGAAACCTGTCCCAGGATGCTTGTTTCCAGTCCAGGGAAGACATAGCTTAGCAATTTGGGGTGGACTGTTCCCATGAGGCACAGGGTGAAGACTGATTTGCATATGGCTGTATCTGAACTGGGGTGGCAAAGTGAGCCAAAGAATGATGATTTATTCAACCCAGATGTGTGACTGGGGGTGAGTGCTTGAAAAGTTTTAGCTCTCCGTCCATCATCTCCTTATTTTTGCTATGTTCACCCTAAGTTGGCAGGGTATGCTCAGACGTGGATCCCTGGCTCACTTTGCCACTGGATTCAAGCTAGCCTGACTGATGAGGGCTGTTAGCCTGAAACCAATCCCAGGATTCTTGTTTCCGGTCCAGCGAAAACATAGCTTAGTGGTTCGGGCTGGACTGTTCCCATGAGGCACAGGATCAAGACTGATTTGCATATAGCTGTGTGTGATCTGGGGTGGCAAAGTGAGCTAAAGAATGATGAGGGATTCAACCCAGATCTGTGACGGGGGTTGAAAGTTTGAAAAGTTTCAGCACTCCGTCCATCATCTCCTTGTGTTTGCTTTGTTCACCCTAAGTTAGCAGGGTATGACCAGACGTGGGTCCCTAGCTCACTTTGCCACTGGATTCAAGCTAGCCTGGCTGATGAGGGCTGTTAGCCCGAAACCAGTCCCAGGATGCTTGTTTCCGGTCCAGGGAAGACATAGCTTAGCAGTTTGGGCTGGACTGTTCCCATTATTCACAGGGTGAAGACTGATTTGCACATAGCTTTGTCTGAACTGGGGTGGCAAAGTGAGCTAAAGAATGATGATGGATTCAAACCAGATCTGTGACTGGGGGTGAATGTTTGAAAAGTTTCAGCACTTCGTCCGTCATCTCCTTGTGCTTGCTTTGTTCGCCCTAAGTTGGCAGGGTATGCCCAGACATGGGTCCCTTGCTCACTTTGCCACTGGATTCAAGCTAGCCTGGCTGATAAGGGCTGTAATCCCTAAACCAGTCCCAGTATCTTGTTTGTGGTCCAGGGAAGAAATAGCTTAGCATTTCGGGCTGGACTCTTCCCATGAGGAACAGGGTGAAGACTGATTTGCATATAGATGTGTCTGAACTGGGGTGGCAAAGTGAGCCAAAGAATGATGATGGATTCAACCCAGATCTGTGACTGGGGGTGAGTGTTTGAAAAGTTTCAGCACTCCGTCCATCATCTCCTTGTGTTTGCTTTGTTTGCCCTAAGTTGGCAGGGTATGCCCAGACGTGGGTCCCTTGCTCACTTTGCCACTGGATTCAAGCTAGCCTGGCTGATGAGGGCTGGTAGCCCGATCCGGTCCCAGGATGCTTGTTTCCGGTCCAGGAAAGACATAGCTTAGCAGTTTGGCCTGGACTTTTCCTATGAGGCACAGGGTGAAGACTGATTTCCATATAGCTGTGTCTGAACTGGGGTGGGAAAGTGAGGTAAAGAATGATGATGGATTCAACCCAGATCTGTGAAGGGGGTGAGTGTTTGAAAAGTTTCAGCACTCTGTCTATCATCTCCTTGTGTTTGCTTTGTTCGCCCTAAGTTGGCAGGGTATGCCCAGACGTGGGTCCCTTGCTCACTTTGCCACTGGATTCAAGATAGCCTGGCTGATGAGGGGTGTTAGCCCGAAACCGGTCCCAGGATGCTTGTTTCCAGTCCAGGGAAGACATACCTTAGCAGTTCGGGCTTGACAGTTCCTATGATGCACAAGGTGAAGACTGATTTCCATATAGCAGTGTCTGAACTGAGGTGGGAAAGTGAGGTAAAGAATGATGATGGATTCAACCCAGATCTGTGACTGGGGGTCAGTGTTTGAAAAGTTTCAGCACTCCGTCCATCATCTCCTTGTGTTTGCTTTGTTTGCCCTAAGTTGGCAGGGTATTCCCAGACGTGGGTCCCTTGCTCACTTTGCCACTGGATTCAAGCTAGCCTGGCTGATGAGGGCTGGTAGCCCGATCCGGTCCCAGGATGCTTGTTTCCGGTCCAGGAAAGACATAGCTTAGCAGTTTGGCCTGGACTTTTCCTATGAGGCACAGGGTGAAGACTGATTTCCATATAGCTGTGTCTGAACTGGGGTGGGAAAGTGAGGTAAAGAATGATGATGGATTCAACCCAGATCTGTGAAGGGGGTGAGTGTTTGAAAAGTTTCAGCACTCTGTCTATCATCTCCTTGTGTTTGCTTTGTTCACCCTAAGTTGGCAGGGTATGCCCAGACAGGGGTCCCTTGCTCACTTTGCCACTGGATTCAAGATAGCCTGGCTGATGAGGGGTGTTAGCCCGAAACCGGTCCCAGGATGCTTGTTTCCAGTCCAGGGAAGACATACCTTAGCAGTTCGGGCTTGACAGTTCCTATGATGCACAAGGTGAAGACTGATTTCCATATAGCTGTGTCTGAACTGAGGTGGGAAAGTGAGGTAAAGAATGATGATGGATTCAACCCAGATCTGTGACTGGGGGTCAGTGTTTGAAAAGTTTAATCACTCTGTCCATCATCTCCTTGTGTTTGGTTTGTTCGCCCTAAGTTGGCAGGGTATCCCCAGACGTGGGTCCTTGCTCACTTTGCCACTGGATTCAAGCTAGCCTGGCGGATGAGGGCTGTTTGCCCTAAACCGGTCTCAGGATGCTTGTTTCTGGTCTAGAGAAGACATAGCTTAGCAGTTCGGGCTGGACTGTTCCCATGAGGCACAGGGTCAAGACTGATTTGCATAGAGTTGTGTCTGAACTGGGGTGGCAAAGTGAGCTAAAGAATGATGAGGGATTCAACCCAAATCTGTGACTGGGTGTCAGCGTTTGAAAAGTTTCAGCACTCCGTCCATCAACTCCTTGTGTTTGCTTTGTTCGCCCTAAGTTGGCAGGGTATGCCCACACGTGTGTCCCTAACTCACTTTGCCACTGGATTCAAGCTAGCCTGGCTGATGAGGGCTGCTAGCCAGAAACCAGTCGCAGGATGTTTGTTTTTGGTCCAGGGAAGACATAGCTTAGCAGTTCAGGCTGGACTGTTCCCATGAGGCACAGGGTGAAGACTGATTTGCATATAGCTGTGTCTAAACTGGGAGGCAAAGTGAGCTAAAGAACGACGAGGGATTCAACTCAGATCTGTGACTGGGGGTGAGTGTTTGAAAAGTTTCAGCAGACCGTCCATCATTTACTTGTGTTTGCTTTGTTCACCCTAAGTTGGCAGGGTATGCCCAGATGTGGGTCCCTTGCTCACTTTGCCACTGGATTCCAGCTAGCCCGACTGATGAGGGCTGTTAGCCCAAAACCGGTCCCAGGATGCTTGTTTCCTGTCCAGGGAAGACATAGCTTAGCAATTTAGGGTGGACTGTTCCCATGAGGCATAGGGTGAAGACTGATTTGCATATAGCTGTCTCTGAACTGGGGTGGCAACGTGAGCTAAAGAATGATGATTTATTCAACCGAGATCTGTGACTGGGGGTGAGTGCTTGAAAAGTTTCAGCCCTCCGTCCATCATCTCCTTGTTTTTGCTTTGTTCACCCTATGTTGGGAGGGTATGCTCAGACGTGGATCCCTGGCTCATTTTGGCACTGGACTCAAGCTAGCCTGGCTGATGAGGGCTGATAGACCGAAATCAGTCACAGGTTGCTTGTTTCCGGTCCAGGGAAGACATAGCTTAGCAGTTCGGGCTGGACTGTTCCCATGAGGTACAGGGTGAAGACTGATTTGCATATAGCTGTGTCTGAACTGGGGTGGCAAAGTGAGCTAAAGAATGATGATGGATTCAACCCAGATCTGTGACTTGGGGTGAGTGTTTGAAAAGTTTCAGCACTCCATCCATCATCTTCTTGTGTTTGCTTTGTTCGCTCCTAAGTTGGCAGGGTATGCCCAGACGTGGGTCCCTTGCTCACTTTGCCACTGGATTCAAGCTAGCCTGGCTGATGAAGGCTGTTAGCACAAAACCTGTCCAAGGGTGCTTGTTTCCAGTCCAGGGAGGACATAGTTTAGCAGTTCAGACTGGGCTGGTCCCATAAGGCACAGGGTCAAGACTGATTTGCACATAGCTATGTCTGAACTGGGGTGGTACAGTGAGCTAAAGAATGATGATGGATTCAACCCAGATCTGTGACTGGGGGTGAATGTTTGAAAAGTTTCAGCACTCCGTCCATCATCTTCTTGTGTTTGCTTTCTTTGCCCTAAGTTGGCAAGGTATGCCCAGACATGGGTCCCTTGCTCACTTTGCCACTGGATTCAAGCTAGCCTGGCTGATGTGGGCTGTTTGCCCTAAAAGGTCCGTGGATGCTTGTTTTTGGTCCAGGGAAGACATAGCTTAGCAGTTCGGGCTGGACTGTTCCCATGAGGAACAGGGTGAAGACTGATTTGCATATAGCTGTGTCTGAACTGGGGTGGTAAAGTGAGGTAAAGAAAGATGATGGATTCAACCCAGATCTGTGACTGGGGGTGAGTGTTTGAAAAGTTTCAGCACTCTGTTCATCATCTCTTTGTGTTTGCTTTGTTCACCCTAAGTTGGCAGGGTATACCCAGATGTGGGTCCCTTGCTCACTTTGCCACTGGATTCAAGATAGCCTGGCTGATGAGGGGTGTTAGCCCGAAACCGGTCCCAGGATGATTGTTTCCGGTCCAGGGAAGACATACCTTAGAAGTTCGGGCTAGAAAGTTCCTATGAGGCACAAGATGAAGACTGATTTCCATATAGCTGTGTGTGAACTGGGGAGGGAAAGTGAGGTGAAGAATGACGATGGATTCAACCCAGATCTGTGACTGGGGGTGAGTGTTTGAAAAGTTTCAGCACTCTGTCCATCATCTCCTTGTGTTTGCTTTGTTCGCCCTAAGTTGGCAGGGTATGCCCAGACGTGGGTCCCTTGCTCACTTTGCCACTGGATTCAAGCTAGCCTGGCTGATGAGGGCTGATAGACCGAAATCGGTCGCAGGTTGCTTGTTTCCGGTCCAGAGAAGACATAGCTTAGCAGTTCGGGCTGGACTGTTCCGATGAGGCACAGGGTCAAGACCGATTTGCATATAGCTGTGTCTGAACTGGGGTGGCAAAGTGAGCTCAAGAATGATGATGGATTCAACCCAGATCTGTGACTGGGGGTGAGTGTTTGAAAAGTTTTAGCACTCTGTACATCATCTTGTGTTTGATTTGTTCGCCCTAAGTTGGCAGGTTATGCCCAGACGTGGGTTCCTTGCTCACTTTGCCACTGGATTTAAGCTAGCCTGGCTGATGAGGGCTGTTAGCCCGAACCCGGTCCCAGGATGCTTGTTTCCGGTCCGGGGAAGACATAGCTTAGCAGTTCGGGCTGGGCTGGTCCCATGAGGCAGAGGATCAAGACTGATTTGCACATAGCTGTGTCTCAACTGGGGTGGCAAAGTGAGCTAAAGAATGATGATAGATTCAACCCGGATCTGTGACTGGGGGTGAATGTTTGAAAAGTTTCAGCACTTCGTCCATCATCTCCTTGTGTTTGCTTTGTTCGCCCTAAGTTGGCAGGGTATGCCCAGAAGTTAGTCCCTTGCTCACTTTGCCACTGGATTCAAGCTAGCCTGGCTGATGAGGGCTGTTAGCCAGAAACCAGTCCCAGGATGCTTGTTTTCGGTCCAGGGAAGACATAGCCTAGTAGTTCAGGCTGGACTGGTCCCATGAGGCAAAGGGTGAAGACTGATATGCCTATAGCTGTGTCTGAATTGGGGTGGCAAATTGAGGTAAAGAATGATGATGGATTCAACCCAGATCTGTGACTTAGGGATAGTGTTTGAAAAGTTTCAGCACTCCATCCATCATCTTCTTGTGTTTGCTTTGTTCGCCCTAAGTTGGCAGGGTATGCCCAGACGTGGGTCCCTTGCTCACTTTGACACTGGATTCAAGCTTGCCTGGCTGATGAGGGCTGTTAGCCCGAAACCTGTCCCAGGATGCTTGTTTCCAGTCCAGGGATGACATAGCTTAGCAGTTCTGGCTGTGCTGGTCCCATGAGGCACAGGGTCAAGACTGATTTGCACATAGATGTGTCTGAACTGGGGTGGCAAAGTGAGCTAAAGAATGATGATGGATTCAACCCAGATCTGTGACTGGGGGTGAATGTTTGAAAAGTTTCAGCACTCCGTCCATCATCTCCTTGTGTTAGCTTTCTTCGTCCTAAGTTGGCAGGGTATGCCCAGACATGGGTCCCTTGCTCACTTTGCCACTGGATTCAAGCTAGCCTGGCTGTTGAGGGATGTTAGCCAGAAATCTGTCCCAGGATGCTTGTTTTCAGTCCAGAGAAGACATAGCTTAGCAGTTCGGGCTGGACTGTTCCCACGAGGCACAGGGTCAGGACTGATTTGCATATAGCTGCGTCTGAACTGGGGTGACAAAGTGAGCTAAAGAATGACGAGGGATTCAACTCAGATCTGTGACTGGGGGTGAGTGTTTGAAAAGGTTCAGCACTCCATCCATCATCTACTTGTGTTTGCTTTGTTTGCCCTAAGTTGGCAGGGTATGCCCAGACGTGGGTCCCTTGCTCACTTTACCCCTCGATTCAAGCTAGCCTGGCTGATGAGGGCTGTTAGCCTGAAACCGGTCGCAGGATGTTTGTTTCCGGTCAAGGGAAGACATAGCTTAGCAGTTCGGTCTGGATGGTTCCCATGAGGCACAGGGTCAAAACTGATTTGCATATAGCTGTGTCTGAACTGGGGTGGCAAAGTGATCTAAAGAATGACGAGGGATTCAACCCAGATCTGTGACTGGGGGGCAGTTTTTGAAAAGTTTCAGCACTCCGTCCATCATCTCCTTGTGTTTGGTTTGTTTGCCCTAAGTTGGCAGGGTATGCCCAGACGTGGGTCCCTTGCTCACTTTGGCTCTGGATTCAAGCTAGCCTGGCTGATGAGGGCTGTGAGCCCGAAACCGGTCCCAGGATTCTCGTTTCCGGTCCAGGGATGTTATGGCTTAGCAGTTTGGGCTGGACTGTTCCCATGAGGTACAGGGTGAAGACTGATTTGCATATAGTTGTGTCTGAACTGGGGTGGGAAAGGGAGCAAAAGAATGATGATGGATTCAACACAGATGTGTGACTTGGGGTGAGTGTTTGAAAAGTTTCAGCACTCCATCCATCATCTTCTTGTGTTTGCTTTGTTCGCCCTAAGTTGGCAGGGTATGCCCAGATGTGGGTCCCTTGCTCACTTTGCCACTGGATTCCAGCTAGCCTGGCTGATAAGGGCTGTTAGCCCGAAACCTGTCCCAGGATGCTTGTTTCCAGTCCAGGGAAGACATAGCTTAGCAATTTGGGGTGGACTGTTCCCATGAGGAACAGGGTGAAGACTGATTTGCATATAGATGTGTCTGAACTCGGGTGGCAAAGTCAGCCAAAGAATGATGATGGATTCAACCCAGATCTGTGACGGGGTGAGTGTTTGAAAAGTTTCAGCACTTCCTCCATCATCTCCTTGTGTTTGCTTTGTTTGCCCTAAGTTGGCAGGGTATGCCCAGAAGTGGGTCCCTTGCTCACTTTCCCACTGGATTCAAGCTAGCCTGGCTGATGATGGCTGTTAGCCCGAAACCGGTCCTAGGATGTTTGTTTCCGGTCCAGGGAAGACATAGCTTAGCAGTTCGGTCTGGAGTGTTCCCATGAGGCACAGGGTCAAGACTGATTTGCATATAGCTGTGTCTGAACTGTGGTAGCAAAGCGAGCTAAAGAATGATGATGGATTCAACCCAGATGTGTGACTTTGTGTCAGTGTTTGAAAAGTTTCAGCACTCCGTCCATCATCTCCTTGTGTTTGCTTTGTTCACCCTAAGTTGGCAGGGTATGCCCAGACGTTAGTCCCTTGCTCACTTTACCACTGGATTCAAGCTAGCCTGGCTGATGAGGGCTGTTAGCCCGAACCCGGCCCCAGGATGTTTGTTTTCAGTCCAGGGAAGACATAGTTTAGCAGTTCGGGCTGGACTGTTCCCATGAGGCACAGGGTCAAGACTGATTTCCATATAGCTGTGTCTGAACTGGGGTGGCAAAATGAGCTAAAGAATGACAAGGAATTCATCTCAGATCTGTGACTGGGCGTGAGTGTTTGAAAAGGTTCAGCACTCCATCCATCATCTACTTGTGTTTGCTTTGTTTGCCCTAAGTTGGCAGGGTATGCCCAGACGTGGGTCTGTTGCTCACTTTCCAACTGGATTCAAGCTAGCCTGGCTGATGATGGCTGTTAGCCCGAAACCTGTCCGAGGATGCTTGTTTCCGTTCCAGGGAAGACATAGCTTAGCAGTTCGGGCTGGGCTGGTCCAATGAGGCACAGGGTCAAGAATGATTTGCATATAGCTGTGTCTGAACTGGGGTGGCAAAGTGAGGTAAAGAATGATGATGGATTCAACCGAGATCTGTGACTGGGTGGTGAGTCTTTAAAAAGTTTCAGCACTTCATCCATCATCTCCTTGTGTTTGCTTTGTTCGCCTTAAGTTGGCAGGGTATGCCCAGACATGGGTCCCTTGCTCACTTTGCCACTGGATTCAAACTAGTGTGGCTGATAAGGGCTGTAAGCCCTAAACCGGTCCCAGGCTACTTGTTTGTGGTCCAGGGAAGAAATAGCTTAGCATTTCGGGCTGGACTCTTCCCATGAGGAACAGGGTGAAGACTGATTTGCATATAGCTGTGTCTGAACTGGGGTGGCAAAGTGAGCCAAAGAATGATGATGGATTCAACCCAGATCTGTGACTGGGGGTGAGTGTTTGAAAAGTTTCAGCACTCCGTCAATCATCTCCTTGCGTTTGCTTTGTTCACCCAAATTTGGCAGGGTATACCCAGATGTGGGTCCCTAACTCACTTTGCCACTGGATTCAAGCTAGCCTGGCTGATGAGGGCTGTTAGCCCGAAACCGGTCCCAGGATGTTTGTTTCCGGTCCAGGGAAGACATAGCTTAGCAGTTCGGTCTGGAGTGTTCCCATGAGGCACAGGGTCAAGACTGATTTGCATATAGCTGTGTCTGAACTGGGGTGGCAAAGCGAGCTAAAGAATGATGATGGATTCAACCCAGATGTGTGACTTTGTGTCAGTGTTTGAAAAGTTTCAGCACTCCGTCCATCATCTCCTTGTGTTTGCTTTGTTCGCCCTAAGTTGGCAGGGTATGCCCAGACGTTAGTCCCTTGCTCACTTTGCCACTGGATTCAAGCTAGCCTGGCTGATGAGGGCTGTTAGCCCGAAACCAGTCCCAGGATGCTTGTTTTCAGTCCAGGGAAGACATAGCTTAGCAGTTCGGGCTGGACGGTTCCCATGAGGCACAGGGTCAAGACTGATTTGCATATAGCTGTGTCTGAACTGGGGTGGCAAAGTGAGCTAAAGAATGACGAGGGATTCAACTCAGATCTGTGACAGGGATGAGTGTTTGAAAAGGTTCAGCACTCCATCCATCATCTTCTTGTGTTTGCTTTGTTTTCCCTAAGTTGGCAGGGTATGCCCAGATGTGGGTCCCTTGCTCACTTTGCCACTGGATTCAAGTTAGCCTAGCTGATGAGGGCTGTTAGCCAGAAACCGGTCCCAGGATGCTTGTTTTCAGTCCAGGGAAGACATAGTTTAGCCGTTCGGGCTGGACTGTTCCCATGAGGCACAGGGTCAAGACTGATTTCCATATAGCTGTGTCTGAACTGGGGTGGCAAATTGAGCTAAAGAATGACAAGGGATTCAACTCAGATCTGTGACTGGGCGTGAGTGTTTGAAAAGGTTCAGCACTCCATCCATCATCTACTTGTGTTTGCTTTGTTTGCCCTAAGTTGGCAGGATATGCCCAGACGTGGGTCCATTGCTCACTTTCCCACTGGATTCAAGCTAGCCTGGCTGATGATGGCTGTTAGCCAAAAACCGGCCCCAGAATGTTTATTTCCGGTCCAGGGAAGACATAGCTTAGCAGTTCGGTCTGGACGGTTCCCATGAGGCACAGGGTCAAGACTGATTTGCATAGAGCTGTGTCTGAACTGGTGTAGCAAACTGAGCTAAAGAATGATTATGGATTCAACCCAGATCTGTGACGGGGTGAGTGTTTGAAAAGTTTCAGCACTTCCTCCATCATCTTCTTGTGTTTGCTTTGTTCGCCCTAAGTTGGCAGGGCATGCCCAGACGTGGGTCCCTTGCTCACTTTGCCACTGAATTCAAGTTAGCCTAGCTGATGAGGGCTGTTAGCCAGAAACCGGTCCCAGGGTGCTTGTTTTCGGTCCAGGGAAGACATAGTTTAGCAGTTCCGGCTGGACTGTTCCCATGAGGCACAGGGTCAAAACTGATTTGCATATAGTCGTGTCTGAACTGGGGTGGCAAAGTGAGCTAAAGAATGACGAGGGATTCAACCCAGATCTGTGACTGGGGGTCAGTTTTTGAAAAGTTTCAGCACTCCGTCCATCATCTCCTTGTGTTTGGTTTGTTTGCCCTAAGTTGGCAGGGTATGCCCAGACGTGGGTCCCTTGCTCACTTTGGCACTGGATTCAAGCTAGCCTGGCTGATAAGGGCTGTGAGCCCGAAACCGGTCCCAGGATTCTCGTTTCCGGTCCAGGGAAGACATAGCTTAGCAGTTCGGGCTGGACTGTTCCCATGAGGAACAGGGTGAAAACTGATTTGCATATAGCTGTGTCTGAACTGGGGTGGCAAAGTGAGGTAAAGAAAGATGATAGATTCAAGCCAGATCTGTGACTGGGGGTGAGTGTTTGAAAAGTTTCAGCACTCCATCCATCATCTCCTTGTGTTTGCTTTGTTCGCCCTAAGTTGACAGGCCATGCCCAGACGTGGGTCCCTTGCTCACTTTGCCACTGGATTCAAGCTAGCCTGGCTGATGAGGGCTGTTAGCCCGAAACCTGTCCCAGGATGCTTGTTTCCAGTCCAGGGAAGACATAGCTTAGGAGTTCGGGCTGGGCTGGTCCCATGAGGCACAGGGTCAAGAATGATTTGCACATAGCTGTGTCTGAACTGGGGTGGCAAAGAGAGCTAAAAAATGATGATGGATTCAACCCAGATCTGTGACTGGGGGTGAGTGTTTGAAAAGTTTCAGCACTCCATTCATCATCTTCTTGTGTTTGCTTTGTTCGCCCTAAGTTGACAGGGCATGCCCAGACGTGGGTCCCTTGCTCACTTTGCCACTGGATTCAAGCTAGCCTGGCTGATGAGGGCTGTTAGCCCGAAACCTGTCCCAGGATGCTTGTTTCCAGTCTAGGGAAGACATAGCTTAGGAGTTCGGGCTCGGCTGGTCCCATGAGGCACAGGGTCAAGACTGATTTGCATATAGCTGTGATTGAACTGGGGTGGCAAAGTGAGCTAAAGAATGACGAGGGATTCAATTCAGATCTGTGACTGGGGGTGAGTGTTTGAAAAGGTTCAGCACTCCATCCATCATCTACTTGTGTTTGCTTTGTTCGCCCTAAGTTGGCAGGGTATGCCCAGATGTGGGTCCCTTGCTCACTTTCCCACTGGATTCAAGCTAGCCTGGCTGATGAGGGCTGTTAGCCCGAACCCGGCCCCAGGATGTTTGTTTCCGGTCCAGGCAAGACATAGCTTAGCAGTTCGGTCTGGACGGTTCCCATGAGGCATAGGGTCAAGACTGATTTGCATATAGCTGTGTCTGAACTGGGGTGGCAAAGTGAGCTAAAGAATGATGATGGATTCAACCCTGATCTGTGACTGGGGGTGAGTGTTTGGAAAGTTTCAGCACTCCGTCAATCATCTCCTTGGATTTGCTTTGTTCACCCTAATTTGGCCGGTTATGCCCAGACGTGGGTCCCTAACTCACTTTGCCTCTGGTTTCAAGCTATCCTAGCTGATGAGGGCTGTTAGCCAGAAACTGGTCCCAGGATGCTTGTTTTCAGTCCAGGGAAGACATAGTTTAGCAGTTCGGGCTGGACTGTTCCCATGAGGCACAGGGTCAAGACTGATTTGCATATAGCTGTGTCTGAACTGGGGTGGCAAAGTGAGCTAAAGAATGACGAGGGAATCAACCCAGATCTGTGACTGGGGGTCAGTTTTTGAAAAGTTTCAGCACTCCGTCCATCATCTCCTTGTGTTTGGTTTGTTTGCCCTAAGTTGGCAGGGTATGCCCAGACGTGGGTCCCTTGCTCACTTTGGCACTGGATTCAAGCTAGCCTGGCTGATGAGGGCTGTGGGCCCGAAACCGGTCCCAGGATTCTCGTTTCCGGTCCAGGGAAGACATAGCTTAGCAGTTTGGGCTGGACTGTTCCCATGAGGTACAGGGTGAAGACTGATTTGCTTATAGCTGTGTCTGAACTGGGGTGGCAAAGTGAGCTAAAGAATGATGATGGATTTAACCCAGATCTGTGACTGGGGGTGAATGTTTGAAAAGTTTCAGCACTCCGTCCATCATCTCCTTGTGTATGCTTTCTTCGCCCTAAGTTGGCAGGGTATGCCCAGACATGGGTCCTTTGCTCACTTTGCCACTGGATTTAAGCTAGCCTGGCTGATGAGGGCTGTTAGCCCGAAACCTGTCCCAGGATGCTTGTTTCTAGTCCAGGGAAGACATAGCTTAGGAGTTCGGGCTGGGCTGGTCCCATGAGGCACAGGGTCAAGACTGATTTCCATATAGCTGTGTCTGAACTGGGGTGGCAAAGTGAGCTAAAGAATGACAAGGGATTCAACTCAGATCTGTGACTGTGTGTGAGTGTTTGAAAAGTTTCAGCACTCCATCCATCATCTCCTTGTGTTTGCTTTCTTCGCCCTAAGTTGGCAGGGTATGCCCAGACGTTAGTCCCTTGCTCACTTTGCCACTGGATTCAAACTATCCTGGCTGATGAGGGCTGTTAGCCAGAAATCGGTCCCAGGATGCTTGTTTTCGGTCCAGAGAAGACATAGCTTAGCATTTCGGGCTGGACTGTTCCCATGAGGCACAGGGTCAAGACTGATTTCCATATAGCTGTGTCTGAACTGGGGTGGCAAAGTGAGCTAAAGAATGACAAGGGATTCAACTCAGATCTGTGACTGTGCGTGAGTGTTTGAAAAGTTTCAGCACTCCATCCATCATCTACTTGTGTTTGCTTTGTTTGCCCTAAGTTGGCAGGGTATGCCCAGACGTGGGTCCGTTGCTCACTTTCCCACTGGATTCAAGCTAGCCTGGCTGATGATGGCTGTTAGCCAATAACCGGCCCCAGGATGTTTATTTCCGGTCCAGGGAAGACATAGTTTAGCAATTCGGGCTGGACTGTTCCCATGAGGCACAGGGTCAAGACTGATTTGCATATAGCTGTCTCTGAACTGGGGTGGCAAAGTGAGCTAAAGAATGACGAGGGATTCAACTCAGATCTGTGACGTGTGGTGAGTGTTTGAAAAGGTTCAGCACTCCATCCATCATCTACTTGTGTTTGCTTTGTTTGCCCTAAGTTGGCAGGATATGCCCAGACATGGGTCCCTTGCTCACTTTCCCTCTGGATTCAAGCTAGCCTGGCTTATGAGGGCTGTTAGCCCGAAACCGGTCCCAGGATGTTTGTTTCCGGTCCAGGGAAGACATAGGTTAGCAGTTCGGTCTGGACGGTTCCCATGAGGCACAGGGTCAAGACTGATTTGCATATAGCTGTGTCTGAACTGGGGTGGCAAAGTGAGCTAAAGAATGATGATGGATTCAACCCAGATCTGTGACGGGGTGAGTGTTTGAAAAGTTTCAGCACTTCCTCCATCATCTCCTTGTGTTTGCTTTGTTTGCCCTAAGTTGGCAGGGTATGCCCAGAAGTGGGTCCCTTGCTCACTTTCCCACTGGATTCAAGCTAGCCTGGCTGATGATGGCTGTTAGCCCGAAACCGGTCCTAGGATGTTTGTTTCCGGTCCAGGGAAGACATAGCTTAGCAGTTCGGTCTGGAGTGTTCCCATGAGGCACAGGGTCAAGACTGATTTGCATATAGCTGTGTCTGAACTGGGGTGGCAAAGCGAGCTAAAGAATGATGATGGATTCAACCCAGATGTGTGACTTTGTGTCAGTGTTTGAAAAGTTTCAGCACTCCGTCCATCATCTCCTTGTGTTTGCTTTGTTCCCCCTAAGTTGGCAGGGTATGCCCAGACGTTAGTCCCTTGCTCACTTTACCACTGGATTCAAGCTAGCCTGGCTGATGAGGGCTGTTAGCCCGAACCCGGCCCCAGGATGTTTGTTTTCAGTCCAGGGAAGACATAGTTTAGCAGTTCGGGCTGGACTGTTCCCATGAGGCACAGGGTCAAGACTGATTTCCATATAGCTGTGTCTGAACTGGGGTGGCAAATTGAGCTAAAGAATGACAAGGGATTCAACTCAGATCTGTGACTAGGCGTGAGTGTTTGAAAAGGTTCAGCACTCCATCCATCATCTACTTGTGTTTGCTTTGTTTGCCCTAAGTTGGCAGGGTATGCCCAGACGTGGGTCTGTTGCTCACTTTCCCACTGGATTCAAGCTAGCCTGGCTGATGATGGCTGTTAGCCCGAAACCTGTCCGAGGATGCTTGTTTCCGTTCCAGGGAAGACATAGCTTAGCAGTTCGGGCTGGGCTGGTCCAATGAGGCACAGGGTCAAGAATGATTTGCATATAGCTGTGTCTGAACTGGGGTGGCAAAGTGAGGTAAAGAATGATGATGGATTCAACCCAGATCTGTGACTGGGTGGTGAGTCTTTAAAAAGTTTCAGCACTTCATCCATCATCTCCTTGTGTTTGCTTTGTTCGCCTTAAGTTGGCAGGGTATGCCCAGACATGGGTCCCTTGCTCACTTTGCCACTGGATTCAAACTAGTGTGGCTGATAAGGGCTGTAAGCCCTAAACCGGTCCCAGGCTACTTGTTTGTGGTCCAGGGAAGAAATAGCTTAGCATTTCGGACTGGACTGTTCCCAAGAGGAACAGGGTGAAGACTGATTTGCATATAGCTGTGTCTGAACTGGGGTGGCAAAGTGAGCCAAAGAATGATGATGGATTCAACCCAGATCTGTGACTGGGGGTGAGTGTTTGAAAAGTTTCAGCACTCCGTCAATCATCTCCTTGCGTTTGCTTTGTTCACCCAAATTTGGCAGGGTATACCCAGATGTGGGTCCCTAACTCACTTTGCCACTGGATTCAAGCTAGCCTGGTTGATGAGGGCTGTTAGCCCGAAACCGGTCCCAGGATGTTTGTTTCCGGTCCAGGGAAGACATAGCTTAGCAGTTCGGTCTGGAGTGTTCCCATGAGGCACAGGGTCAAGACTGATTTGCATATAGCTGTGTCTGAACTGGGGTGGCAAAGCGAGCTAAAGAATGATGATGGATTCAACCCAGATGTGTGACTTTGTGTCAGTGTTTGAAAAGTTTTAGCACTCCGTCCATCATCTCCTTGTGTTTGCTTTGTTCGCCCTAAGTTGGCAGGGTGTGCCCAGACGTTAGTCCCTTGCTCACTTTGCCACTGGATTCAAGCTAGCCTGGCTGATGAGGGCTGTTAGCCCGAAACCAGTCCCAGGATGCTTGTTTTCAGTCCAGGGAAGACATAGCTTAGCAGTTCGGGCTGGACTGTTCCCATGAGGCACAGGGTCAAGACTGATTTGCATATAGCTGTGTCTGAACTGGGGTGGCAAAGTGAGCTAAAGAATGATGATGGATTCAACCCAGATCTGTGAGAGGGGTGAGTTTTTGAAAAGTTTTAGCACTCCGTCCATCATCTCCTTGTGTTTGCTTTGTTCGCCCTAAGTTGGCAGGGTATGCCCAGACGTGGGTCCCTAACTCACTTTGCCACTGGATTCAAGCTAGCCTGGCCGATGAGGGATGTTAGCCAGAAATCGGTCCCAGGATGCTTGTTTTCAGTCCAGAGAAGACATAGCTTAGCAGTTCGGGCTGGACTGTTCCCACGAGGCACAGGGTCAGGACTGATTTGCATATAGCTGCGTCTGAACTGGGGTGACAAAGTGAGCTAAAGAATGACGAGGGATTCAACTCAGATCTGTGACTGGGGGTGAGTGTTTGAAAAGGTTCAGCACTCCATCCATCATCTACTTGTGTTTGCTTTGTTTGCCCTAAGTTGGCAGGGTATGCCCAGACGTGGGTCCCTTGCTCACTTTACCCCTCGATTCAAGCTAGCCTGGCTGATGAGGGCTGTTAGCCTGAAACCGGTCGCAGGATGTTTGTTTCCGGTCAAGGGAAGACATAGCTTAGCAGTTCGGTCTGGATGGTTCCCATGAGGCACAGGGTCAAAACTGATTTGCATATAGCTGTGTCTGAACTGGGGTGGCAAAGTGATCTAAAGAATGACGAGGGATTCAACCCAGATCTGTGACTGGGGGGCAGTTTTTGAAAAGTTTCAGCACTCCGTCCATCATCTCCTTGTGTTTGGTTTGTTTGCCCTAAGTTGGCAGGGTATGCCCAGACGTGGGTCCCTTGCTCACTTTGGCACTGGATTCAAGGTAGCCTGGCTGATGAGGGCTGTGAGCCCGAAACCGGTCCCAGGATTCTCGTTTCCGGTCCAGGGTTGTTATGGCTTAGCAGTTTGGGCTGGACTGTTCCCATGAGGTACAGGGTGAAGACTGATTTGCATATAGTTGTGTCTGAACTGGGGTGGGAAAGGGAGCAAAAGAATGATGATGGATTCAACACAGATGTGTGACTTGGGGTGAGTGTTTGAAAAGTTTCAGCACTCCATCCATCATCTTCTTGTGTTTGCTTTGTTCGCCCTAAGTTGGCAGGGTATGCCCAGATGTGGGTCCCTTGCTCACTTTGCCACTGGATTCCAGCTAGCCTGGCTGATAAGGGCTGTTAGCCCGAAACCTGTCCCAGGATGCTTGTTTCCAGTCCAGGGAAGACATAGCTTAGCAATTTGGGGTGGACTGTTCCCATGAGGCACAGGGTGAAGACTGATTTGCATATGGCTGTATCTGAACTGGGGTGGCAAAGTGAGCCAAAGAATGATGATTTATTCAACCCAGATGTGTGACTGGGGGTGAGTGCTTGAAAAGTTTTAGCTCTCCGTCCATCATCTCCTTATTTTTGCTATGTTCACCCTAAGTTGGCAGGGTATGCTCAGACGTGGATCCCTGGCTCACTTTGCCACTGGATTCAAGCTAGCCTGACTGATGAGGGCTGTTAGCCTGAAACCAATCCCAGGATTCTTGTTTCCGGTCCAGCGAAAACATAGCTTAGTGGTTCGGGCTGGACTGTTCCCATGAGGCACAGGATCAAGACTGATTTGCATATAGCTGTGTGTGATCTGGGGTGGCAAAGTGAGCTAAAGAATGATGAGGGATTCAACCCAGATCTGTGACGGGGGTTGAAAGTTTGAAAAGTTTCAGCACTCCGTCCATCATCTCCTTGTGTTTGCTTTGTTCACCCTAAGTTAGCAGGGTATGACCAGACGTGGGTCCCTAGCTCACTTTACCACTGGATTCAAGCTAGCCTGGCTGATAAGGGCTGTTAGCTCGAAACCAGTCCCAGGATGCTTGTTTCCGGTCCAGGGAAGACATAGCTTAGCAGTTTGGGCTGGACTGTTCCCATTATTCACAGGGTGAAGACTGATTTGCACATAGCTTTGTCTGAACTGGGGTGGCAAAGTGAGCTAAAGAATGATGATGGATTCAAACCAGATCTGTGACTGGGGGTGAATGTTTGAAAAGTTTCAGCACTTCGTCCGTCATCTCCTTGTGCTTGCTTTGTTCGCCCTAAGTTGGCAGGGTATGCCCAGACATGGGTCCCTTGCTCACTTTGCCACTGGATTCAAGCTAGCCTGGCTGATAAGGGCTGTAATCCCTAAACCAGTCCCAGTATCTTGTTTGTGGTCCAGGGAAGAAATAGCTTAGCATTTCGGGCTGGACTCTTCCCATGAGGAACAGGGTGAAGACTGATTTGCATATAGATGTGTCTGAACTGGGGTGGCAAAGTGAGCCAAAGAATGATGATGGATTCAACCCAGATCTGTGACTGGGGGTGAGTGTTTGAAAAGTTTCAGCACTCCGTCCATCATCTCCTTGTGTTTGCTTTGTTTGCCCTAAGTTGGCAGGGTATGCCCAGACGTGGGTCCCTTGCTCACTTTGCCACTGGATTCAAGCTAGCCTGGCTGATGAGGGCTGGTAGCCCGATCCGGTCCCAGGATGCTTGTTTCCGGTCCAGGAAAGACATAGCTTAGCAGTTTGGCCTGGACTTTTCCTATGAGGCACAGGGTGAAGACTGATTTCCATATAGCTGTGTCTGAACTGGGGTGGGAAAGTGAGGTAAAGAATGATGATGGATTCAACCCAGATCTGTGAAGGGGGTGAGTGTTTGAAAAGTTTCAGCACTCTGTCTATCATCTCCTTGTGTTTGCTTTGTTCGCCCTAAGTTGGCAGGGTATGCCCAGACGTGGGTCCCTTGCTCACTTTGCCACTGGATTCAAGATAGCCTGGCTGATGAGGGGTGTTAGCCCGAAACCGGTCCCAGGATGCTTGTTTCCAGTCCAGGGAAGACATACCTTAGCAGTTCGGGCTTGACAGTTCCTATGATGCACAAGGTGAAGACTGATTTCCATATAGCAGTGTCTGAACTGAGGTGGAAAAGTGAGGTAAAGAATGATGATGGATTCAACCCAGATCTGTGACTGGGGGTCAGTGTTTGAAAAGTTTCAGCACTCCGTCCATCATCTCCTTGTGTTTGCTTTGTTTGCCCTAAGTTGGCAGGGTATGCCCAGACGTGGGTCCCTTGCTCACTTTGCCACTGGATTCAAGCTAGCCTGGCTGATGAGGGCTGGTAGCCCGATCCGGTCCCAGGATGCTTGTTTCCGGTCCAGGAAAGACATAGCTTAGCAGTTTGGCCTGGACTTTTCCTATGAGGCACAGGGTGAAGACTGATTTCCATATAGCTGTGTCTGAACTGGGGTGGGAAAGTGAGGTAAAGAATGATGATGGATTCAACCCAGATCTGTGAAGGGGGTGAGTGTTTGAAAAGTTTCAGCACTCTGTCTATCATCTCCTTGTGTTTGCTTTGTTCGCCCTAAGTTGGCAGGGTATGCCCAGACAGGGGTCCCTTGCTCACTTTGCCACTGGATTCAAGATAGCCTGGCTGATGAGGGGTGTTAGCCCGAAACCGGTCCCAGGATGCTTGTTTCCAGTCCAGGGAAGACATACCTTAGCAGTTCGGGCTTGACAGTTCCTATGATGCACAAGGTGAAGACTGATTTCCATATAGCTGTGTCTGAACTGAGGTGGGAAAGTGAGGTAAAGAATGATGATGGATTCAACCCAGATCTGTGACTGGGGGTCAGTGTTTGAAAAGTTTAATCACTCTGTCCATCATCTCCTTGTGTTTGGTTTGTTCGCCCTAAGTTGGCAGGGTATCCCCAGACGTGGGTCCTTGCTCACTTTGCCACTGGATTCAAGCTAGCCTGGCGGATGAGGGCTGTTTGCCCTAAACCGGTCTCAGGATGCTTGTTTCTGGTCTAGAGAAGACATAGCTTAGCAGTTCGGGCTGGACTGTTCCCATGAGGCACAGGGTCAAGACTGATTTGCATAGAGTTGTGTCTGAACTGGGGTGGCAAAGTGAGCTAAAGAATGATGAGGGATTCAACCCAAATCTGTGACTGGGTGTCAGCGTTTGAAAAGTTTCAGCACTCCGTCCATCAACTCCTTGTGTTTGCTTTGTTCGCCCTAAGTTGGCAGGGTATGCCCACACGTGTGTCCCTAACTCACTTTGCCACTGGATTCAAGCTAGCCTGGCTGATGAGGGCTGCTAGCCAGAAACCAGTCGCAGGATGTTTGTTTTCGGTCCAGGGAAGACATAGCTTAGCAGTTCAGGCTGGACTGTTCCCATGAGGCACAGGGTGAAGACTGATTTGCATATAGCTGTGTCTAAACTGGGAGGCAAAGTGAGCTAAAGAATGACGAGGGATTCAACTCAGATCTGTGACTGGGGGTGAGTGTTTGAAAAGTTTCAGCAGACCGTCCATCATTTACTTGTGTTTGCTTTGTTCACCCTAAGTTGGCAGGGTATGCCCAGATGTGGGTCCCTTGCTCACTTTGCCACTGGATTCCAGCTAGCCCGACTGATGAGGGCTGTTAGCCCAAAACCGGTCCCAGGATGCTTGTTTCCTGTCCAGGGAAGACATAGCTTAGCAATTTAGGGTGGACTGTTCCCATGAGGCATAGGGTGAAGACTGATTTGCATATAGCTGTCTCTGAACTGGGGTGGCAACGTGAGCTAAAGAATGATGATTTATTCAACCGAGATCTGTGACTGGGGGTGAGTGCTTGAAAAGTTTCAGCCCTCCGTCCATCATCTCCTTGTTTTTGCTTTGTTCACCCTATGTTGGGAGGGTATGCTCAGACGTGGATCCCTGGCTCATTTTGGCACTGGACTCAAGCTAGCCTGGCTGATGAGGGCTGATAGACCGAAATCGGTCACAGGTTGCTTGTTTCCGGTCCAGGGAAGACATAGCTTAGCAGTTCGGGCTGGACTGTTCCCATGAGGTACAGGGTGAAGACTGATTTGCATATAGCTGTGTCTGAACTGGGGTGGCAAAGTGAGCTAAAGAATGATGATGGATTCAACCCAGATCTGTGACTTGGGGTGAGTGTTTGAAAAGTTTCAGCACTCCATCCATCATCTTCTTGTGTTTGCTTTGTTCGCTCCTAAGTTGGCAGGGTATGCCCAGACATGGGTCCCTTGCTCACTTTGCCACTGGATTCAAGCTAGCCTGGCTGATGAAGGCTGTTAGCACAAAACCTGTCCAAGGGTGCTTGTTTCCAGTCCAGGGAAGACATAGTTTAGCAGTTCAGACTGGGCTGGTCCCATAAGGCACAGGGTCAAGACTGATTTGCACATAGCTATGTCTGAACTGGGGTGGTACAGTGAGCTAAAGAATGATGATGGATTCAACCCAGATCTGTGACTGGGGGTGAATGTTTGAAAAGTTTCAGCACTCCGTCCATCATCTTCTTGTGTTTGCTTTCTTTGCCCTAAGTTGGCAAGGTATGCCCAGACATGGGTCCCTTGCTCACTTTGCCACTGGATTCAAGCTAGCCTGGCTGATGTGGGCTGTTTGCCCTAAAAGGTCCGTGGATGCTTGTTTTTGGTCCAGGGAAGACATAGCTTAGCAGTTCGGGCTGGACTGTTCCCATGAGGAACAGGGTGAAGACTGATTTGCATATAGCTGTGTCTGAACTGGGGTGGCAAAGTGAGGTAAAGAAAGATGATGGATTCAACCCAGATCTGTGACTGGGGGTGAGTGTTTGAAAAGTTTCAGCACTCTGTTCATCATCTCTTTGTGTTTGCTTTGTTCACCCTAAGTTGGCAGGGTATACCCAGATGTGGGTCCCTTGCTCACTTTGCCACTGGATTCAAGATAGCCTGGCTGATGAGGGGTGTTAGCCCGAAACCGGTCCCAGGATGCTTGTTTCCGGTCCAGGGAAGACATACCTTAGAAGTTCGGGCTAGAAAGTTCCTATGAGGCACAAGATGAAGACTGATTTCCATATAGCTGTGTCTGAACTGGGGAGGGAAAGTGAGGTGAAGAATGACGATGGATTCAACCCAGATCTGTGACTGGGGGTGAGTGTTTGAAAAGTTTCAGCACTCTGTCCATCATCTCCTTGTGTTTGCTTTGTTCGCCCTAAGTTGGCAGGGTATGCCCAGACGTGGGTCCCTTGCTCACTTTGCCACTGGATTCAAGCTAGCCTGGCTGATGAGGGCTGATAGACCGAAATCGGTCGCAGGTTGCTTGTTTCCGGTCCAGAGAAGACATAGCTTAGCAGTTCGGGCTGGACTGTTCCGATGAGGCACAGGGTCAAGACCGATTTGCATATAGCTGTGTCTGAACTGGGGTGGCAAAGTGAGCTCAAGAATGATGATGGATTCAACCCAGATCTGTGACTGGGGGTGAGTGTTTGAAAAGTTTTAGCACTCTGTACATCATCTTGTGTTTGATTTGTTCGCCCTAAGTTGGCAGGTTATGCCCAGACGTGGGTTCCTTGCTCACTTTGCCACTGGATTTAAGCTAGCCTGGCTGATGAGGGCTGTTAGCCCGAACCCGGTCCCAGGATGCTTGTTTCCGGTCCGGGGAAGACATAGCTTAGCAGTTCGGGCTGGGCTGGTCCCATGAGGCAGAGGATCAAGACTGATTTGCACATAGCTGTGTCTCAACTGGGGTGGCAAAGTGAGCTAAAGAATGATGATAGATTCAACCCGGATCTGTGACTGGGGGTGAATGTTTGAAAAGTTTCAGCACTTCGTCCATCATCTCCTTGTGTTTGCTTTGTTCGCCCTAAGTTGGCAGGGTATGCCCAGAAGTTAGTCCCTTGCTCACTTTGCCACTGGATTCAAGCTAGCCTGGCTGATGAGGGCTGTTAGCCAGAAACCAGTCCCAGGATGCTTGTTTTCGGTCCAGGGAAGACATAGCCTAGTAGTTCAGGCTGGACTGGTCCCATGAGGCAAAGGGTGAAGACTGATATGCCTATAGCTGTGTCTGAATTGGGGTGGCAAATTGAGGTAAAGAATGATGATGGATTCAACCCAGATCTGTGACTTAGGGATAGTGTTTGAAAAGTTTCAGCACTCCATCCATCATCTTCTCGTGTGTGCTTTGTTCGCCCTAAGTTGGCAGGGTATGCCCAGACGTGGGTCCCTTGCTCACTTTGACACTGGATTCAAGCTAGCCTGGCTGATGAGGGCTGTTAGCCCGAAACCTGTCCCAGGATGCTTGTTTCCAGTCCAGGGAAGACATAGCTTAGCAGTTCTGGCTGTGCTGGTCCCATGAGGCACAGGGTCAAGACTGATTTGCACATAGATGTGTCTGAACTGGGGTGGCAAAGTGAGCTAAAGAATGATGATGGATTCAACCCAGATCTGTGACTGGGGGTGAATGTTTGAAAAGTTTCAGCACTCCGTCCATCATCTCCTTGTGTTAGCTTTCTTCGTCCTAAGTTGGCAGGGTATGCCCAGACATGGGTCCCTTGCTCACTTTGCCACTGGATTCAAGCTAGCCTGGCTGTTGAGGGATGTTAGCCAGAAATCGGTCCCAGGATGCTTGTTTTCAGTCCAGAGAAGACATAGCTTAGCAGTTCGGGCTGGACTGTTCCCACGAGGCACAGGGTCAGGACTGATTTGCATATAGCTGCGTCTGAACTGGGGTGACAAAGTGAGCTAAAGAATGACGAGGGATTCAACTCAGATCTGTGACTGGGGGTGAGTGTTTGAAAAGGTTCAGCACTCCATCCATCATCTACTTGTGTTTGCTTTGTTTGCCCTAAGTTGGCAGGGTATGCCCAGACGTGGGTCCCTTGCTCACTTTACCCCTCGATTCAAGCTAGCCTGGCTGATGAGGGCTGTTAGCCTGAAACCGGTCGCAGGATGTTTGTTTCCGGTCAAGGGAAGACATAGCTTAGCAGTTCGGTCTGGATGGTTCCCATGAGGCACAGGGTCAAAACTGATTTGCATATAGCTGTGTCTGAACTGGGGTGGCAAAGTGATCTAAAGAATGACGAGGGATTCAACCCAGATCTGTGACTGGGGGGCAGTTTTTGAAAAGTTTCAGCACTCCGTCCATCATCTCCTTGTGTTTGGTTTGTTTGCCCTAAGTTGGCAGGGTATGCCCAGACGTGGGTCCCTTGCTCACTTTGGCTCTGGATTCAAGCTAGCCTGGCTGATGAGGGCTGTGAGCCCGAAACCGGTCCCAGGATTCTCGTTTCCGGTCCAGGGATGTTATGGCTTAGCAGTTTGGGCTGGACTGTTCCCATGAGGTACAGGGTGAAGACTGATTTGCATATAGTTGTGTCTGAACTGGGGTGGGAAAGGGAGCAAAAGAATGATGATGGATTCAACACAGATGTGTGACTTGGGGTGAGTGTTTGAAAAGTTTCAGCACTCCATCCATCATCTTCTTGTGTTTGCTTTGTTCGCCCTAAGTTGGCAGGGTATGCCCAGATGTGGGTCCCTTGCTCACTTTGCCACTGGATTCCAGCTAGCCTGGCTGATAAGGGCTGTTAGCCCGAAACCTGTCCCAGGATGCTTGTTTCCAGTCCAGGGAAGACATAGCTTAGCAATTTGGGGTGGACTGTTCCCATGAGGAACAGGGTGAAGACTGATTTGCATATAGATGTGTCTGAACTCGGGTGGCAAAGTCAGCCAAAGAATGATGATGGATTCAACCCAGATCTGTGACGGGGTGAGTGTTTGAAAAGTTTCAGCACTTCCTCCATCATCTCCTTGTGTTTGCTTTGTTTGCCCTAAGTTGGCAGGGTATGCCCAGAAGTGGGTCCCTTGCTCACTTTCCCACTGGATTCAAGCTAGCCTGGCTGATGATGGCTGTTAGCCCGAAACCGGTCCTAGGATGTTTGTTTCCGGTCCAGGGAAGACATAGCTTAGCAGTTCGGTCTGGAGTGTTCCCATGAGGCACAGGGTCAAGACTGATTTGCATATAGCTGTGTCTGAACTGTGGTAGCAAAGCGAGCTAAAGAATGATGATGGATTCAACCCAGATGTGTGACTTTGTGTCAGTGTTTGAAAAGTTTCAGCACTCCGTCCATCATCTCCTTGTGTTTGCTTTGTTCACCCTAAGTTGGCAGGGTATGCCCAGACGTTAGTCCCTTGCTCACTTTACCACTGGATTCAAGCTAGCCTGGCTGATGAGGGCTGTTAGCCCGAACCCGGCCCCAGGATGTTTGTTTTCAGTCCAGGGAAGACATAGTTTAGCAGTTCGGGCTGGACTGTTCCCATGAGGCACAGGGTCAAGACTGATTTCCATATAGCTGTGTCTGAACTGGGGTGGCAAAATGAGCTAAAGAATGACAAGGAATTCATCTCAGATCTGTGACTGGGCGTGAGTGTTTGAAAAGGTTCAGCACTCCATCCATCATCTACTTGTGTTTGCTTTGTTTGCCCTAAGTTGGCAGGGTATGCCCAGACGTGGGTCTGTTGCTCACTTTCCAACTGGATTCAAGCTAGCCTGGCTGATGATGGCTGTTAGCCCGAAACCTGTCCGAGGATGCTTGTTTCCGTTCCAGGGAAGACATAGCTTAGCAGTTCGGGCTGGGCTGGTCCAATGAGGCACAGGGTCAAGAATGATTTGCATATAGCTGTGTCTGAACTGGGGTGGCAAAGTGAGGTAAAGAATGATGATGGATTCAACCGAGATCTGTGACTGGGTGGTGAGTCTTTAAAAAGTTTCAGCACTTCATCCATCATCTCCTTGTGTTTGCTTTGTTCGCCTTAAGTTGGCAGGGTATGCCCAGACATGGGTCCCTTGCTCACTTTGCCACTGGATTCAAACTAGTGTGGCTGATAAGGGCTGTAAGCCCTAAACCGGTCCCAGGCTACTTGTTTGTGGTCCAGGGAAGAAATAGCTTAGCATTTCGGGCTGGACTGTTCCCAAGAGGAACAGGGTGAAGACTGATTTGCATATAGCTGTGTCTGAACTGGGGTGGCAAAGTGAGCCAAAGAATGATGATGGATTCAACCCAGATCTGTGACTGGGGGTGAGTGTTTGAAAAGTTTCAGCACTCCGTCAATCATCTCCTTGCGTTTGCTTTGTTCACCCAAATTTGGCAGGGTATACCCAGATGTGGGTCCCTAACTCACTTTGCCACTGGATTCAAGCTAGCCTGGCTGATGAGGGCTGTTAGCCCGAAACCGGTCCCAGGATGTTTGTTTCCGGTCCAGGGAAGACATAGCTTAGCAGTTCGGTCTGGAGTGTTCCCATGAGGCACAGGGTCAAGACTGATTTGCATATAGCTGTGTCTGAACTGGGGTGGCAAAGCGAGCTAAAGAATGATGATGGATTCAACCCAGATGTGTGACTTTGTGTCAGTGTTTGAAAAGTTTCAGCACTCCGTCCATCATCTCCTTGTGTTTGCTTTGTTCGCCCTAAGTTGGCAGGGTATGCCCAGACGTTAGTCCCTTGCTCACTTTGCCACTGGATTCAAGCTAGCCTGGCTGATGAGGGCTGTTAGCCCGAAACCAGTCCCAGGATGCTTGTTTTCAGTCCAGGGAAGACATAGCTTAGCAGTTCGGGCTGGACGGTTCCCATGAGGCACAGGGTCAAGACTGATTTGCATATAGCTGTGTCTGAACTGGGGTGGCAAAGTGAGCTAAAGAATGACGAGGGATTCAACTCAGATCTGTGACAGGGATGAGTGTTTGAAAAGGTTCAGCACTCCATCCATCATCTTCTTGTGTTTGCTTTGTTTTCCCTAAGTTGGCAGGGTATGCCCAGATGTGGGTCCCTTGCTCACTTTGCCACTGGATTCAAGTTAGCCTAGCTGATGAGGGCTGTTAGCCAGAAACCGGTCCCAGGATGCTTGTTTTCAGTCCAGGGAAGACATAGTTTAGCCGTTCGGGCTGGACTGTTCCCATGAGGCACAGGGTCAAGACTGATTTCCATATAGCTGTGTCTGAACTGGGGTGGCAAATTGAGCTAAAGAATGACAAGGGATTCAACTCAGATCTGTGACTGGGCGTGAGTGTTTGAAAAGGTTCAGCACTCCATCCATCATCTACTTGTGTTTGCTTTGTTTGCCCTAAGTTGGCAGGATATGCCCAGACGTGGGTCCATTGCTCACTTTCCCACTGGATTCAAGCTAGCCTGGCTGATGATGGCTGTTAGCCAAAAACCGGCCCCAGAATGTTTATTTCCGGTCCAGGGAAGACATAGCTTAGCAGTTCGGTCTGGACGGTTCCCATGAGGCACAGGGTCAAGACTGATTTGCATAGAGCTGTGTCTGAACTGGTGTAGCAAACTGAGCTAAAGAATGATTATGGATTCAACCCAGATCTGTGACGGGGTGAGTGTTTGAAAAGTTTCAGCACTTCCTCCATCATCTTCTTGTGTTTGCTTTGTTCGCCCTAAGTTGGCAGGGCATGCCCAGACGTGGGTCCCTTGCTCACTTTGCCACTGAATTCAAGTTAGCCTAGCTGATGAGGGCTGTTAGCCAGAAACCGGTCCCAGGGTGCTTGTTTTCGGTCCAGGGAAGACATAGTTTAGCAGTTCCGGCTGGACTGTTCCCATGAGGCACAGGGTCAAAACTGATTTGCATATAGTCGTGTCTGAACTGGGGTGGCAAAGTGAGCTAAAGAATGACGAGGGATTCAACCCAGATCTGTGACTGGGGGTCAGTTTTTGAAAAGTTTCAGCACTCCGTCCATCATCTCCTTGTGTTTGGTTTGTTTGCCCTAAGTTGGCAGGGTATGCCCAGACGTGGGTCCCTTGCTCACTTTGGCACTGGATTCAAGCTAGCCTGGCTGATAAGGGCTGTGAGCCCGAAACCGGTCCCAGGATTCTCGTTTCCGGTCCAGGGAAGACATAGCTTAGCAGTTCGGGCTGGACTGTTCCCATGAGGAACAGGGTGAAAACTGATTTGCATATAGCTGTGTCTGAACTGGGGTGGCAAAGTGAGGTAAAGAAAGATGATAGATTCAAGCCAGATCTGTGACTGGGGGTGAGTGTTTGAAAAGTTTCAGCACTCCATCCATCATCTCCTTGTGTTTGCTTTGTTCGCCCTAAGTTGACAGGCCATGCCCAGACGTGGGTCCCTTGCTCACTTTGCCACTGGATTCAAGCTAGCCTGGCTGATGAGGGCTGTTAGCCCGAAACCTGTCCCAGGATGCTTGTTTCCAGTCCAGGGAAGACATAGCTTAGGAGTTCGGGCTGGGCTGGTCCCATGAGGCACAGGGTCAAGAATGATTTGCACATAGCTGTGTCTTAACTGGGGTGGCAAAGAGAGCTAAAAAATGATGATGGATTCAACCCAGATCTGTGACTGGGGGTGAGTGTTTGAAAAGTTTCAGCACTCCATTCATCATCTTCTTGTGTTTGCTTTGTTCGCCCTAAGTTGACAGGGCATGCCCAGACGTGGGTCCCTTGCTCACTTTGCCACTGGATTCAAGCTAGCCTGGCTGATGAGGGCTGTTAGCCCGAAACCTGTCCCAGGATGCTTGTTTCCAGTCTAGGGAAGACATAGCTTAGGAGTTCGGGCTCGGCTGGTCCCATGAGGCACAGGGTCAAGACTGATTTGCATATAGCTGTGATTGAACTGGGGTGGCAAAGTGAGCTAAAGAATGACGAGGGATTCAATTCAGATCTGTGACTGGGGGTGAGTGTTTGAAAAGGTTCAGCACTCCATCCATCATCTACTTGTGTTTGCTTTGTTCGCCCTAAGTTGGCAGGGTATGCCCAGATGTGGGTCCCTTGCTCACTTTCCCACTGGATTCAAGCTAGCCTGGCTGATGAGGGCTGTTAGCCCGAACCCGGCCCCAGGATGTTTGTTTCCGGTCCAGGCAAGACATAGCTTAGCAGTTCGGTCTGGACGGTTCCCATGAGGCATAGGGTCAAGACTGATTTGCATATAGCTGTGTCTGAACTGGGGTGGCAAAGTGAGCTAAAGAATGATGATGGATTCAACCCTGATCTGTGACTGGGGGTGAGTGTTTGGAAAGTTTCAGCACTCCGTCAATCATCTCCTTGGATTTGCTTTGTTCACCCTAATTTGGCCGGTTATGCCCAGACGTGGGTCCCTAACTCACTTTGCCTCTGGTTTCAAGCTATCCTAGCTGATGAGGGCTGTTAGCCAGAAACTGGTCCCAGGATGCTTGTTTTCAGTCCAGGGAAGACATAGTTTAGCAGTTCGGGCTGGACTGTTCCCATGAGGCACAGGGTCAAGACTGATTTGCATATAGCTGTGTCTGAACTGGGGTGGCAAAGTGAGCTAAAGAATGACGAGGGAATCAACCCAGATCTGTGACTGGGGGTCAGTTTTTGAAAAGTTTCAGCACTCCGTCCATCATCTCCTTGTGTTTGGTTTGTTTGCCCTAAGTTGGCAGGGTATGCCCAGACGTGGGTCCCTTGCTCACTTTGGCACTGGATTCAAGCTAGCCTGGCTGATGAGGGCTGTGGGCCCGAAACCGGTCCCAGGATTCTCGTTTCCGGTCCAGGGAAGACATAGCTTAGCAGTTTGGGCTGGACTGTTCCCATGAGGTACAGGGTGAAGACTGATTTGCATATAGCTGTGTCTGAACTGGGGTGGCAAAGTGAGCTAAAGAATGATGATGGATTCAACCCAGATCTGTGACTGGGGGTGAATGTTTGAAAAGTTTCAGCACTCCGTCCATCATCTCCTTGTGTATGCTTTCTTCGCCCTAAGTTGGCAGGGTATGCCCAGACATGGGTCCTTTGCTCACTTTGCCACTGGATTTAAGCTAGCCTGGCTGATGAGGGCTGTTAGCCCGAAACCTGTCCCAGGATGCTTGTTTCTAGTCCAGGGAAGACATAGCTTAGGAGTTCGGGCTGGGCTGGTCCCATGAGGCACAGGGTCAAGACTGATTTCCATATAGCTGTGTCTGAACTGGGGTGGCAAAGTGAGCTAAAGAATGACAAGGGATTCAACTCAGATCTGTGACTGTGTGTGAGTGTTTGAAAAGTTTCAGCACTCCATCCATCATCTCCTTGTGTTTGCTTTCTTCGCCCTAAGTTGGCAGGGTATGCCCAGACGTTAGTCCCTTGCTCACTTTGCCACTGGATTCAAACTATCCTGGCTGATGAGGGCTGTTAGCCAGAAATCGGTCCCAGGATGCTTGTTTTCGGTCCAGAGAAGACATAGCTTAGCATTTCGGGCTGGACTGTTCCCATGAGGCACAGGGTCAAGACTGATTTCCATATAGCTGTGTCTGAACTGGGGTGGCAAAGTGAGCTAAAGAATGACAAGGGATTCAACTCAGATCTGTGACTGTGCGTGAGTGTTTGAAAAGTTTCAGCACTCCATCCATCATCTACTTGTGTTTGCTTTGTTTGCCCTAAGTTGGCAGGGTATGCCCAGACGTGGGTCCGTTGCTCACTTTCCCACTGGATTCAAGCTAGCCTGGCTGATGATGGCTGTTAGCCAATAACCGGCCCCAGGATGTTTATTTCCGGTCCAGGGAAGACATAGTTTAGCAATTCGGGCTGGACTGTTCCCATGAGGCACAGGGTCAAGACTGATTTGCATATAGCTGTCTCTGAACTGGGGTGGCAAAGTGAGCTAAAGAATGACGAGGGATTCAACTCAGATCTGTGACGTGTGGTGAGTGTTTGAAAAGGTTCAGCACTCCATCCATCATCTACTTGTGTTTGCTTTGTTTGCCCTAAGTTGGCAGGATATGCCCAGACATGGGTCCCTTGCTCACTTTCCCTCTGGATTCAAGCTAGCCTGGCTTATGAGGGCTGTTAGCCCGAAACCGGTCCCAGGATGTTTGTTTCCGGTCCAGGGAAGACATAGGTTAGCAGTTCGGTCTGGACGGTTCCCATGAGGCACAGGGTCAAGACTGATTTGCATATAGCTGTGTCTGAACTGGGGTGGCAAAGTGAGCTAAAGAATGATGATGGATTCAACCCAGATCTGTGACGGGGTGAGTGTTTGAAAAGTTTCAGCACTTCCTCCATCATCTCCTTGTGTTTGCTTTGTTTGCCCTAAGTTGGCAGGGTATGCCCAGAAGTGGGTCCCTTGCTCACTTTCCCACTGGATTCAAGCTAGCCTGGCTGATGATGGCTGTTAGCCCGAAACCGGTCCTAGGATGTTTGTTTCCGGTCCAGGGAAGACATAGCTTAGCAGTTCGGTCTGGAGTGTTCCCATGAGGCACAGGGTCAAGACTGATTTGCATATAGCTGTGTCTGAACTGGGGTGGCAAAGCGAGCTAAAGAATGATGATGGATTCAACCCAGATGTGTGACTTTGTGTCAGTGTTTGAAAAGTGTCAGCACTCCGTCCATCATCTCCTTGTGTTTGCTTTGTTCCCCCTAAGTTGGCAGGGTATGCCCAGACGTTAGTCCCTTGCTCACTTTACCACTGGATTCAAGCTAGCCTGGCTGATGAGGGCTGTTAGCCCGAACCCGGCCCCAGGATGTTTGTTTTCAGTCCAGGGAAGACATAGTTTAGCAGTTCGGGCTGGACTGTTCCCATGAGGCACAGGGTCAAGACTGATTTCCATATAGCTGTGTCTGAACTGGGGTGGCAAATTGAGCTAAAGAATGACAAGGGATTCAACTCAGATCTGTGACTGGGCGTGAGTGTTTGAAAAGGTTCAGCACTCCATCCATCATCTACTTGTGTTTGCTTTGTTTGCCCTAAGTTGGCAGGGTATGCCCAGACGTGGGTCTGTTGCTCACTTTCCCACTGGATTCAAGCTAGCCTGGCTGATGATGGCTGTTAGCCCGAAACCTGTCCGAGGATGCTTGTTTCCGTTCCAGGGAAGACATAGCTTAGCAGTTCGGGCTGGGCTGGTCCAATGAGGCACAGGGTCAAGAATGATTTGCATATAGCTGTGTCTGAACTGGGGTGGCAAAGTGAGGTAAAGAATGATGATGGATTCAACCCAGATCTGTGACTGGGTGGTGAGTCTTTAAAAAGTTTCAGCACTTCATCCATCATCTCCTTGTGTTTGCTTTGTTCGCCTTAAGTTGGCAGGGTATGCCCAGACATGGGTCCCTTGCTCACTTTGCCACTGGATTCAAACTAGTGTGGCTGATAAGGGCTGTAAGCCCTAAACCGGTCCCAGGCTACTTGTTTGTGGTCCAGGGAAGAAATAGCTTAGCATTTCGGGCTGGACTGTTCCCAAGATGAACAGGGTGAAGACTGATTTGCATATAGCTGTGTCTGAACTGGGGTGGCAAAGTGAGCCAAAGAATGATGATGGATTCAACCCAGATCTGTGACTGGGGGTGAGTGTTTGAAAAGTTTCAGCACTCCGTCAATCATCTCCTTGCGTTTGCTTTGTTCACCCAAATTTGGCAGGGTATACCCAGATGTGGGTCCCTAACTCACTTTGCCACTGGATTCAAGCTAGCCTGGTTGATGAGGGCTGTTAGCCCGAAACCGGTCCCAGGATGTTTGTTTCCGGTCCAGGGAAGACATAGCTTAGCAGTTCGGTCTGGAGTGTTCCCATGAGGCACAGGGTCAAGACTGATTTGCATATAGCTGTGTCTGAACTGGGGTGGCAAAGCGAGCTAAAGAATGATGATGGATTCAACCCAGATGTGTGACTTTGTGTCAGTGTTTGAAAAGTTTTAGCACTCCGTCCATCATCTCCTTGTGTTTGCTTTGTTCGCCCTAAGTTGGCAGGGTGTGCCCAGACGTTAGTCCCTTGCTCACTTTGCCACTGGATTCAAGCTAGCCTGGCTGATGAGGGCTGTTAGCCCGAAACCAGTCCCAGGATGCTTGTTTTCAGTCCAGGGAAGACATAGCTTAGCAGTTCGGGCTGGACTGTTCCCATGAGGCACAGGGTCAAGACTGATTTGCATATAGCTGTGTCTGAACTGGGGTGGCAAAGTGAGCTAAAGAATGATGATGGATTCAACCCAGATCTGTGAGAGGGGTGAGTTTTTGAAAAGTTTTAGCACTCCGTCCATCATCTCCTTGTGTTTGCTTTGTTCGCCCTAAGTTGGCAGGGTATGCCCAGACGTGGGTCCCTAACTCACTTTGCCACTGGATTCAAGCTAGCCTGGCCGATGAGGGATGTTAGCCAGAAATCGGTCCCAGGATGCTTGTTTTCAGTCCAGAGAAGACATAGCTTAGCAGTTCGGGCTGGACTGTTCCCACGAGGCACAGGGTCAGGACTGATTTGCATATAGCTGCGTCTGAACTGGGGTGACAAAGTGAGCTAAAGAATGACGAGGGATTCAACTCAGATCTGTGACTGGGGGTGAGTGTTTGAAAAGGTTCAGCACTCCATCCATCATCTACTTGTGTTTGCTTTGTTTGCCCTAAGTTGGCAGGGTATGCCCAGACGTGGGTCCCTTGCTCACTTTACCCCTCGATTCAAGCTAGCCTGGCTGATGAGGGCTGTTAGCCTGAAACCGGTCGCAGGATGTTTGTTTCCGGTCAAGGGAAGACATAGCTTAGCAGTTCGGTCTGGATGGTTCCCATGAGGCACAGGGTCAAAACTGATTTGCATATAGCTGTGTCTGAACTGGGGTGGCAAAGTGATCTAAAGAATGACGAGGGATTCAACCCAGATCTGTGACTGGGGGGCAGTTTTTGAAAAGTTTCAGCACTCCGTCCATCATCTCCTTGTGTTTGGTTTGTTTGCCCTAAGTTGGCAGGGTATGCCCAGACGTGGGTCCCTTGCTCACTTTGGCACTGGATTCAAGGTAGCCTGGCTGATGAGGGCTGTGAGCCCGAAACCGGTCCCAGGATTCTCGTTTCCGGTCCAGGGTTGTTATGGCTTAGCAGTTTGGGCTGGACTGTTCCCATGAGGTACAGGGTGAAGACTGATTTGCATATAGTTGTGTCTGAACTGGGGTGGGAAAGGGAGCAAAAGAATGATGATGGATTCAACACAGATGTGTGACTTGGGGTGAGTGTTTGAAAAGTTTCAGCACTCCATCCATCATCTTCTTGTGTTTGCTTTGTTCGCCCTAAGTTGGCAGGGTATGCCCAGATGTGGGTCCCTTGCTCACTTTGCCACTGGATTCCAGCTAGCCTGGCTGATAAGGGCTGTTAGCCCGAAACCTGTCCCAGGATGCTTGTTTCCAGTCCAGGGAAGACATAGCTTAGCAATTTGGGGTGGACTGTTCCCATGAGGCACAGGGTGAAGACTGATTTGCATATGGCTGTATCTGAACTGGGGTGGCAAAGTGAGCCAAAGAATGATGATTTATTCAACCCAGATGTGTGACTGGGGGTGAGTGCTTGAAAAGTTTTAGCTCTCCGTCCATCATCTCCTTATTTTTGCTATGTTCACCCTAAGTTGGCAGGGTATGCTCAGACGTGGATCCCTGGCTCACTTTGCCACTGGATTCAAGCTAGCCTGACTGATGAGGGCTGTTAGCCTGAAACCAATCCCAGGATTCTTGTTTCCGGTCCAGCGAAAACATAGCTTAGTGGTTCGGGCTGGACTGTTCCCATGAGGCACAGGATCAAGACTGATTTGCATATAGCTGTGTGTGATCTGGGGTGGCAAAGTGAGCTAAAGAATGATGAGGGATTCAACCCAGATCTGTGACGGGGGTTGAAAGTTTGAAAAGTTTCAGCACTCCGTCCATCATCTCCTTGTGTTTGCTTTGTTCACCCTAAGTTAGCAGGGTATGACCAGACGTGGGTCCCTAGCTCACTTTACCACTGGATTCAAGCTAGCCTGGCTGATGAGGGCTGTTAGCCCGAAACCAGTCCCAGGATGCTTGTTTCCGGTCCAGGGAAGACATAGCTTAGCAGTTTGGGCTGGACTGTTCCCATTATTCACAGGGTGAAGACTGATTTGCACATAGCTTTGTCTGAACTGGGGTGGCAAAGTGAGCTAAAGAATGATGATGGATTCAAACCAGATCTGTGACTGGGGGTGAATGTTTGAAAAGTTTCAGCACTTCGTCCGTCATCTCCTTGTGCTTGCTTTGTTCGCCCTAAGTTGGCAGGGTATGCCCAGACATGGGTCCCTTGCTCACTTTGCCACTGGATTCAAGCTAGCCTGGCTGATAAGGGCTGTAATCCCTAAACCAGTCCCAGTATCTTGTTTGTGGTCCAGGGAAGAAATAGCTTAGCATTTCGGGCTGGACTCTTCCCATGAGGAACAGGGTGAAGACTGATTTGCATATAGATGTGTCTGAACTGGGGTGGCAAAGTGAGCCAAAGAATGATGATGGATTCAACCCAGATCTGTGACTGGGGGTGAGTGTTTGAAAAGTTTCAGCACTCCGTCCATCATCTCCTTGTGTTTGCTTTGTTTGCCCTAAGTTGGCAGGGTATGCCCAGACGTGGGTCCCTTGCTCACTTTGCCACTGGATTCAAGCTAGCCTGGCTGATGAGGGCTGGTAGCCCGATCCGGTCCCAGGATGCTTGTTTCCGGTCCAGGAAAGACATAGCTTAGCAGTTTGGCCTGGACTTTTCCTATGAGGCACAGGGTGAAGACTGATTTCCATATAGCTGTGTCTGAACTGGGGTGGGAAAGTGAGGTAAAGAATGATGATGGATTCAACCCAGATCTGTGAAGGGGGTGAGTGTTTGAAAAGTTTCAGCACTCTGTCTATCATCTCCTTGTGTTTGCTTTGTTCGCCCTAAGTTGGCAGGGTATGCCCAGACGTGGGTCCCTTGCTCACTTTGCCACTGGATTCAAGATAGCCTGGCTGATGAGGGGTGTTAGCCCGAAACCGGTCCCAGGATGCTTGTTTCCAGTCCAGGGAAGACATACCTTAGCAGTTCGGGCTTGACAGTTCCTATGATGCACAAGGTGAAGACTGATTTCCATATAGCAGTGTCTGAACTGAGGTGGGAAAGTGAGGTAAAGAATGATGATGGATTCAACCCAGATCTGTGACTGGGGGTCAGTGTTTGAAAAGTTTCAGCACTCCGTCCATCATCTCCTTGTGTTTGCTTTGTTTGCCCTAAGTTGGCAGGGTATGCCCAGACGTGGGTCCCTTGCTCACTTTGCCACTGGATTCATGCTAGCCTGGCTGATGAGGGCTGGTAGCCCGATCCGGTCCCAGGATGCTTGTTTCCGGTCCAGGAAAGACATAGCTTAGCAGTTTGGCCTGGACTTTTCCTATGAGGCACAGGGTGAAGACTGATTTCCATATAGCTGTGTCTGAACTGGGGTGGGAAAGTGAGGTAAAGAATGATGATGGATTCAACCCAGATCTGTGAAGGGGGTGAGTGTTTGAAAAGTTTCAGCACTCTGTCTATCATCTCCTTGTGTTTGCTTTGTTCGCCCTAAGTTGGCAGGGTATGCCCAGACAGGGGTCCCTTGCTCACTTTGCCACTGGATTCAAGATAGCCTGGCTGATGAGGGGTGTTAGCCCGAAACCGGTCCCAGGATGCTTGTTTCCAGTCCAGGGAAGACATACCTTAGCAGTTCGGGCTTGACAGTTCCTATGATGCACAAGGTGAAGACTGATTTCCATATAGCTGTGTCTGAACTGAGGTGGGAAAGTGAGGTAAAGAATGATGATGGATTCAACCCAGATCTGTGACTGGGGGTCAGTGTTTGAAAAGTTTAATCACTCTGTCCATCATCTCCTTGTGTTTGGTTTGTTCGCCCTAAGTTGGCAGGGTATCCCCAGACGTGGGTCCTTGCTCACTTTGCCACTGGATTCAAGCTAGCCTGGCGGATGAGGGCTGTTTGCCCTAAACCGGTCTCAGGATGCTTGTTTCTGGTCTAGAGAAGACATAGCTTAGCAGTTCGGGCTGGACTGTTCCCATGAGGCACAGGGTCAAGACTGATTTGCATAGAGTTGTGTCTGAACTGGGGTGGCAAAGTGAGCTAAAGAATGATGAGGGATTCAACCCAAATCTGTGACTGGGTGTCAGCGTTTGAAAAGTTTCAGCACTCCGTCCATCAACTCCTTGTGTTTGCTTTGTTCGCCCTAAGTTGGCAGGGTATGCCCACACGTGTGTCCCTAACTCACTTTGCCACTGGATTCAAGCTAGCCTGGCTGATGAGGGCTGCTAGCCAGAAACCAGTCGCAGGATGTTTGTTTTCGGTCCAGGGAAGACATAGCTTAGCAGTTCAGGCTGGACTGTTCCCATGAGGCACAGGGTGAAGACTGATTTGCATATAGCTGTGTCTAAACTGGGAGGCAAAGTGAGCTAAAGAATGACGAGGGATTCAACTCAGATCTGTGACTGGGGGTGAGTGTTTGAAAAGTTTCAGCAGACCGTCCATCATTTACTTGTGTTTGCTTTGTTCACCCTAAGTTGGCAGGGTATGCCCAGATGTGGGTCCCTTGCTCACTTTGCCACTGGATTCCAGCTAGCCTGACTGATGAGGGCTGTTAGCCCAAAACCGGTCCCAGGATGCTTGTTTCCTGTCCAGGGAAGACATAGCTTAGCAATTTAGGGTGGACTGTTCCCATGAGGCATAGGGTGAAGACTGATTTGCATATAGCTGTCTCTGAACTGGGGTGGCAACGTGAGCTAAAGAATGATGATTTATTCAACCGAGATCTGTGACTGGGGGTGAGTGCTTGAAAAGTTTCAGCCCTCCGTCCATCATCTCCTTGTTTTTGCTTTGTTCACCCTATGTTGGGAGGGTATGCTCAGACGTGGATCCCTGGCTCATTTTGGCACTGGACTCAAGCTAGCCTGGCTGATGAGGGCTGATAGACCGAAATCGGTCACAGGTTGCTTGTTTCCGGTCCAGGGAAGACATAGCTTAGCAGTTCGGGCTGGACTGTTCCCATGAGGTACAGGGTGAAGACTGATTTGCATATAGCTGTGTCTGAACTGGGGTGGCAAAGTGAGCTAAAGAATGATGATGGATTCAACCCAGATCTGTGACTTGGGGTGAGTGTTTGAAAAGTTTCAGCACTCCATCCATCATCTTCTTGTGTTTGCTTTGTTCGCTCCTAAGTTGGCAGGGTATGCCCAGACATGGGTCCCTTGCTCACTTTGCCACTGGATTCAAGCTAGCCTGGCTGATGAAGGCTGTTAGCACAAAACCTGTCCAAGGGTGCTTGTTTCCAGTCCAGGGAAGACATAGTTTAGCAGTTCAGACTGGGCTGGTCCCATAAGGCACAGGGTCAAGACTGATTTGCACATAGCTATGTCTGAACTGGGGTGGTACAGTGAGCCAAAGAATGATGATGGATTCAACCCAGATCTGTGACTGGGGGTGAATGTTTGAAAAGTTTCAGCACTCCGTCCATCATCTTCTTGTGTTTGCTTTCTTTGCCCTAAGTTGGCAAGGTATGCCCAGACATGGGTCCCTTGCTCACTTTGCCACTGGATTCAAGCTAGCCTGGCTGATGTGGGCTGTTTGCCCTAAAAGGTCCGTGGATGCTTGTTTTTGGTCCAGGGAAGACATAGCTTAGCAGTTCGGGCTGGACTGTTCCCATGAGGAACAGGGTGAAGACTGATTTGCATATAGCTGTGTCTGAACTGGGGTGGCAAAGTGAGGTAAAGAAAGATGATGGATTCAACCCAGATCTGTGACTGGGGGTGAGTGTTTGAAAAGTTTCAGCACTCTGTTCATCATCTCTTTGTGTTTGCTTTGTTCACCCTAAGTTGGCAGGGTATACCCAGATGTGGGTCCCTTGCTCACTTTGCCACTGGATTCAAGATAGCCTGGCTGATGAGGGGTGTTAGCCCGAAACCGGTCCCAGGATGCTTGTTTCCGGTCCAGGGAAGACATACCTTAGAAGTTCGGGCTAGAAAGTTCCTATGAGGCACAAGATGAAGACTGATTTCCATATAGCTGTGTCTGAACTGGGGAGGGAAAGTGAGGTGAAGAATGACGATGGATTCAACCCAGATCTGTGACTGGGGGTGAGTGTTTGAAAAGTTTCAGCACTCTGTCCATCATCTCCTTGTGTTTGCTTTGTTCGCCCTAAGTTGGCAGGGTATGCCCAGACGTGGGTCCCTTGCTCACTTTGCCACTGGATTCAAGCTAGCCTGGCTGATGAGGGCTGATAGACCGAAATCGGTCGCAGGTTGCTTGTTTCCGGTCCAGAGAAGACATAGCTTAGCAGTTCGGGCTGGACTGTTCCGATGAGGCACAGGGTCAAGACCGATTTGCATATAGCTGTGTCTGAACTGGGGTGGCAAAGTGAGCTCAAGAATGATGATGGATTCAACCCAGATCTGTGACTGGGGGTGAGTGTTTGAAAAGTTTTAGCACTCTGTACATCATCTTGTGTTTGATTTGTTCGCCCTAAGTTGGCAGGTTATGCCCAGACGTGGGTTCCTTGCTCACTTTGCCACTGGATTTAAGCTAGCCTGGCTGATGAGGGCTGTTAGCCCGAACCCGGTCCCAGGATGCTTGTTTCCGGTCCGGGGAAGACATAGCTTAGCAGTTCGGGCTGGGCTGGTCCCATGAGGCAGAGGATCAAGACTGATTTGCACATAGCTGTGTCTCAACTGGGGTGGCAAAGTGAGCTAAAGAATGATGATAGATTCAACCCGGATCTGTGACTGGGGGTGAATGTTTGAAAAGTTTCAGCACTTCGTCCATCATCTCCTTGTGTTTGCTTTGTTCGCCCTAAGTTGGCAGGGTATGCCCAGAAGTTAGTCCCTTGCTCACTTTGCCACTGGATTCAAGCTAGCCTGGCTGATGAGGGCTGTTAGCCAGAAACCAGTCCCAGGATGCTTGTTTTCGGTCCAGGGAAGACATAGCCTAGTAGTTCAGGCTGGACTGGTCCCATGAGGCAAAGGGTGAAGACTGATATGCCTATAGCTGTGTCTGAATTGGGGTGGCAAAGTGAGCTAAAGAATGATGATGGATTCAACCCAGATCTGTGACTGGGGGTGAATGTTTGAAAAGTTTCAGCACTCCGTCCATCATCTCCTTGTGTTAGCTTTCTTCGTCCTAAGTTGGCAGGGTATGCCCAGACATGGGTCCCTTGCTCACTTTGCCACTGGATTCAAGCTAGCCTGGCTGTTGAGGGATGTTAGCCAGAAATCGGTCCCAGGATGCTTGTTTTCAGTCCAGAGAAGACATAGCTTAGCAGTTCGGGCTGGACTGTTCCCACGAGGCACAGGGTCAGGACTGATTTGCATATAGCTGCGTCTGAACTGGGGTGACAAAGTGAGCTAAAGAATGACGAGGGATTCAACTCAGATCTGTGACTGGGGGTGAGTGTTTGAAAAGGTTCAGCACTCCATCCATCATCTACTTGTGTTTGCTTTGTTTGCCCTAAGTTGGCAGGGTATGCCCAGACGTGGGTCCCTTGCTCACTTTACCCCTCGATTCAAGCTAGCCTGGCTGATGAGGGCTGTTAGCCTGAAACCGGTCGCAGGATGTTTGTTTCCGGTCAAGGGAAGACATAGCTTAGCAGTTCGGTCTGGATGGTTCCCATGAGGCACAGGGTCAAAACTGATTTGCATATAGCTGTGTCTGAACTGGGGTGGCAAAGTGATCTAAAGAATGACGAGGGATTCAACCCAGATCTGTGACTGGGGGGCAGTTTTTGAAAAGTTTCAGCACTCCGTCCATCATCTCCTTGTGTTTGGTTTGTTTGCCCTAAGTTGGCAGGGTATGCCCAGACGTGGGTCCCTTGCTCACTTTGGCTCTGGATTCAAGCTAGCCTGGCTGATGAGGGCTGTGAGCCCGAAACCGGTCCCAGGATTCTCGTTTCCGGTCCAGGGATGTTATGGCTTAGCAGTTTGGGCTGGACTGTTCCCATGAGGTACAGGGTGAAGACTGATTTGCATATAGTTGTGTCTGAACTGGGGTGGGAAAGGGAGCAAAAGAATGATGATGGATTCAACACAGATGTGTGACTTGGGGTGAGTGTTTGAAAAGTTTCAGCACTCCATCCATCATCTTCTTGTGTTTGCTTTGTTCGCCCTAAGTTGGCAGGGTATGCCCAGATGTGGGTCCCTTGCTCACTTTGCCACTGGATTCCAGCTAGCCTGGCTGATAAGGGCTGTTAGCCCGAAACCTGTCCCAGGATGCTTGTTTCCAGTCCAGGGAAGACATAGCTTAGCAATTTGGGGTGGGCTGTTCCCATGAGGAACAGGGTGAAGACTGATTTGCATATAGATGTGTCTGAACTCGGGTGGCAAAGTCAGCCAAAGAATGATGATGGATTCAACCCAGATCTGTGACGGGGTGAGTGTTTGAAAAGTTTCAGCACTTCCTCCATCATCTCCTTGTGTTTGCTTTGTTTGCCCTAAGTTGGCAGGGTATGCCCAGAAGTGGGTCCCTTGCTCACTTTCCCACTGGATTCAAGCTAGCCTGGCTGATGATGGCTGTTAGCCCGAAACCGGTCCTAGGATGTTTGTTTCCGGTCCAGGGAAGACATAGCTTAGCAGTTCGGTCTGGAGTGTTCCCATGAGGCACAGGGTCAAGACTGATTTGCATATAGCTGTGTCTGAACTGGGGTAGCAAAGCGAGCTAAAGAATGATGATGGATTCAACCCAGATGTGTGACTTTGTGTCAGTGTTTGAAAAGTTTCAGCCCTCCGTCCATCATCTCCTTGTGTTTGCTTTGTTCACCCTAAGTTGGCAGGGTATGCCCAGACGTTAGTCCCTTGCTCACTTTACCACTGGATTCAAGCTAGCCTGGCTGATGAGGGCTGTTAGCCCGAACCCGGCCCCAGGATGTTTGTTTTCAGTCCAGGGAAGACATAGTTTAGCAGTTCGGGCTGGACTGTTCCCATGAGGCACAGGGTCAAGACTGATTTCCATATAGCTGTGTCTGAACTGGGGTGGCAAAATGAGCTAAAGAATGACAAGGGATTCATCTCAGATCTGTGACTGGGCGTGAGTGTTTGAAAAGGTTCAGCACTCCATCCATCATCTACTTGTGTTTGCTTTGTTTGCCCTAAGTTGGCAGGGTATGCCCAGACGTGGGTCTGTTGCTCACTTTCCAACTGGATTCAAGCTAGCCTGGCTGATGATGGCTGTTAGCCCGAAACCTGTCCGAGGATGCTTGTTTCCGTTCCAGGGAAGACATAGCTTAGCAGTTCGGGCTGGGCTGGTCCAATGAGGCACAGGGTCAAGAATGATTTGCATATAGCTGTGTCTGAACTGGGGTGGCAAAGTGAGGTAAAGAATGATGATGGATTCAACCGAGATCTGTGACTGGGTGGTGAGTCTTTAAAAAGTTTCAGCACTTCATCCATCATCTCCTTGTGTTTGCTTTGTTCGCCTTAAGTTGGCAGGGTATGCCCAGACATGGGTCCCTTGCTCACTTTGCCACTGGATTCAAACTAGTGTGGCTGATAAGGGCTGTAAGCCCTAAACCGGTCCCAGGCTACTTGTTTGTGGTCCAGGGAAGAAATAGCTTAGCATTTCGGGCTGGACTGTTCCCAAGATGAACAGGGTGAAGACTGATTTGCATATAGCTGTGTCTGAACTGGGGTGGCAAAGTGAGCCAAAGAATGATGATGGATTCAACCCAGATCTGTGACTGGGGGTGAGTGTTTGAAAAGTTTCAGCACTCCGTCAATCATCTCCTTGCGTTTGCTTTGTTCACCCAAATTTGGCAGGGTATACCCAGATGTGGGTCCCTAACTCACTTTGCCACTGGATTCAAGCTAGCCTGGCTGATGAGGGCTGTTAGCCCGAAACCGGTCCCAGGATGTTTGTTTCCGGTCCAGGGAAGACATAGCTTAGCAGTTCGGTCTGGAGTGTTCCCATGAGGCACAGGGTCAAGACTGATTTGCATATAGCTGTGTCTGAACTGGGGTGGCAAAGCGAGCTAAAGAATGATGATGGATTCAACCCAGATGTGTGACTTTGTGTCAGTGTTTGAAAAGTTTCAGCACTCCGTCCATCATCTCCTTGTGTTTGCTTTGTTCGCCCTAAGTTGGCAGGGTATGCCCAGACGTTAGTCCCTTGCTCACTTTGCCACTGGATTCAAGCTAGCCTGGCTGATGAGGGCTGTTAGCCCGAAACCAGTCCCAGGATGCTTGTTTTCAGTCCAGGGAAGACATAGCTTAGCAGTTCGGGCTGGACGGTTCCCATGAGGCACAGGGTCAAGACTGATTTGCATATAGCTGTGTCTGAACTGGGGTGGCAAAGTGAGCTAAAGAATGACGAGGGATTCAACTCTGATCTGTGACAGGGATGAGTGTTTGAAAAGGTTCAGCACTCCATCCATCATCTTCTTGTGTTTGCTTTGTTTTCCCTAAGTTGGCAGGGTATGCCCAGATGTGGGTCCCTTGCTCACTTTGCCACTGGATTCAAGTTAGCCTAGCTGATGAGGGCTGTTAGCCAGAAACCGGTCCCAGGATGCTTGTTTTCAGTCCAGGGAAGACATAGTTTAGCCGTTCGGGCTGGACTGTTCCCATGAGGCACAGGGTCAAGACTGATTTCCATATAGCTGTGTCTGAACTGGGGTGGCAAATTGAGCTAAAGAATGACAAGGGATTCAACTCAGATCTGTGACTGGGCGTGAGTGTTTGAAAAGGTTCAGCACTCCATCCATCATCTACTTGTGTTTGCTTTGTTTGCCCTAAGTTGGCAGGATATGCCCAGACGTGGGTCCATTGCTCACTTTCCCACTGGATTCAAGCTAGCCTGGCTGATGATGGCTGTTAGCCAAAAACCGGCCCCAGAATGTTTATTTCCGGTCCAGGGAAGACATAGCTTAGCAGTTCGGTCTGGACGGTTCCCATGAGGCACAGGGTCAAGACTGATTTGCATAGAGCTGTGTCTGAACTGGTGTAGCAAACTGAGCTAAAGAATGATTATGGATTCAACCCAGATCTGTGACGGGGTGAGTGTTTGAAAAGTTTCAGCACTTCCTCCATCATCTCCTTGTGTTTGCTTTGTTTGCCCTAAGTTGGCAGGGTATGCCCAGAAGTGGGTCCCTTGCTCACTTTCCCACTGGATTCAAGCTAGCCTGGCTGATGATGGCTGTTAGCCCGAAACCGGTCCTAGGATGTTTGTTTCCGGTCCAGGGAAGACATAGCTTAGCAGTTCGGTCTGGAGTGTTCCCATGAGGCACAGGGTCAAGACTGATTTGCATATAGCTGTGTCTGAACTGGGGTAGCAAAGCGAGCTAAAGAATGATGATGGATTCAACCCAGATGTGTGACTTTGTGTCAGTGTTTGAAAAGTTTCAGCCCTCCGTCCATCATCTCCTTGTGTTTGCTTTGTTCACCCTAAGTTGGCAGGGTATGCCCAGACGTTAGTCCCTTGCTCACTTTACCACTGGATTCAAGCTAGCCTGGCTGATGAGGGCTGTTAGCCCGAACCCGGCCCCAGGATGTTTGTTTTCAGTCCAGGGAAGACATAGTTTAGCAGTTCGGGCTGGACTGTTCCCATGAGGCACAGGGTCAAGACTGATTTCCATATAGCTGTGTCTGAACTGGGGTGGCAAAATGAGCTAAAGAATGACAAGGGATTCATCTCAGATCTGTGACTGGGCGTGAGTGTTTGAAAAGGTTCAGCACTCCATCCATCATCTACTTGTGTTTGCTTTGTTTGCCCTAAGTTGGCAGGGTATGCCCAGACGTGGGTCTGTTGCTCACTTTCCAACTGGATTCAAGCTAGCCTGGCTGATGATGGCTGTTAGCCCGAAACCTGTCCGAGGATGCTTGTTTCCGTTCCAGGGAAGACATAGCTTAGCAGTTCGGGCTGGGCTGGTCCAATGAGGCACAGGGTCAAGAATGATTTGCATATAGCTGTGTCTGAACTGGGGTGGCAAAGTGAGGTAAAGAATGATGATGGATTCAACCGAGATCTGTGACTGGGTGGTGAGTCTTTAAAAAGTTTCAGCACTTCATCCATCATCTCCTTGTGTTTGCTTTGTTCGCCTTAAGTTGGCAGGGTATGCCCAGACATGGGTCCCTTGCTCACTTTGCCACTGGATTCAAACTAGTGTGGCTGATAAGGGCTGTAAGCCCTAAACCGGTCCCAGGCTACTTGTTTGTGGTCCAGGGAAGAAATAGCTTAGCATTTCGGGCTGGACTGTTCCCAAGATGAACAGGGTGAAGACTGATTTGCATATAGCTGTGTCTGAACTGGGGACGCAAAGTGAGCCAAAGAATGATGATGGATTCAACCCAGATCTGTGACTGGGGGTGAATGTTTGAAAAGTTTCAGCACTCCGTCAATCATCTCCTTGCGTTTGCTTTGTTCACCCAAATTTGGCAGGGTATACCCAGATGTGGGTCCCTAACTCACTTTGCCACTGGATTCAAGCTAGCCTGGCTGATGAGGGCTGTTAGCCCGAAACCGGTCCCAGGATGTTTGTTTCCGGTCCAGGGAAGACATAGCTTAGCAGTTCGGTCTGGAGTGTTCCCATGAGGCACAGGGTCAAGACTGATTTGCATATAGCTGTGTCTGAACTGGGGTGGCAAAGCGAGCTAAAGAATGATGATGGATTCAACCCAGATGTGTGACTTTGTGTCAGTGTTTGAAAAGTTTCAGCACTCCGTCCATCATCTCCTTGTGTTTGCTTTGTTCGCCCTAAGTTGGCAGGGTATGCCCAGACGTTAGTCCCTTGCTCACTTTGCCACTGGATTCAAGCTAGCCTGGCTGATGAGGGCTGTTAGCCCGAAACCAGTCCCAGGATGCTTGTTTTCAGTCCAGGGAAGACATAGCTTAGCAGTTCGGGCTGGACGGTTCCCATGAGGCACAGGGTCAAGACTGATTTGCATATAGCTGTGTCTGAACTGGGGTGGCAAAGTGAGCTAAAGAATGACGAGGGATTCAACTCTGATCTGTGACAGGGATGAGTGTTTGAAAAGGTTCAGCACTCCATCCATCATCTTCTTGTGTTTGCTTTGTTTTCCCTAAGTTGGCAGGGTATGCCCAGATGTGGGTCCCTTGCTCACTTTGCCACTGGATTCAAGTTAGCCTAGCTGATGAGGGCTGTTAGCCAGAAACCGGTCCCAGGATGCTTGTTTCCAGTCCAGGGAAGACATAGCTTAGCAGTTCGGTCTGGACGGTTCCCATGAGGCACAGGGTCAAGACTGATTTGCATAGAGCTGTGTCTGAACTGGTGTAGCAAACTGAGCTAAAGAATGATTATGGATTCAACCCAGATCTGTGACGGGGTGAGTGTTTGAAAAGTTTCAGCACTTCCTCCATCATCTTCTTGTGTTTGCTTTGTTCGCCCTAAGTTGGCAGGGCATGCCCAGACGTGGGTCCCTTGCTCACTTTGCCACTGAATTCAAGTTAGCCTAGCTGATGAGGGCTGTTAGCCAGAAACCGGTCCCAGGGTGCTTGTTTTCGGTCCAGGGAAGACATAGTTTAGCAGTTCCGGCTGGACTGTTCCCATGAGGCACAGGGTCAAAACTGATTTGCATATAGTCGTGTCTGAACTGGGGTGGCAAAGTGAGCTAAAGAATGACGAGGGATTCAACCCAGATCTGTGACTGGGGGTCAGTTTTTGAAAAGTTTCAGCACTCCGTCCATCATCTCCTTGTGTTTGGTTTGTTTGCCCTAAGTTGGCAGGGTATGCCCAGACGTGGGTCCCTTGCTCACTTTGGCACTGGATTCAAGCTAGCCTGGCTGATAAGGGCTGTGAGCCCGAAACCGGTCCCAGGATTCTCGTTTCCGGTCCAGGGAAGACATAGCTTAGCAGTTCGGGCTGGACTGTTCCCATGAGGAACAGGGTGAAAACTGATTTGCATATAGCTGTGTCTGAACTGGGGTGGCAAAGTGAGGTAAAGAAAGATGATAGATTCAAGCCAGATCTGTGACTGGGGGTGAGTGTTTGAAAAGTTTCAGCACTCCATCCATCATCTCCTTGTGTTTGCTTTGTTCGCCCTAAGTTGACAGGCCATGCCCAGACGTGGGTCCCTTGCTCACTTTGCCACTGGATTCAAGCTAGCCTGGCTGATGAGGGCTGTTAGCCCGAAACCTGTCCCAGGATGCTTGTTTCCAGTCCAGGGAAGACATAGCTTAGGAGTTCGGGCTGGGCTGGTCCCATGAGGCACAGGGTCAAGAATGATTTGCACATAGCTGTGTCTGAACTGGGGTGGCAAAGAGAGCTAAAAAATGATGATGGATTCAACCCAGATCTGTGACTGGGGGTGAGTGTTTGAAAAGTTTCAGCACTCCATTCATCATCTTCTTGTGTTTGCTTTGTTCGCCCTAAGTTGACAGGGCATGCCCAGACGTGGGTCCCTTGCTCACTTTGCCACTGGATTCAAGCTAGCCTGGCTGATGAGGGCTGTTAGCCCGAAACCTGTCCCAGGATGCTTGTTTCCAGTCTAGGGAAGACATAGCTTAGGAGTTCGGGCTCGGCTGGTCCCATGAGGCACAGGGTCAAGACTGATTTGCATATAGCTGTGATTGAACTGGGGTGGCAAAGTGAGCTAAAGAATGACGAGGGATTCAATTCAGATCTGTGACTGGGGGTGAGTGTTTGAAAAGGTTCAGCACTCCATCCATCATCTACTTGTGTTTGCTTTGTTCGCCCTAAGTTGGCAGGGTATGCCCAGATGTGGGTCCCTTGCTCACTTTCCCACTGGATTCAAGCTAGCCTGGCTGATGAGGGCTGTTAGCCCGAACCCGGCCCCAGGATGTTTGTTTCCGGTCCAGGCAAGACATAGCTTAGCAGTTCGGTCTGGACGGTTCCCATGAGGCATAGGGTCAAGACTGATTTGCATATAGCTGTGTCTGAACTGGGGTGGCAAAGTGAGCTAAAGAATGATGATGGATTCAACCCTGATCTGTGACTGGGGGTGAGTGTTTGGAAAGTTTCAGCACTCCGTCAATCATCTCCTTGGATTTGCTTTGTTCACCCTAATTTGGCCGGTTATGCCCAGACGTGGGTCCCTAACTCACTTTGCCTCTGGTTTCAAGCTATCCTAGCTGCTGAGGGCTGTTAGCCAGAAACTGGTCCCAGGATGCTTGTTTTCAGTCCAGGGAAGACCTAGTTTAGCAGTTCGGGCTGGACTGTTCCCATGAGGCACAGGGTCAAGACTGATTTGCATATAGCTGTGTCTGAACTGGGGTGGCAAAGTGAGCTAAAGAATGACGAGGGAATCAACCCAGATCTGTGACTGGGGGTCAGTTTTTGAAAAGTTTCAGCACTCCGTCCATCATCTCCTTGTGTTTGGTTTGTTTGCCCTAAGTTGGCAGGGTATGCCCAGACGTGGGTCCCTTGCTCACTTTGGCACTGGATTCAAGCTAGCCTGGCTGATGAGGGCTGTGGGCCCGAAACCGGTCCCAGGATTCTCGTTTCCGGTCCAGGGAAGACATAGCTTAGCAGTTTGGGCTGGACTGTTCCCATGAGGTACAGGGTGAAGACTGATTTGCATATAGCTGTGTCTGAACTGGGGTGGCAAAGTGAGCTAAAGAATGATGATGGATTCAACCCAGATCTGTGACTGGGGGTGAATGTTTGAAAAGTTTCAGCACTCCGTCCATCATCTCCTTGTGTATGCTTTCTTCGCCCTAAGTTGGCAGGGTATGCCCAGACATGGGTCCTTTGCTCACTTTGCCACTGGATTTAAGCTAGCCTGGCTGATGAGGGCTGTTAGCCCGAAACCTGTCCCAGGATGCTTGTTTCTAGTCCAGGGAAGACATAGCTTAGGAGTTCGGGTTGGGCTGGTCCCATGAGGCACAGGGTCAAGACTGATTTCCATATAGCTGTGTCTGAACTGGGGTGGCAAAGTGAGCTAAAGAATGACAAGGGATTCAACTCAGATCTGTGACTGTGTGTGAGTGTTTGAAAAGTTTCAGCACTCCATCCATCATCTCCTTGTGTTTGCTTTCTTCGCCCTAAGTTGGCAGGGTATGCCCAGACGTTAGTCCCTTGCTCACTTTGCCACTGGATTCAAACTATCCTGGCTGATGAGGGCTGTTAGCCAGAAATCGGTCCCAGGATGCTTGTTTTCGGTCCAGAGAAGACATAGCTTAGCATTTCGGGCTGGACTGTTCCCATGAGGCACAGGGTCAAGACTGATTTCCATATAGCTGTGTCTGAACTGGGGTGGCAAAGTGAGCTAAAGAATGACAAGGGATTCAACTCAGATCTGTGGCTGTGCGTGAGTGTTTGAAAAGTTTCAGCACTCCATCCATCATCTACTTGTGTTTGCTTTGTTTGCCCTAAGTTGGCAGGGTATGCCCAGACGTGGGTCCGTTGCTCACTTTCCCACTGGATTCAAGCTAGCCTGGCTGATGATGGCTGTTAGCCAATAACCGGCCCCAGGATGTTTATTTCCGGTCCAGGGAAGACATAGTTTAGCAATTCGGGCTGGACTGTTCCCATGAGGCACAGGGTCAAGACTGATTTGCATATAGCTGTCTCTGAACTGGGGTGGCAAAGTGAGCTAAAGAATGACGAGGGATTCAACCCAGATCTGTGACTGGGGGTCAGTTTTTGAAAAGTTTCAGCACTCCGTCCATCATCTCCTTGTGTTTGGTTTGTTTGCCCTAAGTTGGCAGGGTATGCCCAGACATGGGTCCCTTGCTCACTTTGACACTGGATTCAAGCTAGCCTGGCTGATGAGGGCTGTGAGCCTGAAACCGGTCCCAGGATTCTCGTTTCCGGTCCAGGGAAGACATAGCTTAGCAGTTTGGGCTGGACTGTTCCCATGAGGAACAGGGTGAAAACTGATTTGCATATAGCTGTGTCTGAACTGGTGTGGCAAAGTGAGCTAAAGAATGATGATGGATTCAACCCAGATCTGTGACTGGGGGTGAGTGTTTGAAAAGTTTCAGCACTCCATTCATCATCTTCTTGTGTTTGCTTTGTTCGCCCTAAGTTGACAGGGCATGCCCAGACGTGGGTCCCTTGCTCACTTTGCCACTGGATTCAAGCTAGCCTGGCTGATGAGGGCTGTTAGCCCGAAACCTGTCCCAGGATGCTTGTTTCCAGTCTAGGGAAGACATAGCTTAGGAGTTCGGGCTCGGCTGGTCCCATGAGGCACAGGGTCAAGACTGATTTGCATATAGCTGTGATTGAACTGGGGTGGCAAAGTGAGCTAAAGAATGACGAGGGATTCAACTCAGATCTGTGACGTGTGGTGAGTGTTTGAAAAGGTTCAGCACTCCATCCATCATCTACTTGTGTTTGCTTTGTTTGCCCTAAGTTGGCAGGATATGCCCAGACGTGGGTCCCTTGCTCACTTTCCCTCTGGATTCAAGCTAGCCTGGCTTATGAGGGCTGTTAGCCCGAAACCGGTCCCAGGATGTTTGTTTCCGGTCCAGGGAAGACATAGGTTAGCAGTTCGGTCTGGACGGTTCCCATGAGGCACAGGGTCAAGACTGATTTGCATATAGCTGTGTCTGAACTGGGGTGGCAAAGTGAGCTAAAGAATGATGATGGATTCAACCCAGATCTGTGACGGGGTGAGTGTTTGAAAAGTTTCAGCACTTCCTCCATCATCTCCTTGTGTTTGCTTTGTTTGCCCTAAGTTGGCAGGGTATGCCCAGAAGTGGGTCCCTTGCTCACTTTCCCACTGGATTCAAGCTAGCCTGGCTGATGATGGCTGTTAGCCCGAAACCGGTCCTAGGATGTTTGTTTCCGGTCCAGGGAAGACATAGCTTAGCAGTTCGGTCTGGAGTGTTCCCATGAGGCACAGGGTCAAGACTGATTTGCATATAGCTGTGTCTGAACTGGGGTGGCAAAGCGAGCTAAAGAATGATGATGGATTCAACCCAGATGTGTGACTTTGTGTCAGTGTTTGAAAAGTTTCAGCACTCCGTCCATCATCTCCTTGTGTTTGCTTTGTTCCCCCTAAGTTGGCAGGGTATGCCCAGACGTTAGTCCCTTGCTCACTTTACCACTGGATTCAAGCTAGCCTGGCTGATGAGGGCTGTTAGCCCGAACCCGGCCCCAGGATGTTTGTTTTCAGTCCAGGGAAGACATAGTTTAGCAGTTCGGGCTGGACTGTTCCCATGAGGCACAGGGTCAAGACTGATTTCCATATAGCTGTGTCTGAACTGGGGTGGCAAATTGAGCTAAAGAATGACAAGGGATTCAACTCAGATCTGTGACTGGGCGTGAGTGTTTGAAAAGGTTCAGCACTCCATCCATCATCTACTTGTGTTTGCTTTGTTTGCCCTAAGTTGGCAGGGTATGCCCAGACGTGGGTCTGTTGCTCACTTTCCCACTGGATTCAAGCTAGCCTGGCTGATGATGGCTGTTAGCCCGAAACCTGTCCGAGGATGCTTGTTTCCGTTCCAGGGAAGACATAGCTTAGCAGTTCGGGCTGGGCTGGTCCAATGAGGCACAGGGTCAAGAATGATTTGCATATAGCTGTGTCTGAACTGGGGTGGCAAAGTGAGGTAAAGAATGATGATGGATTCAACCCAGATCTGTCACTGGGTGGTGAGTCTTTAAAAAGTTTCAGCACTTCATCCATCATCTCCTTGTGTTTGCTTTGTTCGCCTTAAGTTGGCAGGGTATGCCCAGACATGGGTCCCTTGCTCACTTTGCCACTGGATTCAAACTAGTGTGGCTGATGAGGGCTGTAAGCCCTAAACCGGTCCCAGGCTACTTGTTTGTGGTCCAGGGAAGAAATAGCTTAGCATTTCGGACTGGACTGTTCCCAAGAGGAACAGGGTGAAGACTGATTTGCATATAGCTGTGTCTGAACTGGGGTGGCAAAGTGAGCCAAAGAATGATGATGGATTCAACCCAGATCTGTGACTGGGGGTGAGTGTTTGAAAAGTTTCAGCACTCCGTCAATCATCTCCTTGCGTTTGCTTTGTTCACCCAAATTTGGCAGGGTATACCCAGATGTGGGTCCCTAACTCACTTTGCCACTGGATTCAAGCTAGCCTGGCTGATGAGGGCTGTTAGCCCGAAACCGGTCCCAGGATGTTTGTTTCCGGTCCAGGGAAGACATAGCTTAGCAGTTCGGTCTGGAGTGTTCCCATGAGGCACAGGGTCAAGACTGATTTGCATATAGCTGTGTCTGAACTGGGGTGGCAAAGCGAGCTAAAGAATGATGATGGATTCAACCCAGATGTGTGACTTTGTGTCAGTGTTGGAAAAGTTTTAGCACTCCGTCCATCATCTCCTTGTGTTTGCTTTGTTCGCCCTAAGTTGGCAGGGTGTGCCCAGACGTTAGTCCCTTGCTCACTTTGCCACTGGATTCAAGCTAGCCTGGCTGATGAGGGCTGTTAGCCCGAAACCAGTCCCAGGATGCTTGTTTTCAGTCCAGGGAAGACATAGCTTAGCAGTTCGGGCTGGACGGTTCCCATGAGGCACAGGGTCAAGACTGATTTGCATATAGCTGTGTCTGAACTGGGGTGGCAAAGTGAGCTAAAGAATGACGAGGGATTCAACTCTGATCTGTGACAGGGATGAGTGTTTGAAAAGGTTCAGCACTCCATCCATCATCTTCTTGTGTTTGCTTTGTTTTCCCTAAGTTGGCAGGGTATGCCCAGATGTGGGTCCCTTGCTCACTTTGCCACTGGATTCAAGTTAGCCTAGCTGATGAGGGCTGTTAGCCAGAAACCGGTCCCAGGATGCTTGTTTCCAGTCCAGGGAAGACATAGCTTAGCAGTTCGGTCTGGACGGTTCCCATGAGGCACAGGGTCAAGACTGATTTGCATAGAGCTGTGTCTGAACTGGTGTAGCAAACTGAGCTAAAGAATGATTATGGATTCAACCCAGATCTGTGACGGGGTGAGTGTTTGAAAAGTTTCAGCACTTCCTCCATCATCTTCTTGTGTTTGCTTTGTTCGCCCTAAGTTGGCAGGGCATGCCCAGACGTGGGTCCCTTGCTCACTTTGCCACTGAATTCAAGTTAGCCTAGCTGATGAGGGCTGTTAGCCAGAAACCGGTCCCAGGGTGCTTGTTTTCGGTCCAGGGAAGACATAGTTTAGCAGTTCCGGCTGGACTGTTCCCATGAGGCACAGGGTCAAAACTGATTTGCATATAGTCGTGTCTGAACTGGGGTGGCAAAGTGAGCTAAAGAATGACGAGGGATTCAACCCAGATCTGTGACTGGGGGTCAGTTTTTGAAAAGTTTCAGCACTCCGTCCATCATCTCCTTGTGTTTGGTTTGTTTGCCCTAAGTTGGCAGGGTATGCCCAGACGTGGGTCCCTTGCTCACTTTGGCACTGGATTCAAGCTAGCCTGGCTGATAAGGGCTGTGAGCCCGAAACCGGTCCCAGGATTCTCGTTTCCGGTCCAGGGAAGACATAGCTTAGCAGTTCGGGCTGGACTGTTCCCATGAGGAACAGGGTGAAAACTGATTTGCATATAGCTGTGTCTGAACTGGGGTGGCAAAGTGAGGTAAAGAAAGATGATAGATTCAAGCCAGATCTGTGACTGGGGGTGAGTGTTTGAAAAGTTTCAGCACTCCATCCATCATCTCCTTGTGTTTGCTTTGTTCGCCCTAAGTTGACAGGCCATGCCCAGACGTGGGTCCCTTGCTCACTTTGCCACTGGATTCAAGCTAGCCTGGCTGATGAGGGCTGTTAGCCCGAAACCTGTCCCAGGATGCTTGTTTCCAGTCCAGGGAAGACATAGCTTAGGAGTTCGGGCTGGGCTGGTCCCATGAGGCACAGGGTCAAGAATGATTTGCACATAGCTGTGTCTGAACTGGGGTGGCAAAGAGAGCTAAAAAATGATGATGGATTCAACCCAGATCTGTGACTGGGGGTGAGTGTTTGAAAAGTTTCAGCACTCCATTCATCATCTTCTTGTGTTTGCTTTGTTCGCCCTAAGTTGACAGGGCATGCCCAGACGTGGGTCCCTTGCTCACTTTGCCACTGGATTCAAGCTAGCCTGGCTGATGAGGGCTGTTAGCCCGAAACCTGTCCCAGGATGCTTGTTTCCAGTCTAGGGAAGACATAGCTTAGGAGTTCGGGCTCGGCTGGTCCCATGAGGCACAGGGTCAAGACTGATTTGCATATAGCTGTGATTGAACTGGGGTGGCAAAGTGAGCTAAAGAATGACGAGGGATTCAATTCAGATCTGTGACTGGGGGTGAGTGTTTGAAAAGGTTCAGCACTCCATCCATCATCTACTTGTGTTTGCTTTGTTCGCCCTAAGTTGGCAGGGTATGCCCAGATGTGGGTCCCTTGCTCACTTTCCCACTGGATTCAAGCTAGCCTGGCTGATGAGGGCTGTTAGCCCGAACCCGGCCCCAGGATGTTTGTTTCCGGTCCAGGCAAGACATAGCTTAGCAGTTCGGTCTGGACGGTTCCCATGAGGCATAGGGTCAAGACTGATTTGCATATAGCTGTGTCTGAACTGGGGTGGCAAAGTGAGCTAAAGAATGATGATGGATTCAACCCTGATCTGTGACTGGGGGTGAGTGTTTGGAAAGTTTCAGCACTCCGTCAATCATCTCCTTGGATTTGCTTTGTTCACCCTAATTTGGCCGGTTATGCCCAGACGTGGGTCCCTAACTCACTTTGCCTCTGGTTTCAAGCTATCCTAGCTGCTGAGGGCTGTTAGCCAGAAACTGGTCCCAGGATGCTTGTTTTCAGTCCAGGGAAGACCTAGTTTAGCAGTTCGGGCTGGACTGTTCCCATGAGGCACAGGGTCAAGACTGATTTGCATATAGCTGTGTCTGAACTGGGGTGGCAAAGTGAGCTAAAGAATGACGAGGGAATCAACCCAGATCTGTGACTGGGGGTCAGTTTTTGAAAAGTTTCAGCACTCCGTCCATCATCTCCTTGTGTTTGGTTTGTTTGCCCTAAGTTGGCAGGGTATGCCCAGACGTGGGTCCCTTGCTCACTTTGGCACTGGATTCAAGCTAGCCTGGCTGATGAGGGCTGTGGGCCCGAAACCGGTCCCAGGATTCTCGTTTCCGGTCCAGGGAAGACATAGCTTAGCAGTTTGGGCTGGACTGTTCCCATGAGGTACAGGGTGAAGACTGATTTGCATATAGCTGTGTCTGAACTGGGGTGGCAAAGTGAGCTAAAGAATGATGATGGATTCAACCCAGATCTGTGACTGGGGGTGAATGTTTGAAAAGTTTCAGCACTCCGTCCATCATCTCCTTGTGTATGCTTTCTTCGCCCTAAGTTGGCAGGGTATGCCCAGACATGGGTCCTTTGCTCACTTTGCCACTGGATTTAAGCTAGCCTGGCTGATGAGGGCTGTTAGCCCGAAACCTGTCCCAGGATGCTTGTTTCTAGTCCAGGGAAGACATAGCTTAGGAGTTCGGGTTGGGCTGGTCCCATGAGGCACAGGGTCAAGACTGATTTCCATATAGCTGTGTCTGAACTGGGGTGGCAAAGTGAGCTAAAGAATGACAAGGGATTCAACTCAGATCTGTGACTGTGTGTGAGTGTTTGAAAAGTTTCAGCACTCCATCCATCATCTCCTTGTGTTTGCTTTCTTCGCCCTAAGTTGGCAGGGTATGCCCAGACGTTAGTCCCTTGCTCACTTTGCCACTGGATTCAAACTATCCTGGCTGATGAGGGCTGTTAGCCAGAAATCGGTCCCAGGATGCTTGTTTTCGGTCCAGAGAAGACATAGCTTAGCATTTCGGGCTGGACTGTTCCCATGAGGCACAGGGTCAAGACTGATTTCCATATAGCTGTGTCTGAACTGGGGTGGCAAAGTGAGCTAAAGAATGACAAGGGATTCAACTCAGATCTGTGGCTGTGCGTGAGTGTTTGAAAAGTTTCAGCACTCCATCCATCATCTACTTGTGTTTGCTTTGTTTGCCCTAAGTTGGCAGGGTATGCCCAGACGTGGGTCCGTTGCTCACTTTCCCACTGGATTCAAGCTAGCCTGGCTGATGATGGCTGTTAGCCAATAACCGGCCCCAGGATGTTTATTTCCGGTCCAGGGAAGACATAGTTTAGCAATTCGGGCTGGACTGTTCCCATGAGGCACAGGGTCAAGACTGATTTGCATATAGCTGTCTCTGAACTGGGGTGGCAAAGTGAGCTAAAGAATGACGAGGGATTCAACCCAGATCTGTGACTGGGGGTCAGTTTTTGAAAAGTTTCAGCACTCCGTCCATCATCTCCTTGTGTTTGGTTTGTTTGCCCTAAGTTGGCAGGGTATGCCCAGACATGGGTCCCTTGCTCACTTTGACACTGGATTCAAGCTAGCCTGGCTGATGAGGGCTGTGAGCCTGAAACCGGTCCCAGGATTCTCGTTTCCGGTCCAGGGAAGACATAGCTTAGCAGTTTGGGCTGGACTGTTCCCATGAGGAACAGGGTGAAAACTGATTTGCATATAGCTGTGTCTGAACTGGTGTGGCAAAGTGAGCTAAAGAATGATGATGGATTCAACCCAGATCTGTGACTGGGGGTGAGTGTTTGAAAAGTTTCAGCACTCCATTCATCATCTTCTTGTGTTTGCTTTGTTCGCCCTAAGTTGACAGGGCATGCCCAGACGTGGGTCCCTTGCTCACTTTGCCACTGGATTCAAGCTAGCCTGGCTGATGAGGGCTGTTAGCCCGAAACCTGTCCCAGGATGCTTGTTTCCAGTCTAGGGAAGACATAGCTTAGGAGTTCGGGCTCGGCTGGTCCCATGAGGCACAGGGTCAAGACTGATTTGCATATAGCTGTGATTGAACTGGGGTGGCAAAGTGAGCTAAAGAATGACGAGGGATTCAACTCAGATCTGTGACGTGTGGTGAGTGTTTGAAAAGGTTCAGCACTCCATCCATCATCTACTTGTGTTTGCTTTGTTTGCCCTAAGTTGGCAGGATATGCCCAGACGTGGGTCCCTTGCTCACTTTCCCTCTGGATTCAAGCTAGCCTGGCTTATGAGGGCTGTTAGCCCGAAACCGGTCCTAGGATGTTTGTTTCCGGTCCAGGGAAGACATAGCTTAGCAGTTCGGTCTGGAGTGTTCCCATGAGGCACAGGGTCAAGACTGATTTGCATATAGCTGTGTCTGAACTGGGGTGGCAAAGCGAGCTAAAGAATGATGATGGATTCAACCCAGATGTGTGACTTTGTGTCAGTGTTTGAAAAGTTTCAGCACTCCGTCCATCATCTCCTTGTGTTTGCTTTGTTCCCCCTAAGTTGGCAGGGTATGCCCAGACGTTAGTCCCTTGCTCACTTTACCACTGGATTCAAGCTAGCCTGGCTGATGAGGGCTGTTAGCCCGAACCCGGCCCCAGGATGTTTGTTTTCAGTCCAGGGAAGACATAGTTTAGCAGTTCGGGCTGGACTGTTCCCATGAGGCACAGGGTCAAGACTGATTTCCATATAGCTGTGTCTGAACTGGGGTGGCAAATTGAGCTAAAGAATGACAAGGGATTCAACTCAGATCTGTGACTGGGCGTGAGTGTTTGAAAAGGTTCAGCACTCCATCCATCATCTACTTGTGTTTGCTTTGTTTGCCCTAAGTTGGCAGGGTATGCCCAGACGTGGGTCTGTTGCTCACTTTCCCACTGGATTCAAGCTAGCCTGGCTGATGATGGCTGTTAGCCCGAAACCTGTCCGAGGATGCTTGTTTCCGTTCCAGGGAAGACATAGCTTAGCAGTTCGGGCTGGGCTGGTCCAATGAGGCACAGGGTCAAGAATGATTTGCATATAGCTGTGTCTGAACTGGGGTGGCAAAGTGAGGTAAAGAATGATGATGGATTCAACCCAGATCTGTCACTGGGTGGTGAGTCTTTAAAAAGTTTCAGCACTTCATCCATCATCTCCTTGTGTTTGCTTTGTTCGCCTTAAGTTGGCAGGGTATGCCCAGACATGGGTCCCTTGCTCACTTTGCCACTGGATTCAAACTAGTGTGGCTGATGAGGGCTGTAAGCCCTAAACCGGTCCCAGGCTACTTGTTTGTGGTCCAGGGAAGAAATAGCTTAGCATTTCGGACTGGACTGTTCCCAAGAGGAACAGGGTGAAGACTGATTTGCATATAGCTGTGTCTGAACTGGGGTGGCAAAGTGAGCCAAAGAATGATGATGGATTCAACCCAGATCTGTGACTGGGGGTGAGTGTTTGAAAAGTTTCAGCACTCCGTCAATCATCTCCTTGCGTTTGCTTTGTTCACCCAAATTTGGCAGGGTATACCCAGATGTGGGTCCCTAACTCACTTTGCCACTGGATTCAAGCTAGCCTGGCTGATGAGGGCTGTTAGCCCGAAACCGGTCCCAGGATGTTTGTTTCCGGTCCAGGGAAGACATAGCTTAGCAGTTCGGTCTGGAGTGTTCCCATGAGGCACAGGGTCAAGACTGATTTGCATATAGCTGTGTCTGAACTGGGGTGGCAAAGCGAGCTAAAGAATGATGATGGATTCAACCCAGATGTGTGACTTTGTGTCAGTGTTTGAAAAGTTTTAGCACTCCGTCCATCATCTCCTTGTGTTTGCTTTGTTCGCCCTAAGTTGGCAGGGTGTGCCCAGACGTTAGTCCCTTGCTCACTTTGCCACTGGATTCAAGCTAGCCTAGCTGATGAGGGCTGTTAGCCAGAAACCGGTCCCAGGATGCTTGTTTTCAGTCCAGGGAAGACATAGTTTAGCAGTTCGGGCTGGACTGTTCCCATGAGGCACAGGGTCAAGACTGATTTCCATATAGCTGTGTCTGAACTGGGGTGGCAAATTGAGCTAAAGAATGACAAGGGATTCAACTCAGATCTGTGACTGGGCGTGAGTGTTTGAAAAGGTTCAGCACTCCATCCATCATCTACTTGTGTTTGCTTTGTTTGCCCTAAGTTGGCAGGGTATGCCCAGACGTGGGTCCATTGCTCACTTTCCCACTGGATTCAAGCTAGCCTGGCTGATGATGGCTGTTAGCCAAAAACCGGCCCCAGAATGTTTATTTCCGGTCCAGGGAAGACATAGCTTAGCAGTTCGGTCTGGACGGTTCCCATGAGGCACAGGGTCAAGACTGATTTGCATAGAGCTGTGTCTGAACTGGTGTAGCAAAGTGAGCTAAAGAATGATTATGGATTCAACCCAGATCTGTGACGGGATGAGTGTTTGAAAAGTTTCAGCACTTCCTCCATCATCTTCTTGTGTTTGCTTTGTTCGCCCTAAGTTGGCAGGGCATGCCCAGACGTGGGTCCCTTGCTCACTTTGCCACTGAATTCAAGTTAGCCTAGCTGATGAGGGCTGTTAGCCAGAAACCGGTCCCAGGGTGCTTGTTTTCGGCCCAGGGAAGACATAGTTTAGCAGTTCCGGCTGGACTGTTCCCATGAGGCACAGGGTCAAGACTGATTTGCATATAGCTGTGTCTGAACTGGGGTGGCAAAGTGGGCTAAAGAATGACGAGGGATTCAACCCAGATCTGTGACTGGGGGTCAGTTTTTGAAAAGTTTCAGCACTCCGTCCATCATCTCCTTGTGTTTGGTTTGTTTGCCCTAAGTTGGCAGGGTATGCCCAGACGTGGGTCCCTTGCTCACTTTGGCACTGGATTTAAGGTAGCCTGGCTGATGAGGGCTGTGAGCCCGAAACCGGTCCCAGGATTCTCGTTTCCGGTCCAGGGAAGACATAGCTTAGCAGTTTGGGTTGGACTGTTCCCATGAGGTACAGGGTGAAGACTGATTTGCATATAGCTGTGTCTGAACTGGGGTGGCAAAGTGAGCTAAAGATTGATGATGGATTCAACCCAGATCTGTGTCTGGGGGTGAGTGTTTGAAAAGTTTCAGCACTCCATCCATCATCTTCTTGTGTTTGATTTGTTCGCCTTAAGTTGACAGGGCATGCCCAGACGTGGGTCCCTTGCTCACTTTGCCACTGGATTCAAGCTAGCCTGGCTGATGAGGGCTGTTAGCCCGAAACCTGTCCCAGGATGCTTGTTTCAAGTCCAGGGAAGACATAGCTTAGCAGTTCGGGCTGGACTGTTCCCATGAGGAACAGGGTGAAAACTGATTTGCATATAGCTGTGTCTGAACTGGAGTGGCAAAGTGAGGTAAAGAAAGATGATAGATTCAACCCAGATCTGTGACTGGGGGTGAGTGTTTGAAAAGTTTCAGCACTCCATCCATCATCTCCTTGTGTTTGCTTTGTTCGCCCTAAGTTGACAGGGCATGCCCAGACGTGGGTCCCTTGCTCACTTTGTCACTGGATTCAAGCTAGCCTGGCTGATGAGGGCTGTTAGCCCGAACCCGGCCGCAGGACGTTTGTTTCCGGTCCAGGGAAGACATAGCTTAACAGTTCGGTCTGGACGGTTCCCATGAGGCACAGGGTCAAGACTGATTTGCATATAGCTGTGTCTGAACTGGGGTGGCAAAGTGAGCTAAAGAATGATGATGGATTCAACCCAGATCTGTGACGGGGTGAGTGTTTGAAAAGTTTCAGCACTTCCTCCATCATCTCCTTGTGTTTGCTTTGTTCGCCCTAAGTTGGCAGGGCATGCCCAGACGTGGGTCCCTTGCTCACTTTGCCACTGGATTCAAGTTAGCCTAGCTGATGAGGGCTGTTAGCCAGAAACCGGTCCCAGGATGCTTGTTTTCAGTCCAGGGAAGACATAGTTTAGCAGTTCGGGCTGGACTGTTCCCATGAGGCACAGGGTCAAGACTGATTTGCATATAGCTGTGTCTGAACTGGGGTGGCAAAGTGAGCTAAAGAATGACGAGGGAATCAACCCAGATCTGTGACTGGGGGTCAGTTTTTGAAAAGTGTCATCACTCCGTCCATCATCTCCTTGTGTTTGGTTTGTTTGCCCTAAGTTGGCAGGGTATGCCCAGACATGGGTCCCTTGCTCACTTTGGCACTGGATTCAAGCTAGCCTGGCTGATGAGGGCTGGGAGCCCGAAACCGGTCCCAGGATTCTCGTTTCCGGTCCAGGGAAGACATAGCTTAGCAGTTTGGGCTGGACTGTTCCCATGAGGTACAGGGTGAAGACTGATTTGCATATAGCTGTGTCTGAACTGGGGTGCCAAAGTGAGCTAAAGAATGATGATGGATTCAACCCAGATCTGTGACTGGGGGTGAATGTTTGAAAAGTTTCAGCACTCCATCCATCATCTCCTTGTGTATGCTTTCTTCACCCTATGTTGGCAGGGTATGCCCAGACATGGGTCCTTTGCTCAGTTTGCCACTGGATTCAAGCTAGCCTGGCTGATGAGGGCTGTTAGCCCTAAACACGTCCCAGGATACTTGTTTGTGGTCCAGGGAAGACATAGGTTAGCAGTTCGGGCTGGACTGTTCCCATGAGGAACAGGGTGAAAACTGATTTGCATATAGCTGTGTCTGAACTGGGGTGGCAAAGTGAGGTAAAGAAAGATGATAGATTCAACCCAGATCTGTGACTGGGGGGGAGTGTTTGAAAAGTTTCAGCACTTCCTCCATCATCTACTTGTATTTGCTTTGTTCGCCCTAAGTTGGCAGGGCATGCCCAGACGTGGGCCCCTTGCTCACTTTGCCACTGAATTCAAGTTAGCCTAGCTGATGAGAGCTGTTAGCCAGAAACCGGTCCCAGGATGCTTGTTTTCGGTCCAGGGAAGACATAGTTTAGCAATTCGGGCTGGACTGTTCCCATGAGGCACAGGGTCAAGACTGATTTGCATATAGGTGTGTCTGAACTGGGGTGTCAAAGTGAGCTAAAGAATGACGAGGGATTCAACCCAGATCTGTGACTGGGGGTCAGTTTTTGAAAAGTTTCAGCACTCCGTCCATCATCTCCTTGTGTTTGGTTTGTTTGCCCTAAGTTAGCAGGGTATGCCCAGACGTGGGTCCCTTGCTCACTTTGGCACTGGATTCAAGCTAGCCTGGCTGATGAGGGCTGTGAGCCCGAAACCGTTCCCAGGATTCTCATTTCCGGTCCAGGGAAGACATAGCTTAGCAGTTTGGGCTTGACTGTTCCCATGAGGAACAGGGTGAAAACTGATTTGCATATAGCTGTGTCTGAACTGGGGTGGCAAAGTGAGCTAAAGAATGATGATGGATTCAACCCAGATCTGTGACTGGGGGTGAGTGTTTGAAAAGTTTCAGCACTCCATCCATCATCTTCTTGTGTTTGCTTTGTTCGCCCTAAGTTGACAGGGTATGCCCAGACGTAGGTCCCTTGCTCACTTTGCCACTGGATTCAAGCTAGCCTGGCTGATGAGGGCTGTTAGCCCGAAATCTGTCCCAGGGTGGTTGTTTCAAGTCCAGGGAAGACATAGCTTAGGAGTTCGGGTTGGGCTGGTCCCATGAGGCACAGGGTCAAGACTGATTTGCACATAGCTGTGTCTGAACTGGGGTGGCAAAGTGAGCTAAAAAATGATAATGGATTCAACCCAGATCTGTGACTGGGGGTGAGTGTTTGAAAAGTTTCAGCACTCCCTCCATCATCTTCTTGTGTTTGCTTTGTTCGCCCTAAGTTGACAGGGCATGCCCAGACGTAGGTCCCTTGCTCACTTTGCCACTGGATTCAAGCTAGCCTGGCTGATGAGGGCTGTTAGCCCTAAACACGTCCCAGGATACTTGTTTGTGGTCCAGGGAAGACATAGCTTAGCAGTTCGGGCTGGACTGTTCCCATGAGGAACAGGGTGAAAACTGATTTGCATATAGCTGTGTCTGAACTGGGGTGGCCAAGTGAGGTAAAGAAAGATGATAGATTCAACCCAGATCTGTGACTGGGGGTGAATGTTTGAAAAGTTTCAGCACTCCGTCCATCATCTCCTTGTGTATGCTTTCTTCGCCCTAAGTTGGCTGGGTATGCCCAGACATGGGTCCTTTGCTCACTTTGCCACTGGATTCAAGCTAGCGTGGCTGATGAGGGCTGTTATCCCGAAACCTGTCCCAGAATGCTTGTTTCTAGTCCAGGGAAGACATAGCTTAGGAGTTCGGGCTGGGCTGGTCCCATGAGGCACAGGGTCAAGACTGATTTGCACATAGCTGTGTCTGAACTGGGGTGGCAAAGTGAGCTAAAGAATGACGAGGGATTCAACTCAGATCTGTGACGGGGGAGTGTTTGAAAAGGTTCAGCACTCCATCCATCATCTTCTTGTGTTTGCTTTGTTTTCCCTAAGTTGGCAGGGTATGCCCAGATGTGGGTCCCTTGCTCACTTTCCCACTGGATTCAAGCTAGCCTGGCTGATGAGGGCTGTAAGCCCGAACCCGGTCCCCCGAAGGATGTTTGTTTACGGTCCAGGGAAGACATAGCTTAGGAGTTCGGTCTGGACGGTTCCCATGAGGCACAGGGTCAAGACTGATTTGCATATAGCTGTGTCTGAACTGGGGTGGCAAAGTGAGCTAAAGAATGATGATGGATTCAACCCAGATCTGTGACGGGGTGAGTGTTTGAAAAGTTTCAGCACTTTCTCCATCATCTACTTGTGTTTGCTTTGTTCGCCCCAAGTTGGCAGGGCATGCCCAGACGTGGGTCCCTTGCTCACTTTGCCACTGGATTCAAGTTAGCCTAGCTGATGAGGGCTGTTAGCCAGAAACCGGTCCCAGGATGCTTGTTTTCAGTCCAGGGAAGACATAGTTTAGAAGTTCGGGCTGGACTGTTCCCATGAGGCACAGGGTCAAGACTGATTTCCATATAGCTGTGTCTGAACTGGGGTGGCAAATTGAGCTAAAGAATGACAAGGGATTCAACTCAGATCTGTGACTGGGCGTGAGTGTTTGAAAAGGTTCAGCACTCCATCCATCATCTACTTGTGTTTGCTTTGTTTGCCCTAAGTTGGCAGGGTATGCCCAGACGTGGGTCCATTGCTCACTTTCCCACTGGATTCAAGCTAGCCTGGCTGATGATGGCTGTTAGCCGAAAACCGGCCCCAGAATGTTTATTTCCGGTCCAGGGAAGACATAGCTTAGCAGTTCGGTCTGGACGGTTCCCATGAGGCACAGGTTCAAGACTGATTTGCATATAGCTGTGTCTGAACTGGTGTAGCAAAGTGAGCTAAAGAATGATGATGGATTCAACCCAGATCTGTGAGGGGGTGAGTGTTTGAAAAGTTTCAGCACTTCCTCCACCATCTTCTTGTGTTTGCTTTGTTCGCCCTAAGTTGGCAGGGCATGCCCAGACGTGGGTCCCTTGCTCACTTTGCCACTGAATTCAAGTTAGCCTAGCTGATGAGGGCTGTTAGCCAGAAACCGGTCCCAGGGTGCTTGTTTTCGGTCCAGGGAAGACATAGTTTAGCAGATCCGGCTGGACTGTTCCCATGAGGCACAGGGTCAAGACTGATTTGCATATAGCTGTGTCTGAACTGGGGTGGCAAAGTGGGCTAAAGAATGACGAGGGATTCAACCCAGATCTGTGACTGGGGGTCAGTTTTTGAAAAGTTTCAGCACTCCGTCCATCATCTCCTTGTGTTTGGTTTGTTTGCCCTAAGTTGGCAGGGTATGCCCAGACGTGGGTCCCTTGCTCACTTTGGCACTGGATTCAAGCTAGCCTGGCTGATGAGGGCTGTGAGCCCGAAACCAGTCCCAGGATTCTCGTTTCCGGTCCAGGGAAGACATAGCTTAGCAGTTTGGGTTGGACTGTTCCCATGAGGTACAGGGTGAAGACTGATTTGCATATAGCTGTGTCTGAACTGGGGTGGCAAAGTGAGCTAAAGATTGATGATGGATTCAACCCAGATCTGTGTCTGGGGGTGAGTGTTTGAAAAGTTTCAGCACTCCATCCATCATCTTCTTGTGTTTGATTTGTTCGCCTTAAGTTGACAGGGCATGCCCAGACGTGGGTCCCTTGCTCACTTGGCCACTGGATTCAAGCTAGCCAGGCTGATGAGGGCTGTTAGCCCGAAACCTGTCCCAGGATGCTTGTTTCCAGTCCAGGGAAGACATAGCTTAGCAGTTCGGGCTGGACTGTTCCAATGAGGAACAGGGTGAAAACTGATTTGCATATAGCTGTGTCCGAACTGGGGTGGCAAAGTGAGGTAAAGAAAGATGATAGAGTCAACCCAGATCTGTGACTGGGGGTGAGTGTTTGAAAAGTTTCAGCACTCCATCCATCATCTCCTTGTGTTTGCTTTGTTCGCCCTAAGTTGACAGGGCATGCCCAGACGTGGGTCCCTTGCTCACTTTGCCACTGGATTCAAGCTAGCCTGGCTGATGAGGGCTGTTAGCCCGAAACCAGTCCCAGGATGCTTGTTTTCAGTCCAGGGAAGACATAGCTTAGCAATTCTGGCTGGACTGTTCCCATGAGGAACAGGGTGAAGACTGATTTGCATATAGCTGTGTTTGAACTGGGGTGGCAAAGTGAGCTAAAGAATGACGAGGGATTCAACTCAGATCTGTGACTGGGGGTGAGTGTTTGAAAAGGTTCAGCACTCCATCCATCATCTACTTGTGTTTGCTTTGTTTGCCCTAAGTTGGCAGGGTATGCCCAGACGTGGGTCTCTAGCTCACTTTCCCACTGGATTCAAGCTAGCCTGGCTGATGAGGGCTGCTAGCCCGAACCCGGCCACAGGACGTTTGTTTCCGGTCCAGGGAAGACATAGCTTAACAGTTCGGTCTGGACGGTTCCCATGAGGCACAGGGTCAAGACTGATTTGCATATAGCTGTGTCTGAACTGGGGTGGCAAAGTGAGCTAAAGAATGATGATGGATTCAACCCAGATCTGTGACGGGGTGAGTGTTTGAAAAGTTTCAGCACTTCCTCCATCATCTCCTTGTGTTTGCTTTGTGTGCCCTAAGTTGGCAGGGCATGCCCAGACGTGGGTCCCTTGCTCACTTTGCCACTGGATTCAAGTTAGCCTAGCTGATGAGAGCTGTTAGCCAGAAACCGGTCCCAGGATGCTTGTTTTCAGTCCAGGGAAGACATAGTTTAGCAGTTCGGGCTGGACTGTTCCCATGAGGCACAGGGTCAAGACTGATTTGCATATAGCTGTGTCTGAACTGGGGTGGCAAAGTGAGCTAAAGAATGACGAGGGAATCAACCCAGATCTGTGACTGGGGGTCAGTTTTTGAAAAGTTTCATCACTCCGTCCATCATCTCCTTGTGTTTGGTTTGTTTGCCCTAAGTTGGCAGGGTATGCCCAGACGTGGGTCCCTTGCTCACTTTGGCACTGGATTCAAGCTAGCCTGGCTGTTGAGGGCTGGGAGCCCGAAACTGGTCCCAGGATTCTCGATTCCGGTCCAGGGAAGATATAGCTTAGCAGTTTGGGCTGGACTGTTCCCATGAGGTACAGGGTGAAGACTGATTTGCATATAGCTGTGTCTGAACTGGGGTGCCAAAGTGAGCTAAAGAATGATGATGGATTCAACCCAGATCTGTGACTGGGGGTGAATGTTTGAAAAGTTTCAGCACTCCGTCCATCATCTCCTTGTGTATGCTTTCTTCGCCCTAATTTGGCAGGGTATGCCCAGACATGGGTCCTTTGCTCACTTTGCCACTGGATTCAAGCTAGCCTGGCTGATGAGGGCTGTTAGCCCTAAACACGTCCCAGGATACTTGTTTGTGGTCCAGGGAAGATATAGCTTAGCAGTTCGGGCTGGACTGTTCCCATGAGGAACAGGGTGAAAACTGATTTGCATATAGCTGTGTCTGAACTGGGGTGGCAAAGTGAGGTAAAGAAAGATGATAGATTCAACCCAGATCTGTGACTGGGGGGGAGTGTTTGAAAAGTTTCAGCACTTCCTCCATCATCTACTTGTATTTGCTTTGTTCGCCCTAAGTTGGCAGGGCATGCCCAGACGTGGGCCCCTTGCTCACTTTGCCACTGAATTCAAGTTAGCCTAGCTGATGAGAGCTGTTAGCCAGAAACCGGTCCCAGGATGCTTGATTTCGGTCCAGGGAAGACATAGTTTAGCAATTCGGGCTGGACTGTTCCCATGAGGCACAGGGTCAAGACTGATTTGCATATAGCTGTGTCTGAACTGGGGTGGCAAAGTGAGCTAAAGAATGACGAGGGATTCAACCCAGATCTGTGACTGGGGGTCAGTTTTTGAAAAGTTTCAGCTCTCCGTCCATCATCTCCTTGTGTTTGGTTTGTTTGCCCTAAGTTAGCAGGGTATGCCCAGACGTGGGTCCCTTGCTCACTTTGGCACTGGATTTAAGCTAGCCTGGCTGATGAGGGCTGAGAGCCCGAAACCGGTCCCAGGATTCTCGTTTCCAGTCCAGGGAAGACATAGCTTAGCAGTTTGGGCTGGACTGTTCCCATGAGGAACAGGGTAAAAACTGATTTGCATATAGCTGTGTCTGAACTGGGGTGGCAAAGTGAGCTAAAGAATGATGATGGATTCAACCCAGATCTGTGACTGGGGGTGAGTGTTTGAAAAGTTTCAGCACTCCATCCATCATCTTCTTGTGTTTGCTTTGTTCGCCCTAAGTTGACAGGGCATGCCCAGACGTGGGTCCCTTGCTCACTTTGCCACTGGATTCAAGTTAGCCTAGCTGATGAGGGCTGTTAGCCAGAAACCGGTCCCAGGATGCTTGTTTTCAGTCCAGGGAAGACATAGTTTAGCAGTTCGGGCTGGACTGTTCCCATGAGGCACAGGGTCAAGACTGATTTGCATATAGCTGTGTCTGAACTGGGGTGGCAAAGTGAGCTAAAGAATGACGAGGGAATCAACCCAGATCTGTGACTGGGGGTCAGTTTTTGAAAAGTTTCATCACTCCGTCCATCATCTCCTTGTGTTTGGTTTGTTTGCCCTAAGTTGGCAGGGTATGCCCAGACGTGGGTCCCTTGCTCACTTTGGCACTGGATTCAAGCTAGCCTGGCTGATGAGGGCTGGGAGCCCGAAACCGGTCCCAGGATTCTCGTTTCCGGTCCAGGGAAGACATAGCTTAGCAGTTTGGGCTGGACTGTTCCCATGAGGTACAGGGTGAAGGCTGATTTGCATATAGCTGTGTCTGAACTGGGGTGCCAAAGTGAGCTTTAGAATGATGATGGATTCAACCCAGATCTGTGACTGGGGGTGAATGTTTGAAAAGTTTCAGCACTCCATCCATCATCTTCTTGTGTTTGCTTTGTTCGCCCTAAGTTGACAGGGCATGCCCAGACGTAGGTCCCTTGCTCACTTTGCCACTGGATTCAAGCTAGCCTGGCTGATGAGGGCTGTTAGCCCGAAATCTGTCCCAGGGTGGTTGTTTCAAGTCCAGGGAAGACATAGCTTAGGAGTTCGGGCTGGGCTGGTCCCATGAGGCACAGGGTCAAGACTGATTTGCACATAGCTGTGTCTGAACTGGGGTGGCAAAGTGAGCTAAAAAATGATAATGGATTCAACCCAGATCTGTGACTGGGGGTGAATGTTTGAAAAGTTTCAGCACTCCCTCCATCATCTCCTTGTGTTTGCTTTCTTTGCCCTAAGTTGGCAGGGTATGCCCAGACATGGGTCCCTTGCTCACTTTGCCACTGGATTCAAGCTAGCCTGGCTTATGAGGGCTGTTAGCCCGAAACCTGTCCCAGGATACTTGTTTCTAGTCCAGGGAAGACATAGCTTAGGAGTTCGGGCTGGGCTGGTCCCATGAGGCACAGGGTCAAGACTGATTTGCACATAGCTGTGTCTGAACTGGGGTGGCAAAGTGAGCTAAAAAATGATGATGGATTCAACCCAGATCTGTGACTGGGGGTGAATGTTTGAAAAGTTTCAGCACTCCATCCATCATCTCCTTGTGTTTGCTTTCTTCGCCCTAAGTTGGCAGGGTATGCCCAGACGTTAGTCCCTTGCTCACTTTGCCACTGGATTCAAACTATCCTGGCTGATGAGGGCTGTTAGCCAGAAATCGGTCCCAGGATGCTTGTTTTCGGTCCAGAGAAGACATAGCTTAGGAGTTCGGGCTGGACTGTTCCCATGAGGCACAGGGTCAAGACTGATTTCCATATAGCTGTGTCTGAACTGGGGTGGCAAAGTGAGCTAAAGAATGACAAGGGATTCAACTCATATCTGTGACTGTGCGTGAGTGTTTGAAAAGTTTCAGCACTCCATCCATCATCTACTTGTGTTTGCTTTGTTTGCCCTAAGTTGGCAGCGTATGCCCAGACGTGGGTCCGTTGCTCACTTTCCCACTGGATTCAAGCTAGCCTGGCTGATGATGGCTGTTAGCCAATAACCGGCCACAGGATGTTTATTTCCGGTCCAGGGAAGACATAGCTTAGCAGTTCGGTCTGGACGGTTCCCATGAGGCACAGGGTCAAGACTGATTTGCATATAGCTGTGTCTGAACTGGTGTGGCAAAGTGAGCTAAAGAATGATGATGGATTCAACCCAGATCTGTGACGGGGTGAGTGTTTGAAAAGTTTCAGCACTTCCTCCATCATCTACTTGTGTTTGCTTTGTTCGCCCTAAGTTGGCAGGGCATGCCCAGACGTGGGTCCCTTGCTCACTTTGCCACTGAATTCAAGTTAGCCTAGCTGATGAGCGCTGTTAGCCAGAAACCGGTCCCAGGATGCTTGTTTTCGGTCCAGGGAAGACATAGTTTAGCAATTCGGGCTGGACTGTTCCCATGAGGCACAGGGTCAAGACTGATTTGCATATAGCTGTGTCTGAACTGGGGTGGCAAAGTGAGCTAAAGAATGACGAGGTATTCAACCCAGATCTGTGACTGGGGGTCAGTTTTTGAAAAGTTTCAGCACTCCGTCCATCATCTCCTTGTGTTTGGTTTGTTTGCCCTAAGTTGGCAGGGTATGCCCAGACGTGGGTCCCTTGCTCACTTTGGCACTGGATTCAAGCTAGCCTGGCTGATGAGGGCTGTGAGCCCGAAACCGGTCCCAGGATTCTCGTTTCCGGTCCAGGGAAGACATAGCTTAGCAGTTTGGGCTGGACTGTTCCAATGAGGAACAGGGTGAAAACTGATTTGCATATAGCTGTGTCCGAACTGGGGTGGCAAAGTGAGGTAAAGAAAGATGATAGATTCAACCCAGATCTGTGACTGGGGGTGAGTGTTTGAAAAGTTTCAGCACTCCATCCATCATCTCCTTGTGTTTGCTTTGTTCGCCCTAAGTTGACAGGGCATGCCCAGACGTGGGTCCCTTGCTCACTTTGCCACTGGATTCAAGCTAGTCTGGCTGATGAGGGCTGTTAGCCCGAAACCAGTCCCAGGAGGCTTGTTTTCAGTCCAGGGAAGACATAGCTTAGCAATTCTGGCTGGACTGTTCCCATGAGGAACAGGGTGAAGACTGATTTGCATATAGCTGTGTTTGAACTGGGGTGGCAAAGTGAGCTAAAGAATGACGAGGGATTCAACTCAGATCTGTGACTGGGGGTGAGTGTTTGAAAAGGTTCAGCACTCCATCCATCATCTACTTGTGTTTGCTTTGTTTGCCCTAAGTTGGCAGGGTATGCCCAGACGTGGGTCCCTTGCTCACTTTCCCACTGGATTCAAGCTAGCCTGGCTGATGAGGGCTGTTAGCCCGAACCCGGCCGCAGGACGTTTGTTTCCGGTCCAGGGAAGACATAGCTTAACAGTTCGGTCTGGACGGTTCCCATGAGGCACAGGGTCAAGACTGATTTGCATATAGCTGTGTCTGAACTGGGGTGGCAAAGTGAGCTAAAGAATGATGATGGATTCAACCCAGATCTGTGACGGGGTGAGTGTTTGAAAAGTTTCAGCACTTCCTCCATCATCTCCTTGTGTTTGCTTTGTTCGCCCTAAGTTGGCAGGGCATGCCCAGACGTGGGTCCCTTGCTCACTTTGCCACTGGATTCAAGTTAGCCTAGCTGATGAGGGCTGTTAGCCAGAAACCGGTCCCAGGATGCTTGTTTTCAGTCCAGGGAAGACATAGTTTAGCAGTTCGGGCTGGATTGTTCCCATGAGGCACAGGGTCAAGACTGATTTGCATATAGCTGTGTCTGAACTGGGGTAGCAAAGTGAGCTAAAGAATGACGAGGGAATCAACCCAGATCTGTGACTGGGGGTCAGTTTTTGAAAAGTTTCATCACTCCGTCCATCATCTCCTTGTGTTTGGTTTGTTTGCCCTAAGTTGGCAGGGTATGCCCAGACGTGGGTCCCTTGCTCACTTTGGCAGTGGATTCAAGCTAGCCTGGCTGATGAGGGCTGGGAGCCCGAAACCGGTCCCAGGATTCTCGTTTCCGGTCCAGGGAAGACATAGCTTAGCAGTTTGGGCTGGACTGTTCCCATGAGGTACAGGGTGAAGACTGATTTGCATATAGCTGTGTCTGAACTGGGGTGCCAAAGTGAGCTAAAGAATGATGATGGATTCAACCCAGATCTGTGACTGGGGGTGAATGTTTGAAAAGTTTCAGCACTCCGTCCATCATCTCCTTGTGTATGCTTTCTTCGCCCTAAGTTGGCAGGGTATGCCCAGACATGGGTCCTTTGCTCACTTTGCCACTGGATTCAAGCTAGCCTGGCTGATGAGGGCTGTTAGCCCTAAACACGTCCCAGGATACTTGTTTGAGGTCCAGGGAAGACATAGCTTAGCAGTTCGGGCTGGACTGTTCCCATGAGGAACAGGGTGAAAACTGATTTGCATATAGCTGTGTCTGAACTGGGGTGGCAAAGTGAGGTAAAGAAAGATGATAGATTCAACCCAGATCTGTGACTGGGGGGAGTGTTTGAAAAGTTTCAGCACTTCCTCCATCATCTACTTGTGTTTGCTTTGTTCGCCCTAAGTTGGCAGGGCATGCCCAGACGTGGGCCCCTTGCTCACTTTGCCACTGAATTTAAGTTAGCCTAGCTGATGAGAGCTGTTAGCCAGAAACCGGTCCCAGGATGCTTTTTTTCGGTCCAGGGAAGACATAGTTTAGCAATTCGGGCTGGACTGTTCCCATGAGGCACAGGGTCAAGACTGATTTGCATATAGGTGTGTCTGAACTGGGGTGGCAAAGTGAGCTAAAGAATGACGAGGGATTCAACCCAGATCTGTGACTGGGGGTCAGTTTTTGAAAAGTTTCAGCACTCCGTCCATCATCTCCTTGTGTTTGGTTTGTTTGCCCTAAGTTAGCAGGGTATGCCCAGACGTGGGTCCCTTGCTCACTTTGGCACTGGATTCAAGCTAGCCTGGCTGATGAGGGCTGTGAGCCCGAAACCGGTCCCAGGATTCTCGTTTCCGGTCCAGGGAAGACATAGCTTAGCAGTTTGGGCTGGACTGTTCCCATGAGGAACAGGGTGAAAACTGATTTGCATATAGCTGTGTCTGAACTGGGGTGGCAAAGTGAGCTAAAGAATGATGATGGATTCAACCCAGATCTGTGACTGGGGGTGAGTGTTTGAAAAGTTTCAGCACTCCATCCATCATCTTCTTGTGTTTGCTTTGTTCGCCCTAAGTTGACAGGGCATGCCCAGACGTAGGTCCCTTGCTCACTTTGCCACTGGATTCAAGCTAGCCTGGCTGATGAGGGCTGTTAGCCCGAAATCTGTCCCAGGGTGGTTGTTTCAAGTCCAGGGAAGACATAGCTTAGGAGTTCGGGCTGGGCTGGTCCCATGAGGCACAGGGTCAAGACTGATTTGCACATAGCTGTGTCTGAACTGGGGTGGCAAAGTGAGCTAAAAAATGATAATGGATTCAACCCAGATCTGTGACTGGGGGTGAATGTTTGAAAAGTTTCAGCACTCCCTCCATCATCTCCTTGTGTTTGCTTTCTTTGCCCTAAGTTGGCAGGGTATGCCCAGACATGGGTCCCTTGCTCACTTTGCCACTGGATTCAAGCTAGCCTGGCTGATGAGGGCTGTTAGCCCTAACCACGTCCCAGGATACTTGTTTGTGGTCCAGGGAAGACATAGCTTAGCAGTTCGGGCTGGACTGTTCCCATGAGGAACAGGGTGAAAACTGATTTGCATATAGCTGTGTCTGAACTGGGGTGGCCAAGTGAGGTAAAGAAAGATGATAGATTCAACCCAGATCTGTGACTGGGGGTGAATGTTTGAAAAGTTTCAGCACTCCGTCCATCATCTCCTTGTGTATGCTTTCTTCGCCCTAAGTTGGCAGGGTATGCCCAGACATTGGTCCTTTGCTCACTTTGCCACTGGATTCAAGCTAGCGTGGCTGATGAGGGCTGTTAGCCCGAAACCTGTCCCAGGATGCTTGTTTCTAGTCCAGGGAAGACATAGCTTAGGAGTTCGGGCTGGGCTGGTCCCATGAGGCACAGGGTCAAGACTGATTTGCACATAGCGGTGTCTGAACTGGGGTGGCAAAGTGAGCTAAAAAATGATGATGGATTCAACCCAGATCTGTGACTGGGGGTGAATGTTTGAAAAGTTTCAGCACTCCATCCATCATCTCCTTGTGTTTGCTTTCTTCGCCCTAAGTTGGCAGGGTATGCCCAGACGTTAGTCCCTTGCTCACTTTGCCACTGGATTCAAACTATCCTGGCTGATGAGCGCTGTTAGCCAGAAACCGGTCCCAGGATTCTCGTTTCCGGTCCAGGGAAGACATAGCTTAGCAATTCGGGCTGGACTGTTCCCATGAGGAACAGGGTGAAAACTGATTTGCATATAGCTGTGTCTGAACTGGCGTGGCAAAGTGAGCTAAAGAATGATGATGGATTCAACCCAGATCTGTGACTGGGGGTGAGTGTTTGAAAAGTTTCAGCACTCCATCCATCATCTTCTTGTGTTTGCTTTGTTCGCCCTAAGTTGACAGGGCCTGCCCAGACGTGGGTCCCTTGCTCACTTTGCCACTGGATTCAAGCTAGCCTGGCTGATGAGGGCTGTTAGCCCGAAACCTGTCCCAGGATGCTTGTTTCCAGTCTAGGGAAGACATAGCTTAGGAGTTCGGGCTCGGCTGGTCCCATGAGGCACAGGGTCAAGACTGATTTGCACATAGCTGTGATTGAACTGGGGTGGCAAAGTGAGCTAAAGAATGATGAGGGATTCAACTCAGATCTGTGATGTGTGGTGAGTGTTTGAAAAGGTTCAGCACTCCATCCATCATCTACTTGTGTTTGCTTTGTTTGCCCTAAGTTGGCAGGGCCTGCCCAGACGTGGGTCCCTTGCTCACTTTGCCACTGGATTCAAGCTAGCCTGGCTGATGAGGGCTGTTAGCCCGAAACCGGTCCTAGGATGTTTGTTTCCAGTCCAGGGAAGACATAGGTTAGCAGTTCGATCTGGACGGTTCCCATGAGGCACAGGGTCAAGACTGATTTGCATATAGCTGTGTCTGACCTGGGGTGGCAAAGTGAGCTAAAGAATGATGATGGATTCAACCCAGATCTGTGACTTAGGGATAGTGTTTGAAAAGTTTCAGCACTTCCTCCATCATCTCCTTGTGTTTGCTTTGTTTGCCCTAAGTTGGCAGGGTATGCCCAGAAGTGGGTCCCTTGCTTACTTTGCCACTGGATTCAAGCTAGCCTGGCTGATGAGGGCTGTTAGCCCAAAACCTGTCCGAGGATGCTTGTTTCCGTTCCAGGGAAGACATAGCTTAGCATTTCGGGCTGGACTGTTCCCAAGAGGAACAGGGTGAAGACTGATTTGCATATAGCTGTTTTACACAATCAACAACTACTGTTAAACTGGCAGAATAACCAGATCTAAGGATGTGTTAGAATGTTATTCAACTACCTACTTCTCAGGTGGAATATCAAAGATATTGAATTAAAAGCCTCACTCACATAATCGTGACATGCTTCATCATAGGCAAATACTCCACACCCAGAGAAGATGGTACTCTCTGGGCGGACTCAACCAAAGATGTAATGGGAGTGCTTAGATAAATGAATAACTGGTTAAGCAGGGAACCAGATCAGATTTAAAAATACCTATGAGTGTATCCTTTTCTGAGTCCTTTATTCACGGGCACTCATGGTATCACTAAAAACTTATTTTGGGGGTTATTTTGGACTTAATTCTGTTCAAATATACCCTCAACTGTGTGCCAACATGTTTCGGCCCATATGGGTAGCCCAGTCGGGTCTGAGGGCCTTCGTCAGGGCGTTATGTCTCTGTGCCTTATTCTTTAAGGTCCCTGCCGTGTAGACGTGCATGTGTTACATGCAACCCATCAAAACGTGAGGCCTAGTGCACTCACCTGTCCGTGTGTTAACTCCAACTTCAGTAGATTTTCTATGGGACATGGAAAAGACAATATCATATATTTCCTAAAAGAACATGAAAAAATCCTGTCTACAGCCCATCTCGTGCTCATATTAGCTGAATTACAGTTGGAGTGTTGGTGTACCACCTGTCTATGTGCTCACTAATTAGGGCTTAGTGAATTTCACTATTCAATCCATTTTAACAAAAACAATAACAATTGCCACAACACTAAAACATGTATTAACCACACTACGTGATCACCATCAAGAGGGTGTTGTCTATAAGTGGGGAGACCGTGACTCTACAGTTGTATTAGCCACCAATCCTAATAATCTATATTCTACCAAACCTTTCTTTAGCGTGTTGTTCTTAGATAAAGTAATGGGAGCGGGTGTTTTGATGAGGCATAAATTTTACTCAGTCTTGTGAATCATGATGACGCTCACCTACTGTTTGATGCCTACTAGCATCATGCAGCTCTCAAGTGTTCAGGTGCTGTCCTGTAGTCAAACACTGAATAAAAGATATATATCTATATAAAAACATTTCTTGGATGTTCATCAAACTACATCCCCTGTCGCAGGGAGCTCTTGTCGCCATGGTTATATGTAAGTGTAACATCTTATAATCCTACTTCCACGGTGATTATGTACTAGTGCTCCATCTTAATTCCGTAAGCACTTCACCCCCGCCAGTCGTTTCGAGATGTTTAACCTATGAGTAAGTCTGCTTTAGAAATACCATCCTTTTACTATCTCTTAATACTCAATATTACGTCCCTCGTTGGTGCGCTATTTGTTAAGGAACCAGCTCCCTCTGCACGGTTCACTTAAGTACCCCTCCCGCTTATAACTCCTTTCTATGGCAAAGATAGAACAACACATAGTCTCCCGCATTTGTGGATTTGTCTCTATGTTTACGCTGCATGATGCGAGTCTTAAAACGTTATACTCCGACATCCCTGGTATACGCAGCCCCCATCTAACTTACTTCGTCAAGGACACCGCACCGCCGTTACACCTTGTCAAACACATCGTCTGCCGTCGGAGATGTGTACGTGGCTGCCGTGACTCTTAAGTAGGGCTTTTCATTTTCATTGGTTGGTTGTTCTTTCCCCTTACGTATTTTCTCTATGGTTAAAATACGAAATGTTGAGTTAGTTGCTGACGTACGTAACGTTGAACTACAGGATTTCTGGGTAATGTAGTTCGATACGAGCGTATTTACGGTGTTCTAATCCCCTCGTGTTTAATTACTTTTTTTATTTGTTTTTAATTTTTATTTATCAGTTGTGTCCACCTTCGAGGACTATTTCTGTGGGTATGAGACAATACTTCTGCAGTTAGGAAGGACAGTGATAAAGTCGCTTACTATACATGCTGTTGACCCGCGCTCGAGAGTCATTTGCATGGAGTCCTATTAGTTCAATAACAATATGCAACACCATGATAAGTTTTATTAAATCGTCTTGTTTGTATGTTTGTTTACTGTTTTCCGACTATCCAAGTTGGTCGTCTATTTCCCCACCCCTTAGAATCATTTCGCATGTATTCAGGTCGTCTATATACGAGTATAATACCACGTATTCATGTAATTCAAGGGTTCTTTTGTTATATATCGGAGCTGTATTCGTACAAATACTCCTAGTATTCATGCCGCCTTATTTTGCCATATTGTGTCAAGTTGACGCACTTTCCTTTCCATTTAGGTGTGAACAACTTCTATAAGAATGGCATGTTTCGAGCCTACTTGATGTCAATTTTTAGTATATATTTCTTTAATATTCCTCATATTTTCAGCTTTTTGTTGTATTTGCATTGACTGAACTGCAAGGGTATTTCTTCTTGTGATCAGATTAGGTCATGGAACACCACGGGATTTCTTCGTTGAGACCTAACGTTGTGCTTGACAAACGGTAAATCCACCTCTGCTCTAGTTTTAGTAATTGTCTTTCATTACAACTATCCGGTAGTTTTTCAATCACCGTCCAGGTGAAGTCATTCTCATTGTGTTTCTGTGTTTGAAAGTGTCTCATCATTTTGGTAATTGTTTTACCACATCTGAATGTACTGCGATGCTCGTTAATCCTGTTCTTCACTTTTCGTGTAGTCATACCAATGTATATCTTCTTACAGATACACGTGATTAAGTAGACTACATTGTGGCTGTTGCAGTTACTGAAGGATCGTTGTTCCCAAGGAGTTCTCAAGCCCACGTCGATCGCTTTGCTAGATGTTGTTAATCTGCATACACTGCACGATCCACATGGGAAGTGTCCGACTACCTCTGGTAGATTCCATAGTGTGTTTTGTTGGCCTGTTTTGCATTGTTTCTTTTTTGGCCGAGTGTGGACGACGGAGTCCTTGATTGATTTTCCTCTCTTAAAAGCAAACAAAGGTTTCTCCAATTTCAAACCACCAGAGTTTAATGTTCTCCAATGTCGTAGAACGATGTTTTTTACTTTATTAGAGTCTGTTCCGTAGGTAGTGACGCAAACCATTCTTTTGTTGTCCGGTTTCTTTTTAGGTTCCAATAGTCCTTCTCGATTGCAGTTCTTAGCCCTTTTATATGCTTGTTTTATCAGTTTTGTTGGGTAAGATTTTGTCTTCAATTTCTGTGTTACCTTCTCAGCATGGGTTTCATAATTTGCTTTGTCCGTGCAATTCCTTCTTAGCCTTAGGAATTGGCCGACTGGCAAGTTATCTCGTAGGGCTTTGGGGTGGAAGCTATCGTACCTGAGTAGGTTATTGGCATCAGTGGGTTTATAGAACACTTCAGTTTTTAGTGTCCCATCTGCTGGCCAGATCTTTAGATCCAAGAACGTGATGGAATCTCTCTCTAAAGTCATTGTGAACTTCAGGTATTCATCCCTGCTGTTTAACCAACTCCTTAGCTCTGTCGGCACCTCCTTTCCAGATTATAAAAATATCGTCTATAAAGCGCTTCCATACCCCCAAATTGGATTGGTACGGGTTTGTCTCATCATAGACGAAGCGTATTTCGAAATCATGTACGTACAGGCATGCTACGCTCGGTGCGCAGGTCATGCCTATGGGTTTGTAGGAAGTACTCCCCTTCGAATTCAAAATAATTCCTAGTTAAGGCTAGTCGTGCGCAATGGACCACAAATTTTATTGGTGTTATTGATGTCCAATTTTCCAATCCCAGCAGTTTTTCAATCACTGTGAGGGAAGCTTCTTGGGGGATACTAGTGTACAGTGCTTCCACATCTAGAGTCATTAAGTAATCAGTAGTTGGATCAAAACTCAGTGATTGGAGTTTCAACAAGATGTCTTGTGTATCTTTTAGATAGGAAGGCATTCTTTGTACCATTGGTCGTAGGAAATGGTCGGCAAATTTTGAGAGTGGTTCAAGTGCCGAACCGATGCCTGACACAATTGGTCTACCTGGTGGTGGATGCATGTTCTTATGTACTTTAGGGAGGATGTAAAAGTATGGGATCTTTGGGTCCATTTCTTTTAAAAAAAAATCTCTGCGGTGGTGAACCATCCCTCTTCTGCTGCTTCCGAAACCATCTCATGTATTTCTAGTTTCAGATTCCCCGTTGGATCTCTTTTTAATCGTGAGTAATTACGTGGGTCATTAAGTAGTTTCAGACATTCGTTTTTATACATTTCAATAGGAAGGATCACTGTTGCTCCTCCCTTATCTGCTGGTTTGATTATGATGTCCTGCATCTTTTCAAACTCAGCCAGTGTCCGCCGTTCAATCGATGTAAAGTTGTTAAATGTTTGGTTGTTGTTATCTTTTAGTTGGTCAATTTCCAATGTTACTGCCTTCTCGAAGGCTAGTAATGCTGGTGGCATTGTATGGTTTGGGGGGATGAGTTTGGATTTTTTCCTTAGGCCA